>NW_028288780.1:3130208-3756250 GCF_059628265.1 Tinamus guttatus
ACCTACCAGTGTCCTTCTCTCCCCCCTCCCTTGCTAAATCTTGCCAAGCAGACCCATATCATTAATATTTCAGTATCAGCTTTTTGCAGGCATTGGCTACACTGCAGAGCACTTGATCAATAAGAGCTGGCAAAGACTGTGAGGTTTGCCACACTGTCCTCATCCAGCAGAGGAATAAGAGCAAACAGAGACTGGCAGAGAAACCGAATCTCCACTGAGGGTAAGACTGCATATTGCAGTCACTGTCTTGAGGTGATTTTACTGCTATCCCTCCCACAGATCCTGCAGGTGATACCCAAGCAAGGAAAAAGGATGGATGTCTTTAAGAAAGGTTTCTCCATTGCTAAGGAAGGTGTTGTGGCTGCTGCGGAAAAGACCAAGCAGGGAGTGACGGAGGCTGCAGAGAAGACCAAAGAGGGTGTGATGTATGTAGGTAAGAGATAACTATTCCAATTAATATTTGAGCATGAACTTCCACGTAGATTTTCTTTGAGAAAGTCTGCCAAAATTGGGGGTGTAGGTCATGTCCTTAGCTCTGTTGCTGATGTACTGTGTAAGCCTGGGGTGCCACAACCTCTCTGCAACACCCCTGGCTTACACAGTTTCCTCAACTGTAAATTAGGAATTGCAACTGGCAGTACTTTGTGGGAGACAGAAATAATGTAATATTAACAAGCAGATGCTTCGGCGAAGGTTTCTTTTATGATTATTCACTGCTTGCTTTCAGACTCAATGCTCTGAGCACTGATGGGCTGCTTTTCTCCTCAGCACAGTGAGTGAGAGCCCAGACAGGGATGAACAGTGTTATTCAGTGGGCATTGGAGGACGTACGTGTTTTCCACAAACATACCATTTTGTCCTAACCCCCTCCTCCTGTTCACTGACCTGTTCTGCTCCCTGTGCACACGTTAATCTTCCTTAACAAGACACCTAAATCCATTTTGCACAAAGGATAGATTCTGGATTACAACATGTGTTATGTCCTGTCTAGAAATCTCTCTCAATTAATATTTTTTTTTCAGAAACTGCCTGTTTCAGGGTTGCCCTTGAAACGTGGTATCTTCCCTACCTAGTGCATGCAATTATGTGGCTGGGCAGTCAGATATTCTAGATACTGTAGGCTCTATAAAGTCTTAGATTCCCAAAATGACTAGCTGGATATTAATTGCTGCATCTTTTGCAGCTTTTTATGTCTGCTAAATATGGGGAAAAAAAAATCATTCAGAAAGTTTCCATATAGGTGCTTCTTGCTATCATGCTACAATATTCATTCACATCTATATGGGCGATAACTATAGATAGCACATTTTTGAACTATAAATGAATACAAATATTGTGTTTAGCAGATCTGATAATGTATTTATCCCAAAAATTTATTGGCATGCTGAACTGAACATGCTCTTTGTGGTGTATAATAGCTCACATTTCAATTTAGAGCTGACTCACAAGCAGCAGCGTAAGGAGCCTCCCTGGAAATAATTCAACCAACAGCAGTATCTGAAACACCAGCCTGTGCAACGTCACGTCTAGGTGTCGGATGGTGGCATTGCTGCTGCCCTAGCTGCTTCCTGATTTAAGCAACGTTGGAGGGGATCATTCAGAATTTTTATACGTGATTCTTCCCATCGCTTTTCAATAGCGTTTTGTGTCTTCAGCCTGTGACCTGTTTTTCATTTGGCGAGGTAAAGCAGAGTCTGCTCACATTTTGCCCTTTTCAGTAAACTTTCCTGAAAGCCTTTGTAAAACCTAAATTACCAAATAGGGATCGAATTAAAGACAAGGCTGATTCTGTGTGATGCTCAGGTTCTCCTGTGTGCTGGGGGGGATGCTCAGCTCTTTTGGGAACATTCAGCCTTTCACAGATGCTCATGACCTCACAGAACTGATTTTAAATAAGCAGCGAAGGTGGAAATGAGGTTTATTCATTAAAGCTGAAATGATTGCTATGTTGTCTGAGTCACTGCTCCTCACTCTTTGTCGTACAAGGAGTTAAAGAACTTTAACTGCTTCTTGCCTTGGACAATCCTGTCCCAGAAGGTTCATCTGGGTGTTAGGTGAAGCGACCTGCATTTTCTCATGCTAGGAGAAAATAAGACTTGCATCGAAGCTTGAGAGTCTCTTCAGGAAGCCAGAAAAGGGCAGGGGTGGAGGTGACAGACAGACCCTAAGCCCAAGAAGAGCGAAGAGGATCCCTCGCTTTTATTGTCAGCTGCATTAACTCATTGCTGACCAACCCAAAGCCTTTTGGAGGGCTCCCGAGGGCCCAGCATGACCACCACACCTGGTGAGTCGCTCACTGCAGCCCCCCGGAGCTAAATGCTCCTTCTGAAGCCTCTGTCTGGAGCAGATGGGGCCATGGGGTCTCTGCAGCCGTCTCTTCTCTCCTCCCTGTGCCAGGGCCCGAGCTGCCTCCTGCCTGTGCTAACACCGCAGTGCGGTTCAGCTGGGCTGGCCGGAGGGGCTGCCGCCTCGAGGGGGGTCCGTAGGGATAGGGTGGTTTGCTGAGGGTCCAGGGAAGAGGAGAGGGTGCATGAAAAGAGGGTGAGAGCAGGAGAAATCCTGCAGCATGAGCACTTGTGCTCCTGGTAAAAACACAGACTGCTCTCCAGACCACAGCTGCCTCCAGCTATGCAGAAAGCAGAGTGGATTCTTGCACAGGCAATGTGTATTCAGTAGTTAATTCTGTTGTGTTTGTTTTATTTGGTTTAAAGAGGGGGATAAGTGAGGATGAAGTAATTGCAACACTGCCTAAGACTCGTCACAGACTCCCTTACTGTCACGCATGTTGCAAACAGCCCCAGCGCGCCCAGCTCTACTTAAGCGACTCCAGTGACTGCTCCCTCAAGGTTAATGCACAGCATTAGAGTCTTTTCCACCACAGTCTTTGCACAGTGCTCCACCACCTCTCTCCCCCACTCAAATACACAGCTCTCAGGGATGCTGCACAGCTCAGACACCCCTTTTGCAGAAGGGGTGGGAAGCATGAGCTTCTAGTTGTGCGTGCAGAGGCTGCGGGCAAGGGCTAATGAGCAGCGGGGAGAGGAGCATGGGGTGATTGCTTCCCCATGCAACAGCTGCTGGAGGCTGGCACGGATCTGCCGGAAGGTCGGGCCGCGCGTGGCGCTCGGGGAATGCAGGAGCCTGAGTCATGGGGAGTGGTGGTGGGAGCGCGTGAGGAAGAGGAGGCAGCGCCGAGCGGCAGGCAGCGGCGTTGCTGCTGCCCGGGCTCCTTTCTGTCGTGAAACGTATGCAGGAAATGCTTTTCTTTTACGTGCATCCCTCCCTTCTGGAATTAGTTTTCATTTTAAAAATATCCCTCTGTAAACGAATCAAGTCCAAATAGAAATCTTAGCTAAAAAGACGGGTAAAAAAATTATGCTTGCTATAAGTATACTTTTTTTTTTTAATCTCACTTAAGGTGTTAACTGCAAAATGGAAAGGTGTGAATCCAGGACAATAAACTATATATTTGATTTATCTTAGAATTGCTCTTTGAGCAAGAAGCCGCAAAGAAAGGCAGAACTTGAAACTCTGTCTGGTGTGAGAATGCCTGACATGTCACATCAGCACCATGGGAGGAAGGGGAGGACTTAAGCTGGATCACATCTGAACGGGATTTTGTGCATTTGGGCAATGCTGGGACTTGCATTCCTGGCATTAATGAGATGCACATCTGGCCTGCTTGCTGACGTGCTGCTGTGCACGTGCCTATCTGCATCACTTTGGAACCCAGTTTACCGTAGTGCACAACATGTCCTGTGCATCATTACTAAATCTAGCTCATAGCTGTAACAAAAAAAGTACAGAGATTTTATCTCTTCAGGATGCACAGTTCAGGATGATAGAATGAAATGTTTAGGGCATCTTATAGGGGGACAGCTTTGTTCCACCCTGTCAGCCGTTATCAGAGTGCTGCACTTGTTTTGCTTTTTAGGCTTTTAAAGAAAATTAGGTATGGTTCATGACTAACTTCTCCCATTACACCCATGGATGCTGTAATACATCTGTACCTGACTGATTCTGTATTAGTATCATTTTGAAACCTGGCCATAAAAATGTCTGTTTTTTTTTGTTGTTGTTTGTTTGTTTTGCTGTGAAAATTTGAAAATAGGCTGTGTAGGTATGGATGATTTACAAATTACAGTAAGATGGAACCATCAAAGGGAAAACTTTTAGAGTAAATTTTCTTAACTTTTGACAGAGATAAATTTGGTGTTTTATTTTTCTAATGTGAAAGAGTACCTAGCTAATGGAGGGGCTTCCCATCCACCACGAGATTTAACATAACACATGCAAGTCTTCTCCAGCTTAGAGAAGAACTGCAGAGGGTAAGTTGTTATTCCTTAGGGGCTAGTTCTGATTATGGTGCTCAAATGACCTGCTGAAAGACAGAAGGGTGTCACTCAGGTAATTCCATCTTTTGAAAGGCTGAAACAAGTGAGATTTTACTTGGTCATTTAATATGCATTCCTTTTTAAAATTAACCTGACATTCTTTTATTACTACTCTCCAGTTATTCTCATTTTAGAAATATCCAAGGGACAGTCTGTCTGTCTTAAACACGTTATCATCAGGATTTTTCAAGTTCAGGCATCTCTAGGCAATGCATGGCTGATGTTTTCCCAGCACTCCTCGCAGGGACAAAAAGCCACCTGGGGCCAGAAACCTGCATGCTCTTTGCTGGCTAACACTGACAGACTCTTTGCTTCCTTTCACAGGTGCCAAAACCAAGGAGGGCGTAGTGCATAGTGTGACTTCAGGTAAGAGCGCAACCTCGAGACAGATGTGGCAATTGTTCGTGTTGATGTTGAACCTCTTGATAAGGACACCATTCCTGCCAAACTGGGGGTCCCTTGGGGGCAGCACTGCTGTGCGTGAGCTTCATCTGATGAATGGAGCATGCTTGCCAGGAGCAAAGGGTCAGGGTCTGGCATTCGCAGTGCACGTGGATGGGAGAAAATGTTTAATCAGTGGAGCAGGGCAAAAAATCTAACAAATGTTATTTGGCAGGTGCTGCTGATTCATAGCGATTCATCTCACAAAGTCAGGAATGCTGTCCAGAATGCAGAGGGGCTTTCCTTATAGTTGCATTAATTCCTGTTGGGCTAAAATCTTGGTTTTTAGGAACCTCCTGTCAGCCAGTCACAGAGGCAAGGCCCTATGGGCTTCTTGTAGGGTCCCCAAGGCAGATATACCAGCTGGACTGCCTTCAACAGATATGAATGGATCCCTTCTCTAGATAATTTCATGACTGAATTAATTATTTTCTGCACAAATCTATAGACTTAGATAGAAGGTACTTGGGGAGAGGCCATGCACAGCCTATATTGCAAAATGCTTTATTTGCGTGATTGTCTCTTAGCATCTTGCACTGAATTTTGCAGTCTCCAGCTGCCCATGAAGACTGACAAGCTGCAATGTCCATGTTCCCCTGAACAGCATTTTGAGTGAGATGAAACCCTCACACACAGAATCTAAATTCAGATGTGCTATCACATAGATAATCCAAAAGAGGGCTGTATCTGAGACATTTTCTTCTCTTAGCTTGATGCAATCATTTTATTGTCGCAGTTCATTTGGCAGCCTGTTTGCAATACCAGGCTAATTGAGTTTGTCTTGCTGAAATCCTAGTTGCTGAGAAGACCAAAGAGCAGGCCAACGTTGTGGGAGAAGCGGTAGTAGCCAGCGTGAACACAGTGGCAAACAAGACTGTAGAAGGAGCAGAGACCATTGTGGCCACTACAGGAGTTGTAAAAAAGGTATGTTTGTTTCTTTAGCAGCCTGCAGAAAGCTCCTTTTTTGGATTGGAAATGTCATTAAGAATTGATGGTTTTACCTACTTAATGAGAGGATTTCAACAATATCTATTATTATAGAACATTTAATATATAATGTTTGATATCAGGTACAATTAAAGGTAATAGCACTGTCTCTTGATGTATGCTGTGTGGATAAAACTATTCAGAAACAGAATGAGACTCTACGGTATCAGAGACAAAGATTTTCAAGATTGATTTGGCATTCAGGGCCCCCTGTTTACCATATTTACTGAAGTCTGGTGTGAAATATTGTTGGTGCTAACTCTGAGGTGAGTCTTCTTCCTCCCAGCCCCTACCAAAATAATTAGATATCCAGGGGTATCATGTGCATTTAAAGATCTTTATCTCCTGGAAATTTTGTTGAACAATATGCCATCTCCAACTACTTTTTGAGAATAGCTGCTTTGCGGAACTCCATAGCAGTGGTACCTGAATTCAGTTCTAGTTATGATAATGTGCCTTTATAATGTGCATAGCAAGCATCTAACAACTGCATCTTAGTCTTCCTGTTCAAAACAGATTTAATAATATTTTATGATTTTGAAGACTTGTTTTTTAATAAATGATTTTGTTCATATTTAAAGGACTTATTGTTCCAGGAGAGAAAATAGACTATTCTTGGAGATATATTTAAGCTTAAAAATTCTGAGGAGTCTTAAAGAATAAGCGGCTTTTGCTTTCAAAACTGGTTTGCATCTAACTCCAAATGTGAATTTCCTCAAAATGTAAAGGGCAGCATGCCTTTATATTCATCAAGACAAGTTTGTATCAAGATTGTAAAGATTTGCATTTTTATTTGGAAGGTCTTTTGTGCAGTTGTAGCCATTTTTCAGGGTGGAAAAATGTTTTTGTGTTTTAAAATAATGTAAAACTGCAAGTTTTTCATGGACTTGAATAGATGCAGAACAAGACTGCAATAGATGTGCTGGGATATGGGAAAAAAGGGGGAGGGGTCGGTGATTATATTCCCACTTGGTGTCTTTACAGTCTATACAGCTTTGAGGTATATTTTGAAATTTTGTATTTACCATCCACCCTTTCTACTAATTCCAATCCCTGCATTGATGCAGAGGCATCTCCCAACCAGGACCATCATTTTTGTCAGCAGTAGATGGCAGCATTAATTAAGACAACACAGCATGGATCTGAAGAGTGTGGTCCCATAGAAGACTCCAAAGAGTATTATCCTTGTGTTCCAGCTGGGCTGATTTTGATAACAACTAAGCATCTTTTGATAAAGGCCATGTGACCCAAATTATGCACCGATTAAGTCAGATTCAAACAAGGAATCTTCTGTCCTTAAATGCAATGTGGCAAATTGAATGGGTTCAACTTAGTGGATGAAGGGATATGTATAGGAGCAGTGCAAAGCCTTGGCTGAAAGCAAAGCTGGTCATTAGACAAGGCATTTTCACCATGTGATAGCAAATAGAAACCTTTCATACAGTACATGAGGCTATTCTAGTGGTAAATATTTGGCAGTTCTTTGATAAACTTGTTTTTTTCCCCCCTTTAGAGGGGAGATTTTTATAGTCTTTTTAGAGGGGGGATTTTATGGCCTTTATAGGGCCATAGTCAATAGAGCTGATAGTGACGTAAGCTGGCTTAGTACAAGCCCAAACCCAGAATCAAAGCAAAGTGAGGCTGGCCAAAATTGTTTTAATTGTTCAGACAGTTGGCTGATGGATTTCCTGACCTAACAGTAAACACATTGTGATGTGAAACAAAAATTGTGCGCACCGCATAAATCCTGGGAGAATAGGCTAACAAAGGAGGAGAATGGCAGCTATGAGTGACGCAAAATGTCCTCTTGGAAACGTGTGAAAAGGACAGACATAGGAGATCTGCTAAGCCCGTGGGATAAGATTAATCTTTATTGCCACAGGGAGGTTGCGGGAGTGCAAACAGCGATTTCTCATTCAGCGGGGACAGACTCTACCCTCTTGCACCTTTTGACAGAGCAGGTTCCGGGGTGGTTGCCCCAGGGAAGCTGGGAATGTGCTGACAGGGTGACCCCGTCAGCCCGAGGGGAACCGGCGGCCCCGCTTCAGACACGGCCGGAGCAGCAGTGCCCTTTCCCTTCAGCCCTCAGTGAAAGCCCCTGCTCAAGGATTAATGAGCTAAAAGGTAGTGGCGTTAAGGTCACACCTCGAGCTGATCTGCTTTGTCTGTTTCTACCCTTGGGCAGAGAGTCCTGTAGAAAATCAGCTCTTCCCTCTCCCTAGTAGTGTCTCTGCATTGTGCGCGCGGAATCCCAGGAGCTGCAAGTTTTCCGGAGTGTTACGGGGTTAAGCCTCTGAGGGAGGTGTCATTCTGGCATCTCCTCACAGAGTCAGCCACATAAAGTTAAAATGGAGATTGGCCAAGAAGAAAAAAAAGTGGGGGATGTGTCCTATGCCAAATAACAGACAAAATGGTGGGGCCAGGAAACTGCTTTAGGTACCATGTCGTAGGGTAATGTCAAAAAGCAGAAGTGGGGAGCAGACTGAAAACAGAGGAGAAAAGCAAAGCAAAAGAAGTTATAGAAGAAATGAGTTAAGGTAAAATATTTGTATTGGTGACAGAGAGGGGCCCTCTGACCTAGTGTTGTAGTTTAGTTCAGGAGTGAAAATCTTCCAATCGTCGTCACTCGCCATACTGTGCGGCCCAGCAGAGAGAGGTCGCAAAATGCATGACCTGGATTCCTTTCAGGTGGCACCAAGGCAGGTGATTTGCTCCAAGCTTGTCCCTGCTGCTAAGTGGTAGGGGCCTGAAAGGAGGAGTGCTGTGCTGCTTCCCTGCACCAGCTCCTTCCCCTCCAGGTCTGCTCCTCTTCTGCTGCACAATTCAGACAGCTGGAGGCTGCTGATGGCAGTGCCTGGAGCTGCAGGATGTAGAAAGGCATGCTGGAGATATACTAAGAAGAGGGAAAAAATATAGCACTAACATTTAAAAAAATAAATAGATGATACAAAACCCTTCTAATCCCACATAAGTTCCTTCCCCCTAAAGTTTGAGATGGTTGTTACGTATAGTCCTGAGCCTTCTTCATGCTCCGTCTGGTTCTTTTATTTTTGATTGCAAAGCGCAGTTGCGTAAGTCTTATTTCTGTTGTCAGTTACTCTTAGTGTCATTCCCCTCCTGACTTTATAGAGAAGTTGTTTGAAGTGCTGGGGCATCTGTGTAGATACATGGTGAGCACTGAGCAGTGCTGCAGAAGGACTTGAACGTGGGCAGTCGAGTGGCGCCCAGGGCAGAATCTCGGCTCACTGTTCCTAGCATTAATAAGAATTACAGAGAGCTTGTTGACATGTAATCTGTGTGTTGAGCAGCTGGTATCCATGTGAGACACGTGCTAGCAATGCACTGATTGTTCTTCAAAGATCTGGGGGTCAATGAGCCTTGTGGGTGCATCAGGTAGCCCTAAGTCAACCGGGAGATTTGGACTCTCCGCTTAAGGCGACAGGTACTAGGACAGCTGCACACACAGGGCAGCCGGCACCCTGCGGGACAGGCCCCTGCTGCTCGCCGCTGTCCTCAGACCCGGGCAGAAGAAAATGTGACCAGAACAGCTCTGCTCTGAAGGAGGGGGTCCAGGCACTAGGTGTGCACAACTTTGGTTAGCATGGTCATCATTGTCAAGGTGAACTTGGTCATTGCCCTGGCCACTGCTGAGTGCAAGAAATGATTGACTGTTTCAGCATTTAAGCATGAAGTAAAAATACATAAATTAAAATGTAATAAACCCTCCATATATTTTTCCAGTATGCAAAGAGTGAGCACTGTTAGTAATGTGTTTGGTCTATAGCTCTGCATGCATCTCAGTCACCGGCGTGGGCATTAAGTAATTTCCATGAGATGGTCACTCATTAAGTATCCCTGTCTCAGAGCAGGATTAATTTTTCATCCGCATGACACAGCACAAAGTTTGCTGCATTGCAGACGCCACGTGGTTGGGAACAAGCGTGGGTGCGTACACACATGCACTCACACACACATCAGATGCCCCTCAGGGATTTTCCCAGGAACTGATACTCCCCTACAATTAATCTTCCCTCACCCTCCACCTCCATCTTCCCTTTAGATCCATTTATCCTGTCAGTTTTTACCTGGTTTGGTTGTCAGTCACAATTCTGTCATTTGAAATTAGTTTTGATTTTTTTTTATTTTATCCCATTAATTATTTAAGCAGTTCTCAGTGGCTTGCAACTGCCGTGTGCATTCTGTTAGACCTCATCTTCCCTCTGTGTGTGTACTGTGCCTATAGTTTAGGTTATCATTTTCATAACAACTACATATTTTTTGTATGAACTGTTCACGTACATGGTCTTAATTCTGTACGCACGTAAACGCACGTAAACGGTGCGATTCCACTGACACAGTTCGGCTGAAGGAATTAAAGGCAGTCATCAGTGAAACACCTACCTGTGTAAGTTTGTTTTGGTACGGTGAGTGCGAGTAGGAGAGGTGCAGCACACAAGGGCACCTGGATGCCTCAGAGAGCAAAACTGCTGAGCCTGTGCACCCAGGGAGGCACCCAGCAGGAGGAACAGGGAAATCCACAGCTTAAGCATGACAGGATTAAGCCAAATAAGCAGCTGCAATCCTGCCCGTTGTGCTCAGGCTTCGCTGTGCACTGCGGTGACACCTCCCTGTGATGCAGAGGAGGCTGCGGGAGCAGCCTGGCCTGGGCTACTTTGCACTGGCTGGTTGAGAGGGGAGCTCACCTTGGGGAAGAGATTTGTGCAGTAAGACAGTGCACGCGCACCCCGCTGCGGGGCTGGCGGCGCTCCTGCCCCGCGCTCGCCAGCGAGTGCTCGGGCACGCTGCCCCGTGCGTTGCTTTGGCTCCGACACACGCTGCTTTGGCTCCGGCACCCAAGGTGTGAGCTGGTGAGCTGAACCTCTCTTTGCCTCGTGGCAATCGGTGTCCCATTTTGGACTGTTGAATCTGTAGCAGTGGTGCCAGCGCGCTGCTGTCTCACAGCCTTGAAGCAAGAGGAAAGCTTCCCCACCACTGAGTTTGTTGCCTTTCTGATAGCACCTCTGTTCCAGCACCAGCATGCTTTCTCTGTTAGGAAGGGAAGAGATACCTCTGGCATTTTTAGGACAAAAAAAACCATTGTTTTACAGCATAACCTATGGTTGCCACACAGCTTTCCATGAGGATGTTCATCCTTCTTTGTCAGATGAACCCCGCTGCTTTACCCTTGCCTTCTTGCTCACCATCATGCTGCTTGTTACTGTTACAGATGGGGTTGCTATCCATCAGTTTCAAAACGAAGACCCCAGCCTTTCATGGTGAACCTGTATCTGTGTTTTTACCAGGCCGTGGCTGTGTCCCACCCAGCTAACGCCCAGCTGGAGAACGCAGCCCTGCCCCGGGCCCTGCTATTCTGGGCAGGGAGGGAGGCAGGCGGTGAGAAAAGCGCCAGAGGCGAAAACTTAGCACGACCTGACACCTCTCCATCCTGCAATTGTGCTGGTTCCTGCCATGGCAGTTTAGGAAGACTCTCAAGAAAGAGGGTTCCTTCCCTTTCTAAAAACGGCTGGATGAGTCATCCCGGTCCCGCTGTAGCGCAGTCCTGCCAGAGAGCGCATTTTAAGGGCTAAGGGGAGCAGCACGATTACAAACAGCGATTCCTCAAACGGCCCATAGCGCTCTGGTGGGGTTTCCCAAGAACGGTCCTGAGGGAGGGATCCCACTTTATGGGGCTACCTGTTCACAGAAACTTCTGCTTCCCCTCCCCAGTCCTGGCAGCTGCAAACCCCCCAGAAGCTGCAAAGTGCCGCCTGTTGTAGCTGGTGCCACTGAATCTGCATTTTCTTTTCTTTCTCCATAACAGCCTGTAAACTGTTCAGAAAGCCTTAAAATACATTTTGAGGCTGTTTACTTGTTTTGACCTAAAAGTGCAGTGCTGTTCATTTTTACGCAGGAGGTTTCTCAGGAACCTTGATGCTCCAGGTCAGGTATTTTCCCTTCTCCAGGAGGACAGCTGCAGGACAGGGCTCTGGAGGTGACTCTCCTGCCACCGCCATTGTTTGCCCACAACAATAGAACTTGCTCATTTAGGAAGGGCTACAGCCACAGCCAAGTGATTCTGCAGAGCTGCAGCAGCTCCCTCGGGTCCCTGCTGGCCTGGGGAACCTGAGACCAGAAAAGGATCTGCTCCATCCTGCAAACAATGTGATGTTGTTAGATTAGCTAGGCTTACTTGACACAGACCACGCTGATAATGGCAGGACTCACTCCAGCCAACAGGCCATATTTCTCCATATTTCTCCAACAGGAGCATATTTCTCCAGGAAAAAAAAAAAAAGCTATGATTTTCATGCAGAGGCATCAGCAGTGCACAGCTCTATGTGCACGTAAGCTAATTAACTCCCAGCAGGGAGAGTGTCTGAAGCTCCCACAGAAATTATTACTGGACCAAAGCAAGTGTACAGGCAGTTTCCTTTCTTGGTGGTTTTATCTCAACATGGATTTCCCAGCTCTCCTTCTTATTAAGAATTAGTCTGAAGTCCAATTTGGAGCTTAAATTCCCACAAAATCTACTTTATATTTATGCAATTGAGTGTGATATGTGCCTATTTTCTCCTATTTGTTTGTCATTTATTTTCTAATTCAGCAGCAGTTTTGTTGTCCTGCTAAAGAAAAGCTTTACTGAACAGGAAACTAAGGCACAGGTGAAAATTAGGAGTACTTAAGAAGGTTTTCATCCAGGTTCTGTCCTCAAAAGCTTTTCCTACTTAGCCCTTTCAACAGTGCATATTCAGCACAAAAGAGCAGAGAAGAATATTTGTAGATGTATAGATGGCCTCCATCTGTTTGTAGCATTAAGCATTACTAAGAAATCAGAGAGAGAACCTGAACACATTGAAAGATGCTCCCTTCTTTTCTACTTTTTTAAACACCACCCATACAGAATTCCATTTTTTCTTTTTTTTTTCCATTAGTTATTTCTTTACAAAGTCTTCTAGTGTCAAAAAGGTGCACCCTTGATTTCTCACTGATTAAACTCCATCTTACTCTACCTGAAATTTGTGGGAAGATTCCCCCGCAAAACACACTGAGCGGAGAATTATTTTTACAGCAGGTTTTACATGGACAATTGATTTGGACTGCAGTGGCATTGAGGAAAGTGATAGCTCCATGTTTCCAAAGCCTTGAAATTCAAATGATATGTCTGCCTTCCACACAAAATTAATATTAAATTTCAATAAAAATGAAAAAGAATAAGCTAAAACAGAGCATAAAATAAATTAATTGTACTTTTATAAACATCTGCTCTAACAAACTGCACAAAAGGAAAAAATAAATTCAAAGCCATATTTACCATATAGTGAATCTGGTGTTTTATTTACATACATAATGTTGAAATCCACTTTACATCATTTACTCAAATAGCCTGTCTAAGATTAGGAGCGTGGCTCTGCCCTGTTTGTAAGGGCAACCTTTTGCCTTGTTCTTGGCAGGAGGATCTGGCGCAGCCGGGGGCGGCGGGAGAAGCGGTGCCGGACGCGGAGGGCGGCGGAGAGGTAAGGTGACACCGCGGCCCGGATGTCCCCGCGCTCCTCCGCCACCAACGTGGCGCTTGCTCTTCTGGATTCATGTTTTTCCCAGGAAGGATTTGCCTCCTCTTTCTGTACAATGGGGATTTTAGATCTGCTGCCCATGAAGCCATAATATTGCCAATTTGTTAGTTATCCGGCAGAATTGGAGCCCCTACATTCTCATGGTTTGCCAGTTCCTTTTTCAGGACCAAGAGGTTGCCATGAGGGACAGGTGTGCCTTGTTCTAAACTGTTTGGTTTAGGTTGATTTGGGGGTATAAACAGTTGCATTCATATTTTCCTTCTTATATCATCATATGAAATAATTTTTCCAACCTCTTGACCATGCTTCAGAAAAGCTCACCCAAGTTAGCTTTTTCTATGTTTTTTGAGTCAGTTTAATTTTGCTTTATTCTAGCCACAATGTCCTTTTAAAACTCCCAATCAGTCTCAGCCAGTTTCAGCTCTCGAAGGAGGAAGGAGGAATTCTCATTGCCCAACCTGGACATTTTGAACAGACAAACATTTCCCAAGCAGACCTTTGGCTGCCTGTTCTGCAGTGCCTGTCCTCGCTTTGCAACTTCTTGGAACTTAGGCTGTGTTTTCACAGTGTCTTAAACTTCAGAAAGCCTCGGGTTGCACTGACCCCCCTCCACCAGCCACGGCCTCCCAGCACTTGTGTGTCCTGAGAATGCCACTGCCACCCAGTCACTGACAGTGGCGCACGCGCAATTCCAGGTGTGTGTCAGGCAGGGAGGGACGCACGGTAGGCACAGGCAGCAGGACGCTCCTGTTGGCAGCAGCCCAGCCTGGGCTTAGTTCCACTTAGGCCACCGAGAAATCACACCCTTGTCTCTGCTAGAGGCCTGAGTTAAAGAAGACACGTGTCTGGTTCCCAGAGGAAATGGTTAATTCATCAGTTGTCCGCACAATGTACAGTCCGTGCTGTTATGCTGCTTCTTATGGTTTTTAATTTCTACCACCATTTCTAATTGTTTTCCATCTATTTTCTTGTCCTGCTCTTTTCACAGGGTGAAAATGAAGGCAATTAGTCAACCTAGGGACTCCTAGCCCCAGAGAGAGAATTCCAGGAGCATATATGGAAATATTAGCTGACACCACAACAGGAGACCCCTGCTACCCATAGACTAACTGCGTTCAGCACTGTAGTCTTTCACTTGCCTCATAAACCAGTCACACAATAAATGTAAGTCAGACTCCTGATAGTATGCAAAGTGCAAAGGTTTGCTATGATATATGTCTCTCTAACCATGTCCTTTGTGGCTTCCTGACCCGCCGGCTTTGTGTGCTGTGATGCTCCAGTTTGTTGTGGTTGGACCCACTGATAAGTGTCTTATGTCCATCTGCACGGGCACTTGGGATCTCTAGGTATCATGGAAATATTTTTTTTAACTAATAAACAGTGTTTGAACAAACTTTTGTTAATATTATTTCTGCATTTTAGACATTGATTCTTCCAGACTGATAACTCATTCTGTAGAAGGATGGTACTAGGTATGAGGGAGCGAAAAGGCGCACAGAGGGCTGCTCTGATTACTCTTTTCAAGGTTAATGCTTCTAAACACTTATTCAAATAACACTGGTTTCTTATTTTCTACTAATGTAAGGACTACTTAAGGGTCTAATTGTAATTTGGGGTCATTTCATCTTTTTTAATCCATTAACTACTCTCTCTGAGTTTCCTTGGGATTGTTTTTTTCTGCAGGTGGAGTACTACAACCTTCCTGCATCTAAACTCCATAGTGCTCAGTGCTGTAAAGGCCTCAGGTGATGTTGGAGAGCACAGGAAAATAATGAAAAGCTATTTCTGAAGACATTAGGGTAGGCAGGCCAGTTTTCTGTCTGTCAAGGTTGAAAAATGGGTGTATCCCTTTTTAAGTACACCCCCACATTCAAGAGATTGTGCGTGGGGGAAATTGGAAGTGAGGGGAGTCTGCAAAGGAATGCAAACGTCGCAGTGAGCTGAGGTAGTGTTCATGTTCTTTGCTATTTATTCTGCTTTACACCAGAGCTTGAAAACTCTGTCCTGTACAATGAATGGCAGAATGGAGGGAAAGAGCTGTGAGCACTAACTAGCGGCGCCCAGCTCTGTCACTGCTGGCTCACACAGCCTGGAGTGCTCTGAAATGAGTGAGTGACTCCCGTGACGGCTGTCAAGGGAGTGTCATAATCACACTCAGAAGAATTATTAGTGTAATGAGAATATATGGGCTGATATAGGCTACAACAGTAAGTTAGTCAGCAGATAAGCTGCTGAATGAGAAAGGTAGAGACCTTTTGTATTTGTGAAATGAGGTGCAGTGAAATTATTGTGGATTGACAGTATTGCCAATAATGAAGAATGACAATAAAAGTCACCAATACGTAGAGATCTAAAAAATGGCTTTTTATTCATCTATGGGCAGAGCACCTATGAATTCGAGAGAAGCCAGTATAAGCTGTAGATGTTCAGCCCACTCAAAATGAAACTGTTAATATTTAGTAAACTACATCATGATGATGACAGCTGAATGTGTTAAAAGGAGAGATTCAGTGTATGAAAGGATCTAGCACATTAAAAATCCCTAGCAATCCCTACAAAGCTTTGTCTTGCAGAGCCCTGGAGTTTCCATCCAGAGCGGATGTTTGATCTTGACAGGGAAAAGGAACGAAAGAGCGCTAGCAGGGATGGCAGGCTCCCTCAAAGGAAGGTATATCCAATAGGTATGTATTCTCTTCCAGTGTCCAGCCATACCTTTACAGCACTCCACAACTTTTATAACAAAAGCTGAGGACAAGATAAGAGGGCATAAAGGGTCTTGACGTTCATGCCCAGCAGCAGGAGGGCTAGAGCCTATTCTTAGTGCTTGGCAGAGAGAAGAAGAGAAAGAAAACCCTGCTCTGAAGCTTTGCTCTATGGTGATGCAAAAGTAGCCCACAGGGGAGAGGAGTGTAACAGCCTGCTCTGCTGGAGCACATCTGGGAAGCAGGGCCCTCCAGCCGCTGTGCTGGGCTAATGCAAAACACGGGGTGAGCCATCCCTGGATGCCCATTCTTTTTCCCAGGCTTCATCCCTGAATCAAAAAAACTTCAAATGGGAAAAAATATAATTGCTAAATTTGGAGTGCAGAGAAGCTATTCTCTAGAGTGAGCTACACACTGCTTTTGAGAGGCTTGCAGCACACCCCATGGGACAATGCTGCAGAACCTTTCTCCTATGGGAAGGACAGGATTTAGCTAGAGCTAAAATTGTGATTCTCAAAACTGCTCAGCTGTTGCTTAACCCAGGCACCTAAAATACCTCATTGCTGCTCTTGTCCAGGTTTCACATTCCTGAGCATGAAACTAGAGGGAGATTCAGCATCTCCGCACCTCCTCTGTCAAAAGCACTTGTTCAGGAGGAGCTCAGAGGAGCCTCTCTGCATCTTACCCAAGGCAATCACTGATCAGTTCTGTGATCACAAGTCTAAACGAAGGAGATGAGGACTGGTGATCTGCTCCCTCGTGACCATCCCGCACCACAGGGTGGGAGAACCGCGGTGCTCCCGCCGTGCCCGGGACACGGCTCAGGCTGCCAGCGCCCGGCCCGCGAGAGCCGTGCCCAAGAGCTTGCAGCCTGAGCCGCCTTTCTCAGGGGTAGGAGCAGGGAACACGCATAAAAGAGCCAATCTATATATATTAGTTATTCACTTAAATTGTTGCATGTGTCTGTTTGGTTCACTGCATAGAAGAGAAGGTTGTATTTTAATGATTATTCAAAAGCAACTAGCGATGCTGGAATAACACTGAAAAACAGGAGCGTGGAAAAGGTGCATCAGCAAACATCCTGCAGCACAAAGGCTTAAAAAATGCTTTTGCAAGAGCCATGCTGGATACTCTACTGCTCAAGGTAAAAATAGATTGAGATCAACACACGTGCAAAAACAATCTTTTGCTGACAGGTCATAATCTAGATAACTAAGAGTTACTTTTACAGATCTTACCCTTTGAGTTAAGTGGACCTGTATGTGATATTTATCTACATAGTCCAAGCTGTTAGTTTAACCCCACTGTGATAAGATGGCCCTTGTGCCAGGCGAAGCAGGGCATAGTCCTTTCCCCGACGAAATGCTGCTCCCCGGGAGGATTTGCTCGGAGCGGAGAAGGCAGAAAGAATCTTTGCCAACTGCTGCCTCAACTTTACCTTGTAAATGACCAACAAAACGCTGAAAATCATTTTTTCCCTCTTGAAACAGCAGAACTGTCTAACAGTGTAAAATTACAGTTGAGCGTGATGGAGTAATTTGCTCTGAGATAGTTTGTAGGCTTTGAGAGCTGCCCCTACAATAACATTTTAGCCAAAGGCTCAAGAGGGCCTCATTTTTTTTTCCAAAACGTTTGGCTAAGGGGCAGAGTTCTCGAGAAGACGGGGTCTCCCAGGAATACCTGACACACACTCCACAAGTTTAAATGCCAATGAGGCAATAACACACTTCTTAAAAATCCCACTTCATTTGGAAGTCCTCCCTTGATCGTTAGATAAAGCTTACCCAAAAGCTGGGCTCAGGAAGCACCTGATTAAAAATGAAAGGCTGCCTTTTTAAATGCTGTTCTTCCTACAGTACAGCCGTAACTTAGTGATGGATCCTAAGCTGGCAATAATGCCTTTCTCATCTTTCTCACTTTCGTAATTTAAAGACAAAAAAAATCAAATATATTTCAACACTTCCAACCCAATTAACCCCATGCGTAAGATATGAACCCTCATTCTGATGGGTTATCTCTCGGCTCCATCAGGTAATACAAACAGAAGGGCTGGTGTTACTGATGCAAGAGAAGCTGAGCAGAGGTGCAGAAGGAAACAGAGCAGAATGAGTCCTAATGGCCCTGTGGTGCCTTACATCTAGCTAAAAGCCAGACTGTATATTTACAGTTGCCAACTAGCTCCAGATAGAGTCATGGTTCAGGGACCCCTCTTAGAGCTTAAGGAATCATGTGGTTTTTTTCGCCCCAGCAGAAATAACGTGCTGCTTGTAAAGAGAGACAACAATGTCGAGGTGACAGACTGGAAGGAGCAGATGCAGGGCAAAAGCTGTGAAACGTCAGGTAACTTTTATCCGAGTTCCTGCAAAGCCAAATAAGAAAATGATTCAGAAAAAGCAAAGCAAGGAACTGAAAAAGATACCTGATGTGAATAGAGAATTAAAACGCTAATCAGCCTGGCTAGGCGCAATGAGGGCTGCTGGCTGAAATAATAAATGAGCGGTGCCAGGAGTGCAAAAGCTCAGCAGAGCCTGCTGAAAAGAGGAGAACAGGAGCCGGGCAGGAAGCAGCCTGCACGCCAAGCCCGTTCTCTGCCGCTCCTACTCGCCTGGGCTGCTAATGAAGCACTTGGGTTATGAGAGCTGCCACTTCCCACCCTGCTTTATCTGTGGTGTCTTGTTCTTGTGCCCATTTCTCAACAAAAGGCTTTAGTCGGCGTGATGAATGTGGGTACAAGCGTGGACATCTGAAGCAAGATGCTTGGTAGGCAGGGGACCAGTAGTGAGGATGTGTGTCCCACAGCGCTGGCCGAGCCCCTGCCCGCCGCGCTGCCCCGGCACAGGAGCTGTTTGTCTAAGGCTTCCTTGAATGCAGGAGCAGCGGCTGAAAACGTAAAATTTAAAGGCCGGCAGAAACCTGTGAAATGGCAGAGGTTAAGAAACTTTTATTTATGCAGTGATGTTCAATTAGGAAATGATGTTTAAACAGTATTTCCATACTAACAAAATCTGCAGATTGGACAGTTATACTAGGAAAAAGTGTTTATGTGGCCTCGACCTCCTTTTTTCCTCTCCCCGCTGCAGCCCCCAGAGCTCACGGAAGTGAAAGCAGTTACCTGGCCAACCTAGAGAAGGCCTTGCTGGTGCTGCCTTGCAGCCTGGCTTGAGCAGGCAACTGGAAAGATGATCAGATTGGCCATTTCTTGTAAAAATACATTTAAATTACAACTCTCATAATCTAAAAATATTTCCCCTGACCAAAATAAAAAAAAGGCATTGTGATTAAAGCTCCTAAAAGCTAAATAAAGCTTGGGCTTAGCCTGTTCCCAGAAGGTTTAGTTTCACTGTGAAGGTTACAGAATGAAAGAAAGCAAAAGGAAATGCCTAGTTAGGATGAAAAATTGGCCTGTCCAGGTACTGGTTTTATTATTTACTTCAGTAGTTTTCCAGAAAGTTCAGTTCAGTGGTTTTATCTGTTTATATATTTCTGTTATGGTGGAACAGGTTTTTGTAGTTTTGATTTAAAGAAAAAAAAAACTTATAAGCAAAGACAGCTCAAATCTTAAACGTGATGAAGCAGAAATCCCTCCCTGGACACACCTTCTCTTTGGGAAGGATAAGTAAATCGCTTTTCTGTTTATTTTTTCAACTCTTCATTCCTCAAACTCAGACTCCACCCATGGCATCAATTACCCCCAGAGCATCCGCAGGTCTCTTGGCATCTGTATAAAAGGCAGGACAGGTCAGGGCACCCCTCACACTGTGCTCGGCTTTGCCTGGGGTTTCATTTTATCTGAAGCGGACGGCCATTAAAAGGTGTCAGAAGCTACTATGTCCAGTAGGAGCTTCCAGGGACTGAAGCAACAGGCGGAAGGTGCAGCCAAAGATGCTGGTAAGAAAGATTAAATAGCCTTGGCTATATTTATGGGGGGATAGTTGGTGCTTTTGCTGCCACAGACCAAAATCTGAAGTTGCCCTAACTTTAGTGGGGCTTTCTATCTTCAGTTAGCAGAGGCTGCAGTTTGATGCTGCAAAGTACAAATCTTGATGAAGGAGGTTTGTGGGCAAACCTGTGGTCTCCCTTCCACACGGTGCCTCCAGCAGGCACCCCCCCTGCCACCACGCGTCCCCTCAGCGCTGCCAGGGAGCAGCTTCTGCCCTTCCAGCCATGCCGGGGCCGGGGGACCGGTCCCTCTGCCTGGAGGAGACCCCAGCTAGGACCAAGGCTCCCGTCTTGGCGCGGACCCTGGCCCTGCAGCCGCCTTCACCCACGCAGAGCTCGTTCAGTGCTCGCTGAACGCAGCTCAACCCCGACAGCTCCCAAAACAGCAGTTCTTTGCTGGGTTGTGAGTAACCTCGCTGATTCCTTCGGAGTTGCTGCTTTTTTTGCACACCAAGGACCAAATACGTAGTAGAGCCAGAACATGACAGCAATTTCTTTTGTAACCAAAATACTTCTTGTTCCCTGCTGAATGTGTTCGTGCCATTGAGGGGTCACCGCAGACCGCTTCCTCTAGCAAAAGCAATGGAATGACTGTCTCTTCTTCCCAACTATGAGACATCTCACATTTTAAGTGTCACCTCACTCTTTTTTGTACTTGATATTCTGGAGTTGATCCATTGTGGTTTTAGCTTGTCTTTCTCTGAACATCTATTTAGATCTTCTTAGTAAAAGCTCTCTTTTCCTATCCTACTATTTAGTGTATTTTCTTCCATTTTGGAAAGGACACTAGTTCCCAATGACCTGCCAAGAAGATGTATGCTAGATGGCTAAACAGAATAAGCTGTTACAAATCAGTAATGGCAAGTGTAGTATAAAACAAGCAATCTCCAGCTATATGCCCTTATTAAAACTGTCTGTTGATCTTTGCTTCTTTATCTCCTTCCTGTTTTTTTTTCCTGTCTTCTTACCTGTCAGCAATGTCCCCAGCCTACTGCAGGTGCTATGTAAATGCTAATCCCATGGCAATGTGCCTGCTCTGGCAATACGCCTGCTTCGTAGGGAGCCCAGGAGCAAAGTGCACGGCCCCAGCCTGGTCTGGAACAGCCTCCTGCCTGACCAGGGCCAGGGCTGTCCACAAGCACACGGGGAGGCCTGATGGCACGAGGAATTCATATGGGTTTAGAGCACTTAACAGAATCAGAGGAAAGGCGAGGATAAATGTGAGCACATGAAAATGGATTTTTTTGTCTTTAATTACAGCAAACACTTTTGGACAGGCTGCTCAGGATGCAGTCAACCAGGTTACGGATGCAAGTCAGAAAGGTATGGGAAATTACACTCAAATCAGCCAGAGATCGAGCAACTGGATGCAAACACGTAGCAATCACAGTTCTTCTCTCCCCTTTCTCTGTTGCGTGCTCTTGGCTGAATGTCCACTGGTTTTAGTGATAGTCTTTGGCCTTGCACAAAACTCACGGGAAGGGATGCCAAGATCTGCTCTTAGTTGCTCCATGCCTCTCCTGGCAGAAGTGCTGCAGTAGCCAACCTCCCCGCCGCATCCCACGCATTGCACTCAGCGTCATGCTCAGGTTTTGGCTTCCTGTCTGGGTGAGCTCTTGGAACAGTGCAAGCAAAACTTTGCTCTTCTTTCTTGAAGACGAAGTAAACATGTGCTACATCTTGATTTCTCCAGCTCTGAGGGCAGGAGTCCACCAGTTTCAACCCCGCGTCCACCCTACTCGCTTGCTGAGGCAGCAGCTGAGGTCAAAAATTAATGATGCCAGAAGCTATAAAGGTGCTGTGAAAAAGCTCTGGCATTTCATTTCCGATGATAGCGAACTGGCAAGTTAACTTAAGAACTCAGCACAGTTCTCACTCAATTTTAATCATTTTCTAAGAACGAGGGGGTCTAAAATGCCCCGTGCCTCAATGTGCAAGTGCCTCAGATGTGCAAGCTTGAGAGAGGGCAGAGAGGAGCCGGGGCCTCTCCCTGGCTCATCAGGCGGGCGGGAGCAGTCGTGGTGCCCAGCCCGGCCAGCGCTCGAGCCCGGGGCGCCTTCCTCCAGCAGCCGCCTGCGCTGCCCCGCGCAGCCTCTTCCAGCGCCCGCGTCTCCATCAGCCTCATCCTCCTCTAGCGACGCCTCGACGCATCACGCAGTGTTCCCAAGGAACCCCTCCTGTTTAACCACAGGCAGCCTTAGGGAGCCTCTTTTAAACCATATCCTTATAGTTTGATAGGGAGAGTCTAAACACTTTCACACTTCCCCTTCCCATCATAAATACTAAACTATGTTGCCTTTTTCCAAGTTTTTGGCTTATCTGATGAATTTCTCCCTCTCTTTCAGCTATTGATCAGGCTTGCAAGACAGCTCAAGATGGTGTAGAAAAAGCAACTGGCCAAGCTGCAGAAGCAATCTCTGGCTTGGGGAAAAAATGCGGATTTAAGAAATGATACTTTAAGCAAACAGTACTGTATGTAAAAATGCATCTTTGTTCTGCAATTCCCTATGCCTTTGTGTAGAGAAATGAAAGCTGTTTGAGATATGGATAACTTTTTCCAAATACAATATTCGAATGCAATTCGAATGCTCCTTTGAATGCAGAATGCCCTCCTTATTCTTCCTGTAGGAAGAATACATATTTTAGCACATCTTGTTCCATCTGTTTATAATGTTCTATTCGAAATGGATCACAAGTCCTAAGCAACGCTATTGCCCTGCTCTTTCAACAGCACAATGATTATTGCCACATTCGTTGAGCATAAGTTTACAAAAATACTGAAACTAGTAATATTCCAGCATACCAGGACATTAATATTATGAAACTAAGCTTTCTTGCAGTAATGAAAATTGGTTAGTGCTATATTTCATGTCACTTGTTCATTTGTTCCATTATGTTGTTTTTCTATGTTAAATAAAAGTATAGCAATATTTCTTCCCTCCCCAGCACTGGATATATAGCTCCTTGGTAGGGGCTCCTGTTATTACAGCGGGCCTTCAGTAAAGGATCTCACAATGTCTCGCAAGTCTCTGCTTTTTGATTCAAAGTCCAGCGAAGTCAGTAACTGTCAGTAAGGTAGGTGAACGCTGAGAACGTTTAATAGATAATCAGGTGCACGGAAATGAGCGGCCCCATGCTGCGCAGGAAGGCTGTGCTACCTGGAAGTGAATGAGAGTTGGGTGTCCATCCCCTCATCCCTTCTGCCACATCTGTCCCAGTGCAGATTTCTTGCTGTTCTAGGCCACAAGAAATCTTCTGTTAAATCCCATGGGAACAAAATGAGACCCTCTAATACCCAGCTGCAGAAATAGCACTGAGCGTACACTAGCACTCCATGCCTGTGCCATAGAAAAAATGATAGAGCTCTTCCCTAGTTTCTTTAATGATGCCTGAGCTGAAGTTTCTGGTTGCTGCTTGTGGGCAGCCCCGGATACACAAGGCAGCAGCTGTGCGCTTGCAAAGCCGCTCCGGGACAGTGTCTGTGCTAGAGCAGAAAGGGGACAGCCTTCTTGCCTAGGAGATGGAAATATTTATTTTAGATTGCTGCTTACTGGCAACAGAGCCTGGCTGCAGACAAACAGGGCAGCCAGTCTGGGTTTCCTTTGTCAACAAAAGGCACTAACACCCACTTAACTCAGTAAGTGATCTTAGCTCTGCCTTTGGACATTTCTCATTGCTAGGCAATATTGCCATTTTATTTTCTGGTTCAAAGCCTGTCCAGCCAGCTCTCAATAAAAAGTTAATCTGGATCTTGCAAAAGCAAAATCAAAAAAACAGCCCAAAGTGTGTGGATGTAATGAAGTGGGGCGATCTAGGCCAACTTTAGGTATTGTTGTTGTGTACTTATTGGCCAAGAGATGTGGACTTGAATTTTTTGGAAGTTGCAGGTACTAATCTGTGTTAATGCAGTCCCAGAACAGACTGGCTCCCTGCTGAACCCGGGAGCGCTGCCGTCTGCAATCTCCACAAGGGCCGTGTGGACTAAAAACCTTTAGAGGAACCTATCTGTAATACATCATCTGTGAGTAAACATAGTACAGGGCTTTGCACAGAGTGTCCCGATGCAATGTCCACTCTCATTTAAAGCTTTAAAAGCCTAAATATTTACCCAAGTACAAGCCCAAAGAAAAAGCACTACACTATTGCACTCTCAGTTACTGGGCAGCACTCAATAGTACTTAATTATTTAGTACTTTCCATGGTTACTTCCCAGATGGTTAAACCCCGAGTGGCCAAATCCCTGAGGCTGGGAATTTTAGACTCGGGTGTCACATTTGTCGCTCCCATCCTGAGGATGGTGGGGATTTATACACCAGGCTTTGCAACATTGTTCTTTTTATTATTATTTATTTGTTTATTTGCAAAGCCAGTTCATGTTGCAAAAGAATTAACAGATGTGTTTTTCCATTGGCAAAGCTAGCAATGCCCTGGCGGTCGCGGGACACTCGCAGCGCGGGCGCTGCCGGCGCAGCCTCTGCCACCCCCTCGCTGCAGGTACCGCTGCACTCAGGAGAGCCGCTCCGCACGGGGCAGCCCCAGCGGGTCCAGCCTTCCATCTCCCACAGCAGCCCGCAGTGTTTTCTAAAGACTGTGCTGCTAACAGTAACACTGGAGTAAAGCAGAGCCACTGGTTTGCGGTGATAAAACTTCAGAACGGAGCCTCCTACACGCAGGATTTTTTCCCAAATTCTTTACTATCAGACCTTTCAACATCTTCTCAGCCACCCGTGCAGTTCCTTAGTGCAGTCGCAGCTTGCGCTGCCTGCCTGCAGTGTCGCCGCTCAGCCGCGACGTGGAGCAGGGCCCTGCCAGCGCCGCCGCCGCGCGGCCTGCACAGCGCGAGCCCGGAGCCGCCACAGCGAGCGCGGCCGCCGCCGCCTCGCACCTCACCGTGCGGCCTGCGCAGCGCGAGCCCGGAGCCACCACAGCGAGCATGGCTGCCGCCTCACACCTCACCGTGCGGCCTGCGCAGCGCGAGCCCGGAGCTGCCACAGCGAGCGCGGCCGCCGCCGCCTCGCACCTCACCGTGCGGCCTGCACAGTGCGAGCCCGGAGCCGCCACAGCGAGCGTGGCCGCCGCCGCCTTGCACCTCACCGTGCGGCCTGCGCAGCGCGAGCCCGGAGCCGCCACAGCGAGCGTGGCCACCGCCGCCTCGCACCTCACCGTGCGGCCTGCGCAGCGCGAGCCCGGAGCCGCCACAGCGAGCATGGCCGCCGCCTCGCATGGCCTGCGCAGCGCGAGCCCAGAGCCGCCACAGCAAGCATGGCCGCCGCCTCGCGTGGCCTGCGCAGCGCGCGCCCGGAGCCGCCACAGTGAGCGTGGCCGCTGCCGCCTCACGCCTCGAGGCAGGACAGGGCCCTCAGCAGGGAACAGGCTGGGGGACTGGAGCCTCCGGCAACACACCGACTGCAGTGGTTTTCAGCCCACTCTCAAGCCTCACGGCAGGGGCTGTTTCTGCTGATTTTGTGTGTTTGAGGAGCCCCTCAGGCCCAGCACACGCCGCGGTGCGCCTGGGAAGCATGCACACACATTCACACAGCCCTCCCAGCTTCCCTCTTGCTTTCGGGCAGGCAGCTGCCTACCCCGGATCTCATCCCAACCACCTACTCTTGAGAGCAGCTACTGCTTCCTCTTCAGTAGAACTCTTAAGTTTCTTTTTCCTTTCCTTTACAACTCCGTGACCTGCTCCAGCCAAGTGCAGCTTTTCCACTGAAATTTTCTAACCCTCATGTTTGATTTAAGAATCCAGAAAGAGCTTCCTGGGAAAGAAGGACAGGGTGTAAAAGACATGTTTGCTGCTGCTGCGTGGTGACCTGCAGAGACATCAGGTAAACCAACTGCTCTGGCCCTGTGGCCAGGAGCAGCGGCAGGGAACATAGATTGGGACATGCTGACAACCCCTTCCCCAGGTCCCCCAGCACTGGAGATGGCAGCAGCTGCACCCAAACCTGCGCTCTCCATATCCCCAAAGGTGCCTGCTCTCCTCTGGGCACCTCAGGCAGCAGCTGTGCCCCATGGGCAGTAACGAGGCCAGGCTGAAGTGGAGGCAGCTGGTACAGGAGCTGCCTGCACCTGTGCTGGGTTGGTGGCTACAAAGCAGTCCATGAGGAGAGCTTGCTGGGTTCTTGTACCAGCTCTCTTTTGTTGGCATCTTGAATGTTGTCAGCTATGGCAGCAGGTAGGAAAGGGGTGATTCTCCTGCTTTTTTTTTTTTTGTGGTGGGTGTTTTTTGGGTGGGAGCCAGGGCCAGGACTGAGTTACATGTATATGGTTAAAACCCTGGTGTCTACAAACCTCTGAGTATTTTCAGCTTGTTTCTGTGCTTCTTATCTGAAAGTAGGTGTTTATTATGTTGGAAAGATGTAGTATTTTTTAATGCTGTGGCTTCTGTGAGGTAAACGCTATCTCCTCTACGTGTGGGTATCATCCTAGCAATGCTAGTGCCACCTTACATCCCAGTGTATTTGGAGTGCCTTTCTGGGTGTGTGATCTGACTTGATATTTCTTGGCCTCCCCTGCCAGTTGAGTGGTGCTGCTGTGCTTGTGTGGGAGCCGTGGGCAGGTGGAACACGGCTGGTGGGCGCCTTGGAGCCACTGGATGCGCAAGCGGGAATGTCCCGGTGCGCGTGGCTGGGAACGGCACCACAAGGCACCGCAGGTTGGACCCGCCGCTGCTTCTCCAAGGGGCAAGGGTTGTTCTGTGGTATGTGAAGTATTTCTGCTGCACCTCTGGTCTCTTCCAAACATTGCCGACTGCTCAGGACTTGATGTTGAGTAGGGCTTCAGTTGAAAACTAAAATCTGTTTTTTTCTCTTATCTGTACATGGAAGAGTTTACCTGTAAAAAACAGTGAGCAGCCTCTCCTCTTTTGTAAGGAGCCAAAACATTGTGAAATTGCCCTTGCTGCCCCATGTTGCACTGGACTGATGTAGAGCGGGGCTTTGTGGCTGGCTGGAAACACAAAGGCTGGGAGAAGGGCGAGTTGTGGCTGGAATGCTGGGAGGGGAAACTGCTGTCATCCCTGGTGCGCAAGGACCGGCATAAGGAGAGGTTTCTCTCAAGCCTGCTCCAGTGCCCACCAAAGGCAGGAGATGAACGTGAGTCCAAGTCCTGTGCCTGGAGGTGGGCCATATGTTCATCTCTCTGGCAGAGCCCTGCCACGATGCATGTGAGGTCTGAAGGAGTGTGGGGTAGCTGGGATGGCCGCAGTGGGAGCAGCTCTGTGTTGGCTGCTCGGTTATCGGCTAACGCGGTGGCGAGCTGGTCCCAATGCATGTGGAGACCCGTGTGTGGCCAAGGGCACCCACCCTGGTGCAGCGCTGGGGGCTGAGCCCAGTGTGAGGGGCTCCTCGGGGAGGAGGGCAAGGCAGGACCCGTCTCTCACCCCGCATGTGCAGGGTTAAAACGTGCGCCAGGCTCATGCGGAGTTGGCTTCCTCCGGGCAATGCAATCGTCCGTGGTTACTGGCTGGTTGAAAGGAGGAGGATGAACTCCTCCCAGTTCTTTTTTTAACTACAAACTTTAAGTCTGCCTGGGGCAAAAAAATAGTTTGGGCAAGAACCTTCTGAAACGGGATACTTTTCTATGTAAGGTTTTGAAATGCCGAAGCGGGTTTCGGCAATGTTGCAGCTGCGTGTTTTGGGCTGTGATGCCGGCGGCCGGGTCAGGATGGGCCGTGCCGCTGGACCCGCTCCCGCTGCGGAGGCCTCGCGAGGGCAGCCCAGGAATGTGAGCTGCTTTCCAGCTTCTCGGCATGGGAAAAACAAAGCTTTGGTTCCAAAAGCCGTAGAAACTTGTGCCAATCACAAACACGCCCTCCCTCTGGGGAGGAAAACATAATAACCACTACGGCCTCCTCACCCTTTTATGCATCGTGTATTAATCACCCAACAAGGGCTCCTGGCTTTTCCCCGTTCACGTTTACCCTGCAACTCCTGGGAGGAGTTGGGCTCTGCCTATAAAAAGCTGCACTTTGGAGAACATCATAGCAGAACCAAGCGCAGGACCCGCTCGCCCGTCGCCGGCCGGGGGGGAAGGCAGAGGCACCATGTTCGGCATCGGGAGGAAACTCGCCGAGGAAGCCACGCAGCAAGTGGAGCAGGCGGCGCAGGCGGCGGGTGAGTGCCAGCCCCCGCTCTCCCTCAGCGTGCTCCTCTCTGGCGTCCAAAAAGTGCACGCGCTGCTCTCGGCCCCAGCAGGCTTCGGTCTGGCAGCTTGGAGCAGATCGCTCCTCTGCCCAAGCTCTACCTTACAGCTGTTCTCCTGCAGCGTGGCTGTGTGTTGGGCAAGCCTGAACCCCCCTAATGATATAGTAAAGGAGGAACTAATGTTAGATAGTAGCTTCCTACAGCACCCTGGCTTTTATGTGGGAGTGTCTAAATGATGCATGGAAGGGACAAGAGGGCCCCAGAAAGCTGAGAGGGGAGCCTGAAGATACATCCAGATATATCCAGTCTGAAGATGTATCCCCGCTCGGCTATATATATATAAAGAAAATGCACATGAAGTACAAAACTATACCTTCGGGTGGCCATGGTCATTACAAGCATTTGTGTAACAAGCTCCCTGAAGCCCTCTGAGCCCCTCGCCCTGCTCAGACCCCTGCAGCACATCCCGCTGTGGCTCGTTTGCTCCAGCCCCCCGCTGTGCTTGGAGCTGCTTATCCTGCCAAAAGCCCCAGCGTCATCCTGGGGCTCTGCCTTGGAGATGCTCTGGGAATCTGTTCTGAATTTCAATAACATGCTCCTGGGATGAGCCACTGCTAAGGAAGCTCCAACCCAAACAGATTTCTTTAACTGATGCGATTCCTGAAACATCCCTTAGTGTAATGTGTGAGCGGCTGAGACAGTGTCTCCTATTCCTTTACGCAACTTCTAGGTTAAGTCTTGAAACCAGGCATTTGTCTGTGACTTCAAACACAGCAGAAATGTAACTTGTGAGATGCCTGCTGGGCACCTGCTTCCTTCTTGTTTGCGTTCCACCCTTTCCCCGCGTGTGAATCCTATAGGCAGCACTTGATGTGATAAGCCAAAGGCTCCTGCTTATTTACTATTGCTCTTGGCTAGAAGGATGAAAGCCCCCAAACTATCCCCCCACTATTTCCTTTTCCAAAGCTTGTGGGTGGTTTCTTAAATTAACCACCTTTATCCTGAAGCTTGGAGGATATCCAAACAACCAGTCTTCAGCAGTTGCATGTAATCACTCTATTTTTTTTTTTTAGTAAGTTTTTAAAAAGGACTCTTTTCTGTGTTGATGTACAGCCCTACAAAATTGTATTTTTGTGGAGTCGTCTATATTCTTTATGTTGAGGAACATTATTTGTTGTTTCCTATGCTGGAAGATCACCTGTGTGTTTTCCAGGTGGCGTTTGTCATCTAGAAGGAGCTGCACAGCCTTCTCGGTGTGCAGCTGGCAGGAACAAGGGTTTAAGAGTCCCCGGCCCCGAGCAGCCTTGCGGCCTTGCCCTTCCTCGCCGAGCGTGTGCAGCCGGCCTGGCTCTGGGTGCCACTGCGCACCTGAGACACCAGCCAGATCATGGGCACTGGCCTTGCTTCTGCCATCCCTGGGTGACGATGGGCTGAGCTTCGGTGTCTCTTCTCTTTCCAGGAATAACAGAAATAAGTAGGAGGCTTTCCATGCGCTCCTGAGTGCTGCCCATAGGATATGCATGTCAGTAAATAAACAGCATGTGATGCTAGACACACACAACTGCGTGTCCTGTACTGCACACTGCCTGGATGTGCTGACACGTGGTGCCCCCCAAATCGCTGTTTGAATCCAAGCAAACATGGGGCTTAGGCCAGCTCTCATACTAGAGCAAGACTGTGAATTACAGAGTCACTGAGCTGCTGCCGTGGTGCTGTGTGTGCCTTGAGGCTTAGTCCCAGGAGCCACTGCCGTGTCCAGAGTGGCACAACTGGTCCTTGCAAGCGTCTAACACCAGCACCTCTCCCAGAGCTTCAGAAAGGCCAGAGAGCCTTTCTGAACTTGGAGCAATAGGAATGGCATTTTCCTTGCCCATGCCTTATGATCAGCATATGCCACTCGCCAATTACTAAACTACATCAGAAGATGATGCACGATGATAATTAAGGCATTTTCTAAGCTGTAAGAAGTGTCTTACAAATGCACAGTACAACATGCAGCAGGGTTACGAGACAGCCCTTATGAAACAGCTCTTGTACAAGAGCCCTTTGACTCGGGCCTGGGGGACTAAGAGGCTTTAGTCACTCCCTGTGCACTGAAGTGGTGTCTGCCTTAAGCAGGTGCCGCTTGTGCAACACTCACGACGCACCTTGTAAGGAGCTGGTTGGGGGGCTGTGGTGCTGGACTTCATGCCATCGCTGTCTCCTGTACTGAATACTTCCTCCATACCTTTACATCTGCCTTAGCTTCTTAATGAATCAATATGTATGTTTTTCTAGCTAAGAGAGAAAGCTAAGTTTCTGTGTGCTGGTCCCAGCATGGCGCTCCACAGCAGCTGGCTCGGTGCTGCTGCAGGGAGACTCTTTCCCCATGAAGCTGCCTAGATGGGTCTCTGCAGCCTCAGTAAAAGGAGAGGTCACTGCCCCTGTTTCTCTGTTAGGGCCTGTTTGCTGATACCTGAATGATGCAGGTGAAGTGGGGAATGACAACCAAGGCCCTCATACCATCTCTCTGCTGCTGCATTGAGGCGCCCAATCTTAAGGACTAACTTTTCTTCAAGTACTGAGATGTTCAGAGGTTCCTCCTAAAATGTGATTACTGAGTTTGGGGAAGGGTAAAGGTGACTCCTTATTTTACGCTTCTTTTTCTAATTCCAGTTAACACAGCAGGCCAGACTGTGCAGCAGGTAGTGGACCAGGCCAAGGATGCAGGCCAGAAAGGTGTGGAGGCTTGTTCAAAGACAATAGTACCTTGTTAGCAGATAGTTAACCACAAGGGTGTCAGTCTTTGCAGCAGATGGGGGACAGAGCCGAGAAAGACGAGGACTGAGGAACACCTCCCCCTGCCTCGTGTGCGACGTGTCTTGCCAGAAGAAAAGAAACAAAGCCAGACAACCGCGCAGGTGGCCAGATGCTGATTGGTTGTGAGCTTTGCAACACTTGTGTTGAGAAAGTATAAAAAGAAGTTGGTTTGGAAATAAAGTTGTCTCACTCTGCACCCCAGACTGAGTCCGTTTCTTCACAAGGTGCAACAAATGGCGCCCAACGTGGGGCTCGAAGACTAGCTGTCTCTCCGGTTGCACCGCCCAGCTGAACTCCCGGGAATCACGCTGAAAGGAAGCGTAAGGATCAAGCTGAAAGGAAGCTTACTTTGTGTGCACACTAAAAGCCTCTTGAAAGGAAAGAGGTAAGCGGCTGGGAACTATGGGTTCATACCTAATGAAGGAACAAAAGGACGATTTAGAAGCTTCTCCTAAAAACTTGAAACCGCAAAAAAAAAAAATTAGGTGAAGAAGAGCTGCAAAAGGTTCTTGCATGGGCTTCTAAAGACGATCCTTCGGTGAATAGTAAGAATGTTTTTAATCTGGAAAGATGGGACCAAATTGGGGTCCGACTGTGGGATAGTGCCACGCGCGGTGATAAGGCTGCTGCTAACCTGTTGCCACAATGGCGAGTTGTACTCGAAATATTGAAATCTCATAGTGGGTTGCAGTCGAACATAAATGACGGGATCGGGGCCCCTGCCATCCCCTCCGCGCCTCCTTTACCTCAATCGTGTCCTGATGAGAATCAGAAAAGAAAACGTGCTGCAAAAGCCTTTGCGGTACTGCCACCTGATGAACAGGACGATGATCCTTTTGGTCCGGGTCCTATTGACCCTGGAAAGGAGCCAGACCTATACCCCCCGGATCCTCACGATAAATGGGCCTCAGTAAAACGAGGAGCAAAACAGGCGGGGGATGTGGGCATGCTGAAAGCCTTTCCCGTTATCTGTGCACCAGACCAGAATCCGCGTTGGGAAGGTTTGTCGTATAATCTTATTAAGGACGTGCGACGTACGGTGACAGATCATGGCCTTGGCGCACCATATACCACCCACCTTATACAATCTCTTTGTGATTCTTCGGTTTTTACTCCCCATGATTTTAAAACCTTGTTTCGCCTCATTATGACTGATATGCAATACACGATGTGGGAATCGAAAATGAAAGAGCTTGCTCGAGCTCAGGGGGAGGAAAACCAGCGGCTGTCGAAAAAAGGTCCTTTACGGGCTGTTACTGTGGACGTGCTAATGGGGGAGGGCGATCACAGTGCTACAACAGCACAAGCAGAAATCCCCCCTGAGGGCTTGCAACAAGTTAAGGCACTTGCTCTCCGCGCCCTTAAGGCCGTTCCGGAGAGTGGTAAACAAAGACAACCTTTTGTTAGCATAAGACAAGATGCGAATGAGCCATATATGAAGTTTTTGGATCGGCTTAATGAGGCTCTGGAGAAACAAATTGATAATGAACAAGCACGAAGCTACATTTTTAAGCAACTAGCAGTTGAGAATGCTAACCCTGATTGCCAGAGAGTTTTGCGGCCACTAAAGGATCCTACTATTGATGACATGCTAAAAGCATGTATTAATGTCGGTACCAAACAGTATGAATATTCACTGATGGCCGAAACATTTGCAACAATGTCTATGAAAAGGCCATGTTTTGCTTGTGGCCAATTTGGGCATATTCGTAAATACTGTCCGAAAACACAAGCAAACAAAGGAGCGCCTGGACTATGTCCGCGCTGCCACAAAGGACAACACTATGCTAATCAGTGTCGATCAAAATTTGATAAGGAAGGTCGACCGCTAGCCCCTTCGGGAAACTTCAAGCGGAGCGCGGCGGGGGGTCGCGCCATGACGGCAAATCACCCCTCGGAGTGGCTCCCACCGGGAAGCAGCCGCCGCCTGTGCGCCCGCACAGGGGGCAGCGCCGGGGTGGACCTGGCCACCACAATAGAAGTGCTAATTACTGATACATCAGTTGTGCTAATTCCAACTGGTGTCCACAGCCCCCTGGGGCGAGGAATGGCAGCACTGTTAATTGGGCGATCTTCAACCACGAGACAAGGGCTGTTTGTGTGTTACCTGGAGTTGTCAATGCAGATTTCAAAGGAGAAATTAAGATAATGGTATGGACTCCGATACCACCCTGTACTGTGCCGATGGGAAGATATGGACGATATATTGATTGCTGCAGAGCAAAAGGAAACAGCAGAAGAGGCTCTGCAACAGATTACGCGAGCAGCATCAGCTGCAGGATTAAAAATTGCAGAAGATAAAGTACAGGAAAGTCCGCCTTGGCGATATTTAGGATGGAGAATTTCTGATCATCAAATTCGACCACAATCATTGACCCTAAAGACAGACATAAGGACTTTGAATGATCTTCAAAAACTTTTGGGAACTATTAATTGGTTCCGTCCCTCCTTAGGGATTTCCACAGAAGATTATCTAGTCCAGTAAATCCGTTCGTAACCTGTCTAGTAGGACAGACTGTTGATGTTTGGCATATTTTGTTTATTGTTAGCATGCCTGCTTTGTTTCTTGTTATGTGTTTAAGGATAGGTTGATCATTTAATTAAGTCATGGCTGTTCAAACAAAAACAAATAAAGAAGGGTGAGGTGTGGAGGCTTGTTCAAAGACAATAGTACCTTGTTAGCAGATAGTTAACCACAAGGGTGTCAGTCTTTGCAGCAGATGGGGGACAGAGCCGAGAAAGACGAGGACTGAGGAACACCTCCCCCTGCCTCGTGTGCGACGTGTCTTGCCAGAAGAAAAGAAACAAAGCCAGACAACCGCGCAGGTGGCCAGATGCTGATTGGTTGTGAGCTTTGCAACACTTGTGTTGAGAAAGTATAAAAAGAAGTTGGTTTGGAAATAAAGTTGTCTCACTCTGCACCCCAGACTGAGTCCGTTTCTTCACAAGGTGCAACAGAAAGGTACATAGCGCTTCTGCTCACGGCAGCCGTGTCCTGTCAGGGCAACCCCGGGCAGATCCTCCTCTGCCGCCACCTCCCCCGGCCCCCCCATCTTGCAAGAGGCCACCGGCCCCTGGCTGTGACACCTCTGTCCCCAAGGCCTCGCGGTGGCCGCGGAGGCCTGGGCATGAGCAGCAGTGTCATGTGTGACCCTTGGCTCCTGCGGCCGCGGGCCAGGCTGACCTGTGAAAAGCCACCAAGGCTGTGTGTCTTCCTCCAGCACTTCAGTCTCTCCCATCCCTTTTCCTTTGAGACCGCTTGCACCTGCTACTGCTAAAATACTGGTGCCTTCTAACAGTCATGCTATAGTTACTTTTTTTTTTTCTTTTTTTTTTTCCTTCTCCTGTTTTAAAGCTCTTGATGAAGTCTGCAAAGTGGCTGAAAGTGGTGAGAAAGCTGTAAAAAATGTGGCAAATCAAGCCACTGCCTGGGGAAAAAGCTTTGGACAGTGAAGATAATGTAACACTACTGAAATGTTTGTTTCTATGACACGTACTCTTAAATAATAATAATAAAAAAAACCTTAAAATCTACTTGGCTTGCAAGTCTTCTTGAGGACCCGTTTGCTTGTACGTACATGGAATACACCTGCTGCCCGCGTTCCATGGAGCAGGCGGTGGCGGTTGTGCTGTGCGGCTGACGCAGCCGAGCGCGGCCTACGTCCGAGCCGAGCTCGTGGGGGGCCTGGCATCGCTCCGGGGCTCCTGAGCTGATCTTCGTCCCGCTCTGTTGCTGTGCCCGAGTTGCGCTCCTGGGTGTGAGTCCTGACCCGAGCCCTTGCTGCTGGGTCTTGGGGGTGCTGCAGCTCTGCGCCTGCCCCGCGCTCGTGCTGCTGGCCTGGGACACGATGCTGCAGCTGCCGGTTGTGCACGTGAGGCTGTGGCTCCGTTTAAGGCACATTTAAACCCTGTGGCACCGCCGTGTTTGGGCTCAAGCTGGCGTCTGGCTCCTCTCAAACATGGGCACTGAGGCAGTGTTGAAGTCATTTCGGGCCTGGGAAAAAGGCAAATCCTTGTTGTGCTTGTACTTCTGCGTGGTAAATACTTGTGCGTGTAGCAGTTTGCAGGAGGCAGGCAGCCCTATAGGCTGCGCTTTCAGCCTGCTGAAGGTCAGCGGCAGGCACCAGCGTCCAGTGCAAACGGTCCAAGGCGCCGGCGTGACCGTGCGCGTGGCTCCACAGCCACGCGGTGCCTGGCTGAGGGGCAGAGCAGCCTCCTTCCCCGCTCAGGTCTAGCAGCGGGTATTGACCGACTCGTGCAAACGCTCTGCCGTGTTTGCCGGGGAGGGTCGGGGCGAGTGCATGACCGTGAGCGGTGCCCGTGAGGGGTTAACCACAGCACCCAACCCGTGTGGGGCACGTGAGGGGTTAACCACAGCACCCAACCCGTGTGGGGCACGGGAGGGGTTAACCACAGCACCAAACCCCATGCGTGTACGTGTGCCGGGAGGGAAGCTGGATCCGGAAACCTCATCGTGGCTGCATGGGGTGGGTTATGTCAGCCTTCCTCCTACCCTGCTTTCTTGGCAGTGGTTAGGAAAAAGCTGGAGCTGCTTTACGCTCTGCACGTCCTGATCCTGAAGCTAGATTAACTCCTAGCAGAGCCGTGTGAAACTCTATAGCTTTTTTTTTTTTTTCTCCCTTTCCTCTCTGTGTGCGTTGCTTTACCTAGGTGCACCTAAGAGGCGTTACAAAACGCAATGCGGAACACGTGCTTTCATTTTTGACTTGCCTGGACTAGGCAAGGACTAGGACCAAGACTAGCAGGCAGTGCCGTCATACTCGGCCACAGCGGCGTCCCCAGCAGGCCGGGAGCATCTGTCGCCGCGTGGACGCGCTGCCACGGTCTGGTCGTGTCTAGCTGTGGGCAAGGGCAGGGCAGCTGCCGTGCTCTGCGTGCGTGGCCGTCCTCTCGGGGCCTGAGGCCTCTGACGGGCAGCACTGCCCGCCCCCCCTCTGTGCTAGGTCTGTAGTTATGCTCAGGTTGATGCTTGCAGGGCTCCCGCGCGGGTGCTGTTCAGAGGTCAGTAAATGTTACCACAAGTTGCACAAGAGGAGATGCAGCCACACTATGGGCTTTCCCTCAGCGAGTTCTGGGGAAACAAGCACTACCAGGTAGTTATGAGATTACACGATGCCTATGAAAGGGGAAATTTAGCTTTGGCACCTTGCAGCTTTTGTATTTCTTCTTCTATAGTAGTGGGTAAGAGAAATCCCAGCTGGCTGGCTATGCAAGCTGTCCATAGAATTTTAAGGGTGCTTCAACACTGAAAGGGGTCCTGTTTTCCACCTGTGTCTAGTCAAACTGGGGCCGCTCCAGTACCGGTTGGAAGGAGTGGAAAGGGCAGCGGATGGGGCTCCAGGTGAGCCGTGCAGTCCGGGGGCCGAGTCCCTTCCCTGTTAGCGCTGCTGTTAGTTCAGCCGTCCCCGCGCGGCCGCAGCCCCGGCCCAGCTGAGCGTTCAGCAGTGTCGCTGCTCTGCGCGGTGCAGCTGCTCGCTGCAGCGCTGCCGTCCGCGAATCCTGCTGGAAGGAGGCCGCGGTTCGCCAGGGGCATACAGCCCTTCCTCCAATTTCACTCTGCTACCCCGCAAGTGTTTATGTAAAAACTCTACTGAAAGGTACGATCCAAGAGACAGCTCTTTTGTCTAGAGAACCACACTCTGCCGACAGTAACTTTTTCAAGCTCAAATGAATTTTTGTTTTTGAAATATAAGGCAGCAAAAACACACTGCACTTAGTCCGCTGAAAGTACTGCTCTAACCCTGTGTTTCAGCATATGTGATGCAGTAGACCGCTAGCTCCACGTTAACTACTAAAATAGTTCTTTTTCACACAAATTCCTTCCAGAGATGCAGCAGCAACCTGGAATGATTTACCAGACACCGCCAGCTTCTGCAGTCTTATTAACAGGCAAGCTCGTGAGATAAGAAGGTGCTTAGTGAGAACCTTGTGATAATTCAGTGTATGTTATCAGTAGTCATGTAATGATAAATATGGGTGCTGTGAACATTCAGTAGTTACCAAAAGCTCCTAGTATATGAAATACGAAACAGTAATACACCAGCGTCGTAGGTTTGGAAAGGTCAACTTTTTTTTTTTTTTTTTTTTAATAACTGCTCTTCCCACCAGGTTATGTCATGCAGTTACAAAGTAGTTAGAAAAAAAGTATGAGTTTCTGGGAGGGACTAGTTGGCGTTTTAAAAAAAAACATTCATATTCATTACATAAATAACACCTGGCACTTCAATGGGACTCCACTGGACAAACGCCTTAAGCTTTAAAACCTGTGCTTGATCCAAAATTGTGTCAAGATCCATTTTGTTGTACTTGAACATATTCAAAACATTCAAGACCTCCACATGACAGAAAAAAAAAAAAAAAAAAAGAGAGAGAGAAGGCAAAAATAAGGCTGTGTGTTAAGACAGTGGATTAAGTTCATATAGCAGCATTTTAGCTCCTGTGTAGTTCGGCCAGCTATTTCTGGGTGCAGTTTCACTTTAGTCATTCACTGCGACAGTAACTAATTTTCAGAAAGGAAAAGAATGAAAACGATGTCAAAAATTTAGAGTAGGATTACTTATCGAATTCAGACCATCCCTTAAAAAAAAAAAAAGCAAAAACCCAAACCTATAGTCAGAATAGTTACATAGATACTTGATTAAAAACATAACCACATTAGAATTGCCTGTTCCAGCTTATAAAAATACTACTTTCTGTCACTTCTCTATGTATTTCATTGTGATAGTCAAGCTAGCTTGAACAAGCAATTTAAGCAGTCCTATAACAGCAGCACAGTTAAAGAAAAAACACTGCCTAAAGGGAATTGGGCCTGAAGCTTTACAACAAATAAAAATTAGATTCCTATCAAAGTTAATCCCTGCTGGAGGCCCATTCTTCCTCTGACAATGCCACGGCATTGATCATACAAGGCCTTACTGAAAGTGCCAAAGCCAAAATTACATAATTAAACAAAAGTGCATGAAGTAACAGTGAGCCAAACGCTCATGTAGTACAGTATCTGATCTGAAGTTTGAGTAGTGGCCCAGGTGGTGAGGCCAGTCTTCCATACATAAAATGTACCATTTTGTTTTTGTAGGCGAAATACCCAGAATGGCCCCCACAAGTGCAGATGAATGGTTATCTTCGGGTATATGTTTGTATACAATATCCTAATTCATGGATTTTATTATATAAAAAAAACTAGTTTGGACTGAAACTAATTGAGAATAGAATCCACTATAATGTCAGAAGAAGAGAAATTTTTGTGGTTACATGTAAACTTGTGATAAGCTTTTTCAAGAAAAGGGTACATGAACGGCAATAAGGATGGGATACAATAAGGAGCAGGAAGGGCCTGTTTATGTGAAGGTCAGCCCAGCCTCATTGTACACTTTGAAGACCTTCTCAATTGCATTGACATAGGCAGCTGTTCTCAGGTCCAGCCCCAAGTTGTACTTCATGGCAGTGCGCATGATTTGCTGAAACACAAGAAGTTTATATAAGATTTCTGCAAGTTTCTTCATTTGAGCTACACTAGCTTTTTCTTAGGGGATCTTGGCAGGAGTATAACAGCCCTGGACTGATATGAGAGTTTAGAGCTTCTGAGGATCAAGTCTAAGATTTCTTATTTCCCCTTATATCTGAGACGCGAAAATCTTTCCTAGACTTCCCCATTGCTCCTTTTTGATCTTAGATCAATCCGTACCCAAATATAGGGGCAGACAGTAAATTTCACTCGCCTCTGTCCCACCAGCTAAAACTACTGTGCAAAGGGATCAATGTGAACGCGGTGATGGCCAAGTAAAGCTCTCTCTGCTGTTTGTCCCGCATCACTTAAGCACAAGAGGCCAGTGAATATATTTCTAATTACTACAGCTTCTACTAGAAATTACTTTCTGATTTTGTGTGTTAGTCTGTAACGAGTGTCTGCTGGTGCCCAGCTGGCCATGCCCGCAGGCATCGGGCAGTGACGTCCGTTACCATGAACTGTTTATCCACTCCTTTTGGTGGAAGGAAGTTCTGCACAACATGCTCTGCTACTGTTGCAAAGCCCCTTAAGTTGTCCTTGTCCTACAAGGACACTTTCTTAACGTGGTATTTACCCGGGCAGAGCGCTCCATTGTGTATGCCAGACCAGAATGGACGATATCTTTCTCAGATGCACCCTGCAAGAATGAGGAAGAAAATCAGGGTTAAATTCAAAGGAGAAAAAAGGACTAGGCCTGTACTAGGGATAATGACATGTTAGATTCTCATGATTATTGAAACTTGATCTTGTTTTCTTTTAATGACTGATGCAAGACTTAAAAATATATCAACTTTACTGTGTTACTCAGAGGGCTAATGGGTAAATTCAATCCTAAAACCTCAGATGCAGTGAGTCTAAAATCCAAGGTAGTAACAATGTTCTTTAGTGTTATTACAAGAGAAAAAAAGAAAAAGGCTGTATTTGGTATTTTTAAAAAGGACACAAGTTTTTGCCATTTAAATAGAGATCTAAAACTACAAAGCAGTTATCAATATGAAGCAAAGTCTATATTAAAACTGTAGCTTTTTAACAATATTGGAGATACTTTGCCTTGGATAGAAAAAAATAAAAAGGCTTCCAGCTCTCCTGAGCAGTTAAGATCCAGTCCTTTAAGTGTTTGGCCATACAGGTAATTGCACTTAGCACCTTGATGTAAAACTCATCCCTAACAGCTCCAAGGGAGGATTTAGACTGCAGTCTCAACACCAGGATACAGCTACAGGAACAGCCAAAAAACACAGCAACTACTCACTGATATCCTGTCCTGAAATTCTGCTGTAGGCACCACTGGAATAGTTCCACCATGCTTCCCAAATTTTCTTTCCAAGCTTTCCTGGACAGACACTAGAAAAGGGAAAAAGCAAAGGCAAGGTAACCAATGCGTTTGAAATAGGTATCCTCCCCTGCCCTTTCAGCATTCACAGGCATGAAATGCAGATTACAGGGCTGGGGGGGCTGGCGGAAGGCAGCAGATCATCTTATGCTTTGCTTTGTAAGAAAAAGGCAAGATGTTAATTCTATAGTTTTATATGTGAACGCCTCCGATATGAGTATCAATATTCCAGGATTACTGCTCTGGGATGAAGTCAGATGGTGAGCAGACTGTAGCTGTTACTGATCCTACCTTAGCAGCTTCAGAAAGTTGACAGCAGCTTGACCAACATTCCCAATTTGATAGCATCAGTCGAAATAGTTAAAGCCATAATTTATTCCCCGTTGTATTTCATATCCATGCTACTTATCCCCGTAACTACCTTTCTCTACACAAGTTTCATTTAAAAATAAAGAGAAAATCTGTTGTTTTTCTTTCTTTTTTATTTTTTTTCCATTAAGCCTATTCTCTCCACACCATCAGTATTCTGGCCCACACACTGGGAAGGGCACACAGTGGCCCTAAGTGGAGCAGTAGGCCATAAGCCGGTTTCTGCAGTGCTTCTACCAATGATAGCATTGACTTTCACAGACATTCTCCATTGTTGTATGTGCAGAACAATGTTATCGCTCAAAATTCCGAATACTTCTCAAATACCAAGTGGGTTTGTGGTCAGTATTTTGACAAAAATGAAAAATAAATCACATTAGGAATTACTAGGTGGCAACAGAAAAAGGATGCATTTAATTTAAATCAAGTGAGTTGCAGTTCATTTAAAATGCAGTTCATAGTTAAAATAAAAAGCAAGTGAAAACAGAACTGAGCACTTACTGAGCAAGTGGTAGTTTGAATCCCTTTCGTATTTAAAAGTCAAGCGGCCATAACTGACGTGGTTCAAGTTTTTCAGCCACTCAAAATAGGAGACTGTCACACCACCAGCATTCAAGTAGAGATCCTGCACAGAAACAGAGATGTCTTGCATTGTAGTTAGAAAAAGTAAGCAAAAACATTATGTGCAAAATACTCGTTTAAATTGCAGTAAAGAAGTCAATCTAGTTATTTCTGGGTGACAGTATTTATGTTTTTCCAGAGATTACTTCTGTTGACTTGAAAGTGGACTTTAGAACCCAGTACAGTTTTGTTTGTTGTACTTTAGTACAAGTTTTCAAGCAAGAAAACTAGGGCATCCTTAGGCCATCTCAACTGGTAAAGACCAGAAGAGCAGCTGCTCTTAAGATTTTTTTTTTTTTTTTAACTCGACAGGGACACCCTTTCTCCCAGGTCTTATTCTTTCAAAGACTGTGGGCAACACATAATCCATCAATCTATGATAGCCAGGTTAGCCAGAGCATAGCTTGCAGACATGATGTTTACAAACAATTTTGCTCTGCCTTTCTCTTTTTTTTTTAATGAATTATTTAGTCAGGCAAATAACAACTACTACTCCAGAAGTGAAGACTACAGAACCTATTTAAGAAATACTTGTTCTCCCTTCAGATGATGTAGCCTTCATGGGATAGTTATCTTTGAGCAAGCATTTACTATTGCAGTGAGATCTTTAGGTAATTATCACCCATCTTAAGCAAAATTTTCACCCATTTTCCAGACGTCGGAGGTACTCTTTAAAAAAAAAACAACAACAACATTCAACAAATAACACTTTGCTACGATTTATGGAAACACTACTCCTAACAAAAGTCGACGATCAAACCAGTCTTACAGGGATAACCATGATGTTCCGCTCCAGGAAGATTTTGTCAGCTTCAGGGGTTGTAGGCCCATTGGCACCTTCGGCAATAATCTGAAAGGAATCACAGCAGAGCAACCGCTGAATCAGAGATGTACGTTTGCAGCCACGCTCATCAGTGAATATAGCATTTCAGCAGCCTTTCTCCACTTTGCATTCGACTTCTCTAACTTACTTTCGCTTTGACCTTGTGAGCATTGGCCTTGGTCAACTGCTTCTCGCTGGCAGCAGGGATGAGAATGTCGCAGTCGATCTCCAAGATGCTGCCATCCAGTTGCTGTGCTTTGGGGTAGCCCATGATTGTCCCGTGTTGCTGTCCAAAGGAAACAAATCAATGTTTTTAGCGTGAGCGCTGGTTTTACCTCCCTCCCATCTTCTAGCCTTCTTAAGAGAGAGAGAAGGGAGTAAAAAACAGCACTAGTAAGACAGTACACAACGTAATTCATGCTTAGAAAAGGCAATAGAAGCAGATCACAAAGTGTAGATAGTGATCTAAGTTCCCATGATTGAGGCATAACTGCTCTCTGGACAAAGGTGCTCATGTTGTTTGCTCCCCGACGTATACAAAAACATGTAGTCCCTCTCAACTCCTTAAAATACAAGGTAAACACAATAGCTTTCAAACAACTGAAATGACCCACTAGTCTGCTCCGCACAGGACACATTGCTTTGCCTAAGATTGAAAAATACCCTTTTAGAATTTAGTATTGATGGCTTTTGTCTAGTGAGAGAATCTTTTAATACTTTCAAGAAAGTGGGTTAAAAAGAACAGAAGCACATGACAAATAAGCTCCCGAGGAGATCGTATGCTAGCATCTGTCAGAGGGGCTGTCAGTGCTTCAGCACCGCTCGGCGGGTGGCTCACCAACAGGCAGAGCGCGCGGTGACGCGCTAACGCATGGTTGTGATTCGCACCCAGGAATCCTTCAGGGGCTTCCTGGCCTGGCCTAGTTTAGTCAGAAGAAAGGCAAAATAAGCACCCTCTCCAGTTCTGAAACCAAAATAATTGGCCTGTGCACATGCAAACCCTTTCCCTTTCACAAAGGCAGGTCAAAAGGCAAAAACTGCCCAAGGTTACGATGCAAGCTGGCTGCCAAAGCCGCACCATCGGCTAGCACCAACCACCTGCGTCGTGCTGGCGATTAGGAGAAAGCAAAAAGAACATTCCTGAGCCATCTAGTAATTCCTCATTGTAGCATGATCTAAATATTACAAATTTACACCAGTTTACAGTCATCCTAAGTGCTTGTAAAGCCAACAAAGTTGAAACGTTTCTTCTCTGCTAAATTTCATACCAATTTGTAATCTTCTAGTTCCTTCGGGTCAATCCCATCGGGATTCCAGATAGAACCATTGAACTCTCCAACAGCGACACATTTTGCTCCAAAACGATGCAAGTATCTCATAGAATGCAAGCCCACGTTACCAAACCCCTGAAGGAGGAAAGACATGGGGAGGAGTGGTTAACCCTTTAGTTAAACGGGCAATTACTGCTGGTGTTTTGAGTGGCTTTTTATCTATTGCAAGGGCTCTGCTATATTTAATGTATTTCTGAAGCAATCTCATGCAAAATAGATAGCTTATATTTAAATAATCTTTTATTTCATTGGCACTTTCTACATCTCTTCAGGAGTAGAACACCTCATTCCAGGCCATTACTCCACACAGTGGAAACAGAAGAGCACAAAGGGCAGACCAAACGGTCCCAGGACCCCCATCAGTTTGTAGAAAGATTCAACCCAGAAAAAAAAAAAAAAAAAAGCTCAATATGAAATCCCTGTAGCACATAGCTTCAGTTATCTCTAAGATTCCTTTTTTTCCTCTATCAGAGACAAACTTTGATATAACAATTTGGCATACCCTAGGTCTACAAGCAATAATACAGCCTCATTTTCCTAGAGGAACCTGCAGCTATTTCATTGGCCGTTTTTTGAGTGTCCTGCTCTGCGTTAGGGCCTGTGGGTTAGCCCATGGCCAGCACAAAGAAGCCCCAGGGCAGGCAGAGCTGCTGCCTCCAGGCAGGGCAGGGACCCTCGTTCCAGCCCCTGGTCAGCAGGAGGACAACGCGGAGGTCCCACTGGGCGCCCTGTGGACTCTGTATTTGTAACAGCCACTGAGTCGATACGAAAGACAACTCCAAACAAAGCAGTTGCTCAGACCCTCCATTCAACTACCAGTATCGCTATCAGTTTCTGCTTTCACTACCATTTATTCTATGGTGGAACAGGAACATATTACCTAATTCCTACACTCTTTTCTGATTTTATTTTATTACAGGAAGGTACACCAATTTTTGTTTAGGCAAAAACAGTGCCACAGTTCATTAAAATGTGTGCAGTGCCTTAGTTTAAAGAACTGCTGTAGTAGTAACTCATTTTGGTCTTTGCAACCTATGTTTACACAGACTGGCTTTGTGCCTGTAAGGTGCAATCGAAAGTTCAGTTTTTACAAGAGAGTCCAAAATAAAGGGCACCTCTGTTGTTTGAGAAGCGTTTCTAAAGTTTGAGAGTAAAGGTTAATCTTGAAAGCCGTAAAACTCTAACAAGGTTTATTGCTAAAGCCCATTCTAAAAGCAACTCTACCAGAATTTTCTTCACCACTTTTTCCCTGCAGTTGAAGGAAAAAAAAAAAAGTTACCTGAACAGCAAATGTTTTATCTCCAAAGCCAGGAGTCATTCCCAATATACTCATGTATGATGCTTCATTGATGAAGTTTTCAATTCCATGGAAGAGCCCACGACCAGTTGCGGAAATACGTCCATGGATCCCACCTTGGCTGATGGGCTTACCAGTGACGCATGCGTGTGCATTAATGTCCTGGAAAGCAATGAGAGATTTGTGAGCTAGGGAAGCAATCAAGGAAAGGATAGCTAGAACAAGTTTTGTGCACTTTAGAGACTCAGCGATCCAGGTATTATTAAAGTCAGAAATTGCAGGTTATATATATTTAGTTTACAAAGCCAATTTCCTTCCTGAAGTTGTATGAACAGCTTCTTAGAAGAAAAAAATACTTCAGCAGGTGCCAGGAAAGTTATATAATGCAGTATTAGATGTCATCTAATTGTTTTCGTTGTTGTTGCATCCAAGTTGACTTGAATTTGTGGTTAGTGACACTATTGTGGTTAGTGACACTACTGTTGTGCTGTTAGCAAAGAGCAGACAAATCAGAAAGTTTTGAGGGATGTGCTGCTCAGTATTACCCCCTGTAGCAGTCGTAATTTCCATCATCATTCTTGGCATTTTAACACCTAAAAGGGTTCAGATGCATCTTGGGATTGTTCACAGCTAAAGCCATTTCATTATCTTTAATAGTGTTTAGTGTTCCTTTACACCAAATTCAATTATTTCAAAACACAATATAAGCCTAACACCCTCCTGTTGTCACAACACAGGGATCTGGTTTTATCTAAAAAGTCTAGTACAAAGGTCATGTAGGAAAGGCTAGATAAGTATTTTCTATTTTTACTCAGAAATATATAGCATCCAGCTTCTAAATCTGCTGCGAAATAAAATTGTTTTCTGCATAGCTATCTGGGAACAAATTTAAAGCTGGAGTTGATTTTTTCAGTTGAAACTAGTAATTTGAAACAACCTTCTGTGGCCAGTGGTTCCCATGCTCCCGCCGCTGGGAGGCTGCCCGTGCAAACAGCGCCTTGGCGCCCGCAGCAGCGACCCGGGGGGCTGGGAAGGGACGCGCTGAAAGGAGCTGCCGGCAGCCGGACGGGTCTCTGATCCCCCCGCAGCGCCTTCCCCGGGAGGCTCCCGGCTCTGCGCTGCTTGTGCCAAAGGCACTTCCATGCCAGCGCGCGGAGCGCCAGGAAGGGAAGGCGCACAGCGAGTGGAGGCAGCATGGCATGAGGTGATTAGACCCACAGTGGAAAGCAAAGTACTGACTGCTTGAAAATAGCAGTGAGGCAACCGTAACCTTTACTAGCTCCCCTTTAAAAGCAATAAAAGTGATGCCAGGCTCTTGCACAAAGTTCCTGACTCAGTTTCCCCAACGCGAGCGCCTTGTGTTCATTGAGCTGCTGCTCCCTCTGGTGGCCCTTGTGGTCCCTGGGTGTGCCCACAAGATCCAGGTTGTCAGTAGGAAACAACTTGGCTCGGTTCTCTGAAGCATTACTGAGGTTTCATCCCGTTACTTGCACTGAAACTGTATTTCAGCCTTCCTGATTCACACAGGAGACACTGATCTATAAGCGTGCAAATGAGTGCAGCCTCCTACCACTCATAGGAACGTGTTCATTAAAGTCTCCTCGTATCTCCTACAAGTCAGTCTGATGTGTTGGAAAGTACAGAAGAGTAGAAAGGATGATTTTAATCAAAGACCTTAGCAATGTATAATTCAGTCATCCAGGAACATAAGTTGGATTTTCCAGAACAGTTAACATGGTAGTCATTAAAAACCTGCATCATTTGGCAAGAAACAGCATGAGCTAAGGGCAGGTCTTAAAAGTCACATATTCAGACCTCAGTAAATGTCAGATCCCCAAACTGGCATCATACTTATGTTTTTAAGTCAACTGAAAAAAAAAATGTGTATACGTCAGATGTGCACAGAGTCACACCGAGTCCTCAGGTCTGAACCTTCCCACAGAGCCATCCTCCCACACAGCTGAGCCAGGTCCTTCACACGGCTGCTCTCTTTTCTCTGGGTTGTCATTAGTTTCAGCCTCTGTTCAATGGTGTTTTTTTCTCCAGTTCTCCCTCATTGTCACTTTTATATATTTGGCCATTGTCTTCAGTTTTGTTCTTGGTGTGTCAGCCAGCTAGTTATCTGAAACATCTTCCTCTACAAACTGGTTCTGAGAGATTACTGCACTCTATCCAGCCTTGACAGAGCTCCTGCCTTCCTTCTCTACACCTGGTAATTTTTCACAATAGTTCATGACTCCAACTAGGACTACCATTATCTCTTCCATCTACAACCAAGAAACTCTACAAAAAGAAGCACCTTCCCTTGTGGTTCCAATTCTTTAATTTACTTTTCAGAAAAATATAGCTAAATTCTCTTAGCTGCTTTTGTTCTTCAAGACTAAGACAGTACCTTGCAGAGATAGCTTAGAAACAAAAGAAGGCATTGCAGCCTAATCACTATTATTGTTTTTTAATCTCCAATAGTGGTTTTGTGTGTGTGTGTGTGAAATGTGTTTATCTGTAGGACAGTACAACCTGAGATCACGAGGTGGGAAGAATCAGAAATCTTTTCCTGTATCAATGTTTAATTTTCCACCTAACAAAACGAAGCTGCTTTACAGATCTCCTGTATGTGAACGGACTGTTAACAAAGCCATGTGCAAGTTGTTACCCTTCAGCATCATTCTTAAAAGAGCAAGTCTGCAGTATCCCAGTGAAGGATGCATTTGAGTGCAATGACTATGTTTACTGTATTATAACTTAATACCTTGAGGAAGTAGTTTTCTTAAATTTCTGAAGTTATGCCTGGGGAGTAAGTTGTCCTTTGCACCCTGAGCTGTCCCCTAACCAGTATTTTTTAACTTTTGTAAGGCTTGAAGTTTTTAATGACTGATTTGCATCTAAATGTGTGAATGCCCAAAAGCAAGTAGTGCTTTAGACTTCCCTGGCCAACAGGCAGCTCTGTAGAAAAGCTATTCAACACAAGTAATCCATTTGCTACAGCCTCTTTTTTTCTCCAGAGGACCCCTCAGACTGTATTTCAGATCTAGGACAAGCCATGCCACCCTCTCCGTGATTGGTATGGGCAACAAATACCACAGGACAAGTATTTTGCCAGGAAGAACACTGTCTTGAGAGACCCAAGCAGGCCTTGACCAGACATGCCAGGGAAATACGTGCCAAGCAGTTATAATGCCTGGCTACTGAGGGGCTTGGGGAGGAAATAACTGCCCCTGTATTTCTGAGGAGATGCTGGAAGGGATCACAGAAAGCAAGAATGAAGTATCTTGTAATTTCACAACATGCAATAGCTTAGCCTTTGCCCCAAACTTACATAGTGTCCTATGGTACTGGCATAGGTGTCAGCAATCCAGGACATCTCCCTCTCCCCTGTGCTCATGTCGGGAGCAGGCACATCAACACCAGGTCCTGTTGGCAACAGCAAGACAGCTCTGAAGGTTCAGACATGAACAGTTATCTTCAAATGTTGTTCCCTTGAGAACTGAGCTGGACTTGGCAAATAATTTTCTTATTTAATCCTCAGTTGATTACTAAAGTAACAGGTTTGTTTGGATTCAATTCAGTTGGCAATTGTACAATACAGGAGGCAGTAAAATGAAGATCAGTTTGTCAATGAAAAGTTAAAGTAAGATAATGCATCTGAATCATATTTTTACTTTTTTGATGATGGCTGCTATTAGAACAGAAAGGACATTACTTAGGTATGATCATAAAATGAACAACTGTATGATTGTACATACAATACGTTCAATGTTTTTCTATTAGAATATTTATTCATTTCTATGAATTTCTTTCTCCTCCCTAGCTGAATTTAAAAAAATGTTTAGAAATATTAGCAGGATTTTCTAATCATTGATTTACAGTAAATATTTTAATTTACCTCTCATTTCAAGGAAGGTATTTATCCAACCTATTTAAGGTCAAAGGGTTCTGCTCAGCAAGACTTGAAAACCAAGTGTGCCTCTACAAAGTTGCCTGCTAAATATTTTAAAGATTTTGAAAGTTGTACAGCTCCTACCATAAAGAAAGGAAGGTGAATTTCATCCCACTATTTTAGCTATCACTGAACTAGAAATTGTCGCAGTTAGCATGCAGTATAGTGCATACTATTACACTAGTTACACGTAACATCAATAAGTGCTTTTGAAAGAAGCGTAATATAGATGAGAATCATTCTGGTTTGAGAGCAAGAAAATGCAGATAAATTAATATACATTCTTAAAGGCAGTTAGACACCAGGAATATATGGCAGACACTTGACTAGCTACATGTCCTATGTCATGCCTTCATTTGAAAAAAAACCTTCTGCAGCTAAAGATCCTCCCTTTAATTAGGAGCTGAGCTAATAATGTCCAGTTTTATTTGAGAGAAAACTTTCGCACTGTCACACACCAGCTGGAATGCAGCTCGGGTTTGAGACTCTCAGTGAAACCCCTACTGCCACTGCAAAGGCTGAGGTGCTGTCACAACAGACACCCAGACGTAGCTTCCTCTGCAGCCTGAGGTTGCCAGGGGTGAAGCCATCAAAACTTTCTGGGGTGGATCTTCCATTTCCTTCCTGTTTCCTCTGGTATCTGCCAGAAGCCTGAACTAAGACTACAGGAAAATAGTAACTGTGAGTGGCTCCATATTAGAGATTAAAATTGCAACAAACTTGGTCACGATTTATGATTTACTTGGTTATGATTTATTCTTTTCATCATGTAGTAAGCTGCAATGATGCTATTCTTTGTGGCTCTTTGCTCAAAGTGTTGTACCAAATTATTTACAGCTCCCAAAAATGCAGTTTTTATAGGGATATTTTCTAGTGGACATTTTCAACGTATGGTAAATCAGATTCCTAAATTTTACTATCAAAATTCTACACAACATACCAATGAAACCCTTTTTTGCTAGCTCCATGGTAAATCTTCTCGTGATCTTTTCCAATTCATTATCCTATAAAGAAAATACAATAAATATCACAAGAAATCATTAGTGCTTATGAGCATTTGCTAAAATTAATACCCAAGTGTGAAAAAGCTGCCTTTTCCTTTTAGAAGGAAGGATGATTCATGTGTTTCCGTAGCTGATATGCCACTCCCAAACAATCCGTTGGTAGTCGCAGAGCCCAGGAAAACACTGGACTTTCTCTGGACATTCTGATCCATGACGAATCAGGAATGCAGCACAGAAAACACCTGTGCTTGTAGCAGAGATCTCCAGCAAACAAGTCCCACAGCCCAAGAGATTCAAACCCAGCTACAGCAATAGCGGCCCTGCAGGTCACACAAGCAACAGAGCCCTGAAGTAACTCACACCAATCGTCACATGAGTTTTGAGCTTACACTATCTTATATATATTGGAGCATTCTAGGGCAAGGTGGCAAGCCTGCAGTGAACTTTTTATAAAGCCAAGTTAGCTATTATTTACACTGGAACACTGCGTATAGAGGTTTAATAGACCATAAAACTATTTGTCATAATAAACAAAAACATTAACTTTTTTACGAGAATAGTTTAATTTAAGCCCTTTTTAACAGTATCAACTTTAAAAAAACGAAATAGATTTCAAATGGTATGCAGTCTTCTGATCTTAAGATTTAGAAGTAAAGAACTAAATGACTGAAGTAAACAATTTCTAAAATACTTTTCCTACCCATTGCATGGAGAAACTTAATTTGGCCTCTACGGAGGCAGAAGTGGCAGGAAATTTTAAGTTGCCAATAATACCCTTAAAAGAGCTTTTAAACTGGCTGGCTTCAGTACTGCAGTTAACTGAATTTTTATCTATGGTTAAGCTTACTGTGTAGTTCTTGGGATTGATCTTGACACCAGCCTTTGCCCCACCAAATGGCACATCTACAAGAATGCAAAGGAAAATTATTTTACTCTTTCAACAATAAAGGCAGAACACATCAGTAATTTGTGTGAATCACTATATCTTTGATTTTCACAGTGAATTTAGTTTTGCCATGCTCAGGGCTTCACAAAAGTAAGCTGTAATCTGACCTGGCAGTTCCTTTTAAAAGGGGAAATCTTTAAGGGCAGCTTGAAAATTGTCTTTAAAACTTTATTATTTAAGTCTTGTGTCCTTCAAGCTCTTCTACTTAGTATTTGTAAAAACAGGTTTTACAAACTTGTATACAAACAAGTTTTACAGTTTATTTTGTACTGAGAGTCTTAAATGAAGTTTCTCTATACAAAAGAAGTTTCTCTGTACACGTTTTTTTTTCCATGCACATAATGCTTAGATGCTCTCCAAATTCCCCTGTAATTAAGCAGTCATATATGAATAACACTTTTTTATAACCCATAAAGGAATTTTATCCCTCTCCTCCCTCCAGATCTCCCCTGCCTCAACCCTTCACAGTCTCTGTCCCCTCCCCTTAAAATTACCTCCTCCAAATCCAAGTCTGCCACACATGGCTTTGCCTTCTAGAAACAGTACTTTTATAGGGGGGTAACTAGCAGAGTTTGGATTTTCCAATGAAAATGCAACTTCGTTTGGGCTCAAGAAGTTACAGTAACAGCAGAGGGACTATAAATAATTGTATTTGTCACTGTATGTTTTTTACTCACTTGATGCCAATTTTAGTGAAAGATTAATATCTAAAACTTAATTTCATCCTTCAAATGCCTTTCTTTTCATTACATCAGTAATTACATCAGACTGAGATTCTAGATTGCCTTCTTGCTTGACAAATCACCACTTACCAACCACAGCACATTTGTATGTCATTAGAGATGCCAAGGCTTTCACTTCATCCACGCTAACATCCATACTGTAACGAATACCTGCAAGACACACAGGGAAAAAAAGGGAATTTGCTGAATAGCTTCTTGTGTATTTGTAAATCGGGAAGGCTACATCTAGGCCATCCATCTATGACATGCAAGTATTTATCTTATCAACCCATTTGCCTTAAAATTTTTAAGAGCAATCCCCTGTTCTCTTAAATAAGTAGTTATCTTTTCTTTAGCAGAAATTAAAGACCTCAACAGTTTTCTGCTAACAGTAGCACTCAACCCTGGAATGAAAGAGCATGTTCCGTGGGAGCCAGACCGACAGGTGCCTGTTTTTTAAAGAGATTGATGAAGCCCATCAGCATGCTGTGAGATCTTTAACTTTGAACTCCATTCACTGTTTATACAAGATGAACTGTGTTCCCGCATGTAACTTATCAGTAGAGGTCATAATCAACATCCCTTGGCTAGGGTAATGCCAGCTTCTGTTGAGCTACGAGCTTTGTAACACGCCTGGCCGTGGTCCAGCGCAGCCACTCGTGGCCCTGCCTGCCTGACACAAGCAGCAAGCCATTCTGCTGGTTCAAATGTGAGAGACTAACCCTACCAGCCAGGCAGGGTGTGATCCAGCCAGCCGTCCTGCACCCGGTATGAAACCCAGCACCATCCGCGTTGTCTGCTTCGATTCGTTCAGCAGAACACAAGTGTGCGTTGACAGATGATCCAGATCTGAACTGATGGGTTTGATGGAGGCTCAGATTCAAAACTGGGGACTGTGGCCTTCACGGCAGCTCAGAACCAACTGGAAATGATAATGCAAAGGTAGACACGTCTGGTCACCTGGCTGTCTCCTAAAAGTTTTTTAAGAAATGTTTTCCAACTGTCCAGTAAGTTGACCAATACAAATTTTTAAATCTCTCATTCTAGAGGTAGTTGCAAAGTAAGAAACTTTAGACATGGGGCGCATATACACAGACCTGCAGAGGCCTAAACATGCAGTTTAGGATCCACGCAGATCTCACAAATGCACGAGGCAACAGCTCTGCATGAGCTTCTCTCAAGCTTGATCTTATTATTAGCCCTAACAGAGCTGTGCAGAATTTGTTGTCTCCTCTACTCCCCAAACCCTGCAAAGATGGGCTGCAGGTTGTGCCAGGCTCCGTGGTGGTTTGTAGCAGGCACAGAGTGTCCCTTAGACACTTGGATGAGGCGCCACAAACTCCTATTCTCTGGAGAGGCACATTTTCGGGTCCTCAGAGAGGAAAGAGGCGAGCACACATTATCCCAGCTAAAGCGCCTTGCCCTGGGAAAGCCATTCCTGAATGCTCTGGACACGGTCCTGGCGTCAAGGAAACTGAATGCTGCTCAAGCAAAGCTGAGAGCCCAGCTCTGCTTTCTTATGTGAGTCCAATTAGGGGAAGAAAGCAGCAGGCCTGCATACTGCAGAATGCAAATGTGCAGTGTGCAGGGAGGGACGGTGGGCTGCAGACAGATTAACCAGCTCCTGCCTGGGGCAGCAATAAGATATGGAGGAAGCCCTGAACTCCAGGCCTCCAAGAACCTTTCTGCAGGGAAAACATTGAGATTTAAGCCCCATCAGTCAGTGTGAGACACCCCATACACGGTGTTTCACTCGTGTGGGTTCTGCCTCCTGGGCTGGGGAACCTGCCCGCTCCCCTCGGAGGGGTAGCCCTGGAGCAAGAAGAGCCACCGCACGGCCAGGCCAGGGCAGCGCTCCGGGCCCCGTCCCCAGGCCGGCGGGATGAGCTCTGCCCACGAGGCCCCGCGGTGCCCGCGCAGCCCGCACGCTCGCTCCAGCCTCACCAAGCCCCTCCGCACAGCAGCTCTGCTGGACTCCTGCCAGCACTGCCTCGCAGCCACCCAAAATGCTCTTTATTGCTACGTGGATAGCACCAGGTGGATTGAGAGGTAGGGGTACTTATTGTTTATGGTTTTAACAGGGAAATGGAACACAAAAAAGAACGGCCTCTGAGTCTTTATCATGCAGAAGATCCAATCTGAAAGCCTGATCAAGCAGCAGTGCAGCTTGAGGCTTCACACATGCAGTTCAGTTACATTTCTGTTTTATTGAGGGCAGCTACGTGTTTTATTGCAACAAATATTACACTTTTATACTGGGTGAACTAGGGAAAATGTTCTGAGATTAACACAGTATTGAAAGGCTTTCAGCTGAGGCACCCATAGTCACCCATTTACATGCACCAGAACAGAGGCAACTTTTAGGCTTCAGGCTGAAATTGTCCTTTTTTGTTTTGAGTGAGATTTAGCTTCTTCGGCAGCCCTGTTAAATGGAGGTATTTGTGCTAAGCTACGCGGGCTGATGAGAACCAGGCATCCAAGAGCACTGTGCTTTCCTGCAGGAGGATGCACAAGGATAAAAGACTTCATTACTATTATGTTTGGACATCACTGAAATTTAGTTTGACAGCTTCCTTCTTTGGTATGGGAAGAGTATTGCCATGCATTTGTACAGCTATTTTAGTAGATACACTCAGTAGCTTGATTCTAAAATGGACCACATTCACAGATACAGTACTGTTTTTCTTGCTTTTTTGTTCCTTTTTTTTTTTTTTTCTTCTCCTCCAGAAGATGTGTCATACTTGAGCAATGCAAACCACTGCTACACCGCAAGATTAGCATTTTATAAGCCTGGCAGATCCCACATAGTGGGTCTCTGAAAACTTGTGACTGTTACAGCAAACGAGTTGGACAAAGTAGTTTGAAGAAAGCCTCAAGTTTTGCATGACTCACTGCCATGGAAAATACTTTTCACTGGAAAACATACGTATTCTTTTTCTGGATGAATATTCCCTCTCCTTGCCACACCCCAAGAAGTCAAACACTATGCTGAGCGGTAGGTTGTTTTTGCAATGAACAAAAATTCTACATGAGGAAAACATTTTATTTTAATTTTGTTTCATTACTGGGTAGCATAGAGGGAAGGCTTTATTATCACATTAGCGTCTTTGGTTTTAAAAGCTGTGTTTTGTGGCATTCCATATTTTGGAGATACTATACCTCACTCAGTTATCTCCGTGCTGAGCCCCATAGTTGTTTTGACCACAGCAAAATTTGCTCATGATTTAAGCTTAGTTTATTAGAGAGATGCTATGGATTAATTTTAACATTCCCAAGCAAAGGTAGCAAAGCACTGGTACAGCATTTTTTAAATAAATACCAAAATATTAATGATCAATAAGATTGTAGTTTGGATTCTATGATATAACTGGTGTCTACTGAGATCCTGCACCAGAGTTTAACTGCAATGTCAGGTACCATTTTAAACAGCAATTTGTAGATTAAGGTTTGTACTAAGGACTGTACTAACAGGCATGTAATGAAGATCTTTATTTCAAAGCAAAAGGTAAGCAGTTGTACATGCTAGATTTTACTTTGCACTGATTTTATGTTCCACTGCATTCTGTTTTCAGTGTGCTTACTTAGAGAAAAGATAAACAGAACCAGAGTTTCTATAGAGAACGTGATTACAGTCTTTTGCCTACAAATCTGCAGAAATGCACTTAGGAAAGTTAGTGTTAGGTTTCCTGATCTTCTAGTTCAGTTATCATAGAGAGCAGCTACCCACATGTGCTCTCATCACCAGTAAGGGTGAAGTATTGGAAGACAAGTCTCAAAACTAAGCAGTTACCAAGGTGACAGCTCAGAGCAAGAGGCTTCCTAAGCTACCCCCTCTGCCCCAAGTGTCTGGGGAATCTTGGGACGTCTTCCAAGTGCACCACAACTTTGAGCTTTGCATCTCACGCTGAATTACTCCTACCTAATCAAGGTTTTGTCCTGCTTAGACTTAGTATTTTCTTCTAGTCATAATTATCTTTAGAGCTTTGAGACTAATTTGGGCATTTTACAGGTCATGATTCCTGCTAGCATGGAGCATGTGTAATCCTCACCTCTGTCTGCAAAATCCCCAAACAAAATGCATAAATCGTCTCCAGCATTTATTGCAATATCTTAGATCCCTAAAGTTAGTTTTGTATCCACATATAACATTTTCATTTAGATGAACTTCAGTAGGAAAAGAACTTTGAAAACTTAGGCTCTTTCAGGAAAACACTATTTTCTAAAAACCCCCAAAACACAGTAGTCCTTCCAAGCTTCCCTCCAAGGAAACTGCTTAGCCTTACTTAATTATTTGAAAAGCAACTGGTAAACAGCACCATGACAAACTTGTAGTTATTGTAGACCAAGAAATTGCAGGGAAAGCTAACCAATCAAGGGAACCACATAATTCAACACTGAAAAAAACAATAACTGCACACTAACCAGCAAAAACAACTACTTACTCCTAATTCAAATCACTAGCGGAAGAGATAAAAATATACCTTTCTTCTTAAACAGCATTATCTACGTATCGCCTGGAACAGGGAAAAGTCTCCCCAATGGACACATCCCACCATTCTGATTGAAAAGCAACTCTCTCGTAAAGCAAGTATGTGCTGCATTAGTAAGGTCTTGTGTTTCAAATGCTAAAAAGAGATTTTGTATAGCACCAGCCAGCACTTATTACATGAATTTATGCACTTAGTGCATATCACTAGGAAGTAAAGATAGAGTGCATGTCTCATCTATAAAACTGCCTTAATCCCACATAGAAAAATTAGGTAAGTCATTAAGAGGCAGTAGGAACACTGTAGTAATAAGGACCGAAACAGTGAGATAAAGATATTAATACCATGTGTGGGTGTATAGAGCAGAGAATAACACATGAGTTGGTCTCTACTTCTGTGGTCCAAATGCCATAGGAGTCATAAAAACAAGCCACCGTAGTGCTGACATCAAGTAGGAAAATTCCAAACTGTGCCTAATAGCTTATTTTGTAGCAAGAAAATCTAATTCATGTAGAGCTGCCACAAAGAACACCTGCTAGGAGGACCAGAGAATGAGGGGGTCCAATATGCAAGAGGTTCCCCTCCTCAGCCTCCTAAACCGATGTTTATCAGGGAAGCCCAGTGCTGAGAGAGGTATCATCTCTCTATAAATAGAGAAGGAGCCAACAGTAGCAAGGGAAAACAACTATTTAAGCTCAAGGACAAAGTTGACTAGAGCTGATTATGAATAAACTGAGAGTAAAAAGATTTATAGCCAGAGAAGCAAGGCACAGGCTGTTACTAGAATATTAAAAGTTAAAAAAAAACCAATATGCTTCACTGAGAACTGTGACTCATTTATGAAAAGCCACAAAGTCTATAGGATGCCACTCCTTGTCCTGTTATTCTCCTTACCCCACAGTCTGCAGTTTAAACATAAATCTACTGTTGCACTTATAAACTTGTAAAGTTAGGCATGCTCTGATGGGAAAATATAAACTTGTGAAAATCAGGCACTCATAAGCTTTAGCTATAACACTACAAATGTTATCACAGTTGTGCTAATTACCAGTCTATCTATAAAACTGATTCCATTGAAGTTAGACCAGTTTCCATGGTTTGTTTCAGGTTACAGATGGTCCGTACCTTGGTACGGCTTGGTACATTGTATGGCTGCCAAGATACTGTTCTGTATCTTATCCTCCAAGACCCCCGGGCTACAGACTTTCACACACGCATCACTTGAAAAGCAAAGACACCAACACAACCCCAGGATAAGTGCAGGGTGACAGTACCTGACTGCACTGCTGCTTGCTTCTCCATTTTCAAGGGGGAACAACCTGTGCCACTGAGGTAAAGACAACCCATGGGGTTGTTCTGCTACCACTTTTGCCAATTAAGTCTTTTCTTTTGCAGACAAGTTAAAATCATGATATGTATATACTGTTTTAGACAAGGTAATATGCAAAGAGGCCCCTGATGACTGGGCAGTGATGCTGGTACAAGCCTTAGAGCCCTGCAATGGAAGTGAAGCAAGGGTAGAATTAATATCACCTTGTTTAGTATGAAGCTCAGTAACACACATTTAAGTCAGAAGAAATCCTGGTAGGCAGAAGAGAAACAGCCAAAACCAGAACACAAGAAAGTCTCCTCATGGTGAATAGCTATGTTTGGTAGCAAGCCAGAAAAGCACCATAGAGGAAATCACATTCATTCACCTTCAAGTCAAATGAGCAAATTAACGAAGAGTTACCTGTCTTCAAATACAGATAGGGAACATGATGTTTTGAGTGAAGTACAAGGAAGTTTTCCAAGATGCCAAAACTTCTTTTTACATGAAAGTCAGACTGAATCTACTCTAGAATTGGTAAGGATAGTTTGAAAATATTTCTGAACTGAGGAAGAAGTTGAGACTTAGTGAAGGCAATTTGAATGAGTAAAAGGTTTGAAAAGGTTTTGCTGTTTTACAACTCTGATGAATTTGACTTCACTGATATCAGACCTGCTGGACAGTCAATTAACATAAATAGACTCTTGAAGTTTTATCTCTGCAGTAAATGCTACCAAAGAAGCATGGAATCATTTCCATACTAGGCAGCTATGGACTCAAAAAAAAAACTTATTTGTATTTGCACATTGATTGTTTTTACTAATCTCTTCTCTGAATCTGACCTATTAATGAAAATAGTTGCCAGCAATGACCTCATGAGAAAAGCAGTTTAACCAGTTTTATACGTTCTATAAAACTTGATATAATTATTTGCAAAGATTAAACATTTTAATAGGAACTTCCAGGGCACTTTTTAGCAAGTCATCTGTATTCAGACATCTCATTTCCTGTGCCGTATTTGGTTTTAGTTCTTTAGGCAGCTGCCAGTGCCATGAATAAGAGCAGCTGTGGTTTCCTGTTAGTTCTGGCGACTAGCATGCATGTCACCACATAAGCAAGGGAAAGACTGATCTGACCAGCAACAGTACTTCAGCTCCCCAAGCATCACTCCAATATTATAAATACTCATTTTGGATCATAAGTGACTTTGCAACTTCAGGATTTCCAACATAAAAATGCTTCATATTAAAGATTCCATTTTCTGCAATTTAATTCCTTAGGAATTCAGTAAAACCTGTACTTGGGTGCTGGAGCCAGTATAGTGCAAAATGTAGCCGTTAAATGGATGTATTCAGGACGTTTGTAAACATTCCTAAAGCACAGAGGAAAAAAAAGACTCATCACTTCTTTGAGTTGCATCGGTTTGCAACCCTCAAAATAATTAAAAGATTCTTTTCTAAAACAATGAAATAGAGAAATGGTGCAAGACAGACAGAACTGTTGTTTATGGCTTCTTTCAATTGTATGAAAAAGATTTAAGTTATAAGCTGAAAACAAAGCATGTTTCAGGACTTAGTGCCGGTTTTACTGAAAAGCACTTCTCTTCACCCAATGAAGTGAATCACATGCACTATTGTGTAGTGACAACTGTGTCCAACACAATCAAGTCGACTTATGTTTCTAAATCTGTTTTTGAGGAAGAGAAGAAAGTGGGATGAGTAAGTCATTGTAGAATTTCCTGTTTATAACAACTATACATTAGATTTTTCAAAATAGGGTATTAGAGCTAGGAATAGGGTATTATTTACTTTTTGAACTTGGGTACTTTACTTGTAAAGGATGACAGTCAAGTTTCCCATCAAGGTATGGACCACAACCTACACACAAATTGAAGACTAATTTTGAATCTGTGCTCATTCAGACCAGCCTACATGGTCTGCCCTTCCACTTGTGTAGCAGGCCACGGGTCTTCACTCAGAACTCTTATTTTCCAACCCTGCTGACATTCCCTCTGCTGAGTTCACTGGCAGCATCAGAAGATGAGGTACAGAAAGCCTAAGTCAACGAGCAGTTGAGTTCCCACTGGCAGGTCGGCAGGTATCATTCACATGCCCATGCAAGTTGCTCCACAAAGATCAACCTCACACTCAGTTTGGCACTGTCCAGATTTGGGCTTCACTACTACACAGGCATCGAGGTCTTACAGCAGGGGAGAATCAGCAGGCAGAGAAAATTGAAGGTGATGTTAGAGTCACCTATAACCAAAGGAAACACATTCTTACTGTTAACACGTTAAACTACAAACACTGTAGAAACAGTGGGGTATTGCTCAGCATTCAGAAATCTTATAGCATTTCTTTGGTCTCTGTTTCCTAGAGTAATTCAGCTGTCTTTAGACGCATGGCATTTAAATCAAAAAACTCTTTTACAGTATAAATTCTTAGTTAGTGGCTAAATGTGTAAATGACCTTGCAAGCCAAAACATATACAGAGGTACTAAAAGTATTTCAGTACAGATGTATATCAAGAAATGAGGAAAAAATAAAGGACAACCTTGAGAGCCTAAAAAAACATTTATTTCTCTGAATCATATAACTATACCATACTTTGGCCTTTTGCCTGATCAGTACACAGAACAGTACTTCATACTGTTTAAACAGTGTCTCTCATGGTTCAGCTTTTATTAATAATACCAGGGCATCCCAAGCACTTTTTCTTTAATTGCACTTCAAGATGTAAAATCAAGTTTGATTATATTGATATAATATTTAAAACTTCTGAAATACTCATAAGAGTTTGAAGTATAATGTTCCTTACAACAGTGGGAGATGACCAAGCATACCCACTTGCACATTATTACCTAGCAGAATGAAAGGTTATCTCTTTTCTTAGAAAGATTTTGTTTGGGCAAATCATAAGCACCTTATGGTTTCTAATAATAAGGTGGATCCTAAGAACTTTTCTTTAATAAAATATTTTACTTTTCAATAAGTGCAAAGTTCAAGTTCCTAATTCTGCCACTGGATAGATCTAGGACCCATGTTCCAGCTCTGAAAGTCTTTCTTATAATGTTAACTGATGGCCCTCTTTTAACAGGTAAATATGTGCTCTTTGCTGCTACAATTCCTTACATCAGATTCTGGACTACACAATGTCTGAGAAAGTCATTTCAGGAAGTTTTCTCCTTTCACAATATTATAAACTATAGTTTATATGAAGAGTCTGGTAACTATAATATAAACTATAGTTTATAAAATATAAAAAACTATTACTATGTATTGTTCTTTGCATTTTTTTCTGCAGAAACTAGTAAGATTCTAGTTTCAAAATCACTTTTGGACAAAAGCTCAAGTTCGTGCATTTATGAAGAATCAAGTGTACCACAAATGTAGAAATAGCTTTATCATCCTTTCCCTTTGCAGTTTAAGTAGTTATTATCTACTGACATTTCCTCCCTTATTTTTTCATAACAAGTTTCAAGCATTCCAGCTATTTACTGAACACATACCATATCATATGTTCCATTTAAATTTACGGCAAAGACAGATCTGTCTTCTGATAATGGGCCAGTTCCTAGAGAGCATTAGAAGGTGAAATCCATTAATGAGCACTACACTTAATAGCCTGGAAAAGGAAACAGCATTTGCAGGTCCTTCCCCAACAGCAGGAGGGAAACTGCACAGGAAGAAAAGGACAAAGTCTAATTTCTTCAGCTGACATATCCAATTGCCTGGTAACTTTCAGCACTAACATGGCCATTCTTGTCCTTACTCATGCTGTGCAGAGAAGACTGCATCCCACAGTCACCTTATTTACTTACATTGTATGTTTCAAAAATCGCATTTTACACTCCTAGTTGCATGCAAGCAAAATACCTTCAAGCTCATCAGATGGAGGAAAGTCTTGGACTACTGTAGACTACTAGGACTGGTAATAACTTGCCCTAAGTTTTATTGTGTTTTCTTGAGTTTTAATACAAAGAGATGGGTATATGAAATGCTACTAAAATCAAGAATTTCTCTGAAGAATTTAGGAGCATAACTATCAAAACAGAAGGCATCCCATCACCCATATTTTTTGTTACTGATGTTCATGTGTAGAAAATCAAGATTTTCTCCTCACCTCTGAAGAACAGGGACATGAAATATTAGCAGCTTCTCAATGCCTGATATAACCTTGTTAGTGCATTTGCAGTTGAGCTGCATTTTAATATGTAGCTGTGACTCTGAAGGAGGTAAAAGCAACCGTACAGAAAAGGACTTCATGGACAGCAGCAAAAAACAACTCGACCTGATCAACCACACGAAGCAGTGCAATAGTTACCAGTATTTGCAAGGAAGTTACAGCAGCAGCAGCCGAGCTCCGTGCAGACTTAGCTCCGTGCAGACCAGGCTGCAGCTATGACTAAGTCAGAGGTTGGGAAACTCCTGCTTCAGGCTACCACCAGGAGTTATTTTAAGAGCAAACCTCCACGTTGTTTTGAACTGTTTTTGTTCTCTCCGCTACACAACACAGCCTGATAGAGATGGAAACCACATCAGCAGGACTAACCATTTGTCCCGGAAAGAGAAAGTTCCTGTGTAATACAACCCGCGTCGTACACTCAACAGCTGGGCTGCCTGTCAAAAACATATTTACCCCGAAAACCTCTCCTCTCTGCTCTAGGGGTCACTGGTCTCCATACAACACAAACTCGCAGAGTTTTCACAGGGTCAAAACGGGGCTGCTCTAGGCCAGAGAAAACCTCCGGACTGGGATGATATCTACGCGCTCCTGACCGCGTCTCCCGCGCAGCGCTGCCTAACAGAGTATCCCGGGGGCTCCGTATTTTTTCCCAAGGAGAGGCCGTCCCCCGGGGGCGCACGACGGGCAGGCGGGCTGGGTTTCCCTGCCGTTACGCCCCGCTTTCCTACGCGGCCGAGCTACGGAGCGAGAGGCGCCGTGGCCCCTGCTCGGGCGGCGCGGTGCGCGCAGGGCCGCGGCCGGGCCCAGGGCGGCGCTCACCTCCCTTGCAGGGCGTGCGGTGCTGGCTGTGCTGCGCGCGGTAGCCCTCGATGACCTCCCACTCGCCGTTGTCGCGCTTGATGGGGAAGGAGACGCTGAGCACATGGTTGCAGGGCTTGATGATGCGCAGGATGCCGCGCACGCGGTGCCGCCGCTGCTCCATGCTCTCGCGGGTGCGCAGCCCCTCCACCAGCTTGTCCTCCACGATGCTGGCGCCGCGGTCGAAGAAGCCCTCCACCATCTTGAAGAAGTTGGGGTCGTCCTCCTTGTGGGGCGCCGCCTCGCAGTAGCGGCGCCGCGGGCAGCGCGGGCCGCCCCACGCCGCCCCGCAGGCCGCCCCGCCGCCCGGCTCGGCAGCGGCGGCGGGCAGCAGGGAGCCGGCGGCGAGGCGGCACGCGAGCAGCTCGCCCACGTAGCGGTACATGGCGGAGCGGGCCGCGGCGCTGCGGGCACAATGGGCGCGGGGCCGCCGCCGCCGCCGCCTTTAAACGGCCGCGGGGTGGCGGGCGGGGGGGGATAGCGGCGGCGACACCCCCCTTTCCGCGGCGCCGCACTGCGCCTGCGCGCCCGCGCCACCTCCCCGCCCGCGGCGCGATTCGCGGCGGGGCCGGGGGCGGCGGGGGGGCGTGCCGCGCATGCGCGCTGCGGCGGCCCGCGCCTCCCCCCGCCCCCCCGCCCCGCTACAAAGGCGCTGCCGCCGCGCGCTCATGGTTTCTAACGGCCGGTAACGGCCGCTGCCGGCGGTCTCGCGGCGCGGGGAGGGGCCCTGCTCGCCGTTCTTCCCCAGCCTCGCTTCCTCTCGGCTGCGCTTCCCCTTCCGCTGCGGGGCCGGCCTTGCGCGCGCGCCCTGCGGCTAGCGGCCGTTAACGGTTCTTAACGGTGTCTGCAGCGGGCGCGGGCCTGCGGGGCGCTGGGAGTCCCTCGTGCGCGCCTGCCCCTTTGCTGGGGCCCCGGGGAACTGCCGCCCTCGCAGCACTGGCTCGGCCCCGGCGGCCGTCTGCCCCTTCGCCGCTTTGTAAAACGCAGCGTCTCGCAGTGTGAGTACAGGTGCGAGTATGTGCCTCCGCCGCGCCCAAAGCAGTTCATTTCTTCTCCAGAGAAATGAAAGGGAGAGGCTCTGTGAAAGTCCCCTTCTGAAGGGAACATGTGAGGAAAGTGTAGGTGCTCCGAGTGGGTTTAGCTGTCTGGCCTGGCAAAGTGACTGAGGCTTAAAATTAGCACCTTGTCACCTGCTGATACAGCTATTTTTCTGCTGACTCAGGTAATGCACTGGTAGTGTGTTGCCTTTTATTCAGCCTTGTCCGTAGCAAGGAGCCAATTTAAATGTGAGTCAGGTTTATAAGCAGTGTTAACTCTTTAATATGGTTCTTGGCATTCGCTACTAATGCTATACTCTGCAAGTTTTGAGGAGGAAGATCCACTTTTCAGCTATAGAAAATACACTATATTGCCCTCCCCCCCCCCCCCCCCCGAATTTCTTTCTTTTAGGGATGGGCTGCTCACTGAGAAATGTGACTTTTTTTCCCCCCCTCCATTTCATGTGAGAGAACATAGCTCTTGGGTTGGGGAATTTGCTAGAAACTTGTTTTATCTCTGGGAGTCTTTCCAACCCCTAGACATCCAGGGGCTTTGCTGCAGGATGTAGGAATGAAGGATACCTTTAGCAGGTATTTATCAATAAAATGTTTAAACACAGACTCTTCTAATGTGAAATATTTTTAGGCAGGTGATTTTTAAATTTTATCTTGGCTTTCTGTTTTTTTTATATGTTCCTGTGTTCTTACGATCCCTAATAACCTGTCTTAATGACCACTCTCATAATCTGTAATGAGCATGGATTGTAACTGTGGTCTGGAGAGCCATGGTGCTTCATAGTGAAAGAGGAGGGGGGAGAAAACTGAGAAATAAGCCTATTCTTAGGCCAAGTTGTTATTTAGATGTTCCCAAGATTGCTTCAGAGACAAATAAACTTGCTTTCTAATGTTTATTCCATGACTATAGGATAAATTCTACTGAAATGTTAACTTACAGATTTGAGGTATTCTCAGTGGTTAGGTTAGTTTTGTGAGCTGTGGTTTGATTTTTGTGTGACTTTCAGAAGCTAAAATGCAGCTTCTTTGAAAATTCTTAAATTTGTCAAAGTTTTGAAAAGGAGGTGGTAAAAGATGATTAATCTTTTACAATTAGCATTTTCATCTTTTCCCCTAGGCTATTTAGAAAACAATTTCACAGACACTTTAAAGGTTGAATGACAAATGACTGTTAACCAGGTTGCTCAAGTGCACGTAGGCTTAGATCAAAATGAAAAGGTTAACATCCTCAGCTTCTATCTTCTGCTCAGCTGTGAGGAATTTAAGATGTGGATGTTTTTAAATGAAGTCTTACAGATATGAAAGATAACTGTATCTTTCCTTTCTTTGTTCTTGTCTAGAATGTGGAGTGTTACTGAATGATTAATCTTGAAGAAGCATTAGTAAAAATTCTCTTGTATGGTTTCAAAGGTAACTTTTAATTTTTTCTTCACAATCAAAAGTTTCCCTAATGTTCAGGCAGTGGTCTTTTAAGCCATCATCACTTTGTCTGATGATGACAACTAAGACTGTGCAGCGATCTGTGCAAGGCATGGATTTTGTGACAAAGTCATGTTTAACTCTGTGATAGTGATGTAGGTGTTTATTTAAAAAAGTCTGTGGATGATCTGAAGGGGTATCAGCAAGCTGATTTAATTTTTGTCTTTAAGCTTCACTTAAATCATCTTATATAATTTCTGCTGATTATATTTTATTTGATATATAAATACATATTGTTGTATGTTGGGCCTAGCTGAAGAAATCTATAAATTTAAGATGTGCTGTCAATTTCATAAAATGTGGGGTCAAATTTGGTATATGTCAAATTTTATCCCAAGTAGTACTGGAAAACAAATCTGATCCAAGACAGAATCACAGAACAATTGAGTTTGGAAGGGACTTCTGGAGATTTAGTCCAACTTTCCTTTTTGAGGAGGTTCACCTAAATGATTTTGTGCATAACCATCTGCAGATCTACTAGCTCTCTGGGCAAATAAGATTCTGACATTCAAGCAAAGTGTTGGCTGTTTGAATACACCTAAGTGACCATAATGATCTTTCTTTTCTGTGCGTAATGTATTTTGTGATAGCCATGTCATAAACTGGAGAAAAATATTTTGTATTGAAGTTAAGGTCAGTTACGTTCACCATAGTGTTCTCTGTCAAAGTTTGTCAGTTTGGCTGAAATGTTCCTAGGGTAGACTTGTTCCCAAATTTTCTGAGAACATAGGCTAGCTGTTTCCCATCTTCATCCCAGGCCCCTTACTAGCTCACCATAGTAGTTGAGAGTGCCAGTAAGCAGCAAAACAGGAATCCAAATGAAGCTCTAAAGAACTGTTCCATGTGTAGCCAAGCCCCTCTGAATAGAGTGGCCCCTGGATTGCTTCCAATTCAAAGTTTTCAGAGTCAATTTCATTAGGCAAGATGTTCAGGAAGAAAGCTACAGTGGGCAGAGAACTGTAATTTCCTTTTTGTTGTGGTAAACATCAATGTTTTCTTCTGGGAACAGGAATATATTTTTAAATATTCTGCAAATGGAATTGCAGTTAGTAAGCTTCATTTAAAAGCTGTCAGCCATACTGCCTGAAGCATTTGGCAGTTCTTAGCCTTTTCTTAAATATCAATCATCAGATAAAATCCAAATATTGACTTCATTTACATATGAAAACATTTTCCTTGCGAGTCCTGAAATAGTGTGGAGAGATGTAAAGCTGAGATAGCCCAGTGGGATGACTGAGAATGTGTGGAACAAATTGAAGCTAATTTCTTGTTGAATTCTCTCTATGGGTAATTATGTTTTACCTTTCTAAATTACATGAGAATTTGGAAAAAGTTACTTGCTTTCTCTTTGTACTTGAGTGTTATGCAGCACTACATGTTCATGTGGGCCTTGGTATATGTCATACACAGACCTCTGTTGCTACCAGAATAGCAAGTTTGGTACAAAGCAACAGTCTGTGAAATGAATGCCAATTTTACTGTGCACGGCTGTATTGTACACAGGATAATATAACGGAGATAACTTTGTGCATTGTTTATAAAACACTTTGGAACCCTTTGGAAGCAGATTTGCAGTTTTATTTGAGATAACACAAAAAACTCACAAGATTAAAATGCAGTATGTGCCCTTGTTCTTCTGAATCAAGTACCATCTTAGATGTTCCAAATAGGTACAGAAAGTGAATGTCCACTATAAGTAGTTAATATATTGAGCATTTAATCAAATAAACAAAAATGTTAGCTAGAAGTGATGGACCTATAAGTACTTACCCTGTACAACATGATGAGACAGATAGAGATTTAAGTGATCCAGAGCAAACATGGAGTTTCTGTTAAGCAGGAGGAAAAGAAGTTGTTTACTGACTGCTTGTCAGTGGCACAGCTGGATCCCATGTACACTGAGTCCTGTGAGCTCCAAGAATTCATTTTCTCATCTGTAATGCTGTAAATGTGCAAGAAGATCACTGATGTCTTATTTCATATTCTGCAACTAATACTGCAGGGAGATCCCCTGCAATTTATTTCTTCCAATTCTAATCTACTGCATTTTTTATTTTTGTAATTCATTGAATATCAATTGTATCATAATGAAAACCTAACTTCATACTAATGTTCCAGGTAATAAATTAGTATGATAAAGTAGTTCCAGGTAAGTGAACATTTGAAGTAAGTTGCACTTTCTGATACTGCTGTGGTACGTGTAGTAAAATGTATTTAAGTGTGAAGATGTTTCTGACCTGTCATAATGCATGCGTGATATTCCTTGAATTTATTTTTTGTTTGCAAATTTTCATGTGTTCATTAATTTCCATTTGAAACAAATTTGAGTCAAAAATTAGCTTTTGATCAGCTGTTCACTAAAAATTATTTTCTTGTCAACCTTGTACTAATGAAACACACAACCTATTTCCTTTGGCTGCACACCACTAATCTATTCCTGAGTTACCAAAAAATCAATATAAACAGTTTCTTATCCTTAAGTGAGGAAAGCCCTCAAAAGCATTACTGAGTGTATTCTCTTAGTAGATTGAGCACCTAAATGAGATATTGGAATGTGAGGAATAAGGATGTCCCAGTTTGTTTCACAATTGGAAGCAGGGTGTTGTGTTGTAGTTAAACTAGGTATGCACAGAAATGTTTGTGTAGCTGAATAGCTGGGAGTTGAGGGTTTTATTCCCATCTGTGGCTATGAAAAACTTTCTCTGAGTTGTCTGATCCGTGAATGCTTGTGAATAAAGCATGTTTTTTCAGATGTACATATTTTTGTAAGGTAGCTTTGCCACAGTTTCAAGAAAATATAATGAATGATGAAAGCTATCTCATCATTTTCATTCCAAGTTTGAGTAAACTATGATACTTTGTCATTTAGTCTGAATGTAAGTGCTGCATTTCCTTGTTACATTCCTTCCTTTTTATGCCAGATGAGTATAGATCTTAACAGGAATGGAAATGGGCTGCAGTTGTGCAGCTATACAGGTTTGCCAGAGAGCCATTGCAGGTAGTGCCTGAATTACTATTGGAGGGAGGCACTATTGGAAAATGAACACTTTGCTGGAAATCTTCCTTTCAGCCACCTCTTTGCCACCAGCTAGAGACTAAAGCTGGTGATAAGGCATTCAATTTGCAGCACATGACATCAACATTTAGACATATCTGCTTGGGGACTAATAGGATGCCAACAATTTAAATTTCTTGTACTGACCTATGAATCCCCTAATTTTTCTTCCTTTGTTAATTTCCTTCAGCTGTGGCTTCAGCAGCTTTTGTTCCTGTGTAAATAGTAACCTTTTTTGCCTACACAACACTGTAAACAGGGCAACTCATAACTGTGCAAGTAAAGCAGGAACCTAGAAAGTTCAACATAGTAGAAACATTCTTTATAAAATGCTAAAGTGAGAGGCTTGTTTCCTGAATTCAAAGTATTATTACAAAAAAAAAAGAAAAAAAAACTGCAGTTAGGCAAAATGAAGTTGAAATTTATTGCTTATTCATAGGATTTTTTGGGGGTTTGTCCAGAACTTCTGAAAGAAGGTGCTATTCTTATAACAACTCTAGTACTAGGGTAAGGCCCTTTTTCTTCAATTTAACAGAACTTATTAATATTGCCATGAAAAGGTGATTCTGCTTCAGAAGTCAGAAAATATTGAATAGATTCTGATAACTACCTCATGAGTAAATATAATTTTGATTGCTGTTAAAAGTGATGGTGCTTATGCTGTCAGCTTTGAAAGGCCTTCTGTCTCCATCTGTTTATATTGTTGCTGTGCAGGATGACTGAGGCTGCCAACCGCTTCAGCGCTGCGATTGAACAGATATAAAAAGCTCTTCATGTACACAGGAGATAATGTCCTCATCTCGTGTTTAGACAGTCTATACATATGGTAAAAATTTTGTGATATATTTTGATATTGTGTTGCTGTCAATATATTATAAACAGGCATGGCAATATGTTTGAGAAATAAAAAAAAATGCTTCTCTCTATTTCCTGTAAATTACATTTCTGGTTTTCAGATGAGTAGGACAAGAGGGAACTTCCAAGGCTTCATTTCTGATCTGAAGGCCACTGAACTCAGTAACAAGTTAACCTGTTGGTTTTGTTCGCTTTTTCAGTTAACATGGCCCTTCATCAAGCCTTAGATTTTTTTGCTGGTCAAAGTACGGATTTTGCTTTCTCAGTTTCTATATCTGAGAGTGTCTGCAAAAGCAGCTGTTCTTGGTTTTCCTAAAATAACAAATTTATCCTTAGATTTTTTTTTTCCTCACATTTTGTTTGAAAAACAGAGGAGGAGATGGTGGAGTAACCAAAACCAATATGTTTGAGATTTACACCTCAGTATTACATGTGCTTGGAATTTGCTGATTAAAGTATTTGTGATGGGAAAGCTGGCTGGTAGATACATACAGCTGCACTGTGATCTTGCAGACTTTGTTTCCCTGAACAGGGTTAGGAGAGAAGGAATTTCAGTCTATTTCCTGGAAATTATACTCTTAGAGAACTGCTGTTTCAGTCAACAAAGCAAGCAGTTAGAAAATATGGTTCACCAAGGACAAACTGAAAAGTGTTTGAAAATAACATTTAAATTTGAAATTTGATATGTTACTAACAGCCTGGAAGCCCAGTATCAGAGATTGCAAACCAGTTTTCACTTTCTTTAATGCTGAATTGGCAGTCACAGAATGTTATTTACACAAACCAAGTGCATTTTGTTTAATAAACATTAATACTCTATTATAAACTAGGCAATACTAGACTTCTGTAGGGCTTTTGCTATTTTTTCTGTTAACAGGATAAACTCTTTACTTTTTGAAGAGATTGATTATGAAATTGTGAATTAATCATTCAAGCATTTTAATCTTACAAAGAAGAGTATAGTTAGTATCCTTTTTTGGAGGTTGGTAGTTAGAAGCCCAAATCCGAAAGAATAAGACTTGTTAGGTTTATTGATACAACTGAAATTTGTTTTTCATCAAAGAAGTCCATGAGTAAACTGGCTGATGGTTTTCCACATACATTATGATGGACTTCCTAAAAAAAAAAAAAAAAAATTCAGGTTGTTCTCAAGCCTAAAAATACATATGAGTTATCTTTTAATCATAATTCAAAGACTTCAACAATTGTTTGTGGGGCCACCTGCAGCTACAGATCCAGGGCTAAAAGTCAGTGTATTATGTAGTTCATGCCAGAAAACTTGGTGGGGAGAAACCGTATCAGAATGAGAAATGCTTCTGTTTTAATTAAAAATAACTAAATCTTGCAGTGGAATCACTGCAAGAATATTTGAGAACAATTTTTGAAAATACAGTATTTTAAAAATTAAGTTAGATGCTTTCCAGTCCTTTTAGCCTGTCTTATAGTGAAATTGGTGGTTTGTGAACCACGTTCCTGTTCTGTGGAAACACTAGACTTCATTAAAATTGCATGTTATGTCTTGTGCTAATATATATGTACTTACACATAAGGCAGTGATGTTTGTCTGGAATGATATGCTGTATGTTTATGGTGTTAGCTTATGGACCTGTGGCAAAAAATGCAAACAAAATCCATAGCTTCTTTTCTGTCCTCTTTATTCTGGGATACCTACTGGAGTCAGTGTCGTTGCAGTCAGTGCTAGCTTGGGGCCAGTGGGCAATTTAAGGACTGGGGTGGGATGGCCCAGTGGTGTATAGAGGTATGAGGTGCACTTGGGATGTTGGCAGTTGATATGAGAAGGGTTCGCTATCACTGCCAAAGTCTGAATTTTTACGTGTATATTTCTTATATCCAAGCTGAAGTTTTTCTTGCTGTTTTTATTTTCTGGCTATTCTTTACAGCCTGATCCTGCCAGTTTTGGCAAGATCATTCCTAACTTGGACTGCCTGTTTTCTTGAAATTTAGTAAGTCAAAGGTAAGCTTATTTTGAAACAGTTAAAAGCTATGCATCATTGTTAGTAACTGATTTTATCTTCTTTTGAAAGAGGTATTGCTGTCATCTGACTTCCTGAGTTTAGAACAGTAATGGAATTAATGAAAGTGCTTATCTTGACTTTTGTTTTGCCCTATCAATTTTTCAGGTGCACTGGTGTTTCTTGAAGTCAGTAAAGGAAAAAAAAAACAAAAAAAAACCTGATGGTTTAAATAATGTGTCCTTCTAGACTGTTAACTGTTAATTGCTGTTATAGAAATGAACTAGCTTTCATACAGTATGTGCTTTACATTCATCCCAAGTTTACAGTATGTATTAGTATTGTGGTGCTTGTAAAATAAATGTAAGATGGGGCCTGACTAGACATAAGGATTATCCCTCATCATGGGTTAGGCACATCCTGAAGGTAATATAGAGGAAGTAAGGAAGGAAGGAATCGGTCCCTTTCACTATTTCTTTTCCTTTGTGCTCTTCATGCATCACCTACTAGTGAAAACAGACTTCCTGTGGAAATCCAAGTGTTGCATACTTTTAGATGTAATTTATTCTGGCTTGTTGCATGGATAATAAGCAAGGAGAAAGTTGTTTTAAATCAAGGAAATCAATTGGTATTTTAACTAAAAGAAAACTGTTTGGCAAAGCGTCGTCCTCATGTCACTTTTTTCCTCAAAATGAGTATGAGTTATTCTCATCATCAGAAGGTGCACTGCCTCAAGGCCTACCTTTTTGAATAATTCTTTTCCAAAATTAAGTATTAGTTGTGTGGGTTGGTTTTGTGCAATACAAAAGAAAAATACCCATTTCAGAGTGTATCATGTTCACAAACTGAACAAAGTGTAACACTGTAGACTCTATGCTAATAACTTTCAGCCATTTGATGTGAAGAGGCACCCAAGAACATGAATAAGCAATGAACTGAGGAATAACTGAGGAGGAAAGTGCTTTTATACTGAATGTGAAAATTTCAAGTACAGAAGTAGTATAACTGATGATGGCAGTTGACATGTCACTAGGTAAGGTGGACAGTTATGTTGAAAAGGTTAGTTTTGTGGCCTTTTCTAAGAGGCAAAGGAGTACCTATTGACAGTTCAAGACTTAAAAGTATGGACATAGGACTTGATTTCTCTGCCTGTTTTTAGCTTACTCTGTAAGCTGAATCAAATTACTTAGACTTTCCTAGTATCAGTTCCTATATATAAAAAAAAGCCAGACATGGTGATTCCTTATCCCGCTCTCAATTTCTTAAAGGTATGGGGAGCACAAACACATCAAATATCACTTATAGGTGAGCTCTTTTTGGGACCTTGCATGATTCTCAAACACATAATGAATATACGTCACGCTTAGACCATTCTTAATGCTTACTGACAAGGGAAAAAAAAATTGCTTGGAATTTGCTTTTCTAATCAGCTAATACAATTTTTCTTTTCCATCAAATTCAGATTTTCTCAAAAAAAAATTTTAGCCTCTCTGAAGCGATGAATAAAATATCTCTTGCCTCGAATGTTTATCATGTATGTTAGAGCATATTAAACTTATTGAGGTCTTTTCTCTATTAGGAACAGGGATAGTGTAATTCAGTGAATTACAGTTCATCCATTTTATATAGAATATTGATGAAAAATATAGATTCTGCAGAATATGCCAGGTTCTCTTAATCAAAAAGCTGCCATAAGCTGTTTATAAGGCTGGATAAGAGGATTGATTATAAAGTAAATATCAATTACATGTGGCTTTTTTCCAGCAGACACCATTTATTTCAGCTATGTCCATTGCATGTGCTTAGCAGGATGCTGAAAAAATCGGTTATAGTTAAGAGTATAGTTAAAAATATAAAATCTAGAGCTGAGGTGGATTCCAGTTATGATCTCTTAGATGTTTAACTTCATGCACTGCTAGTTCTAAATTGTCTTGCCGGGAGTATGAACAGGCTGCAGTCGAGCTAGTTCCCAGTCATTCAGTGTATAGTGCTTTACTTGAGTGGACTGTGCCTTGACTCCCCAGTCATGAGGCTGGTTCATTCCTACTGTCATCATGAACTCCTCTATTACATCTTTGCATCCAAACCACTGCTAATCCTAAAGATCAACCATAGGCTTTCCACCTCTAGTGCTGCTCTTAACATTTAGTTCTTCAACTCTGAAGTCAGTATTTTTTTATAAAGTAATGGGATTCAACCAGTCTTGAACTACCATGTGTACTGTTCTATGTACAAACTGTGGTGTTAAATTTCTGACACAGGCTGAAACTAGACTGGCAATATTGGTGCACTGTGGAAAAGCCTTGGTAACCTTTACCTGGGATAAAGAGCTTCAGTCTCCACCAAACAGTATTTTGATCCATAAGAGATTAGTACATGAGTAGGTCATTACTAATTATTTTGAGGTATCAAGGACTCCCCATCCCTTTCCAAAATGCTATTCTTATTCTCAAGAGTGAGAGTTCTTTTTTTGAAAGATGTGTTTTCCTGCTGTATAGAATCCTACTGTTACACAAAATCTACCTTCTTTTTCCTCCACTTAACTCCTTATTTTGGAGGATAAATATCGTAAAATGGAAGATCATACGGACATATATATCTTCCAAAAAAGAAGAGATGTTCTGCACCGCTCTGCAATGTGGCATATTACTGATGGAGAATGTCGATTTTCATATGCTAAGTGAAAGCTTAAGAGCTGCCCACTAAACTGTTATATCAGTACTATTTGGAAAGTAGTGTCTGCATAGAATAGCTATCGGGATCAGAGCTTCAGATTCCAAAAATACCTGAATTTAAAATGTAAGTGCTTACATTTATTAAGCAGTGGGCTATCCGAGTTAGGTATAGGTAGAAGGACTGGACAGCTTAGTTACAATTGGCTTTATAATTTTAATATTTGATGCTAGTAGAGTATAACTTATTTGGCAAAATAAGAAAATGGCATCAGTATTAAGAATGATATGCTTGTGCAGTTCTCAATTCCTGTATACATTACGACATTCTCTTTTCTATGTTTATTCTTTCTAACCAAGACTACAGTTTTAGATGGTCACTGCTTTGTACAGCTTCTTCCTCACCTCCATTCAATCAAGTATTTACCTTTGCTTAATTATGAACATTAATGACTTGATTCCATGCCCCATCACTTTTTTCTCTGTTCAGGTTTGTGTAGTTTGTGCTGGCATAAATCAGTTGCAGTTCATACTGTATTGTATGTCATACAAATTCCTTTTGAGCAAAGATTTTTGATGCATTGAGCATTTTGACTCACTTGTCACTGAATGCTTTAGTGTTAGCTTTATTTTGGGAACAAACCCTTTTTTAATTTAATATTCATACCACAGTTTTGATCTGCATGTGTTGTTTTTCAGGTAGGTGCTGACTAATGTGATAGTTTAGCCATTTGCTTTGTTACTTTATATATTTCAATTATTTCTTTTGCTTCAGTAATTCAAAACTGTTTTATATGTTAATGCTAATATGAAATGTTGTCACATTTCATTTAACATTAATTGTTTTTAGCCCAGGGCTCTTAAACTACCATCAATTTGCAGAACATGCTAGTTTTGACTGCAGGGTGAAGCTTTGTATGTGGAGCTGTGAACATCAGTATAGTTCTTGCTATGACGTCAGGTAGTCCAGTGAGAACATTATCTGAGATAAGAAAAAGTAGTAGTAGAGTTTGTACTCTCTTTTATTAGAGGAGTGACTGTTGTAAAGGTTACCAGGCTCTGTGAAGAAAGAAAATAGGTCATGCATCCAGGGTAATAACTTTTTTTTTCTGCTGCATCTGCTAACTTTAAAATCTTACAAAAAAATTTCAAAGGGACCTGGACAGACTGGATAACTGGGCAGTGAAATCTTATGAAATTCAACAAGGCCAAGTGCAAGGTCCTACACTTAGGGAGGAATAACACCAGACAGCAGTACAGGCTGCGGACGGACCTTCTGGAGAGCAGCTCTGCAGAGAAAGACCTGGGCATGATGGTAGACAAGTTGACCATGAGACAGCAGTGTGCCCTCGTGGCCAAAGAAGGCCAATGGGATCCTGGGGTGCATTAAGAAGAGTGTCTCCAGCAGGTCGAGGGAGGTGATCCTGCCCCTCTACTCAGCCCTGGTGAGGCCACATCTGGAGTATTGTGTCCAATTCTGGGCTCCACAGTACAAGAGGGATGTGGAGCTGCTGGAGAGAGTCCAGCGCAGGGCCACAAGGATGATCAGGGGCCTGGAACATCTGCCCTATGAGGGGAGGCTGAGGGAGCTGGGCCTGTTCAGCCTGGAGAAGAGAAGGCTTAGAGGGCATCTGATCAGTGTCTAGAAGTACCTCAAGGGAGGCAGTGAAGAGGATGGTGCTGGCCTCTCTTCAGTGGTGGCCACCGACAGAACTAGAGGAAATGTCCACAAACTGAAGCACCAAAAGATCCACAGGAACTTAAGGAAAGGTTTCTTAACAGTGAGGGTGCCAGAGCACTGGAACAGGCTGCCCAGAGAGGTTGTGGAGTCTCCTTCTCTGGAGATCTTCCAAACCTGCTTGGACGCAGTCCTGTGCCACGTGCTCTAGGTGACTGTATGTGTGCAGGGGGGTTGGACTAGCTGACCTCTAGAGGTCCCTTCCAACCTTAAGCATTCTATGATTATCTTTTAAATTAATCCCATATAACCAGGTTTTTGTTACTGTGAAGTTTGAGGAGGACAAAAGCAGTGTATAACTTACTCATTGTCTGGCTACAGTGGGAGATTATTTCCATTTCATGTGCTTCATAACACAAGCAAGTAAAATCTGGAGTTGAGCGAATCATCAAATAAGGTACTTTTATCTGGAAAGTTGCTCCGTACTCCTTCTCCCTTGCATTAATCCTTATTGTTTTCCTCTATTTTTTCCCTATTTAGTTTCTATCCTTTTCATACTTCAGAAGTTTTTAAAGGCTCTGTAGAATTTTAATTTTCTAGATACCTTACTGCCTGTGTATAATTTTGCAGTAAGATTGGCCATCTTTTATTGTCCAGAGTGCCACCTTTCATAGGATCATAAAGTCATAGAATGCTCAAGGTTGGAAGGAACCTCTAGAGGTCATCTAGTCCAACCCCCCTTTCTTTGAAGAAATGCAACTTCCTCTCCAAGTGGACTGCTAGTATGGATGAATACACTGAATCTTCATATATTCAATACCAAGGATACCTTGAGGGGTTTTTTTTTTTTTTTTGCTTTTCTAGTTTGCTCGAGATCTTTTTAGTAGGCTGATTTAGTATAGAAAAAAGCTAGATCTATGTGGCAGCCATATAGATCACCATACGTTTCAAGCATTTTGTTCACAATGAGTAGGCAGAAGAAGTTTTTCATTTTCTGATAGTTATTTCTAGAAACTTTTGTGGGACATATGTTGAAAGGGTAGGAAAGAGTCTACGGTTTTTGAAATAACTGAATCACTCTGAATAACTAGCCTATAATGTTCATTACTGCTCTAAAACATATGCTTTAGATGAGAGATAGGAAAAAGCTTAACTTGATGTTTCAAATGGGGCAATCTGCATTTAACAGGCACCTTTGGTTCAGTCAGTTGTGTTGATAGTTACTCAGTGTCACCTGTTCTCTGTTAAAGCTTAACTAGTTTGCTAAACTAACATCTACCTAGAACATTGAAAGGTAAAGGCTTATATATTAAAAAGTAATGGTAATTTGCTTCATATATCATATATCTTAATTTTTTTTGCTATGGCTTTTAAACTTTCTCTCTTCAGGAGTTTTCTGCAGTTTCATTAGTTTAAGATATTCTGAATTTTTTTCTCTTTTTCTTTTCCCTCCAGTGCTCTAGTAAATTAACAACCTTACATCTTATCCATAATGCATGTGAAAGAGCACTTGCTTGGTTGACATTGATGCAGTCCTGTAGAGTAGGCGTGCCGCTTGTGTAGCCACAATAAGGAGCAAGTGCAGGCAGTGAACCATATATGATCTTTGTAGTGCTATTTGTTATTGCAGAAAGCCAGCTTGGACCAAGTCTGAATGTTGTAATTCCTTGAGGGAACTTTTATCTCTGGGGGAAAAAAAAAAACTTTGGCAGAAAAGCGTGTCTTTTTCAGTTGGTGTGAAGGTTGAAGCATATTCTTTATTGCAGGGGGGAAAAAAACCAAACCAACATGAAATAGGTAACTTGGAAAGTTGGCATTTTCAGAAGTGAAAGGATCTAGAGATTTGCATAAGAAATCAGCACTGCTGTGTTAAAAGTTGTTTGATTTGAAAATCATGCTAACATCAGAAGTATACATGTATGCACTTCTCAGAGTGAGGATTTATTAGATTTTATATGATTTATATGATTTTATATTATGCCAATTTCCTTATGTAGACAAGGAAGTATTAGTAAAGATCAGCAGTTTGATGTATCAGATCATCAAATACACGGTACTCCAGAAAAATATACTCATGATATCCCAAGAAATATTTTGTATATTACTGAATTGTATAAAATGTGGCTCAAGGTGGGGAAAGAACAGACAAGGTCTGATAAGGCCAGGTTATTTGGACATTGTCAGATAACCTGAAACCCAAGGCACCAATCGTGTCAAAAATGAAACAAAACAAAACCTTCTGTTTCCCGTTACAGGAAGGTTAAATATTTGCTGCTCTAGAGCTGCAAACAGTGAGAGAATGGACTCTTGATTGTGCTGTTGGTCCAAAAGAGGTGTTGAGCTTGGTGTGCCAGCTGGTTTCTCCTGAAACTGCTTGTGCAGTTTCTGGTTTTACAGCCATGAGCACGGCATGATCTAGGCATGACTTCTGTGCTCCCAGGGTGGCCGCTTGTGTGTGTGTGTGTAGGGGTGGCTTTTTTCAGCTGACAAATATCTAACTTAAATAGCTTAATAGTGCTGAGACATTAAAAGTTACTTGGCTTCAAAAATGCAGGATTGCAGCTTTTGTTGGGTAATGTATCCACTTGTGGTAGGATGTGAACACCATTTAACTAACACTACTAGATTTCTAATTTATCCTGCATTAGAAAAATTATCATTTGATTAATACCTTTTCAGTCCTCTATAAGGAGTTGAATATAATATGCAGGCACCAGTACAGCCTTGCCTAATGTTGTTGCCCAAAACATGGGCCTGTGTCTGATTTACATGCATTTTTGTTATAAATCTTAACATTTTTTGAGTCAAGGTCATATAAAAGTGCAAAGGTTGTAGTGGCAGTTTTGTATTGAGAATATTTTTTTGGTTTGCCATAGCATGGAGGTCACATACAATATGGCTGAATAAATTTGATGTCTCCTACCTCCAAACAACTTGCAATTTTGAGAAGAGGCTTTCATTACAGCTGTCTATATCCTGTAATACATGGTGATGCATACTGGCTGTGGAAGTTGTCTTCTAATAACTTTCATAAAATGTGAAATATTAGCTTCTGCATTGTTATCACAGAATCACAAAATGTTTGAGTATGACCCTAAAGAATCTTTTGTGAAAAATACACTGAATTTGTGCAGTAGGATCTACTTGATTATTTTTATAACATAATAGGAATGTTCCAGTGCCTGTATTATTAAATTAAGCCAAAATGCATTTACTGCCTAGAAATAGATTTTACAGTATTCTCTTAAAGCCCAATCAAGGGTTGTTCTGTTTGGAAGCTCTGTTCTCCAGTTTACTTCAAAAATTTCAGCTTAAGAAAGCAGCAAAGGCCTTCCCCCAGGCAGAAAAAAAGACTGATGCTGATTTAACATTGTTTTTTATCTTCTCATCCTAGTTAAATTTGTAGCTGTTAATGTGATGTAGATAGAGTTATTATGACCATGTTTGATCTTGACTGAGACTAGCTGCCTCATTTTAATCTTATTTCCTGTATTACTTTATTAATGTCAGTTTATCAGAAACCGTAAGTCCTAAAATAGGGTTTATTGGGTTGTTACCTATTGATAATCTTCTGTGAATCTGACTTTTTCTGACAAAATCAAGATGATGTCACTGATGTGAGTTCTTGGAATATTTTACAATATTGATCTGTCCTGGTAGAAGATATAGTATTTAATTTCAAAAAAAAAAAAAAAACCCTCAAACATTAGGGGTTTGAGAAATGCATTTTTATATCTTTGACTTTTTACCTTTATCTTTCTTTCTTCCCTAGGAGGTCACTGTTCTGAAGAACTTTTAACTTCTTTTATTTGTAACAAGCACTGTATGCTCATATCTCTATTATCTCTTTAATTATGTGTTTTTTGTATTGCAAAACAAAAGTCAACAAATTGTGTTTATTTTTAAAAGAGAAGAGAAGATCTTGCAAGAGACAAAGATAGTGTTAGTGTCATGGAAATGGTAAAAGCCTGCTATCTTTACAAGAGTGTTGGAGTAGCTATATTAAAAGTATATGAGCGCTCTTGCTTTATTGAAATTTAATGCCAGATGTGCCTTTTATGTCTTTATAAACCAGCAGTATCTATCCTGAGGTCCAATGGTATCATGGTGCTCTGTTACTTTTCAGTGTCAAAAATGAGATATTAAATAGATCGGTACTGGGATTATTTAATTTAAACAATATTAAATACTAAAAGAAATGACCTTATGTTCAATAATAATCCATATTCAGATAATATTTAGAGGTAATACTACCTTAATCACAGTACCATAGAGGGAGATGAAGGAGATTTGTGATTTTTCAGTTTTAGATATTGACTATGGAAGTTCTTGCTATACTACAGTATCTGTTCAAAGGCAGAGGTCTGTACCCAGTGTTCCAGAAATGTTACTTATGTGAGCAAAACAATTAGCTTGGAGTAAAATTAGTTTTAGTTAAATAGGTCGATTATTGTAGTAAATAAGATTGTTCTTGTTGACTGGGAGCTTGGATTAAAATTTACGTGAAAGGTATCATAACCACCAAATAGATATAAGGAAGGAATTGAAAATATTAATGAAGTAAAGATGACAAAAATAAGAGCCTGAAATAACCCATACCATCCACTAGTTGCCCATATGTATATGCACTCCTTACCACATGTGCATATTTTTCATTTCTTCATAGGTCCAACCAGTTTACAGTGTAAAACTTCCCTTTATACCTCCTTGGGTTGCCATTCAGTGACAGAAACCTAATAATCTTTTAGGCCCATCTGGTATGGCCATCACAAATGTAGCACATAGTAGTACAGTGTAGTACAGTGACAGGACTTAGTTTTCCAAAGAGCAAGCTTAAATTCTGGAGGAAGAACTGAACAGTATGGTAAAAGTGTGCCAGGAGTCTTCTGTAATGTTATGAGAATCCTGCATCCAGTGATTTGCTTCTCTTCTGCTTCTCCTTTGGTTGGCAAATGCCTTAGCTTTCCATTCCTTTGTCATGTAATATGGGCTTTCCTCTAAAGAGAAACAATATCTTGATTTGAGCTGAGAGTAAATATTCCAAATATGACCATTAATAATTCTTTTTTTCTGTGGGGAGTTCAGTGAAACATGGGGGGTGGGCGGCGGTTCTGTTGTGTTTTGATTTGCTTTTTTTGACTCTTGATGCTATAGAGGTATAGAATCTAGTGTCTGAGGGAGAAGGCATGAAGCAGAAGCTAAGATTTTGAATTTAAGAGCAACTCTTTGTGTGTGTGTGTGTGTATATTTATATATATATATATTTATATATAAAAATATCGAAAGGGACAGCTTTTCTGCAGGTTATGGCCAGTATAATTCCTTTTGCATCTTGTGGTCTGTTCAGATTAGTAACTGGTAACTAGGCTACTGTAGTAATGTTCAGCATTGATTTACACCAAATCAAAGGCGCAAGTGCAAGAACATACTGTTACTTTTACCTTCCAAAATTTGGGGAAGAGGGAGGAACGACTTTCAGAGGGGAAAAGAAATTAAGGTTTATATTGCTCCAGTCCTTTTGATAATCTTTTGATATATCATGGTCTATTTCTGTGATTTTGTTTGGTTATGTATGTTACATAGGATAGCTTCAAACCCTAAAGTGTTACCAGAGGTGTAATTACTGCAGTTTGTTTTCCTTATAGGTTGCCAGCCTTAATGAAACTATATTTGAGAGTAGATTTTAGTAAGAGCAGGGATTTGTCTGGCTGCTGTTAACATTTAGGAGTGATAGGCAGCTGAAGCTGGGAGTCCTCCTTTAATTATCTTGGCCTAATGCTTTACTCATTAGCATGGTTAGTGAATATGATTATGAAATCATGGATGTACAGATTAAAGCATGGGATCAAAGTAATTAATAGATACCTCCAAGGTCATTTAATGGCATTTAGTTAGCATATAGCAATGCTTCTAGTGTATTTAAGTGTGGTAAGAGAATGCTTCAAGTATTTTGTCCTACATATAGCAAATTAGTATAAATATTTAGAAACTGTTACTGACATAACTTTTTAAAGAAGACAGTTATAGTGAGAAGTCATTGAGGCTGGAGAAACTGGTGCAAGCTGTCATAAAATTGTTATAGTAGTTATATTAATATTGAATTGCAGTGCCTTGCAAGTGCAGCACTTGCTGGTGTAGTTATACTTTTTCCAATAGATCATTGACCTGTCAATGAGACTCTGACCATTTCAGAGATAAAAAGCTAGGTTTTCATTGGCTGTTATGAATAGAACCCCTTCACAATTAAAAAAATGGTATAATAATTAACAGATATAATGGACATGTGTTTTGAAGCTTCAGTTGTATCTATGAGCTTTAGTTCCTGTTATGTTTGGTGTAGTTAACCCCCTGTCTATCCACAGATAATTTAATTACATTATAAAATGAATTACTTTTGTGATAATGACATGTTGCTATGCATGAGACTGATGGGTTTTTGTTCATTTTCAAAACTGTTCTATAACCCTTTCTGTAATAAGAGTTGATGTTAATCTTCTTTCAGGTTTTATTTTTTTAAACCAAGTCTGAGAGTTTTGGAGTGCTTGAAAGAACTTTACATAGAGGAAAATTTACCCAAATTATGATAAAACACTTTGATTTACAGATTCTAATGATTATAAATACTGATGATTACTGATATTACAGCTTGATGTCTTTGATCTAATAAATCACTTGGAAATTGTCAAAGCAAGTTACTCTAGACTTATAAGATGAATCAGGAAGTAGACATAAGTCAGTAACTCTCTTAAGATATAAAGATATTAAGAAAAATCAAGTTTTAAGGCTTTGAAAATGGAAATAATATTTTTAACTGAAGAAATTATTTATATTATTATCAAGATCCAGTTGTTTCGATATAATATACTAAGTGCAAAAAATTTGAATTGGGAAGAAGTAGGAAATAGAAATGAAATATGAGGTAAATTTTAGTCCAAAATATCTAATTTACATATAATTTTAATTACTTTGTAAAGGTGGTATGGGGAAACGAGAGAAAAGATGGTTAAAATGCGTGGCTGATAAATTACTGTATAACTGGAAATTTATCAGGCTATATATAGCAACTATTTTTATTTTCAAAAGTATTTTCTTGTTAAAAATCCTGGGTGTTACTTAGAGCTCATGTTTACTAGATGTTCTTTGTGCTGGAATGTGGCAAAACTGTGATCCTGTTGTAAACAAATTTGATCTGCTTCAGGAAAAGAATGTTTCTTAATGACATCAGCTGTCCCTATAGTTGATCTTGCCAGTGTTCAGTTCTTCCTGTTTAGTAACCTGCAGATTTGTCATATTCATTCGTCACTGATGTAGTAAATAAGTCACTACAAATTATTTTTTCATTTTTGTCATATCCATGTTACCCGAGTGAAAGGGGTACACATAAATACATATGTAGTTGTCTGCCATATGTTTTCAAAGTGCTGCGTAGTATTAGTCACAGATTTCATTATATATGTATACATATATATAAATGTAGTTGTGAAAAACATATGTTATTCTGAAAGAATATTTTCTGTTGAAGAAAACTATTCTGTAGCAATATTTGGCAGTGTCATTCCAGCTCTAATGGGAGTCCAGAAGGTTGCAGATGCAGGAGGGATTGGCTTTTTTGGACTATACTGTGACCTTATAACAAGATTGACCAGGTCCATAAAGTGAAATCCTCAAGAAAAGAAAGTAGTTATTTTCTCTTTCCTGTTTAGTATCTTCATATGTGTCCACATAACGAGTTTATTTCTTGATGGAAAATGAAAGGAAAGTAGTGGGGAGTTTAGGTATTTCTGATCCAAGAGGGATCTGCATGGAGACTCTGGAATGCAACCTTTCCTGCTCCTAACCTTATCTTCATGAACTTTCTCATTATTTATTTATTTTTCACTCATCTGTTCATTTGTCCCTTCAGCTTCTCATGCTGTGATGTACACTTACTTCCTATATCAGCAATACAAATTCTAATCTTTATATAGTCTTCAGTGTTGCAAGCAACATTACTTAAAGCAAACAAAAATCATTAGAGGTGATAACTGGTAGTCTATATCCTTCACTGCTCTCTGTTCCTGATATTAAATCCAAGTCTAAATGAAATTCATCCAATTGAAGCTAAGAAAGAAAAACTGGATAGAATTTAAGGAACATGAGTCTGCCAAGGAGTCAGCTAATTTAGATGCCAAGAGTTTGTGTTTATATTCTGAGAAGAAAGTTTAGTGCTACTGGGAAGCATTTAAATTTGTGTTATTTTCATATATTGGCAATTTTTAGTAAGTTAAAAACATGATAGTGGTTCCCGAGAATTAACAAGAATGCTAGTTCTCGTGGTTTTAATCACATGGAGAGTATATTGAAATACTGCAAAAAAAGAAGTTTGAATGTGATTCTTCAGTAATGTTTTCCTTCAAGTGTTAACTGATTAAATTGTTGTCCTATTCCAGTTATAGGAGGGATGCATATGAACTATTATATGGGGTATTTCTGCTAAAAGTGAGGCCTAAAACATAACTGAGTTCTAGAATTTTATACTTCAGTATGTGGAGGTTTAGGATGAAAATGGTATATTTAGCTGATAAGATGTGTATTTGCCTAAAAACCTTTCTCTTTTCTGTTTAAGCTAAATAGTGCAGGCATTTGCTTTAGTACATCATGTGAAGCCCTGCATTACATTTACAGGAAATAGTGGAGGATGCTTGCATAAAGAAAGCAGCAGCCAGTCTTTTAGTTTAATTTTGAAGACTTTACACAGACATCTTCTGCACTGGCTTTTCTGTAGATACGGAATCTGAAATGTATTGCAACTCTGTTAAAACTAACCTTTAAATGCAATGTTCTAATTATCTTTTCAGCAACCAGACTGTCTTTCCAGTATCCTAAGAACTCATCAAGAAGTATTCAATGGACTTGTAATTTTGGATGCTGGCACTGAACCTCATTTTTTCTGATAAGAAAGCTTAGAAAGAACTCTATTTTTAATAAGCTTCCTCTAAGGGCACAGAAAGCAGGTAAGCAAATATGGTCCTGGGCGTGTTTTAATTCATTTAAATTTAAGATTTTTTTTCCCTGAACCTCATGATCCATGAAGCTTTAGTTTTCCAACATAAAGACATCAAATATTTTGCTTGAATTTATGGAATTAGATTTACAAAGGGGAAATCATTCTTAACCAACCTGATAGCCTCCTACAATGAGAAGAGCAGACTAATAGCAACATTATGTTGTCCTGTAGTTTGTTGGTATTATATGACAGAACATATATAGCTTCTGTGGTTGTGTATTATTTTTCCATTATTATATTTGAGTTGAGGCTTTCGGGATGTTGATACTGTTTTTGTTTGTTATATACACGCTCTAGGAGGGTCCCGGTTAGAGCAGGGAGATTGGACTAGATCTTTAGAGGTCCCTTCCAACCTCAACTGTTCTGTGATGTGTTACACTGAGCTCTATAAATGTGAGTTATTAGTGACCACTAGTGGGATGTTAAGAAATCGACTTGAGTGCTAAGTGAAATATGCAAATATTTGTCATTGCTGTATTTATTTTAAAGTTCTCTTTCTTCTCGTTGCAGCTGGATTAGCTTTTGGATTCCATTTCTGGTGCTCTGCATATGCTACCACTGCAGAATTCCTATTACAGCACACTTTCTTATCACCACTCCCGAAACACGGATGTTATAATTAGGTGCTTGCATTTTAACGAACACTCGTAGCTGTATGTAAATGCTTTAAAATCAGTATAGTAGAATTCTAAAAGTAATATTTTTTTGTGACCTGTAAGATAGATATGTTTTGAATATGAGAGAAAAGCTAGTCCTTTACTGGGCAGTATGACAGTATTCTATAAGAATTAAAGCTACTTCTGAATCAACTGCTCAGGTTTCACCGTGATTGCACATTGTTTATTAAATAATTATAAATGTATTGATAACATCTTAAAACCTGTCTTTGATAAAATAAGCATGTACCTAATACAGTATTTCTGTGCTTAAACAGCAGTGATGCCTGGCTATCTAAAATAATGTTTTTAGGAAACTCTTTTAATTTAAAGTAAGTCTGTTTCTACTTTCTTAATTATTTAAAATTTAAATATTTTAATATTTAAAAAGAGGATTAAATTATGTCGTAGTCGTTCTGTAAGAATTAGTTTTTATATGCATTTACTTCATATGATGTCAGTAAACTCTGCTCAGATAATTAAACTGGTAATAAAGGAAGTTTAGCTTCCTGGAAACTTTGGTTGAAACTTCTCAGAACTAAGTGAACAGCCTGCATCTGCTGCGTGTTTGGAATCAGTATCAGAAATGAAACAGTTGTATTAAAGAAGATGGGACAGTGAGTAATTTCCATTTTTGTTGCATGCATTTAATTTTATGGTTTTTGAAGAATAAATTGGTATTTATTCTTTTAGTAATTAGAAAAAAACTACTTTGATATGTAGATATTTTTAAATTCATAGGAAAAGACCCAATACAGTCTTTGGCATTTGCTAATAGTTAGCATTACATTTATTGCACAAGCCATATCAATGTAAATAGCAGTCAGAAATGTCTACAAGACCTCAAATCCATATTTTTGTTGGAGCACCCAGTATTCCGAGCCAGTTCGAGGTATCAGAATGTAGTAGTTCAGTGATTGACGCTGGAAAATGGAGGGAACTCCACTTTTTGTGTGATGGACGTGGTCTTTTTTCTGATAAATGCAGAAGTACTGACCATCTAATGTGTCAGGGAAAATGCTCTACAGTCACGGCAGTTCCTACAAATGTTTACTGCTCCCAGGAATCTAAACAGAGAGGCTTAATGGTACCAAGAGGATGTAACACATCTCCTGTAACTTCGGTGGAAACCAGTGGCACTGCTCCTAGGAAGACTGACAGTTTAATGTATTTGGATTATCAGTCATCTAAAAACAGAGGCAGAAATGTAAAACAGGCTGCAGATCAACACCTCCCTCAAAAGTCTGAAAAGTCAGATGAACAGAGTGAAAAGTTATCAGACGGTTGTTCTAACCTCTCTGAAGTGCAAGTCAATCATCTGAAAGTTAAGTGCTCTGACATTTCAGATTTGGTTGCTTCCACTAAGGAGATTAGCATTCATCTAAGATTGATGGGACAAGATGTTCCATCAGCTCATATAAGTGACTACTGTGAACCTCTAAGTCAATATCTGGGTATATTTTTTCCCCCAAATCAAGACTCAAAACCAAAAAGAGAACAAGATAATTGTTCAAACCTTACAGTGTCAACTGATACTGAATTTCGTAGTATAATGACTTCAAGTCAGATGGCTGTTCTTGCACAAGATAACTTTAAGACACAAAATGAGATTCAGAAAAGAACCATGAAAGTACTGGAAATAGAAGCAGAGAGTAAGCATGAAGAAAGGCAACACTTCAGGCTTAATGCTGATGTCAAAGCATGTCATGGTGTGGCTGAAAATATGTATGAGCAAGAGTATACAGGTTCTCTTGAACTTTTTGATTCTGAGAGCGATAGCAAAAGCTTCTATTTTGATGCTACAAAAAGAGAAGGAAGTGCTCATGAAAATACAACGGCATCTGAAGAACAGCTTAATATTCCTGCTGAACAATTAGTAAATGAAATCCATATTGAAACATTGAACTCAGGAATACTCTGTTCCCAAGTAAGCAGTTCTTGTAATAGCTCTTCTAAAAAAGCCTGCAAGTCTGAAGAGTCTCTTCATATTTCTCATTCCCCATTTAAAAGGCGACTGAAATCGAAGAGAATTAAACTGAATTCTTCTCTATCTAGCCCTGAAATGAAAATGGATGAAGAAAGGAAGACAGAATTTAAGAAAATTCAAAAGCATCTTCTATCACTACTTAGGAATTGCTGCTGTAAAGATCAAAAGTACAATGTTTTGGTTGCAATAGTACATCCTTGTCATATTAAGGAAATACAGATAAAGACAAGACTCAAATCTTCATCTAAAGTTCCAGTGGCAACAATTGTAGTTACTGACCAGTCTAAAATTGAGAGAAAGGTGGTGCTATGGCGTGCTGCTGCGTTTTGGTCACTCACCGTGTTTCCTGGGGATATTGTGCTGCTCACAGGTGAGATCTACCTTTTTGCCTCTTCAAAATTCAGATTTTAAAACGTGCTAATAGAACTGTGTGTAAACATTAATCTGGAAATACTGTTAATCATGTAAAAGCATGTTTCATTATTACTTCAGATTCCAGATTGTAATAATTCTGTAGATGCTGGTCATCATTTATATAGAGTCTTTGATCTGAGGTGTAGCAACGTATATAGAGCTTTACAGAAATGCTATAAGTACATAGATGTATTCGGTAACCAGTTGGTGTTAAAACAGCTGCTAAGGTGCAGTGTATTTCTTTGTGCTCTTGTATGTCTCTGTTGTTGAGCAGCAGATTGACCAGAAAATTGTTTTTCGTCTTGGGGAAATACTTTGAAGAATCTAGTACTGGATAGATCATATAGAAGTTGGGTAACTGGCACTTCCTTCAGTTTACCATTTTCGTAACATGTCAGCTAATCATGAAGCAGTTACTCTGACAAATCCTTTGTAGGCCTTAATTGCTAACAAGAGCAGAATTCTCCCCAATTAAGAGAATGCAAGAGTGCAGTGCTGTGAAAGCTATAGTATAGCTAATTTAAGGTTGGATTTGACCAAAGATTACACCCCTAAAATAGTTGTATTTGGCCATTTTATTTCATATATTACATAATATAAATTTTTTCTTGTTTGAATACAATTACAGTTATATTTTAAGATGCCCATTTATCTTTGTTAGAGTTTAAAAAAGAAAAAGCTCTTATTTCGCCATGCTGGGTATTTTAGAGATTGAAAATAAGCTGGGCTTTTTCTTGCTTCTGTTTACAGTCTTATTCCAAAATCCATCAAATGTGCTTTTAGGTAAACCTAGTATTTTATTATGCCCTCAGCCATTTTGCATACATAGTACTTGCTATTAACTGCTGTCAAACTACATTTTAAAATTGGTTCAGACTTTGTAAATAATGTCGGTAGATTCAAAAATAACTTTGTTTCAAAGTGTTCTCTCTTAAGGTCCCTTTCAAAGATTGCATATATGATGATTCTGGATATTGTGTAGGAGTTGCTGTAATTTCGACATGTCCATGGTCTCCTGCAGTTGTCCAAATTTAGCAGTTTGCTCTGTTCTGATAGTAACTTGTCTCTTTTCCCTAGTGCTGCTACCACTGCTGCTGTGATCAGCTAGTCTGTCTTCTGCTTGTGCTGTTTAGCCAATGTTTAGCCATAGCAGCTGTGAGATGCTGTGTGGCTTGTCTAGCAGCGTGGTTAGTATGTTCTTATAGATTATTTTGCATCCAGAATGTGAAGCTTTCCTCTGTAGAGACTTTAACAGCACCTATATAACTACAGATTGACTTACATGTTTTTCCCTTCCTTTAAAGGTGTTCCTTAAAGCCATTTAGTTGTTCGCAATTTAGAATTGCAGTATTCCTTTTCACTGTGGTATTTGTCTCAGATTTTCCATGTAAATATTTTTCCCATCATGCAATTTTTGATTAATAGTAGTTAAAGAGTTTCAAGGAGACATACAGCTCCCATCGTTGATTTTCATGTACAGTACTGTACAGTTTTAATAGTGTCATTGATCCCCTGTCATATTGCTTTCATATGTATGTTCCTTGGGAAATGGTATTAGATGTTGTTCACATTAAGTCTCTGGAAGTCTTCTTTTCCTGCAAAACCATTATATATATGAATATTAATCATAGATGCCACATAAATGAGAGCAGCAAAACCTCATAAAGGAATAAAAACATTGAAAGAGGCCATTTAAAAATCAAGGAGAGACACTGAAAATGAATAGCACTTGATTAGAAAGGAGCTTCAAAATTAAACATCAGAACTGAAATTAGTTTCAAGGTTTCTGGATCTATAGCCAGAAATTTGCATTTCAGTATGTTCCATATATATGGACTGATAAGCCTGCTTGATAATTTTGTCTTTTTTTGTTGTTTGTTGCAGATATCATTATGTATGAGAATCTTTGGTTTGGAGAAATCATGCTGCAATCTACAAGTACCAGTCAGTTACTGAACCTGGGAAACTGCTCAGCTCTCAATCCAAAAGAATGTAAGTTTAGAATGCATAAGAATTTCCGCCAAATCACCATAAAATGGCCCTTTAAGGTACTCCACTTGGTAGTAGTTTTTTTATATACAGGATAAAATGTAAATATGATCAATTGAGGTGTACAAAACAGTAGAATACAAGAGCTATTTTGTAGTTGTAGAAGCATTGGTGGCCTAATGAATAAGTAAGTTGAAGGAAGGAAAAATCAACAAGAACTATTAACCATAGACTTTAAGGTGAGTTAGTGTAGGAGACTTGTGGAAAATACAGTTGGAAGTACTACCATGAACTTGCATTTTTCTGGCAATCTCTCTGCTATTATTGCTATCTATTTAAGACATCCTGGGGTTAATGGTCAAGAATGATTATTTGTATGTTCTTCCAAAGTTAAAATGCAGTGCTTTCCTACTTCTGATAAAGGAGTACACTCCTTTAGAGTAGACTTGTTGTGCTTTATGTTGGGATGTTATGACGAGGCAAATAAAATAATTTTTGAAGCTACCAATATATTTTGGTTGTTTTTTGACTTTTTAGAGTTAGGAAATATGATTTTGATTTTATTGGTGCTTTTTTCCTAAGTTCATCATATAGGAGATACTGGTGTTCTCCAGGCTTTATTGGCATATATATCATCAGAATTTTCCCACTTTGGAGACCTTCCATGTAGACAAGTTCAGACACTGGACAGTGTTCAGCATGTTCAACTAGATCAGCTTCAGTCAAATACTCTGGTTCACTCAATCTTAAAAATTATCAGCATCACAGTGTTAACAGGTAAGTTAATGCCTTGGGCTTCTGCAACTACAGAATTGCCTTGCAACAGTCACTGTTTAAATTTGGCCTGTTGTCCCCCTCAATATTCTTGTGTTTGAGATGTAAGTCACAGGAAGGAGCCATGATGAGCCACTCATAGGGAGTGAATAAAGAACTTAAGAGTTAGAGGCAGGAAGGAAATAGTGACTGAAATCAATTGCTGAAAGGAAGCTCTTGTCCACTAGCTGATCTAATAGCAAACATGTTGGGGATAAGCCTGTAGGCAGAAAGCACTGATAACCACTGTTCCTGACACTGGTCGATGAGATTACGCTGAGGGGTGAGCGGTTGCAATTTCAGGTAGGGAGTACCATTGCTACTGTATTGACTGGTCAGCCAGGTGGTCTGAGCATCTCCAGAGCTCCCAAACAGTGTGATGATGTGATGAGAGGCATGTTGGTATGAAGTGCAGTGTTGGGAAGTGGAGTCAGCAGCAGGAATTCTCTTCTGGGGAGAGCTGTGTGTAGCAGAAGTGCTGAGAAGAGGTTATTGCAGTTATGGTGAAAGAACTTTTCTGTCAGGAGCAAACATTTGCTCGCTTTTCTGTTTTATTACTGAGAGTCCTTTACTGAAGAACCATGGTTGCGAACCTATATGTTTAATATACTTTTTTTATTGCTTATTCCTTTTCTTAGTACTGAGTGGAGTTACTGCAGGATTCCTTTTTCGGGGGTCATTTCCATGTTAAATTACTTTCCATGTTAAAATTGGTAGCTTATTTTCATCTTTTCATTACAGTCAGACCTTAAGGAGCAACCTCTTCCCCTTTTTTTTTTTTTTTTTTTTTTCTTGGACAGGCCTTCGACATTTAAAGGCTACTTTACTCTTTTTTCGCCATTAACTGTTCTCATTTTCCTTTTGTTTCCAGTTGCTCTTTCTCACTACTTGATAAAATGCTTCTCACATTGGTTTGGTCATATTGCTTTAGTGTTGCAAAAGATAGAAATGTTCTTACCCACACCGTAAATGCCACCTTTATTCATTGTAATTGGAGAATTTTACAAGGCAGAAATCTCTAATTTATTATCGTATATGGATATCAAAACTGTTGCCAGTAGGAGCTGATATCCAATAATTTTATTTATGAATATACATCTTGAGTATGGATTTACCAGAAACTTCCAAAAAGAATCCTGAATTAAGAATGTCATAGGGATTGTAATTGTTTCAGTCTATTTTTAATCCTCATAGGATGCTTGTATACAGCTACAGTTTTTTGTATGAAAATTTCTAGAAAAATCTCTTAAGTACATTCCCCAGCAGTTACAGAAACACTAATTTCATATTTAGCATTAGTCTGTTACTAAGGTGTTTGGAGTTCCATCTTTTCCCACTGATGCCAACCAAGATAAATTGGAGGTGCTCAGATATGCTTGTAGATGCCTGCTATTTTCCAAGGAGGTGTCCAGTTGCTGAATACTTAGGTTCTGTGAAAATTATTGTGAAGTAAAAGTAAATTAATTTTCTTTATGAATTTCTTCAAACTGGTTTCATGTTAGTGAAGAAATTGTAAATTCTATTTCCATCTTCTCTTGAAGAAATTGTGGGCATCCTTGTGTTTTTTTAAGAGTTGTATCACAATGATAGTGGTGAGTTTCTTCTTCGTGTTCAGAAGCATTTTCATAATAATATGCTTTTTTCTTATAAAATAAGTCAATGCTATTTCAAACTTTTTCAGAATCTGTGTACAACTACAAAGGGGGCAGCCAAAAAAAAGTTATTTTAACAGTAGAACAGAATAGAGATGAACATTATAGGATGGTGCTGTGGGGAGCAGGGGCAGCCTGGTGCCCCCAACTTCAAAGGAAAAAAGGTAAGGTTTTTTGACCTACTGTAATAGGAATTCCTCGTTGTCATTGGTCGCTTTAAAATGATCAGCTGATAACATTTTCCTTTTGACCTTTAAAAAATTCCTGCACCTTTTTTTGCTAGGACAATATGTTGGCTATTAACCTCAAAAATGGATATTTTTAGAAATAGTGCCATTAGTAAAACAATATGAATGTGCTCCTTTGAGTCCTGAGGAATTTTTATGGTAGTAAATCATAGGTATTGAGAAAATTGTGTTTAGACCTATGACTCCTTGGTGCCTAATTGTCATTTAATTATGGAAAATAACTTGTGGGTTAATTATCATTATTTTGACTTTCTACTGTTTTGTTTCTAATAAATTTCTAGTTCTCTCTACTTCTGATTTTCCCCATCTGCTTTCTACCTTACTAACTTAAGTATATAAAGCCTACTTGCCTCTTTTTAATGTACATCAGTGTGGACAGATGTATACAATTTATTAGATAATCAAATGCTTTTAAACCTTGCAGAACCTATAATACTAAAATACTATGTTCTTAAAAATACAGAATTCTGGAAATGTTTCAATGCTGTATTGTAGCTATAAGCTAGTAAATAGATACTAAAGTTGGTCTTTAAGATACTATGGTATATCATTCCCTCATGCTTAAAGCAGAAGTGTAAGAAGAGGTAGATCTGTGTGGTATTGTAACTGCTCATACCTGGTGGAAACCTGGTGTCATCTTCTCGAACTAGGGTTCTATGCATGGAGCAGCTTGCATTTTAATCATTAAAAGACTATCTGGAATTCAAGATAAGAGTAATTTCTCAACTGTCCTAAGACTTATCACAGAGATAAACCATGAATGTTTGATCCCAGTAAGAGAACCAAAAAAGATATAGTCATATCAAACTAAATAAGCACACATGAGACACGGGGAGTGTGAGTAGGTTAGAGGGTAACACATGATGTCCATTCTTGTTAGGAGTCAGAGGCCAGCTAGGGCATGTGTTTCCTGGTTGTATTGGTAGATCAGATACCTAACAGTATTGTAGAGGAGGGGATGAGAATTTGTAATTTTTAAATTGCTTACATCCTTAACAATCTACTTTTTTAGCACATCTAACAATTGTTTCTAATGCAAGTTAAACTTATTTTTTAATCTTTTGCTAAAAATAGATATATGCTTCAGACATGTTTGATCTAGTGTAGGTTCTCAAACCATAAAGATCTATTTCATTAAATTCTTTTTTTTTTTGGAAACCAGCATTCTTCAGAGCCTGGAGTGGGCCATTAATGAACCCATGGAAGATGGGGAAAAAACAGAGCACACAAGCACACTAGCTAGTAATTGGGGTTAGCACCATTCATTAATAAATATGCTGCTCTTAAAAGTGGTTGCCTTCAAAAAACAAACAGAAGCAAAGTTGCTTAAACTATATATATATATTTTTTTCAAAGTAGAATTATTTTCTGGGGTCTGGAATATCCAAATTCTCTGAAATAGTCCCAAGCTGACTGCATTAGCTCCTCTGAACAGAGGTTCTGTATAAATAAGAGGAAAGCAGAATAAGTTAAAAGTAAATGATAAATTTGAGTGAATAAACTTGTTTCTTTCCAGCCATTTTTTATAAATATTGCTAATTCTTAGAAGTTTTGTGACATTTCTAGAAAGAATGTAAAACTGAGGAAAAAATAATTGGTAGGAGTGATCAAATAAAAATATTTCATTTGTGGGGGGGGGAGGGGGAATATATTTCCAAGGTAATTGGTAGCTATCTTAGTAGTATTCTAGTTCCATCCCTGAAGGAATTTGAGAAGGTAATTGGAAGCATGATCCACTGAAAGTTGACAAATGTTAGCACCATATCAGCTAAAACAAAGTGGTTGAAGTCTCTAGCATACTGGATAAGCATATTGATTCTTCTAGGATATTTTAGTCTCATTCCAAGCATCTGTATTTGTCTCTTTTTGGGATAATGCTTTTTATCATAACCATTTTATTTCTGCATGTTATTGTTTCAACAAAACAAACGTTTGAAAGATGTTTTGAACTTTTTTGTAGGCAACAAAAGAAAAGTAATATACATATTTAAAAGCATAAGAAATTATAATGTATGCCTATTTGAACCTTCTATTCCAAATACCACATTATTAGCTTTGCCTATATGTGAGGCATTCTGAAAATATGAAACTATCCCTTAAGTCATTTTACTTGGAGTATGTTTTTAAACTTTCTCTACAATGATGAAAGTATAATTATCTGGTATTTTTAAGCAACTATGAGGTTCTCATTCAGCTTTTTAAGAAGAATAACTGATGTGTGCATGTGTTATACAATTATGAGGTTTGAAATAAAGTTGCCAAAGATGCTGATGTTAAAATGTCTTACTGAGTTATTACTCAGTGTTATAGGTAGTTTTCAGTTTTGTGTTTTCAGTTTTCCAAACATTATGAAATGTTTGAAAATTATTCCTTTATCTCTTTTTCTCTAGATCACATATGGGAATTTAAATACCTTTTTGTCCAACATAGTTCTGTCTCGGGTGACTTTGAACTGCACACAACTCCATGGTCATCCTGTGAGTGTTTGTTTGATGATGACAAAAGAGCAATTGAATTCAAAGAAAAATTTCAGAAAAGTAAAACATCCCTCTTGAAAATGACAAATGTGTTGGCACATTTGGAGGAAAAATGCTCAGGTAAATTTCTTATTCACAGCTCTGTAGTGTTCATATAGTGTAGTGCAAATACATAGTGCAGCAAAATATATCATGCTTATGCCCTAAAAATGCTTTTTTGTTTTGAGTTGTTTTGGGAGCTTGAATTTATTCTGGAGGCTGCTCGTCAGTGCCCAACCAAACCACAAATGCAGCCTTCATTCAGTGAGCACGGAATTGAGATTTGGATATGGTATATGGTACCATGCAAAGATAGCTTTGGAACATAGGGAGAAATTCGGCCTCTTGTTCTGCATACCAACTCTTTAATCTAATTAATCACTGAAAGAGTTTATGGAATACTGGTACTCTGGAACACGATTGCAAGAGTAAAATATCCTTGAATAAACTGCTGGAGCAAATGCAAAAACTTACTGTACTGAGCTGACCCTGTTGCCTTTGCTGCAGGTATATAAAACTAGATAAGTGCTATTATCTGTGTGTAAATAGCAGAGAACTAAGTTGTTAGATATGATTTTATCCTCTCTGGATCAGGAGGGTGGTGAAGTAATTCCTTTATGAAATCTAAACATAGGTTATTAGATTATTTTCTGATTGTTATACTTTCTTTTTGAGTGCTAAGTCTGGGAAGGGTAGGTAACTTCCTTAATGGAGTAAGCATACCTATATAATGTGTCAGATTAGAGACATAATCCAAATGACATATTTCTAAGTAATGTTTTGCTTTGTCTGTGAAAAGCTGCATAGATTTGATTTATATATTGTGAAAAGACTAATTTGCTTTTATATGATAATACCTGTAGGAGTTTTATCAGATTTTTTTCGTTCTTTTCTTGAATAGTCCAGTTTCATTGTATCTCTTTGGGCTGAATTTCTGTGTTCATGTGACACAAAGGAAAAAAATTTTATTGTTACTAATTCTTTTAATCAGAATATCTAATTTGCACTGTCGTGGAATTCTGTTCTTCAATTATGGTATCTCAGAAGAGATACTATCTCATCTTGTGTGTCAAGATAATCCATTTCTAATATGAAATAATTATCTTGATAATTTTCTGGTTCTGTTGGCCATGGAAAGTATTTGTGCAACTATCTAATCTCTTTCTTTTATTTAGGTCTTTCTATATTGGTGTACATCTCAGTAGTACCTAAAAAGGCAATACATATCTCTGGAGTTAATATTTTACTGCATTTTTTAATGTGGCGAAATTGTCTGAAAACATCAGTGTGCTTCAAAAGAAAAACTGTTATTCAGAACTTTGATAATTATGTTTTTGAATCAGGTGTTATACTCTTGCCTTCGGTTGCTACTGTGTGTAATACTGAAGACAGATTTGATTGAACTTGTTTCTGTAGGAGTGATTCAACTGAAAGCCCATATCCTAGAGTTGAAGTTTACCATTTCAATGGGTCAGTACAGACAACTCATCTTCAATGCTAACACTTCCCTGGAGAGTGTTTTGTCTTCTCTGCCTATGATTACCTATTCAGGTTGTGCTAAGTGTGGTGCAGAGCTACAGGCAGATGAGAACAAGATCTACGAGCAGTGTGTTAGATGCTTGCCATTCAACAAAATAAAAACATTCTACAGGTAAGCTAAAAATTAGAATTATGTATGGTATTAGGCAAGTACGCTACCATATGTTGAGTAATCATAACATAAATGTGTTTCATATATGGTTAGTTACCTCTGTTTTCCTAAGGAATTTTCAAGGAAATATTTAAATTACTATATTGTCAATTGCTTTGCTGCTATTAATAGTGCTACTCTTTGTTTAAATCTTAACTATTTTTTTCTTTTTTTGGAATGCTGATCCTTGCAATCATGAGGCTTACCCACTGAATGAGCTAAGATGAAAGAGGACCAGGGAAAAAAGTTCTTGAGCCTTTTATTTCAGCCTAGCTTTGAATTTGTAAGTGCATAGCTGTCATCTCAAGCTGAATAATCTAATTTGGCCTCGCAGAAATAATACCAATCCAGTTTTCAATAAACATTCTTACAGAGAGCAGAGATACTAAGTGATCAGCAGATGGCACTGCGAGACAAAATATATATGCACATTTATTACAAGCAGACAAAAATAGCTGCAGTTGATGTTAAAACCTCATTGTTATCTACTAAAACTGTTCATATTTTATTCGAAGTTTTCAAATATAAGCATTATCAGAACTTGCAAGTCATGGATAGAGAGGGTCCATTCTGAGGCAATGAGAGAAGAGAATTCTAGAATAGTGTGTTATTTTCTACAGACATTCTTTTTAAAAATATTCCTAAACTACTTGCACTACTTCGGCTAATGAATCACTGGGCACTCAGTAGTTACTTACTTGACTTAGAAGAATCCTTTGTCTAGCAAGGTGTCTTTGTCCTTGTGCAAAATATTTTATCTTGCATATTGAATAAGAAACCAAAGAAAAATGCTAAGACAAAGTGATTCTTCAAGAAAAAAAAGGATGTATAAATTAATGTATCAAAAATTTCCAATGTCCAGTTAAAAATGATCTACATTATTCTGCATTTGTGACGAAACCAGTTTTGTCTGGCAACTGTATTGCAAAACAAACAAACAATAGTGAAAAAACACATTTATGTAGCCAGAAATTGTTCTGAACCTCATGGGATGTTTTATTGTCCTTTTTTGTCCTTTTACTGTTCTTTAGTGTTTATTCAGGTAAATAAGGAGGGCTTGTTTTTGGCTAACATTCAGTGGGAGGTTCAGAACTCATTGAGAACAACAGTGAGAAAACAGTATATCCTTTAAAACTTGTCAAGTAGCTAACTTACTCAACTTTTTTTCTATGACTGGGAAGATTCTCTGTTATAAAAATACCTTGAAGGACCTCAATTTACCATGCAAACAGAAATAGAAAAATAACGTGTGCATTTACATGTATGGAAAACTTGAATGCTCAGTCTTTCTGAAGAAAAGTCTGTTGCATTCTTGAAGAAATGTCCTTCTGTGATCAGTTCAGTAACTTTTATTAGGATTATGAAGGAATCTTAGTATTTGGGAGCAAATTGTCTCAGGAACAATTTTCTTGGTTTTTCCAAAAATCAATGTTTCTAATGGCAGTGAGATCTATATAACACTTGATGTGTAGCAGCTATGATGCAGGACATGAAGTGGACGCGATCAAGTATACACCACAAATAGTGGAGAAGCTGATTATTAAATGTTCAGACAAACACAGGATACAAGACTGTCATTTAATGTTTTGACGGATCTGTTAAGTACTACTGTGCAGGAATGCTGACACTTCCTTTTCAGGTACTATACTGGCTTGTTTAAATCCCTAAAGTAAATAAGAGTTTGCATTTTTCAATATCAGTTATCAGTCAAGATCAATAAAACTGAGGAGATTTTTTTTTACATTTTTCTGAAATGTAAAAATGCCTTAGAAAAAATGTTGACACTTAGTCTTACTGATTGGATGCATCAGTGGGGGGATGAAGTGACTGCTAAGCTACCAACAGATTCTGCTGGTTTTAATTGCCTTCCTATGGAGAGTAGGCTGCTGAGGCCACATTACTGGTCAAGTGTACTAAGTTGAAAGCAACGACTGTCCTTGACTCTTAAAATGTTGCAACTTTAAGTATTTGGATTTGTTTGCCTTTGCTCTCCTTAATTATAAATCACATAGCATACATAGAAAACTTCTGTGTGCAGATATACATACTTATTTTGCTTGTACCTGGCTTGGGATAATTCAGGATTTCATCCTGCATTGAAGCTGTTCTCTTGTTTAAGACAGTCTTCAGAAAACTAGTTGGAACTGTATCTGTCACTTTTTGAGACAACTGTCCTTTCTTTGTATGCACATCCAGCCAAGTGTTACTGTTAGGTAAATTTCTCTCTGATTTAGTAAGGGTTTTGCCTGCTTGTTTATTTTTTTGCCTATTGTGAATACATTATTAAAACTAAGGATTGAATTACAAAACTAGGATGTTCCCTAAGTTGATTGCTGAGAGGAAGCTTTACTACTATTAATATGACCTTCTGGTCGATATAATACCCAACCTGAAAAAATTCCTCCATAAATGAGTAAGGATTATTTTTCTCATTTTTGGCAAAAAATAAATGACACTAATTTCAGTCTGTTTTAGATAATTTGGATGACTTTAACTCAAGACTTGAACTCTGGGCTTCAGGCAAAACATTGCATGTTTAACTTTAATTCAGCTTAATTTACATGCACACTTTGAGGATTTAAAAATTATTTGGTGCAGTACTCATTTTCCCTTGGAAAAACAGCAGATATACCAAAAACAGTGTTATCTGCATTTGTCTGAAAGTACAGCTTACTGATGACTTCAGAGGTTATTTTAACCTTGTGTAGTTTTTGGAACGTATCGAGCTCATACTCAGACTGTACAGGTTGAGAGAAGGTGAAGGAATAGATATTTTCCAGTTACTGCTATAATGGTGGAAGGTAATTATTATATTGAATTACTTTGATTAGAAATTTTGTGTCAACAAAAAAGTTGTTTCAAGAATCTTCTGCTTTCTGATCTAGATCTGCTTTGATGACAATTGAAGATGGAGGATATGAAATTTACGTTCATGTGGTATCAGAGTTGATGGAAAAAATCTTCCTCAATATTCCCGCAGACTGGCTGAACAGATCAGTAGGTATGGTTCCATGGGGTTTTTGTTGTGGAGCCATCAAGAGCCACAAAGATCACAATGAAAATGAAGTTTATAACTGTTGACTATATTAGAATTAGCATGAAATGTTCTTTCTGGATAGGTGTCATGACTGTTTATATCTTAATATATAACCAGCTTCAAAGTGACTGTAAATTAAAGTGAATTAAACTGTTAAGGAAAAAAATCAGTTTTCATGAAACAAATGTGGGAGAAGCTGGAATTCTAGAATTAAGGTAGTAGGAATAAGAGGTAAAATGGCATGAGCATTTATTACACGCTGAATAAATGGAATTCCCTGTATGCAGAATAGAATCTCTTACCAATTTTGGGCAATAGCTGCCATACTTTGGTTAAATAATTCAACTAGACTTTTCTAGTTCTTCCTGTTTGACTTGTTGAGGTGTTGTATATGATTCACTGGTGTTACAACTTAACAAGGGGCATTTCTAACGAATTATTTGGAAAACAAAAAGTGATTACAAACAAAATCTAATTTTCTGTTCAGATGCTGAATTACATTTCCAGTAATTAATGTTGATTTCATGGGGGTAGAACTTGCATGTTAGGCGCCATTAGGAACATAAAGTGAATTGGATTGTTCTGTCTTGCAGTGCCCTCCTCAGATATGACCTACCGTGTAATCATAGCAGAACTGTGTCATTTGCTGCTGGCAGATACGGAAGCATCCTATTTGTTGGAAATTAGGAGCCATTTTGTGCTTGATGAAAATAGCTATCCTTTGCAAAAGGATTTCCATCTGCTAAATTTTCATCCTGATCTCTGATGCATTGACCTCTGCGATAGCTGGTGAACAGACACCATATGAACAAGCAGATTGCAAATAGAAGAAAAAGGAATTAGATTAAGGAAGCAAGTCAAAATACAAGAAGGGATTTTGTATTTAATTTATACTAAAAAACACAAAAGAACTGGTGTGGAGTATCTGTTAACTGTATGTACTGCTACTGTACTGTTGATTAATTGTCATATATTTTTGTACTTATGTTTTAACTTAATAAAAACCTTTTGCTGGTGTCTCACTTTGGCTCTTCTGTCCAGTAGAAGTTTTCTAATGTTGAAACCCTGGTGGCTGTAACAGATAAAATAGTTACAGTTCTGTGGTATAGTTTTATTTCTGAGATTTTCTTCTGTTTATCTTATCCTGTCTTCTCTCTAACTTGGTTATTTCTTTGAACTTTTCCGTATGTTGTGGTTGCCTTCCTTATTTTAGCAGCAGAATTTTTGCCATTTTCCCCTAGCAATGTTGGTGCTGTTGTCTTCTGTGCTGCTAAAATGCTCCATCTTGCTTGAGAAGCAAATTTTGTTTAGCTAAAAGTTGTTGCACCAATTCAACTGAACTGCGTAAAACCTCTTAATCTGGTACATTATTTTATGGAACCCTTAAATCACCAAGTTGTTATGTTTGCTTGTAGCATAAGCTGGCAGACCTTAAGTCAATTTAATCAGTTTAACATTGATCTTCAAATAGTCTTTCCTTAATCTGATTTAGAAATGAATTGAATTCTTAGTCTTGTTTTATTCTGATGCTGATTTTTATCAGTAAAAGGCTGAGTGAATGATGGTTGTGTGTGATTTAGTAAAGCAACAGGTTTAAAAGGATTGCTGTGCAAAAACAGTTGGGTAAGTTGACTGTTCAGTATTTTTCTGAGATAAACTGCCTCTCTGAGGCTGCAAAATGGTGCAGAGCATAAATAGTACTTGTTCTCTGGTTAGATCCTTGCAGATTTCACATTGAGGGTATTTGATTAATTGCGGCTCATTGCCACTTAAAGGAGTTGTGCTTTTATTGAGCAAATGCTGCATTCATTGCAGAACTCATGTTTATCACAGTCATGAGGAGTATGGAGGAAGATGCCACGTTTTGTATGATTTTATAATGTCTGCTTCTGGTGCACTTGTTGGACTGGAGTTTGTGCTGTGCATTTAATTCAAAAGGTAAATATTAGTACCTTCAAAATTTTTAATCATTTCTCTTCATCTCATCGCATATGTCAAGCATGAAAAATGGATGATCTGTAAAAAGCACTAAGTTTAAAAAAAAAAAAAAACACACTGCATTGCATATGACTATTGATATTGTTCGTGTTTCCTGTTTAATCCTGTCTCTGTCTTTCCTGGGATAGCTGTGGTGCTCCGGAAGAATCATAAAGGACCTTTCTCATTGTTGTTACTTTGAACAACATCAAGTGTGTTGGTAAGTGCATTGAAATATAGTTCTGCATGAGGTTAGTTGTAATTATTGAATACGGAAATATAATACTTGGTACTTCATAAGAAGCATAAAGAGACCACACACACAATATGTTACGTTATTATATTGTATACCAAGGCAGACAAGTGAACAGAACCCCCTCATTTTTTATTTTAGAGGTGGTATTAGACACTGTGCATAACAGGTATCTGCCTGCACAAATTAGTAAACATAACTTCTTGAAACATCCTTGGCAATTCATACGTGCAGACAGTGTATTTGCTAAAATTGCTTTATCATAGTAATGCAGCTAGTAATACATTTTATATATAGCTTTTTTCCCAAACCAGGTGCAGTAGTCCTGTAGGAGGAAAATATGAAAAAGTTCTGCGTTTGGGGACACTGGCACTACTCATTTGGAGAAGATACAATTAAGTTTGAGTTTTTTATAAGCTTTAACAAAATGTAAAAGGCACAAACTTCCCTATACCCAATGGTGTGGTAAGTGACACAAGATGAGGGTACCATATAAATCCAATGTGGGGGATCAGGTGGAGTCTGTTAACTTACAGTTCCTTTCAGATATGTTCTCATACACAGTATTCACTTTGGACAACAACAATATGGTCAAAACAAAGTGTTGTCATCTCCACAGAGAAGCCTCATTTTTAATATATTGAATTAATGTTGTAGCCTGTTTGAAAGGAAGTCAGCTTTTTCAGCTGCAGAGATTACTATCCTCTTGGAATGTAATTGTACAAAATGTTCCACTACAATAGTCTGTTTTTCTGGTTTATGATTGCAGGGCGTGAAAGGCACAGAGTTCAGGTCCCCAGTGAACAATCAAGAAAATGCTCTTTTATATCTTATTTTGATTAAAGATGGTTTATCTGAATTATTTTACAGAAAAAAATACTTAGTGAATAAAACTACCACTGAAACAGATTTATGCCACAGGGTCTTAAGCTAATTGATCAGACTCTTTCATGTAAGGGGCCAACACCTAGTGGCACTTTCCCTGAGTACTTAATACTCCTGCAAGCCTTGAGTCATTTGTGACTTGAGGGCAGGTTTCTGTTTCTCCCTCTGTGTCAATGACGCGTTGTGTGTTGGGGTCATCTGAGAATATCTAACTGAATTACTGCTTAAGAAAGCTCTGCTGAGGGACACAAAAAGGTGCTGATAGGTGTCCACTTTGTGTCCACTAATCAAAATGCTAATGCTGGGAGATCCAGCATTTATATCTTCCTGCTTTGTTTACTCTGTTATGTACTGGTTAAAATGGAAAAATATTTTGGACAGAGGCCAGATAAGAGTTGCAGCCTGCCAAGGGCTAGGTCTTTTCTTTGTGTTTGAGGAAAGAAAAATGTTACCTTGTTATACTCTTAATGAAATAATGGAGAGCTGTTCCATTTTAAGGGTTGTCTTTTGCCCTCAGAATGATGCTGCTTAAGTGCTGTGGCATAGGGCATGCCATCGTTTAACCAGCTCCTTGGGCTTGCCGATCATCTCATTCCAGTGCTCTAGTTCTTTGCCCCGAGTGTACATGAAGGGCCCAACTACTACACGCCCCAGCAGCTGGCTTTCTGGGGAGAAAAAAAGAAAGGAGTTAGTGATCAGCACCTGTCTGTGCTTCAACTGAATCCTCAACACCAAAGTTAACCTTTATTTCTGAGATAGAAGCCGTAAAGTTCTTTTCAAACCCAAGTTTTCATCAAGAAATAGGCTCTGAATCTTGTGTTTGCCTATTAGCTACATGCTAAAATTCATCATTAAAACTTACTGCAGTAAGTTCAGGCCTACTCTACCTGTGCTGTAAATGAGTCAATTTAAGGTGCACATATCTTTATTTGCCAGACCATGTACCTCAAGTTTATTGTGGAACTGTGCCCTAGTTTTGGGCATCAGCAACCTTGGTAGGATTCAGATAGTGCCCTTGCTTGGGAAGGAATATTCCTAAGTACTGGAGCATCAGCTGAGGGTCACAGTACATGGTGTCTGTTTCATATTCTAACACTGACCACCCTCTGCCAATGAGTAGATCATTTCTTGATGTCTGAACTTGCAGCTGCACATGAGGAAAATAATTTGAACCTGCCTTAAGCACTTGGTTGTCTACAAGTGCAAATGATGAAAGATTCATTTATCAATCCCATTAAACTCCTTGTCAAGCATCAAAGGGAAAAACAAACAAAAACCCACAACAAACTGAAATCTCATCTAAACATCTAAAAGACTAAAAGAAATTCCTTAAGAGTATGAATCCAAAGGAAGGGTACTAATGTTTCATTATTGAGGTTATATTTGCACTGCAGGAAGAGCTGTTTGCCTCGTGACTAGCCGAAGCATTGCATTCTGGTGTGCTCTCAGCAGTCCTCCTTAATGGAGTTTCCAGCAATTAGTAAGAACAGACTCCAAGCATCAGTATTTTTGCCAGGGATAGGCCATGTCTGTAATACCTTTCCTCTCTCATCACTTGAACTATTGTGATAATTAAAACTTCTTTTCCTCTTTCAAATTTGGTTAAGGATGGTTAATTGTTTGAAAAATTGAGTTGCGAGCTGTAAGCACAAATGTTCACAGACATAATTGCATGAGCTTGTTTTCTTAGGTCACCAAAATGAAACCAAAGGATAGCTGCTTTAATATATGCACAGTGACTAGTCTATGTAGTTCTAGTTGTGTAATTTTTTTAGCCTTTGAAGATGGACAAACATTTAGTGCAAATAAGCTGTTCTGCCTCTTTAAGGAAACAGCTGTAAAATACCCTAAATCTTTGTTCATTTGTTTAATGATTATTGACAAAAAGGAGTGAATTTGTTAGATGTAAAATGCCTCTACAATATGTAACAGATTTATGACATCTTAAGTAATTGATACATCTTACTGTCTCCGTCGATATTCTGGAACACAGATAGACTCAGGCTTGCTGTATCCAGGTCTGTCTGATCTGCCTTGAAGCTGAAGGTTTCATTATACACTGGATTGAGGGATCCCAGAACAGCTGCTGTCTTTTTACTTTTGATGAATTTATTATGGTTCATTAGTGAGACTTTGACATATACACCTTGGATGAAAAGAAAAGGAAAAAAAAATAGAGACACTGGGGAGGAGAAGGTAGAGGCAAATTCAGCCTTTTAGGAGTAAATAGTAATCACACCATTAGATCATAGAGGATTCAAGAAATATAAGGCAGTAAGGTAATGCATAATGCAAAGTAGGGAGTACAGAATACTTAAGTTGCCCTTTCCCAATTTAAGGGAATTTCTCAATTTCAGCTGTTACTGAAAAGTTATTTTACTCCTACTCTGCCTCCTTGATGACATATTTGTGTCTTCCATCAGATGGAGCTGGGGATTTTTATTTGTTTTTTTTGGAAGCCTTAGTTTGTTGGATCAGTATTAATTTAATATATTTGATCTCATGGTCATTTGATCCAATACAAGGGAGGCTGTGAGGGATGAACCACCTATTATAGCTACAGCCTGCCCTTGGATCAGTTAAGCTTCTGATAAAACTGCATTTCTTAGGGGAAATAGCATTCTCCTATTCAAACAATTCTTAAACAAAAGGTTTCTCCAATGTCTTTTAGGGAATTTTCCTGCCCTATTGATAAGGAGTTTTGAGAGAAATTAGAGGAAAAGATGTGAAAGAATGGTTTTAAGTAGTCTGCTCTTTGTTTTCTAGAAAATGCTGTGGAAATGATGGTGGGAAGAAATGGAGGAAGAACAAGCACCACAACAGCTTTGCTTCCTGAAGGTAAGATGACAGGTAGCACATGTACTGTTACACAGTGCATGTTTGAAGATGAGATCCAGAGTAGCCTGAAATTTTCCATTCTTTCTTCCTTCTTTATAAAATTTAGTGACAAGCAGAAAGAAATTTCATACCAATTACTAGCTAAAGACTTATTCTTTTCCAGTGGTGCAACAAGAGGTTTCCTGCTGCTCCTGTGTTTATTACTCCCTGCTATTCAGTTCATTAAAGTTAATCTGTATAGCAAAGAGTGATCAGAAGTGTCAGGACAGATCCAGCACTGGGTTAATGTCACTTTATTTACACAGATCCAGGAGGATTACTGTTCGAGTTGCAGGCTTACCAGAATAGGTGCTTTTTCTGTGCTACCTGGGCATTATTTCTGGATTACTGTATAAACTACTTGTATACAGTCTGATTTTTAGCTATTGTTTGCTTGCTTACTACTTGAGTTAATATATTTAACTCCCTAGTTTTAATCTAAAAATATTTCCTTACTGTCCTTTACTCTGTATCTTCCATTGAAGATTCATGTCACATTAGAAAAGAGCCCTGTCTCCAGGAAACATCCTATTCCAGGTTTTCTTTAGGATTTATGAGTACTTGTCTGGTCTGTACATCATACTTGAAGGGCTTTATCAAATGAAATGACTCCCGATGTATTCAATTTTCATTTGTTTTTATCCCTAGTAATGTATCCTGCAGAATTGTCTTCTGGCATCTCCTTTGAGAGAATGCCCATGATTCCTGCTTATTAGCATGAATAAATTGCAATATACTATTCTACCCTAAATAGAATAATTCTATCTCTCTGTACATAGACAGCAATGTCTACATACATCTCTCTACATACAGAGAGAAATTTACATTTATACCTGTACATTTATATGTTTCATTTGTATTCTTCAGTTTCAGAACCCTCCAAAAATCACTACTACAGGTGCACTTTGAAGCTTGTTTTTTCAATCTGTTTCTGCTGTTTCTAATTTTTGAGTGTGTAGATAAGCAACATTTTGAGGTAGTTTCAACACTTAACATCTGAGGCCATGGAGACATGAGCATGATGGGAAAACCCTAGCTGCTTTAACAGATGAAAAATGTGACTGTCATGTGATTTCCCTTAACTGAGGTCTGATTACCCTAAATTGGGAATTTTCTTGCATTTCAACTCTCTCCCAGGGCAGTGGTTCAATGGGAGCAGTTGTCCTGCAGTAGCTACCTTCAGGTTTTTGCCTCATAATTGTTTGCCTTGGGGCAACTTTTAAAATGTAGCTGTAGCCTGAAGTACTACCTGCTTTGGACTGGAATACAGTAGAATAATGGTTCTTTTATGCTCATTGCATAAAAGAACAGAGATCAAGGGGAAAAAAATTTACTGAAGGTGTAGGACTAACCATTTATTGTGATACGAAATCAAAGCATAGCAAAACAGAGCAATTAATTTTGTTATCCCCGTAGCCAAGTTATGGTTTGCTTCCACACAAATGAAATCAGCCTGATGTTTATTTTTTCTACGGAGAATTACCGACTATAAGCTTGGGTGGACAGATGAGGAAGGAGCAAATTAGAACAGGAATTGTGGAGCTGATAGCAGAGAGGAAGGTTATTGCACTTACTGGCAGTATGGCTCTCGCCCTGGAGCTTTAGTCCCTTTGCTCTCAGAACCACTACAGTGAGGCGGCCCAGGTAGTCATTGTAGCTGAGAGAGAACTGGATATCACCATACTCTGATGGAGGCTTTGGAAGCAGAAGAGCATTAGTCAAATATACCTGAAACCCTCAGACAAACAAATGGGGGGACTAAGGGGAGTAGGAGATGTCTCTTGACACCAGTGGTTTCTGCCACACTCAAGTGCATTACTGAATTTCATTGCCTTTACCTACACTATTGTAACATTTGATGGAAACAATTGAAAATACTGTCACTATTTGTTTGCAGGATATTCTGAATTGGTCCCTCCTTTTCATTTACAGGGATAGATATGTTTAGTTAAGCAAACAAGTTGTTCCAGTCAAGGTCCCAGTTTTACCCAACACCCCTCCAAAGCAGGCTGTTTAGATGATCTGAAACAGTGATGCAGGCAGCTGTTCCCTTCCTCCTGCGTATCTGAGTTACTACTTTATTCACCAATGGTCAGCTTCCTCTCTCCTTTTGGGGTTAATGTGTAGTGGTAGTCAAACCTTGCTCTCCTGCTATGGTAGTCTCATTTCTTGCTTCAGACTAATACGCATAAGGAGCCTCTTTCTGTCTTTCTGAACTTTGTAATTTGTTTTACAAGTGATGCCTGTTTCCTCTTGTGCTTTTTAAAATTTTTTTACTAATTGGAAACAACAATAGGAGATTTCTTATATAACTGTCTCCTTTTAACTCAAGTAACTGTTTTTGTAGCAGTTAGATTGATTATACCAGGAGCCTGTGGAGTTACGAGTTAGTAACATGGGAATTATACCAAATATTTATCAAATACTTTTATATTTGGTACTATTATTTGATACAAAATTTTTCCACCTCGCCTATATTCCTCCAATACTTGTAAGATAAGAGAGATGTTCAATGCGAAGGAGACTGGGGTGTGCCTACCTCCAAGTTGTCTTTCTCCAAATCCCTCCATATAACTATTTTGCTGTCATCAGTTAGAGTTTCATTTTTCAATGGAAAAATAACTTGGCCTAGGAGATGGTGCTTCTTCTGCTTATCAACATGATAAACCAAGAATTTCAGAGTACTTTGAAATAACATTTTACTGGAAACCTGTACAGGAAGAAGAAAAGTATGTTAATAAATATATTTGCATCTGAGTCTTTTCTACTCTGACATGACTTCAAAGAAGAATTTCTCCAAGCATTAGAGGCAGGTGGAGATTTCCTTTGACTATTTAAAGTCCAGTTTCTTAATCTGCCTAAAGTTTTAGTTATGCAGGAATTGAAAGATCCAAGCTAAAATAGAACTAGCTCAATTGGAAAATGTGAAGTTTAGGAACTGTGAAGAATGAGCAGTTTTTCAACCCATAACGACTATTATATGATGCTTTCATTTGTAGACACAAAAACTTAGTCTTCTGTAAACATTTCACCTTTCAGTTGTTTAAACTTCAAGCTTCATCACTTCTAAAGCTTCTCTGTGAGACCATAAGGCCTTGAGCTTGGAAGCCAGGCTCCTAGCTACTTAAATATTATACAATACATCTTAAATATATTGTACAATACATTCTACTATCTATCTTGCTTCCAGAGCAAATAACCTAGAAGCAATGAAAACCTTGGTTAAACTGGATTGCTCCTTGACTTCAAGAGCTGCTGTGCTGCTCAGCTCTAGTTCAGACTCATGTTTTCATTCTTCCCAGGGCAGCAACCCTGGAATCTTTGGTGCAGTTCACACATGTAAGATCAGTTCCTGTAGCCACAGACTTATTTAGCCCAGGATCTCCACAAGGTCCAGTAGTAAATCTTATTTCTGGGAAAAACAATTTTGTGTTTTGGTAGAAGTGTGTAGAAAACTATTCCTTTTCAAAAAACAAGTTGTTTGGTGTGACAAGTCAATCTATGCAAACAAAATTCTACTTCATCAAAAAGTAAGTACCTGAAAAACAAAGTTTTCATCAAACTGTGGGTTGAGGGTTTTCCGTTTTGTTTTGGACTGCAAGTACCGTCTTTCATCTGGCAGCAAGTAGATTTTCACAAACGGACTGCAGGAATCAGCAGGAGGCTGCAGCTTTCTGACTTTAATCAAGGAGACAAGGAGCCTTTCCGACTCTTGCTCGTACTCTACAGAGAACCAGAGACGGCCAATGCTGCCCTCAGGAAAATCTGTCTCACTTTGGTCTTCAGGAAACTTGTACAGCTCTGGGTTAATGGTCCCTACAACATAAGCTCCGGCTTCCCAAAACACAAAACAAGCATCAGAAGGTTAGTCTCAAGACTGTAGCAGGCATTTTCATAACCACTGCTGTATTAGGAAAACCATGTTAATCTCTTTACTAACAATCTATCTCAGGATTTGAACTCCTCTTCTCTGAAGTGTGAGTGAGTAGTTGTAGGCTTCCACCTTCTCTTTTCTTTCTCTTTTTTTTTGTGACTGCACCTTGATAGTTCCGGATATTTGCTGTTGCAGTCAACAACCTTATCTGCTAGTGGTCCTGCTATATCTGGAGGCAACAGTGGGACACTTCACATGAGCCCCCATGTTGTTCCTCTATAAAAATAGGATGAAAGGCTGCTTTGTGGTCCCTGGATGTGAATTTCCACTGCATGGAAAGAGTGGCTACATTCTGGCCCAATTCTTAGAAAAATTCTGTATAATATCTGGGGCTCTTGCTCTATACTGCTATGCATGGTATGCCCCCAGCAAGCCTACTTTATAATAATCTACTTCCCCTTCCAAATGTCCCACTTTTGCAATGCTTACCCAAGGAATGAAATGATGACCGTGGCCCAGGCTGAGGAATCACGTAGGGGTCACTGTCTTGTTGAACCTGTTCTTCGTTCATCAAGTTAATCCAGTCTCTCCCATGCAGTGTGGGTGGAATGATAAATGGAACACTTCTAGATCTGCTCAGAACAACAACAATTAGTGACTCCTCTAGTTTAAATAGGAAAATCAAACTTGGTAACAGGGCAATATACTTAGGTTCTTTTGGTTTTGTAAAAGCGATACAGAGATAAGTAAGCAGAAACTGTAACAGTTGTAAAATAAAGGGTATCATCTGTATAGTGCCTAAAGGTCCAGCTAGGGCGATCCAATCTTTGTCTTTAGAATGCTCCCTCACTTTGCCCTTTGCCCTTTTTTTCTCCTGTGGAAATCACCTTTCAAAGGAAAAGAAGGAAGAATGAACTGCTACATTTTGTTTGAGAGCCCAGAACTCCACCAGTAACTTTGTGGCCCCTTTCAGAGCTGAATTCATATTGCCAGGTTCTCAGATGTTTCATTCTCAGGCTCATAGGAATGACTCTGGCCTGTGGGTTCTCTCTTTCTAGATAATATAAAACTAACCATGAACTGATTACACATGATGGCAATATCTTTTACTAGCAAATTGTATAAATTAGAAAAAAATGTGCTGGTGCTGGCCTCTTTTCCCTGGTGGCCACCGACAGAACTAGAGGAAATGGCCACAAACTGAAGCACCAAAAGTTCCACAGAAACTTAAGGAAAAAATTTTTAACAGTGAGGGTGACAGAGCACTGGAACAGGCTGCCCAGAGAGGTTGTGGAGTCTCCTTCTCTGGAGATCTTCAAACCCGCTTGGACGCAGTCCTGTGCCACGTGCTCTAGGTGACCCTGCGTGTGCAGGGGGTTGGACTAGATGACCTCTAGAGGTCCCTTCCAACCTTAAGCATTCTATGATTCTATGATCTATGAAAAAAAAATTGCATTCATAGTAACAGAAGTATTTTCTTAAAGAATGACAGAAAACATGACTGAGTTGTGTATGATTGCGGGCCTTATGTCTGCATATTTAGATCGTCCCCCATTTGAGCTTTGACACGTTGAAATAGTGGGCAATAGCTTATGCTCAAGAAACAAAGCAAGATTAGGTACCTTGTGTCTTTTGGCTGAGTTTCAGAAGATGGCTGATTCTGCAAAAGGGCCTTTGCAGGTGTTGTTGAGACAGGACTAGTAAGCTCTTCATAAGAAGAGAAGAGGCACAATTTCTTCCAGAGTAGATATGCAGTAATTCCAATGAGAACAAACAGAAGGATTCCTCCTATTACACCTCCAAGAACAGCAATTACTTGTTCTGTTCAAACATAGAAATACATAAATCAACATAGCAGGATTAATATTGTGTATTTTTACAGGGGGCAAAAATATTAAAATTGGCAAGACAAATTGACAAAAATATTAAAATTGACAAGATTATTTGACCTACATTCTAAAATGGATGAAAAAATGAATTTTAAATGAAGTATTCTACCCACCTGCATACTTTTGTCTTTGGACATAGCATGGCACGACAGCTGAAGCTGTATGACAGTAGTGAGTGATTAGAAAATATTCAGATACTCTGACAATGACTGCAATGCAAGAGATTTGGGATGGGGAATAGGAAGCAAAGAATAGAATAAGCAAAGCTCTGGGTTTTTTTTTTCCAAGGGTGTGTACATTTTCTGATCTGGAAAGACAAATTTATGCATACTCAGAAAACTATTTCCTGTAGCTTGATTATTTCAGATAAAACCAGATTCTGTATGATTGGCCTGTTGATGGTTTCACAGCAGTAAAACTGGACACTTAGCAAAATTCCTCATATTCCTGAAGCTATTTATTCAGTTCATCGCTCACAAGCCAAGGGCAGGCAGTTGGTGAGAGGCCCGGGTGGTGGTTGACCCCGGGCTTGTTTTGGCATCTGTGTGCAGGAGCTGGAGGCTGCAGGAGCCGCTTCTGCGCTGTGCCTGGCACCCAGCTGCCTGTGTCTGGTGCTGCCGGACGTGGGTGGATCTTGTCCAGCTGTGCCTGGCACCCAGCTGCCTGTGTCTGGTGCTGCCGGACGTGGGTGGATCTTGTCCACCTCCGAGCCCTGGGGCTGCAGGCTTAGGCCAGAATCTCCCTGGCTCTGGGTTTAACATTTCATGCCCCAGGTCCGTGTAACAGGTGGTGCGAGCAGGCTATGAAACTGCCTTCCAGGGACACGTGGGCTGCTTTTCTTTTGGGCAGTGTTCCTAGTGTAAGGAGGAGATTGCTATTGCAGCTGTTACTTTTCTCCCTTATCAATAAGGTACTGAACTCCAGCTGCTTTTAGTGCCTCTAAAATGTTCTTGCTTTTTGATTTTCTAACTATTTCTTATATTTCTATCTTTGCTTCTTTTTTCAGACTCCGAATTCTGTGGAGATACCCAAGACTGAAGGAAGTTTCCTCCTTTAACTCACTGCTGAAAACTTTTATGTAAGGATTTTCAGTGCTTACAGTAACAACATATCTATCTTGCCTTAAGCGAGCTTATATTATGCATATAACAACAGTAAATAAATCTGTAAAGAACTTCAGCCAGATTTTGATGGAGTTTGAAAATGGGTGTTTTTCTAGTGTTTGAAGTGTTCTAGCAATAAATGAAAAAATATGAAATACTATAGACCCCAGGGTTCTTCCCCTGTACAAGGTAAAGCATGAGTAAAAGTGCTTGAGAATCTGAATAGCTTGTCTATGTGAAAATAACGTGTAGTATGTATATGGCTCCTCAGGTAAATCTCCAGTTGTGCTTTATTCCTTTATTTTTGTCTGCTCGTGCTTAGTAGGGCTCTTACAGTTAAGTCATCTGTCTTTGTAACAGTACAAAGCAAATAAAGACAATATAAGCACAATGTATTCAGTCAGCATTATTAGGTGTGAGTAGAGCTCAGAATAGTAATTTGATGCCATTTAATTTACTAAATAGGATTATAAGAAGCACAAAAGTTGCAAATGTATTACTGATCTTTTTGCTGTTGCCACGTTGCAATCAGTGATATGGAATGTCCTTCAGCTACAGAGCACTTGAGCAAACACTGCAGCCCCAGCATTAACTTCACCGTAGTGCCCCCAGAGCACCATATCTCACTCTTCTGTTTCTGATGCACTCATAGCAGCCAGGGCTTTCAGCCCCTCTCCAGGCGTGTTGCTTTAGCTCACTGCCCAAATGGCCTGGCAGCCTCCCTGCGAGTCCTCTGCTCAGTTGTGGCTCCCACTACTTTGCTCCTGGCCATTGTGGTCCTTGCAGCCCACGAGTGGGCTGAGGAGCAGCTAGCCAGGCTGTTATGAGAACAATTATTCTGAGGAACAGGAAACAAGTGTCCTTTTGTTATGGATTAATGCTAATATAGAGGCTAATCTGTTTGTGCTAAACTGGTAATCTAGTTTCCTTTTGTAAGAATGTGGGATATGAGGAAATGTGAATTCAAATTAAGTCCTGAGCATGGAAATTCTGTAAGTGTAAAATGCTTGCCAGTTGTTTTTTTCTTTTTCAGAAAGTATGGAAGAATTGATACCTTGATTTTGTGACTGTTTGAATTCTAATTCTTCTCTTCTAGTTTTGATGGCCATACCCAAGTATGCCTTTGCACATTGACAGGGTCTTACAGTTTTAGAAGACCTGACTCAGAGAAATGCTTTAGTGCAAATGAGCATAATAGAAATTAATGCAGCACGTCCTACAGGTGTAGTATCAGCAGTGCAAATGACTGTGGTTGGCGATTTTTAGTCTCTATTCTGACATAGGTATGTTAAAGAAAAAATAACATTTCATGGGTCACAAAAGTTGAAGCAAGCTCTACAGGATTTTTTCTCTGTTTCACTTGTCCTCTCCATTTCTAAGTCTTCACTGCTCTCAGCAGTTGTTCTGTGTTCTACTCCTGAGACCAGTCTGTCCCTTTTTAGCAGTAATGATGGTAAGATGAGGGGTGCTCTAGCTCAATGCCTGGTACACAGTCCCCATGGCTTATGAGGAAGAGGATGAGCCTCCAACCTTCTTTTTAATGTGTTTACAGCACTGCATATGTTAGCTGCAGAATGATCTAACATTTCTGACCCAGCTACTGATATTGGGCCAAATTCTGCTTTTATTTTTACATGGTGGTTGATAGGTGAAGTTTTATTCATTTTAAGAGAGCTCTCTGCCTTTAATGAGTAAGGGAAATTTGGCTCATTTCTTTTTAGTTCATCCTGTCTGGTCAATCAGCAACCGAGATAATAGCTTAGGGCACAGTGCAGTGCTAATCATAAAGTCAACTATTGAAATAAATTGAGTCTTTTGTGTCTAAGGAGAAAACATGTATTTATTAAATAACCCCTTGTCATCAGGCAAAGCTGCTGATTGTGTTCAGCTGTGATGCAGAACCAGGGCATGTGGAGATGAAGCGGTGCTGGGATGCTGCAGCCTTACACGCCGGCTGTTGGGGAGGCTGTCCACCACGAGGGGCTGCCACGTTATCGTTGGCATAGATCCCTCCTTGCTTAGGTTTCAATATTTTTATAAGCTTGTTTTAGCCTCTGCAGTAAGCCTTCTGGAGTTAGGACCCAGGTAGTTCTTCCTTGGAAGTTTGAATCCCTGTTTACATGCCCAGACTTACAACATATGTGCAGTATGAACTGAATGATTTGGAGGACGGTAAGCAAGCTCTTTACTCTGGCTGCTTGCTGTCTCCGCAAGGTGCTTGCTAGGTGATGGGAAAGCATTCAAGGCATAGAATAAAAACCAGAGCCGAGGAGCAGACCTGCAGGTTACACAGTGGTGTTTCCTTAGCAGGCTCCAGAAGCGGGTCAGACAAACAGCGTCTGAGCTCGGCGACGGGCGAGCGGAGCCCACGGCGTGGGGCATTCGGGGCAGGGCTGCATGCAAGGGGGAGGCGGTGCGGGGGCCCACAGCACTTACCGGGCATGGGTGCTGGGGCTCCCGGGGTCACCGCCGCGGCCCCATCCCGCTCCCTCGCTGCTGCCGCTGCCCGCGATCCCCGGCGGGGCCGCGACCGCCACCGCTGCCGCTCTATAAGGGCCCTCAGCCCGCCCCTGCGCCCGCCCGGCAAATGAGCACGCGGGGCAGAGCCGCCAGGCGCGGAGAGCAGTCCCGGCTCCGCCGACGTGAGGGAACGGGCGAGGTGCGCCTGGACGGAGCTGCAGCCGCAGCACGGGCCTCCTGCCGTCTGAGAGCCGGGCGCGCGAGCGAGGCTGGCAGCAGCGCCCCGTCGAGCCGCCGCGTCTCGAGCCTTGACATTTCTCAGTCACCTGTGCGTGCTCAGTAAAGCGTCGGAGCTAAACTGTTTGCATACTGAGTATTTCTCAGCTTAATTTAACTATGTAAAGTTTGAATCGGACTCCGTAGGCTGTTTTCAGAAAACCAGCTATTGTTTTTTTTTTGTTTTGTTTTGTTTTGTTTTTTTATCCTGCAATTTGGTCTGCTGATAGCTCTTCAGTTGCTAGATAGGGAGAGGACTGGGTAGATTGGCAAAGGAGTAGCTATTGTACCAGATACAGATGCTGTCACGCTTCCAAAAAAACTGTACAGCTTGGGCTATGTGAGATGCTTTTGAAAAACAGTTATGCTCAGAAAAGATTGACATTAGTAACTTAACTTTTAAAATTTCTGTGGGGCAGAAAAATAACATGCAGGAATCATTTAATAAAAAAGCTATGCACAAATGACCACAGAGAGGCTACTCAGGCAATCACAATTACAACTTTTCCAATTGTGTTTATAAATGTAATGATTTTTAATGTTTTCCCTGTGTAATAAAGATAACTAAACAGATCTTAACTGACAAAATTACCTGTGCATAGTTCTGAAAGGAAGTTATTCAAATCACTTTTTCTAGTTGATTGCCATTGTTTGTTTCTCTTCTTTCAGAAAGTATGGAAAAAATGTTGCCTTGGATTTAATTTATGACTGTTTTGTCTTCTAAGTGCTGCTTCTGTTCTCGACTTGGTATTGTATATATTTGCATAGTGCCTTTTAATCTTAAAGATGTAGAAATTAAAATAGGGATACTCTAAGAAAATTATTTAAAGTTCCGTATAAATTGGTTATATTTCAATAATACCTAAAATGTCCTGCTGTAGATATAATTTGCTTTACCTTTTTCTGTTTAATTCTTTGAGACTTTTCTCTAAGACAGAAAGTTTCATAGATAACTTCTACTCCTTATATTTCAATTGTTCTGTTTTATCTAATTGGCTACTAAGTGACTATTGCATAGTCAAGAGCCTTTGCTATTCCTGTTTCTACAATGAATTAGCAGGAAAGAGCAAAAGGTTGCTAATACTGCATTAAGGGCACGAAGTATGCCACAAGAGTTTAACGCTCTTGAGGATACATCTTTACAAGTTTAGGACTACGGAAAGTCTTGAGGTGTGCCAAGGCACACTGACTGCTTTCCGTTACAGTATTCTCTTTTCAGCTCCCAATTTCTCTGTTGGAGAAGTGGTAACATTACTCAAAATATTTGGCAGCTGAACAGTTAATGATCCCTGACAGATGCATCATCTGCTGTGCAAACTGTGCCACTTGTGTAGGTGGATGTGAAGTGTGTCCGGGAAGCAATAACCACCTGCTGATTCAGCTCTTGTTTCTTTGAGCTGATGCATAGGGTGCTCTTCAGTGCTGTGCTCCTCCACACATTTCTGGGGCTCTAATTTTTCTGTGCTGATTTTTACACCAGATAGAAATGAAGATCAATAAAGAGGAACTGAGGGATACGATTATACCCCTTCTATCCCTGATCCGAAACTTCCTCTCCTACTCTATTACTTCAAAGTTTTGCTGTTTCTTCCTAGACAACCCACAAAAAAAGCATCCAGTCTTATTATACACGAAGGAAGCAAGCTAAACTAATTAAGAGACGCTTACAAATACTGACTGCCACATGTCTGAATGTGTCTGCTTCCAGCGGGTACTTGAACTCCCTCGGGAAGGATGGCTGGCAGATTAAGGATGCTTCTCTGTGGAGAAGAGGGGTGTTGACAAGGTAAACTGGAGCAACTGCGATAACTTTGCTCCTAACCTTCTGAAAAATAAAGTGTGAAGCCCGAAGGATTTTACCATTTCTTAAGGAATTCATTTTAAATGTTGGAACCCTCTGTTTCAAGATAGAATATTCTTTCAAATGTTTTAAATGTGTTAATTTAAAAATTGGCCACTGGGCTCCTAAGACACTCACTCTATTTGCATATCTGTTTGCATTTTTAAGTTAGGATATTATTTATACTAGAATGGGAGAAACTAAAATACATGTATTTCTTTAATGGCATTATATTTTTGTAAAATACTTATTCAGTGCATTTTATACCACTGTGTTTATGGTCAAGTTCATTATATATAATTACGTAATGTTGTTTGTGACACGACAACAATAATGATGCACCTCACAACAGTGGGCAGAGAAATATTTAAAGAAAATGGAGTAAAATCACAAGCATCAGTAGATCATTCTAACTGCTAATTAACATAATTCAGTTGAGTGTCCCTCTACAATCTAATCCTTACTGTAGTTTATGCATATTTTTAAAATTACATTGAGATTCTATTACATAAGAGGTTACTTGTAGTCCAACGTGGCAACTATAAAATGATTATCAAATCCTGGCATTTTAGGTAAGATACATTCTGATTCTACTACTTTTTTCCCCAGTTTTTTGTGTTCATGAATTTTGACTTTCAAGCGGATGGTATCTATGACTAGACTGGCTTACAGATTTTTTTTTTTCCTTCAAATTAAATTGCGGCTAATTTGAGCCTGGTGAATCAGCCAGGGAGTAATAGATTAGAATCTGCAGGGAGCACTGATGGGCATCCTAAGTACAACAAATAGATTAGATCAAGAGGTATAATTATGAAAGGCTGAAATAATAAGAGTACTTAAAATTTCTATAGAGCCTTTCATTCCCATGAAAAGCTCCCGAATTCTGCACCAGCATCAATTACTGGTAGTTAACAGTCACAAAAGCTTTTTGAAATGGTAGTTATTGTTATCCTTATTTTATAGACTGTTTAATACCTGGACTCACTCCAGATTCACACTTGTTTAACTGAGATAAGAATTTCTCCCACAATCTACTTCTGGCCTTGAATTGACATCTAGTCCTTTGCTTTATCAGACTGCTGCCATTCTTTTCTTTCAGAATAGAAAGTGCCTCCTTTTGCCAGGTGCTGAAGCCCCTCGCGGACATCAGTGCAACCCTATTTTTCTTTAAGGCTTTCTTACAAATCTTTTCAGCAGTACTGTAGTACACCTACAGCTATGATGGTATACATAAGTGAAGTCCACCTAGAACGTTTATTTTTTACCTTTTATTTTTGATCTTAGAGTACTTCAATTACAGATGTTTCCTAGTCATAATATTTATGCAAGCTATAGCACCACCTCCTGTCCAAAGTTGTGCTCGAGTGTGAATCGGTGTAATAATAAAATTCTTTTAAAGGTTGGATTAAAAAAAGAAGAAAATCCTTTATGGAACAGACTGTAGAAGTGAACTTTACTACTTTAACTGACATTTCCTTCCTGTGTTTTCCAATAGGAATTTTTCCAATATTCAGTCTGCTTTTCCTGGTACCTGTCCTCCTGTTTTTTGTTTGTTTGTTTTTGTTTTTATTTTTTTCCTGTCAGTGTAAATTGAATTGATTAAGAGAAATAGCAACTGCTTTTGTTTCAACAACAATACAAAATATTCATTTAAAAAGACTTTTTAATGAGCTCCAAGTTCTCAAAAGTTATGTACATGGCCTGAGAAGTTTTCTGCAAAGATGGCTTGTGAAACTGGTTTGCATGGCTTCAAAGCTTTGGGGCCAATGCCTTGTTCTTTGTTCTGATTTTGGACCCGTTCAGTCCTGGTAACTGTAATCCTAACTCTGAGGAAGGCCTTGGGAGTTGCTCTTGTACGCCTGCGTCCCGAACTGTTCGTGCAAGACTGGCTTTTGTTGTATGTAGTATTTCCGGTTCTCCTTCTGGAACAGGGAATGGATTTAGGCCAAACATAATGTAAGCAGATGATGAGAACTGTGACAACAAATGGAAAGGGATTGCTGAGCCCGCAAACATGTCTCTAGGCAGGAATGCATCATGAGATTTGTGTGCAGCGCAGGAAAGCACAAAATCATAAATATTTATCAAGTGTAGCAATTATAGCATATTTAACATAGCCCTAACTAGTGGTACCTTAATAGCACTATATACTTGTAACGCAGTGCCAAATTTGATCTTTGCTTTTGACAGCATGTGCAATTGGAATGAGATACTTGAAAGCTGAAGATTTCTTTGCTTTTACTTAGTCTTTTCTGCAGTAGATTTTTTTGCACCTCAAACCTTCCTGGGTATGGCAACCACAGATTTATGGATGCCAGCCCGTGTGTTCGTGTTCTGAAAGCGTGGGCAGGACTGCAGCCAGATCGTGAGGGTCAAGGATGTCAAGATCAAATCTTGAGTTTACGGGGGGAGAAAAAAAAACCCTTTTCATACAAACTAGTATTTCCTTCATCTGTGCAAATCATCGCTTTTGCTTTGCAAGGTCCCTGGCACACTGCAGGCCAGGCCCCATTCTGTGGCTCCCTCTGCTGGTTTCAGTGTGCGAACAGCTGCACAGAGCCAGAGCGAAGGGGCACTGTCTGGATTTAGCTTTTGGCCCAGCTGGGCTAACCGAGCCAGTGTGGTCACGGAGTCCAGCAGGAGCATGTATGGGCATGTAAAGGGATTTTGCAGAGACAGGGGCTGTGCTTTAGAAAGAGAGTACTTCCCTAACTGAAGCTTGGCAGGAAATGAGCAAATTAGCAATCAATATTGACAAAATATTTGCACTTAGGGCATGATAATGTGAAGTATTCCATCTCTAGCAAAACAAGCCCACCCCAAAACAAAATGGGTTCATTTTGATTAAAATCTTTTCATAAATGTAGGTTAGAGCCTTGCCAGATGAACAAGCCCAAGGGGCTTGTACCGAGTGCAGGGCGTGAGGAGGGGTAAGAGAAGGAGCCAGAAGCAGCTCATATGGGCACGCTTGAGGCAGTTATTACTGAAACTGCACCCTAGAGCCAGAATACTAAATATTTTTGAGTCATGTTGCTGGCCTCTCACTTGAAGTGTATGTGCAGATGCTCTAAGGAATGCAAGAACAGTGGAAAGGTTTAAATTGAATCCTAAAATGATGACAACTAAGATGAGTCGGAGTCACTTCCCCAGGGATTGTTGCATTGCTTTACAGAGAAAGGTAATGATTGAGTGCTGGAAAGCAATTTCAGTAGGAGCTGAGTAATATTTCCATTCCTCTCTCAGCCTTTTGCAGACTGGACTCACATGGTACATTCTGCATTTGGAAATGATGCTTTGAAGGCACCTGCCTACCATTACTTGGTTTATTATATGACTTTGGTTTTATGTATGGAGTAAGACATTGCTTCCTTTTAGGACCTTAATCACTACCTATTTTTCCCTTCCAATTTGATTTTTCTTCAACAAGAATGGAACAGAGCTGGATGACTATCTGTTTATTTGATAGACAGGTTTGAGGATGGGAGGGAGTTTAAAAAATGAGATTTTTTTCTTTAGATTCCTGAGATATGTGAGTTAGTGCATCCACGAGCCAAGGTTACATAAACTAATGCATTAGAACAAGATTGGGTTGCATAAACACTGTTACTGCACTTCAATCTGTCACAGAGTCAACTCTGCAGATTACTGCATGCAGAGCTAGCCCAGCGCGTACGCTCCATCCCGCTGAACTCCCGCTGGCGCTGGTTGCGCTGAAGTAGCATTGATTCCTTGCCGTGAGGCTCCTTTATGCTCCGTGCATGCTACTTTAGGGTCTTATTTGTGCATGCCATGTTCAATATGCAGTACAGTTACTCCCTGCTCGTGTCTAATTTGGACTGCCACTCTGGTATATTGGTTGCATAAAAATTGTCATTCATTCAGACAAGGATTATACCTCTTATGAGGGTGATCCATTATACATAGACCCAGAGATCAGTTCTAAGTCCTCCTCAGATTAATACAACATTCCTCATGGTGCTCCTCCATTATATTCTTTCCCCAGCATATCTTGGACCAGCCATTTGCCTCATCTGAGGAATTCGGGGAGAGCAGAGCAGGAAAGCTCTTGCTGTGTAATCCTGAGGGGCAGAGATGGGTTGAATAGGCCCAAACACATCATCCAGAGAAAAAGAGCCTGGGCAGGAGTGTTGAGAAGGCTGGAGTCCATCCAGAGTCCGCAGGCTGCCAGGTAACCACATTATTCTGTTTTTTTTTTCCAAAGTACATAAGGGTTGGAGAATGATCTTCACGCTTCCAGGCTGTTCTTCTGGTGCCTTCTAAGAGTGCAGTGTGCTGTACCCTTTCCCTGGGAGTGGGCCCTGGGAGTCCTGCAGGCTCTCGTGGGCTGGCTTGTCCCCACGTGTCCGGTTGAGAATAAGAGAACAGATGGAAGACCAGCAATGAAATGCAAAGCTGAACATGTGATTAAAGTCCCAAGTGGACAAAACCCCTATTGCATGAAGGGCAGCTTAAAGCTACCCAGAAATTGGCTTTGTGGTGTGTGGGCTTTTTTTTTTTTTTCCTCCCCTGAAGTTACTGCTATTTTGCTATTGGGTAATAACCAATTGTAGAAAACGAGACATGCTTTGGTGTTGGTGCATGAAGGAAATGAGATCTGAGAAAGGGAAGTGAGAGCAGAGAGCCCATGTGATAGTCTCTTGATTGAAGAAGAGATTTAAGATTTCGTATCATGAAATCTTTGTTCTGTAGCAAAAGTGTTTGACAGAGGGATCTTGTCTGTGCTCTCCATAATCATCTCTTGTCCCATTCATTTGATAGAGCAACAAGAAGGTAGCTCTGGTAGTAATTTCTGAAGTCTTTGAAATATTTGAAATTGCTTATATTAGCAGGCTGCCTTGCAAACTGCCTATGCAAAACTGAAGCAGAAATAGTCTGCTTTGCTGAAAAAGCTGCTCTTAAATCCAAGAGGGTGGAGAGAAAAAAAAAAAAAAAAAAAAAAAAAAAGCTGATATGGCTTAGAAATAAGGCAGTCTTCATAATACTAAGAAGCCTGAAGGCTTCCAAAAAGATTAATCCCTCAAAGCAAGGAGTACCACATCCATGCTGCCTCTTGAAAGAGGTCATGCCAGCAGTACCGCAGCATTATTCCCAAGGAAAATGAATCTAGATGACCTGCCAGATTTCACTAATAACTTTATGAAACCAATAGATGAGATAAGCCCATACAAATCGCCTTTCTTCTTTTCACAGGAAAATAAAATAACAGAATAGAGGCTTATTCACAGACCTTACTTGATACAACTGGGCTGTCTAACCAGCCGCTATCTTCTCTCAAAAGTCAAAACTCATGTGGCTCGCTGGCTATACATGCTCTAAATAGATCTGGTATCTATTCTTTTCTATAAATAAATATCCAGGCCTCCTCCAAACCTGGCATATCAGAGAATGCCTAGGGTTGGAAGGGACCTCTAGAGATCAGTTAAGTTAGGTGTTTGAGATTTTTTTTTTCTATTTATCAGTCTTGTCATATGTGTAGTGACTCCCTAAAGAATAAAATGTTACTAATTTTTAATCATAACTTTTTATTAGGCCATTGTATTATTTCAGGCAATAAGGATTTTTAGGGCGCAGGATTTGGTCTCTGGTTTTCTTTACACACAATGCTTGTTGGATTGAATGAATCCATCCTTAGAATACAGGCTGGACCCCAATCTCCTGTCACCCTCATGACTATTCCAGTGGCTAGAAAAAAGAATGCGGTGTCCATTCTTACTTTTCTCCTAATTCTTGCTGGATCTTTAAATCATTAATGCCAAGGGTTACTTAGTGCTAGCTCACAGGACTCGCAGTGCCCCAGCCCAGGGTGACTGTGCAGCAGGTTAGGGGATTTGCACTCCCACTTGCCACGTTTTCTCCCTCCTGCTTTGCCTCAGCACAGGCACCCAGCTAACAGCCTGCAGCGAAAGCTCTTCCCTGGGGAGGCTGATGGCTGGCAGGAGGGAATAAGAAAGCTGTAACCTACCCCACTTGACACTTTGGGGAAGCCCTGCTCTTAGCAATCAGAAAGGTAGGCAGTGATTCTGAGGACTGTTTGGGTGTAGGTAGTTAAACACTACTTTATTAAAGTCCCTGTGTGAGCCTAGTTCTTTGTACCAGGAGGTCTGAAAATTTTAAGTACAAAAAGAACACATTTTTGCAGGGAACTCATGTACATGGGAAGATGGAATAGTTTCAGATATTTTTCATAAATTGATTAGATAGAAATAACACTGCTTTATTAATTAGGGCATTAATATGTAATCAGAATCAGATGGATTCTATCTGCAATGCAATTACTGCATGTATATCTAATTTTTTTAATAATGTTTATCTGACAGAGCTGCTTTCTTTGTAAAATTGTATGTTAAGAATAATTGTGCTTTAACATCAACTTGAAGGCGTCTGTCAGCCCTATACTTTCAGGGATGTTTTGCTTGTCTGGAGCGTGCACAGAAGGTCCTGCTCGGCACTAGCTGGACCCAACTACCTGCGCTTGCTTGGACAAGCAGGCATGAGAAAAAATTGCAAATCTGGCACTGAAAATGGAATGCCGATTTTAGTGAGGGGGATTAGCAATATCCAAAGTGGAGAGCTTCTGCTTAATGATATGTGAGTAGCTCTTAAGTTTAGCGCAGCTCTTATCTTTGAAGGCTCACACTGCATTAAAGTGCTGCTACGCTTCAGAGCCACTCAGGAATAGTTTACAATGGAGATGCCCAAGACTTGATTCAAATTGGTTGTGGCAGATGACATTCAGGCAAATGATCAGTGCTGTTCATATGGCAGGGTATTGCTCCTGGAGGGCTACATTATTTCTGTAGGCTGGAGTGTATTCCAGGAGTGCATTAAGCTAAAGTTGGCCTGGTTGCAGTTGCAGCTTCACTGGTTTAAGTGGCCTTGAATCACTGGAGAGCAGGCAGCAGCCTGCCAGGGTTCACAGCAGCGCCTCAGCCGCGGCGCGTCCCTCATGGCCGCCCCGGGAGAGGTGCCCGTGGAGGCGGCGCTGGGCGAGCATGATGCCCGCAGCCCTTCCGTGACCCCTGAGCCTCCTCGGAGGCGCCCGCGGACGCGCCGCGCGGCGGGGGCTGCGGCTCCGCCAGCAGCGCAGGGCTCATGGCGCAGCGAGAGGCCGGACACCTGCAGGCTGGGCACGACCTGCTCGCCTCGTCTGATAAGAAAAGCTGCTATCAAAGACCAGGGGAACAGCACAGCAGCACAAGGCTGTAGGACTATAAATAGCAAAGAAGGGAGGGCATTTCAGTACAGGACTCATGAGTGAGAATCCAGAAACAAGGATGGTTTTCCCTCCCAAAGCGTTGGGCGAGGCAGAGTCCTCTGGGGCTGGGAGCAGGCTTTGCTGTCTGAGTGCAGAAGCCTGGCCAGGGGCCGCTCTGAAGAAGCTGCCTGTGGCACTGGCAGCTCTGCCCAGCAGTGCTCCTTTTGGGGGGCAAGCAGAGCTAAAAGCCTTTCCTTGCTCTGCAAAGCAACCCCGAACCATGAGCTGGTGACTTGCTTCCTGGGGTTTTCAGGCGCCTGGGGGCACAGTGCTGTAGAGTTGGCCTCTCCCTACGCAGTGCATATTGATGAGCAAGCATCTTTCTGGACCCCTGGGAGCACCAGTACGGGTGCTCTGGAAGAGAGTGCTTTGAGGAACTTCTATTTCCAGCATTACAGGATGCCTAGTGTCAGCACAAACAGTTTTTAAGTTGCAACTCAGACTCATTGATATAACAAATGCAGCAAGTAAAATAAAGCTCCGGAAAAGCAGCTGCTGAGCACTGCAAGGCTGCTAAGCCCTGAAGTGCTTCCTGACCTGCAGCCCAAGGGAGTAATTTCCTCAGTTTATCCAAGACTTTCTCAGGAACAAAGCGTGGAAGCATGTGCGAATTCACCTGGGTTTTTCAGCCCGTTGTGAGGACTCAGGGAGCAACCTGGTGTGCCCTGAGTGTCAGGAGGGGGGGTCTTGGTCCCCTTCTCCCAGCTGAGCTAGGCCCAAAGGAATGAAGTAAGAGAAACGTGGGAATATGCAGAAAAGGTACCAGCTCCTTCCTGAACAGGCAGAAAGAGGACATGAAAGGGTTATTTTCTGAAGTTGTGGAGTCTTTCTTGCCCATTAGAGATCCAACTGCCTGTCCTGTGTGAAGCCTTGAGTGGAGGGGCAATAACCCTAGAAAGAGCAGCAGCCAGCCTGCTGCTTTCATCCTGCGTGCCCAAGGGATCTCTCTCTGCTTCCACTGGGACACCCTTGCTCCCAATCCGTGAGTTCATACAATGGATGCACTTGGATTTTGGGCTGCTTGGGGATGTGTGGCTTTCTTGTAGGTGGTGGTGGTTTTTCCGTTTTTATTCCAGAGTGCTAGGCGCAGTATTTCCTACCTTCATTTTCCCATTTGTATGAGGGCAGAAGGCAGATGCATCCAGGGCAGCGTGGCCCAGAAAGCAGTGCCTTTGTGCATACCTTTCATCGTTATCCCTTTTCCCCCTCATCTGCTCCTCCTCTTCCTGCCCCTCTTTGCCTCCCCTCCCTGGCAGAGCTGCTGGCTCTGCACAGGCCCCGTTTCTCTAATCAGATGAAGCTGCAGGATTATCCCTCTCCTCCCTCCTACGCTCCATTTTGTCTCCTCTTCATCCAAGGGGGGAGGCAGGAAGGGACGTCACCTCCAGGCAGAGGAGCCCCCATCTCCATCTCTTCCCTTGGATGCTCTTCAACACCCTCCTCCTTCCCTTCGCAAATACCCACCTTAGTGTCAGCAGCATGAGGCGGATCAAGGAGCCCAATTTCTAAAGGAAACCTGAACTCTCTTGGCTTTTGTTCTCGTTAAATTTCTGAGCATCTGTTTGAACTGCCCTCCAAGTAACTTGGCCGGGAAGGCTGGCTGTGCAGTCCCCGTGCAAGGGACGGCGAGGACCTCGGGAGTCGTGCGTGCCCGTCCTGCCTCCCGCGAGGACACCGAGCCCTCTGCGTTTGCGAGCAGGTCCCTGGGAGTCACAGAGCCGATGAGGGGAAGGGAGAGGAGCTGCAGACAGACCCGGGCTTCTGTAAGTGCTGCGGTGGCAGCAGGGGCTGCGCTGGAAGGGGAAGGAAATTGTGGAGGTTTCTTTTACTGAAAAGACAGAGTCTAAGGCTCTAAGCTTTAATCAGATTTAATGCATCTTTGCAACTGTTTTTTGTTGTTTTTCTCCGTGCTGGTGTGTCTCACTTAGATGTGTGTGTATTTGTCTCTCAACATGTCTCTAGTATGCTTGTCACTATTTCTTTGGGGGAATATAGCACTAATACTGTGCATCTTGTTTCTTTCTGGTTTTTATAAGCACCTGCAAGCTTATAAAGATGCTCATTCCTTACATTTTGTGTGTTGTGGTTTTCCTACAAAGAAAAAAGAAAAAGGAAGAGGGGAGTAAATTTTATAGGTTTGTTGTTATTTTTTTTCTGCTAATCTGACAGGGAAATGGTGTTCCTTGTCCCGTGGGTACCACTTTTTTTTTTTTTTCCTCTTTTAACTCCTAAGAGGTTCATATCTGACACCAAAGAAAAAGGAGAAAAACATTTCAGCACATTTTGGCTTTCAGCTTTGTTTCATGCTTTTCTCTTTGTAGTGATTTTAGAATGACTCAAAATCTTCTCCCAAATTGAATCTTCTTGTTTTTAAACTTGAAGCTGTTTTTTTTATTTTCATTACAGTCAATGGCTTAAATCAGAAACCATAGAAGACTTTTGCATGTATGTTGTAGCTTATGACTTTCTATGATTAAGAATTTGGTGAAGCGCTTTGGCAGAAAGATTTAAAAGGGAGGGAGAACAGGCAATTATTTCTGCTTACAGAACTCCAACCCTGTAACGTAACTGGGAAGGTAACCCTTAGATATATACGTTTGGTAAAGATGTTGAGCTTGTACATAAGTAAGAGGTCATGGAAAGATCTATTTGTCTTAGAGTAACTCGTGTCTCAAAAATAGTCGTCTGATATAAACATATTGGCCATTGCCTCACACCAAGGTTTAGAGATGCTGATTAAGGAAAGTGAAGCAGGTGTCTGAATGTTTGCTGGACCGAGATTGCAGTAAAATCCGAGTTCAAAGACCTGGGAGATTTCATAGTGGGTGGAAAGTTTCATGTTTTCATGTTATAGCTCAGTTCCTCTTTAAAAACACACGTCTCATTACAGGGTTTTATTTATTTATTTATTTATTTATTTTTTCCGTCATCCAGACAATTTTTATTATAGCCGAACTTTAGAGAGAGCTTGAGAGTGCTTTAATTGCCAGATTAGTTTATCTGGCAATTATCTAGGACTGCATTATTGTCAAGAGAAGTAAATTGTTTGCAGCCTTGTGGTGTCTGAGCTGGTGTACGGTACTAAACATTGTAATTCCCTCATTAGCTGACCACACCAAATTAAAATACTGAATCTCCATTTTAAGGAAGGTAGCTTCCCTGTAAGCTACCTATTTTCAAAATGCAGTTGAAAAATAAGTATGTAAGATGAAAGATGTTAGCAGACAAAAAGTGTTGTTTGTGATCATTATTCTTAAGGAGTTTAGTTTGCCCTCTTTCAAGAGCAACCACAAAACAGTATAAATGAAAGAGCTTTCAAACAGTCCAGATAAGCAGAGGTATTTGCTGTGCTAGTGAGATGTTGTGGCTCTTGTTTGCAAGCTGGTTAGGTTTGTGCAGAGCAGGAGCAAAGTCTTCTACCTTCAGCAGTTCTTCTGAACCTTAAACAGATAATTCTCCATTCCTTGCCCCGGTTAGATATGTTTTAAAGGTAGAAAGTGTATTTCACTAGCCCCTTGCATTTGGGTGTTGCAAGCTGTTATGAGATTTTCAAGAGAATGCAATCTAGGAAAGACATATTCAAAGACCCAGAAAATAGGAACAGCTGTTATTGGTATTTATTCATTTTCTGATTTCTTAAAAATACTTCTAAAACACAGGCCAAAAAAATATCATACTTTTGTTCTTATGCCATGCTGTTAATGTTGCAAGTAGCCTTTGTGTCATGGGGCAAATTATCTTTTTTCCTAGAGAAAACAAAAGTTTGTCTTGGGCAGATACAGGCAGTAGTTTGTGCCTAGTCCGAAACCCTTCTAGACTAGACCAACAACGTGGAGAGACTCTGGTCCGCGAGGGATGTTTTACTTTGCTCTTCCTTTATTTTATTTTATTTTATTTTATTTTATTTTATTTTATTTTATTTTATTTTATTTTATTTTATTTTTATTTTATTTTTATTTTATTTTTATTTTTATTTTATTAACATCCAGTGACCACAAGCAGCACCACCAAGTTTGTGAATGCTCACCTCTCGGTTATTTTTTACAGTTTCATTGTACAGTAATAAGTGAAAAATATGGGAGGGAAAAAATGCAAACAAGAAAGGATTATTGAGATTTTGGCCTGTGCAAAAGGAGACCTGTGCACTGACACTGAAACTACAGAGAGGGGTGTAGAAAGTCTTATGACACTCCCACCAAAAATAAGCTCATGCTGAAGCATTTTTCTAAGATAGTATCCTCAATATTTACTTGAACCCTGTTTTTATGTATTTGAAATGCCTAGAATTACCAACCTTCACCTGCCAGTGGGAAGCAGAGGATGGAAGCTTTGAACTGATGCTACTGAGGCATGCATGACAGCTGCACTTTCCTGGTAAGACAAGTTTTCTGCAAATGCTGTAAGAATGCCATTTAAAGAGATGGGCTGTTCATTTGATTCAAAACAAATATTACAAAAAGAGGCCAGAATATATTATTCTCAATATCTTACAGGTTTTCAGATTGATCTATAATTGTGAATTAAGCCCTAAATACCTGCATCAGAGCCTGCATCTAATCTGAGTCACAGATGAGTAAACTGAGTCACAGAGTGACTTGCTTAAGGTCATGCATAATGTCAGTGATGAGAGATAAATAGAAAGCGGTTGTTTCCCCTTTCTAAACACTGAGCGATTCTTTTCCTTAATCTAGAAGCCAGTTTGCTTTTGCTGCCTGTCACTGCCCAGAGCAGCTTCTGGATGTAGCCCTTTTGAATCCTTCTCCTTATCTTCTCATATAAACACTGGCATTTAAATAAGGAATTAAAGTGATTCTATTAGCCTTTGGTGTATCTCAGAGATACATCTGTGCGGGAACCAGAAATGAAGACAAACTGTTGGGTCTTTCTAGATAAACTGGATAACTTGCCAGTTTTGTAGGCAGGAAACATCTTTGTTTTGATGGGACATCTTTCAGATCTGTAAATATCATCCTCCCTTATACTAACAGAGATGTTTGGAGAACTGCAGATTACTCGGTTGTCTTATAATTTCAGTGACACTATTTGTCCTGTTTGCCTCTATCCTTCCCTTAAGGATAATACGCAGACACTCCTCAAAACACTTGTCCTTGCAGTTTGGCTACTATTACAGCAGTTACCATTGCAGCAGTAGCTACTCGCAGCAGTTACTAATTTTGAGGCAGATTTGAGCGTGGCTTGTCTGCTACCCTAACTAGCTATTAAGCTGTGATCACGGCTGGCACAGCACTTGTGTGGAGCTTGTTAGGTGTGCAAACTGCTGCTGCCTTGTGAGCGGGTTGTGTCCACAGGTACCTGCCTGCCCGCCTGGAAGCAGGACATACCCTGACCTTCGGGTGTGGGTACAGCCTGAATGTTCTTGCTTCCCAGCCACCTGCAAGCACAGGCTCCTGATGGCTGTTGGTGAGGCTGCACAAAGGGAGCTCTGAGGAGAAGGATCCGTTGTTTGGTGTCAGGCTGGCCCTGTTGCCTCTTGATTAGTGTGTCAAACGGAATGGGAATCGATCCTCTGCTTTGAGGAGGAAAATGCTCCCTGGTGACTGTCTGGCTTGAAATGCATCCAAATGTAGGTGGGTCATTTCAAATCTTGTGCATGAAGGATTAATTACTAAAGAAATTATGAAATCTCATAGGAGTTTTGTGCTGCTAGCAGATAAGAGTAGCTAACTAATCTTACCAGAATAAATGTGGCAGCTGAATTTAGTCGTAGCTTGAGCAACTCTTCTGTTTAAAGCAGCAGGGGAATTGTATCAATGTACAACTTCTGTAGGCATCTGCTCTGCCTGATTCTAGGCCAGTATTGACAACTTTTATAATATTTGCTGGCTTTTTTAAAGCCCTTGCTTCTGAAACCAGCTGATTACATGAGTACATCGGCTGTCCTCTTTAATGCAAGAGTTTCTAACCCTTCTGAGTGAAGAGGCGAGCTGTCAGCGTAGCAACAATAAGCACTGAAGACCTTATTTTATAATTTTTTGAGTTTTTGGAGTTGGACATATTGTAGGACAGCTTTAATACTGAGGTGGTCCTATGTGTACATGGATACATAGTGGGACTGCTTTGTTTTATGCATATAAGTTTCTTCTAAAACAGATGAAAATCCCAAGCAGATCTTTGAATTTGTTTCTGGAGCAGATGATTTAATAAGTGAAGAGATGGTGAAGAGGATTCACGCTTGCATAATGGCTGTGTGGTGGTGTCAAGACAACATCCCAACCCATGCCTCCCTTGTGATACAGTGTGCATCCCCTTCTGGTTTCCTAATAACCTATTTACAGTCCAGTATGAATTCTCCCTCTCGGGATTCCAGTTAAAATCCCCATTAAAATAGCCTCTTGGGGTTCCTACTTCTCAGGCATGTCTCTTAGCTCTCTAATTTTAGCCACATTTCCAGAATTTTGAGTTTCCAGTTTCCCTTTCTTCGCTCAGAGGTTCGTCAGTGCTACTTCAGCCTTCTATTTTAATTTTACTTGGTTCTGAAAGTTGATTCATTGCCCTTCACTATGGGCTTAAACCCTTTACTCTAAAGCATGCAGTGGTTTAAGCAGGCTTTACAGCTTGCTGGTATCCAGGATTCAGCGCTGGGGCTACGGTCTCATCTAAAAGCTGAGTTTTACCAAGCTCAGAAGATGTCTCACAAGTATCTGAACAACAGTGAGGCTTACTCATTCAGTAACATGCACTGCTCTTGCATGCCTTGCACCTTCTGCCACGGCAGCTGCTTGGGTGAGGTCCCTGGCAACCTGAGGTTTTGGGGAAAGAGGTCTCTGCTTGGATCCTAATCAGGAAATACCTGGAGTTCACTAATCTCTTCATCTTGTTGCCTGTCAGTGCAGAGATGCCCACCCAGCGAGCTGGCTGTTGTGTGCTGCTGATGGTGTCTGTAGGTGCCCAGGTCAGTCTGTCCTGCAGATGTGTCTGATGCTGGAAATATTATAACGAGACCCAAAATACAGGGGGTCATTAGCAGATTGAACTAAATGAGGCAGTGGTAATAAGCAGTGCTGTTCCCAGATGGAAACCTAAATGGTGATGATGTGTTAAAGGTTAAGTAATTGGTGCCTCAGCCTGAGTCTGTGTTCATCTAGCTGAACTGGCATGGTTGTAGCTACAGAATTTAGAGAAGCTCCTTGACATTCCCTCCTGAGTGAATTTCTATTCCCTTATTTTAGCCCCTCCATTCCTTCCTTTGCCTTACACCCTTCTGAAATAAATGTTAAATAAATAAATAAGGAGAGAAACAAAACCTAATCCCAGGCACTTGAATCTCTAAGCTTTTTACTATGGCTAATCCTGTTTTGCCAATGCATTTCAGGTGGCTTGATGCCCTCCTCCCCAACAACAGGAGATGTTCATGATTGCTGTTAATGGGCTATTCATTTCAGGGGAGTGCGGGTAAGGAGAAGCCATCAGGTCCCCTAATGACACTGTGTCATATCTGCTTAAGTGCAAAAGGGAACTTTCTTATCTTGTGCAAGAAATTCTCCATGTGGGCAGACAGGCAATTTCTAGGTACGACCATACACAAATTCTGTAGTGTTTCATGTTGTTTAGCTTTGTTTTTCTTTTTTTTTTTTTTTAGTGGTTCAGTTAAAATAAATGAGTGTAACTCTAAACTAAATGAATGTCATATTAAAAACATTCCTTTCCGTGGTTTTACCATGGTAAGCATCTATCACAGAAGTTCAGTTGGAAGTGAAGATACATTACTTCAAATAAAGATGGTGGTCTGTTCAGGCACTGTGTTTATGTGCTGCGTTGCTGCTGGTGCCCAGCGTTGGGGTGTTCAGGCAGAAGTTTTGGTGTTTTGGGGTGCTGTGTTGTGTCGCAAGGCAGGTGGCACCAATGTTTATGGCTAATAGGCAGCTGCCACTTGGATTGCAAGGTTTGGCACAGATGCAATGGTTGCAAAGGTTTTTCATTTTAACCATAAGCTGCTCTTGCCTTTTCAACTTTTTAACCAAGGTGTCTGTAACAAGATTAAATAGAGTTAAGAACCTAGATATAGCAGCCTTCTGCTGGGGTAAATCTCGTAAGTTAATTAAAATCACACTGTTCGCTTGGTATAAAATGTCCATGTATGTGTCCTGTTGCTTGGTGCTCTCTCAGAAAGCCTGTATTTGTCTTGGGAAGCTCTTAGGCTCTAGGTCAGCATGTACTGATGCACAGCAAGGCCAGAATGATACGAATGAAGCAGCAAATTTTAGGCTGTGGCCTGGTAGCCCCCGCACAGTAGCCTGTGTCTCCCCAAAGCGCTGGCCTTCGCTGTGGTCAGGACCACCCCGTCTTCTCAAAATTATGGTATGGAGAAAACCACCTAACTCTTCCGAGGTCCATGCTTGCATATTAATGCTTTCATCCTTAAAGCTGAATGATTTTATTATTTTCTAGTTCGATGCTATTCTGAAGGTACAAAAGTAAACTCGAAGAGAAGTTTTATTTTCTTATTTTTCCTAATTGTAAGACCAGTGAAGAGGAAGGGACAGTATGCACTCACTATTACAGGCCTCATCTGTGGCTTGAAAACAGTTACACAAAGGAAAAACAAACTGTAGAAAAAATAGAGAGATAATTCCAAGAGTGTCTGGCTTTGTATACATTTTTCTAGCAAGGGTTATTAGATCTTAACCAGAATCCTCCGTCTCCCCCAAGTTTTGCAGCTAACTCACGTTGACTAGTTTGTAACAAAAGGTGGACTGCATCACAGTATGTTTAGCTAGCTAGTAGCAGCATGCACTAAAGAGCACAGTGAGTATGGTATGATTTGCTAAGTTAACGTACAGGTTTTTGCTTGAGACTACTTAAAATGAGAAATCTTTTCCGCAGATAACCAATCCAGCAGCTGTCTTACTCATCTGGCATTTCTGTAGTTCCCTTTTTTGCTGATTGGAAGAAATACTATAACTATTGTTATTAACATACTCGTATGTATGCCGATATCCTGTGTTGTTATTCTAATTATGGAAACTCTTTTTTTGTGGATGTTTTGTTTATCATATCTTGTGAATCATCACTCTTGTGTAGCCAGGCAGCGCAGGGAAGAGAGGAAGTTTTGCCTTTGAGAATCACAAGCTAATAAAAAATGTGGGAGGTAACTATGATCAGAGTAACACATGATAATTCTGTATTACATAAAAGCTTGTTCTATATATTGACATGATTGTCATGAATTATTCCATTTTTATATCCCCTAGTGTTCTGTTGTCAAAACTGTAATTGAAAATATATGCACTAGAATATAAAAATACTGAATAATTTGGGCACCATAGTTAATTTGCCAGTGAACCTCTTTCAATTGATGCTATACATGATACTAAATATTAGATGAAATGTAGATGAAATTTACTACAGCATTATATAGGTCGCAACTTTAATCATAAGTCATAGCAAAATACACATTTGTTGCTTTAAAGTAGTTCAGTGGAATTAGTGAAAGCAGCCTAGATCCCCTCGTAAGCTATCTGAAGCTAAGCCAAAAATAGTGGATGTTAATTCCATTTCTATCCTAATCCTTTCTCCTCTTGACTAACAATTTTATATATATTCATAGCAGCATGTCAACGTCAAAGTTCCTGTTTTCAGGTTTGTCTGTCTGGTTGCAGGTTTCGGTTGAATTTCCAAACTAAAATCTTTCAGATCAACTCAAAATCATCAACATTTATTTTTTGAGGAAAAAAAAATCTCCTAGAAATGAGGTACTTTGGAAAACAAAGTTAAGAAAAGCAGCCTTCTCTGCCCAGCATGCAAAAAATAAGAGGTTTCAGCTCCCTAAGTACCCATAAGTCGGCTCTGCTTCTACCCACGTTCGTAATCCATTCCTAATTAGGTGACTCACAAAACGCAACGGCATCATGCTGACCCTGAAGTTAGAGCGGGGATGGTCCATGTGTGGGGTTTGGTTTTGTTGGGTTTGGAAAACACAGGCCCTTCCCAGTTCCCGTGGCCGTGCCCAGGAGCGCGGGTGCCTCACGATGCGCCCACGGCCTCCTGCAGCGCCCGCGTGCCGCCTGCCCCGCGTGGCCCGGGGACGTGGCGCCCGCGCGTGACACTGCGTGGCACCTGGCAGTCACCTCCAGAGCTGTGCGTGTGCGATGGAGAGGGGGGAATGTGGGGATGGAATTACACGCCCTGTTCAAACCCGGTGAAGAAAGGCAGTGCAGGGGCAGATGTGCCCTGGGCTTATGCCACCAGTAAGCCTGTATTACTGGGGGAGGAGGAAGGGGGGTGGTCTTTTCCCGTCTCCTCCTGCTCTGACGTTGGTGACGGTGTGGCTGGATGTTCAGCTGGACTCTTGCTCTGAGGCGGGGAGCCGGGCCGGTTGAGCACGTGCCACTTGGCCGAGCGCCGCGGGCGCCCGTGCTGGGCACAGGCGGGCAAGGGCCGTGGCCGCGCTGCACATGGGCAGGCGAGGGCGGCGGGCGCCGGGCACAGGCGGGTGAGGGCCATGGCTGCGCTGCGCACGGGCGGGCGAGGGCCGTGGTCCCCAGCACCCTCGTGCGGAGCCACTGGGCTGCAGGGCGGCCTCCGGCCCCAGCGGCACCGCGTGGGCCTGGCCTTGCTGGTGCTCACCTCGTGCAGTGCGAGGAAGGGATGAAGTTGGGAACGCCAAGCTTGGCCCTTCGACCTAGCGGGAACGTGCGTTATTCTAAAGGAAGCTGATTCAGCTTGTTCGCTGGGGTTAGATTTTGCTTTTTTTCATCCTTAACTATGTCCTAAATTATCTGGTGAGATGCTGTTTTGTTCTACTGATAATTGTTTGTTCCTGTTGTGTCTGATGTCCCAAGTTCGTAGGGTAACAGTTACAACTGTGCTAGCATTGTACACTTGCATAGCTGAGTAAAGGTGGTATTAAAATAGCATCTGTGCTTGCTGGTTATAATGTTGTATCTGCATTTGTACATGTGTAATATACATAATGCTGTCCCATGCTTGCTTACAATTTCAGATGCAATTAGTGTCTATATGGGTATTGTGCTGGATATCGTTTTCAGTTATGTCAGTATTTTTGGACTACTTTTCTTTATAAGGATGATTTGTTTCATATTCAGATGGTGAATCACCAGTCTGAAATGTGTCTTCCTGCATCCATTTAAATAGATTTCTGCAAAAATGCAGCATGAAAAGATCAGAGCTCTTAGTGTCCGTGTGTATTTACATATTTTAACCTTATAAAGTTTGTGAAAGAGCTCTTCAAACTTCCCCTGTCCTGGAAGATGTCTGCAGCACGGTATCTGTGAAGCTGCTTTTCACCTGAGACTCAACATTTGTGGGTGGGGATTTCCATTATCAAATGTTGTTTTATCCCTGTGTATGAGAGAGCCTTTGCAGGTATTATCTTTTAAAGAGATTAAATGCAAGTTCTTCACCTTGCAAACAGCTCTGTTCTGGTGTTTAATCCTATTGACTCCTTTGAACCCTATATGCAGACTATACCCATACGTGCAAGTGGCAGCAGGGTGGGTATCATGCTGGAGAAGCAGATGAAGTGTTCTCAAACTGTCACTTTCGCAGAGCTTGCTTCATTTCTAAGTGCTTTTGGACAACATGCAGAAATAGAGCTGTGTCCAGCCTGGCAGTCAGTGGCTGTTTTTGATTATTTGGGCTGTGCTCAGCAGAGCCTCTAACTCTGCAATCCCAGCTCTCCTTCGCAGAGCAAAGCTGCTTTCCTTGCCACCCATGGACACGCCGGTCTGTGGAGCCTGCTGGGCTGGCATTGCATGGAGTGCAGGGCAGACCCACTGCAGACCAAGTCCATAAGGAGTTTAACTCCCAACTGAGAAAACGTGCATGAGGAGGGCAGGTTGCTTTTTGTGGGGATGCATTTTTTTCAAAGTTGAGTGAATCTTAATGCTACAGGGGATTGCTGCCAACTGCAAGTCCCTGCTGCAAAGCATGGGAGCAAGAAACTTCTCAAAGAAGATATTGACAATATTCTTATTCTTAATGTTGTTTTGTTTGGTGTATTTTCATCATGGAAAAATAGCCAAAGTAGGTAGGTGGGAAAATTGCAGCCTGTGCTCATATCTTGCTGAAGTTAACAATGAAAATGGAATTACAAGTGTAAAACTTCAATGGCTGTTGAGCCCAGAAGTTGAGCTCTGCTTCTGTGGATGAAACAAAAGGCTCATTCCTCATCAGTCGTTATGGGAGCTGACTCTCCAAGCCTGTACATAGCATTGATAGGATTGCAACCACTTCTCCTGGGAAGTTGGAATGGGTTATCTTGCCCTCTGTAACTCAGTGTTACAAGTGTTGTGTATGCAGAATGTTTCTGTGCAGCCCTTGTACAAACACCATTCTTGTTTCACGCGTTCATTTTTTCCTCAGTGGTAACAGCTCATGAGAAATTGTAAATGTTTGTGTGTACCGCCTTCTGTGGCAGAGAGTAAATCTGATGGAAACTTATCTAAAAGGGGGACTTTTAGCTTCCCCTAAACCTCTGCCTGACAAACTACCACTGAAGGAAAGGTGAGTAAGCAATCAGCATAAGATTTGGCTAAGTTGATAAAAATGGTCCACTGTATCTAGTTAGATTTCATTATAATCTCTCCTAAATTTGAATGTGCTGACGTGAACATTACTAAGTTGTAGGAATATTGGAGACGAAATGGTATTATACCAACCAGTAGAAGCAAGTGTTTTCTAACAGTAGGAGGGAGTGAGCGCACTACATAAGTATAGAAGAGCTGTAATTTTTTGGTTAAAGATGTGTTTTGTTTTTACCTAGCTTCTGGTGCAGTGAGCATTTACCTCCTGCAGACACTGTGGCTCGTGGCTGGCACAGCACCCTGGACCATGTGCCCTCCCCAGGCTCAGTGCTGACATGTGTCCTTCCCTCCCTGCTGCCGGTGCCCAGGTGAGCGCCCTCTCCAGCGTGTCCCTGGATCCCTCTTTGCTGCCACCTCCTATCGTGCCCCCGCTAAGCAACCCAGCCTGGGGGAAAAGCCCTTTGCAGAAACAGAAAATGGAAACGCATAAATTTGTGCACAAGACTAGAATGCAATGCTTTCCTGAAAGTATTGGTGAACTGTGAAAAGCAAGAAGCCAAGGGTATAGGTCAAAAGACAGTGTAAGCAGTTGCCGGCACATGTGTTTCCCTGAACTACTTCTAATTGCTTCCTTTTCTCCCTGATTTCTTGCAGATCTTCCTGTTCCACCATGTCAGCTGACAGCCACCAGCTCCACGCTTACTCCCACCAGGACACACTCAACTCTGCCTGTTACGGTTCCTTGAACGTCAGCAGTCACCCCCTGTCAAAGAGCTCCTCAAGTCTGGTATGTGCTGGGCAATGGCGTTCAGAGGAGAGGCAAAGCAGCAAGCAGGAGCTCAGGAAGAGCCACAGCAGCACCGTCTGCCAAAACCTGGGCTGCGGGAGCGACGCCAGGAGCCTGCCGAGCCCTGCGTGGTCCTTCACGCAGCCTGGGACATCCCTAGTCGGAACCATGAACAGTCAGCCAGCTGACGATGCTGCACAGAGCAGAGCTACGGCTACAAACCACTTCGTTATTGCTGACCAGTGCCCTGCATCCTGTGAGCTGGGGGAGACCAGGATGTGTGTCAAGAGCAGCACTGCTGAGAATGTTTCTTCTGCCTGCACTGTGCACCCACAGAGCATGTGTAAAATGGAAGAACTGGGAGCTGGCCTCCAGAGAAGCCACTCAGACCTAACCTGCATCTGCAAACAGCAGGGTTATATCCCTCACATAAATGCCAGTGCTGCTCACTCCAGCCTGAGCTCTTCTAGCAGTGGGCATGCTCCGTCAGTGGCCAGGATGCCTTTCCAAGCACAGAGACATGGATCAGAAACAAATGAAAAAACCCATTATCAAAACCTTGCAACTCACCTGTCAGTTCTACCTAGAGACCAAAAAGTACCCACAAATAGCTACGACAGCGGTGGTATTCCACGTAATACTACTGTGTACACAGACCCTGGAACATTTCACACTGCTGTTCTAGGGCCCCACATGCCTGGAAATGGTTTCTCCAACAGGACACTGTTCTGTCAAGCCACCGGGATTATGCAGGGTGGTCTGACTTACAGTAATACCCCAAACTGTGCGTACTCGGCCCTGGTGATGAGTGTGCATAACAACTCTGCGGTGCCCTGCACCCCAAGGCAGGACCCGTGTATGAAAGCAGCTGCCACGGTCGCTGCCTACTGCCATTCCTTGCCCATACCGTCGATCCAGCTCGTCCCACGGCTGGTCTGCTCCGTTAGCGAGTCGGGGAAGGAGCAGGCAGCGCCCGGCTATTGTCATTCCTTGTCTGCCTCAGACATTCTCACGTACCCCAAGCTGGTGTCATCGGTGAGCGAGTCGGGCCTGGATGCCAAGAGAGTCCTGAAGTGCTGTGGCGTTCCCGGGGAAGAGCCGCCACACGCTCAGCACTGTGCCCAGCAGGGCAGAGCTCCTCCAGAAGCCGCCTGCGTTGCCTTCAGCAGCCAGCACGCGGCAGACGCGGTCACGAAAACCAAGGACGTGTGGACTATGACCTCCATGAATGACTTGACCAGAGGACTGAAACAGTCTCTGGAGTGTAGAGATGCCGAAGTACAGACTCTTCCAACCCTGGAATACAAATCTGTGGCCACAAGCCCAGCGGCTGCAGCAGAAGGCCAGCTGCATGTGTTCCCAGAGGTGAATCTGCAACCGGACTTGGAGGCCCCCAAATCTCCAGTACGTGAAGTGAGATGGGACGATGAAGGAATGACGTGGGAAGTGTATGGGGCATCTGTGGACCCAGAAGTTCTTGGTTTAGCCATTCAGAAACACCTTGAGATTCAAATAGAACAATTCCAGACAGAGCCCGTTCAGCCGGCTGAGAAAAGCAACGAGGATCCTTCGGATAAGGAACCACCTTCTGCTAAAGCGGGGAAGAAAAGACCATTCCGGACAATGATGCATTCCCTGAGACACCCGAGCTGTTGTGCCCGGTCCAGCGCGGCAGCAGAGTAAGCAGAGCTCTGCGACAGCCAAACTGTGAATAAATAACACAGTGCACGTGGACAAGCCACTCGCTCCAGCATGAGCTGGAGCCGTGTGAGTGACCGTCAGACATGCGGCACGGGGAGGAAAACCCACGCGTGGGCCGGGTGGCAGGACTTGGGATTGCACCTGCATCGTGCCCTCGGAGTGCTCTCGGCTGTGTTTAATGTGGCACTGTTAGATTCTTCTGTGCTAGTTTTAACTAACGGGATAAGGAATAAGCCTACTTTTCTAAATGATGCATCTTTTTAAAATCATGTTGAATTTCTCTGTGCTTTAATTTAAAGGTAGGTGACAATGATAGGAAATAATGCTTTAGCCGAAGTTCTTGTCATTAGATCCTACTCCCTTAAGTATTTTGGGAAGCTATTTTGCTGTTAATTTATAATAATGCTGACTATAAACACATTTTAGCAATAGGTATCAGGGCAAACTAGTGTAATGCTGTATTACAATAAGCGTAGCATTTGGCTTTTAGTTCTGGAAAGTACTTCTAGTATTGCTCACACAAACTCATATTTCTTCAACGTGATGTATGGTTGGCGGATGCTGCTGCAACTCTCAGATTAGTTTGCAGTTATTTACATTCTGAATATTCAGAGCTAATATTTACCTGGTGGTTGACACAAATATGCAGTGCTACCAAAGATTACTCATGTAATGTGAATTTTTATTGAATGCTTATTTCTTAAATACATGAAACAAAAGCTGATCAGTCTGTCATACTCCATGAAATATAAGCAGTCTTGTTTTGCTTGTATTAAAAGTAATTTCCAGTGAGTTCTTTCTAGGTGCATCTGTCCTTAAGAGTGGTTATTTTGTTGTTGTATAAGCCACAGGCAATAATTTGCATGTAACTTTTACTCATCAGTTTTGATGTGAAGCACGGTCACAACGTGAGCCTTGCTGTCTTCCCCGAAGCGCAGCTCTAACATTGTTTGTTCTGAATGACTTCATTGTAACAGGCAGCTTAAAATATTCTTTTATTAGCAAAAATATTCCCAGCGAGGAACCGTTTTCGAATGTGCTGCAGCAGCAGCAGTGCAAGGCCTGGCTGCATTGGAAGATTTGCTGTAAAAGCCGAGAGCACCGTCTGCAGCATCGTGTGTCCAAGATTCTCTGGGAAAGCAGGCATGTGCAGCATTTTTTGGTGGAGAGAGAGGAGGAACATTCATTTCTATTGCAAAGGAAAAGTTTCCAGGTCAGAGAACTTAGTACTGTGTAATTATCTATTCTTTCTTTAGGTATGTGAGGTTTTGCTCATTTGTCCTGGCTCGCTATAGCAATGACTGAATAGACTGTCTATGTAATGTTAACCTAACAACTATGTTTGAACAGAAGCCACTGATCCTCAAGGCAGTAATAAAATGTCACCCATAAAATCCTTAAATGTAGGTTCCATTACCTGGAAAGTGCTGTAATTTAATAATGTACAAGATTTCAAGATGAAGCTTTCATTTCTGGGTATTAAGCACTGCAAAACTCCCTTTGACTTGAGTAGACCTCATTTAGGCTTTACAGCATTTGCTTTGATCAGGTCTGAAGTCGGTGAGTTTTAATCAAATTCAGTCCAAAGCTGGTGGAATGTGACCCAACATTTAGTCTGTCTTTATAGCTGGGAGCCTTCAGGTTTTGATAATGACCCCTGAAGTTTTGAAGTTACTTTTATTAGATTTACTTGTATAAAAGTACAATCTCTGCTTCAGCAGAGATCTGTTACACTTCCAAGATCTGATTACTGTTCCTGGACAAGAAAAATATTATATGTCAAGGGGAAAGGACACCAATGTTTTGTTAACGAAGAAAAACAGATGTTCCCGCATTTCTAACAACATAGCTCTTTAGATACTAATTTGAAGCACTGTTGGACAGCGCATTTGTGTCAGAGGATTTCCTTTGCTTTGGCAAGGATTAAAATATATGGGATATTAATGGAGATTTAGGAAAAAGAAATCTGAATATTGACTGTATGGATAAAACGTAAGCTGTTACATTTGTATGATGCGTGTCTCTTAAAGGGAATACGGAATCACTTTGCATTTGGATTACAAATACTTGAAATTTCAAGTTGTACACTTGACTACTTTTCATATTGGACTTCCGTTAAAGTGTTATTCTTGTAAATTTGTAAGAATTAGGATTAGTATTGCAGCAAGACTGTATCTCTTTTTCTTTTTTTAATGTTTTCTAATTTAGGAAAATCCAAATTGCACTCTACTTTTAAATTTAAATGGGAGAACTTAACCAGATGATCCTTTGGCCTCACGCTGCTGGAGGAGACCATTTTACTTGCTACAGCTTGGATCATGAGCTGTTTAGGATGGCCCCAAATCTCATCCTTCCTGCACAGGTTTTGCTTTAGGACCCCCTGCTCTAGAATAAGCATCTTTCCTAGCTTAAGGAATTGTGTGTGTTGTATAACAGAGCCAAAAGTTTTTATTGCAATAGTGCTCCTGCTCCCCTGAGACAGGAGTGAAGTGGGGGAAAGGCTGCTTGGTGTCCAGCTGTAACCATTTGGGATGTTTCTGAGAGAGAAAAAAAAGAAAGCATCTCCAGTGTATGTACTGTGGGACACAGTCCTCCTTGATCACTTTGCTGTTTAAAAACAGTACGAAATAATGGCAAGTTGGACTAATTGCATTATTGGATAGACATTTAGCCTTTCAAATCCAAAGCAGGAATGACCTGTCCAGACACATGCTGAGGTAAGGGGCCTCCTGGAAGGATGTTATTCCTTGTTAGAGATGGAATAAGGAAAAACTGTGCCAGTTCGTTCAGGAAAAGCCATTTCCAGTGAGGTTGGAAGAACCCCACACCTTTGCACAGGGAACTAGACCCAAGAGTTCCTGGCGTGGAGCTGGGTCGGGTGCCCCCACGGGCTGCTGGCCCCTTCCTTTGCCAGGCCTCCAGCTGAGAAATTGCTGTGTTAATTCTTCATTGCCATCTGTTCCTTTCAGACATGTTGAGGTGATTAATTTGTTTTCCTAAGCTCTTTGAAAATGAAAGCAGTCTATTAGCGCTAAGTACTACTGTTAATTGGCAGGAGAGGAGGGGGGAGCATAAGGTTTACTAGATGTAAATAAATACTTCTAATTGAGTAATTCCACAATCCGAATGAAGTAACTCAGTGGAACTTGCTGCATCAGCCATTTGTCTTTCCCTTCTAAGGACCTTCAGGATTGGAAGAATAGAGAGTTTAGGTTGCTTACTTTTTTTTTCTTTTCTGTGTACTCAGAAATATACATTTGAAAGGGCAAGAAAAAATGCACAATGAGCTTATTTCCAGAGCCTGATTATGTAAATGGCTCACGGGCTCCTGCTGGCCCTTGGTGAGGGAGGTGAAGCTGCTGCAGGGGTCTGCGGGGCCGCACGCGGCTGCTGAGGGCGGCAGGAGGCCGGTGAGGGAGGCAGGAGGCCGCCCCGCGGGGTGTCCTGGCACCGCCCGCGCTGAGGCGCCGCCATCCCCTCCACGGGGCTCTCCAGGGGCCGCGGGCTCGCGCCCCGTGCGCGGCGGGCGCTCGCGTGCCTCGGAGCGGGCGCGCGGCCTCGCTCGCAGGCTCGGCTCCAGGGGACGCGGCGGGCGCTCGCGTGCCTCGGAGCGGGCGCGCGGCCTCGCTCGCAGGCTCGGCTCCAGGGGACGCGGCGGGCGCTCGCGTGCCTCGGAGCGGGCGCGCGGCCTCGCTCGCAGGCTCAGCCAGGGCTCCGGCGCCGCCTCAGCGCCGAGGCAGAGTGTCCCCCATGCATCCGTGTTCTGCCGGCACTCCGCCTCGCTGGGAAGCTGCTCTGCTGTCTCCTCCAGTGGCAACTCTGCAGAGAAGGAAAGGTCCTTGAGATTGGGCTAATCTTGGTGAAGTCCCGGTGAAGGACCAAGCATCCAGCCTCCTGCGGCATTTCCTGCTGCTCTGAGGTGCTGAAGGGATGTCCTTTGCTATAGTTGTTTGGATGTCCAGTTTCACCCTTCTCAAACTCTAGAAATGCCGGCTCTTGAGCCGATAGCTGTCACACATACAAGGGTCAATGTGCTCAGATAGCTCTTAGCTGTAGCTCCTAAGTCTTGAGAAGCATTAATCCTATCTAGTATATGACCTAAACAGATGGCATCTATCTTATTATCAGCCTTTCAATATACTACAGGCTATGCGGCTCGGGCAACACGTCAATGAAGCTTTGAAAAGTCAGGGAGAAAGACACTGGTGAGGACATGACACTGCAACCTGCCATCCTGCTCCAGGCACCTTCTGCTCCCTTAGGAGCAAAAGCCCTCCCAAGCAGCTGGCCGAGGCCCTCAGAGGTGTGAAGAGGGGAGATTCTGCTCTCCGTGCGGCTAAAGGTAACGCAGTTTAATGAATCTGTGTCAGACAGGGCCGCGGCTGGCCAGGAGCCCGTCTCCTTGCCCCACCTGTGCTGCGGGGCTGGCACACGGCCTGGCAGCACAAATCCACTCTCTGAGCTTTCCTGCTTCTGCTTGCCCTATACGTTGTTTGCAGAGCAGCAGAGCTGAGCTGGGAGCCCTGCAGAAACCTGCTTCTGTTGGCACCTTGTGGGGTGAAGCCGCTGCCGAGAAGCGCGTTACTTCTCCTGCCTCTGGCGTGGGCCAGAGCGTTGGCTGCAGTACCCCAGACGGGCCACAGGCTGCAAGTGGGTTTAACGCTGCCTCGTGTTCACGTTGTCTGGAAAACCTTGCAAATGTCAGAGAATCCAGAAAGCCTGTGCAAAGTCTGTGCCTAAGCTTGAATTTGGTTATGGTTCTCATTTCTTCCTTGTTTTCTCAGCAATCTGTGTTAGCCAAAAGTTATGCTTTTTTCAGCATCGACCTCACTCTGCAATAATTTTGGGTTCATGTAGTGCCATGCTTTCTTAAAAGTGATCTTGGAAAAGAATGAGAAAGGAAGGGAATGAGACGGAAGGGATGTGTTGTGATTGTGCAGGGATCTCTGATGTTCAACAGGCCCCTTTCCACCTCAAGTGAGAGGTACCAGCTTACCTCTCTGGCAATCTGGTATTTTTATCCACATAAAATTAAAATCTATAAATACCAAGAACAAATGGCAGAATGAAGGTCATCTGCCACATGTTCCTCTGAGAGTATTTTTTTCAGGGACAATGTATTGAAGCCACTGCACATTCAGTGTCTAATAACCAGACACAAACAAATCCCTCTCCATGAACATGCACATGAACTGTCCTCAAAGCAGGCAAACCAAACCCCGGCCTCGTGTCCCCAAACCTCTCCAGGCTGAGATGTGTGAGGGCTTTAACCCCAAGACCCAGCTCTTCTGGGAGCCAATTTTAGCAGGGGCCTCTACCCTTGCTGATAAACTTTTCCGTTAACATTCTGACTTTTTACATGTTCAACCTTTCTGTTATCCCCAGTATGTTCTTAAAATTATTCAAGAACGGTGTAGTGTACACAGAACATTACTAAGGATTTCTTTTTAATATTCCTTTTCCACTAGTTCAAGTTGTATGAGCCCCTAAGTCCAGGATCACTGGACCGCTGGTGGTGGCATGTGACCTTGCCTACTGAAAGCAAATACATGTTTTGTCTGCGTATTGCGGAGTAGCTCACACCCTGTGCAGCCTTCGGAGAGTATTTCCTGACAAATACGGCAGCAGGAACTGTCTCAGGCACCGAACTAAAGCCCTGCTGGGGGCAGTTGCGGGTCTCACTACAAGCACATCCAGCCTCTAAGGTGATTTTTTTCAGTGACACAAATGTCATTGTCGTATTTAAGTCACTAACAAACACGGTTACTGCTGAATAGCAATAGCCATTTCTGCAAAAGCCTGGCTCTAAGAAGTGGTCTCCGAGCTCCACCAGCGCCCTGAGGCTTCGGGGAGAAAAAATAAAAGTGCTACCGCGCCCGGCAGGGCCGAGATGGCGGCCCTCGCGACATGGCGCCGCAGCGCGACATGGCGGCGTGGGCGGGGCGGCGGCGCTCTCGCGAGAGCTCCCCCCACCCCCCGCGCGCAGCCGCCACGCAGAGGGAGCGCCGCGGCCGCCGGTAAGAGCGGCCCCCCCCCCCCGCTGCCGCGGTCCCGCCGGGCGCGCTCGTTGCTGCGCGGGCAGCCCGGGGCTGCGCTAACGGCAGTACCGGCCGCGCGGGGAGCGGGCCGGGCGCCGCCGGCGGGAGGCCGAGCTGCGCCGTGCCCGGCCCCGGGGCCGCGGCGCCACGCGTGGCTGCGGCCCGCTCCTCCCGGGCGCCGCGTTTCGGGCGTTCCGCGGCGCTCGGCGGGCGCCGTGCCTCGCAGGCGCGTTCCGGGTTGGAAGCGCGCAGCACCGAGCCGTGACCAGAGCAGAACGGAGCACCCGGTGAAACGTGCCCCGGCGGCGCCCGCTGCACGGCCCGCGCGCCCGGCGCGGTGCTGGAGCGCGCTTCTCCGTGCGGGGGATCGCAGCGGCTGCGCGGGAGCACGGCCCTTCCCCGGTAGGAGATTCGTGCTGGCCGCGCTGATGCTGACCCGTGTAAACGCGTGTTGATTTTGGATACAAACGGAGATGCCCGAGGGCGGCTGCTGGTGCCCAGGGCCCGGCCCCGCCGCCCGTGGCGTTTGGGGTGGCGGCGCCCGGGGCGGGCTGCGCTCGGCCGAGGCCGCTGCCTTCAAACCAGCTCGGAGCGGCCTCGGGGCCGCCGCGGGGAGGCGGCTGGAAGGGGCCGGTCAGCGCCTGCAAAGGGGAGCGGGGCGTCGCGTGGGAGCGCGGTCCCCTCCGGGGGCTCCCGTCCCTCCGGGGAAGCGGCAGCAGGAGGCGGGCGCTGCGCCCGGCCTGGAGCCGGTCGGGCCGGTTCCCCGCGCCGCTCTTCGCAGGCTGGGGAGCTGGTTCCGCCTGCTCTGCTCCCCGGCCTCGTCATGTTTAATTAAAATCCGAATTACTGTGTTTGTTATCGCGCTTCTGAGCGAGCCCGAAACGGGAGCGGGAGGCGGCGGCTCGCGCAGCCTCCCCGCAGCGCAAGGCGGCAGTGCCGGGCCGGCCGTGCGGTTCCGCGGGGACAACTTTCCCGGGAGACGGGCGGCCGTTCGGCAGCGGGGACAGCAGCGCGCGTTCCCAGCACAACTCGCTGGCGCCTTCGAGGCGGTTCGTGAGCGGTGCTCGTGCTCGAGCCGGTGCCCCCGCGCCGGGAGCGGGGAGGCGCCCGGAGGCCGCGGGGAGGGGCGGCCGCGGGGCGCCCATAAAGGCGCGGGGCGGAGGCGGCGGCGGCCGCGGCGCCGGGCGGGCAGGTAGGGGGGCGGGAGGGGCGCGGGGCACCGGGAGCCGCGCGGGGCCGGGGCCGTGTCCGTGTCCGTGTCTCGCGCCGGGGTTTGGGACGGAACGTGTCATTTTTTGGCTGCTTCCGAGCACGGGAGCTGCGCTCTGACCTGCTGGTGCTTCGGGGCAGCTTCGGGCAGTTTGTTCAGTTCTGCTGCACAAGCAGGGGGTTTGGATTAAGGTTGTTGAGAAGGGTAAGGTTATCTCTTATTGAAAATTGCTAGCGGGATGAAGAATGTGGAGCCTTATGGAACTGAAGCTCTGACCCGTGCAAGTAAGAAACTAACGCTGGTCTCGCTGGCTCTGGTTGGAGGGTGACGTGGTTTGGCCGTTTATGCCTTGATGATGCAGTGCAGAATTGAAACGAGTTTAGGAAATAAATCCAGGGCACCTTATCTTGTAGTTTGGATGTGCTCTGTGTTCCCTAGAGGATGAGCCAGGACAGGAAGGCTAGGAGCCTGTGGAGCTTGCAAGCTGCAGACCAAGCGACCCAACTCTGGAGGGTTGTTGCTGTGTTCAAAATAATCTCAACTTTCCTCCAGTGTGCATGGGAGAGAGACCATAAAGTATTATACAGGCATGTTTGTACCTAACTCTGCTGTGGATTGTCATAGAAGCCTTTGCTGGAGGGGCATTTTAACTTGCTAAATAGATCGCTTACTCTGAAGCATTTTAAGATGGTGCTTCAGGAGATCCGCGAAACTGAACGGGAGGATTGAAACACTCAAGTAACAAGAAAAACTGCTGCTGCTTCCTGTTTTTATTAAAACATCTATATTTAGCTTTTTTTGCCTGTCTAGCAAAATCCTTATTCATCTAACTCCTTATTTGTGTAACTTCTGCAGAAACTTTGTGTCTGAGCTCCTTTTATTTGAGGATATGTCGAAGTGAGGTCACTGCAGGCTCTGTCCCCAACAAATAGCAAGCAGTTTTTGTAAGCGTGGGCCCAGGACGCTTAGGGGAGCATTTGAGCCGTGTATCATGGAATTTATCAGCTCCTGCAACTGACTTCCATTCTTTCCCTCTATGAGAGGCTTTAAGGGAGCAGCGAAGCGCTCGCTGCCCTGGGGACGTCGCCAGGCGATTCCCGGGCCGCCCCGTGCCTGGAGCGGCTGCCGCGGTTGCTGATTAGCCAAGTTAAGCCGGAGGAATGTGAGCGCCGGGGCTGGGTTGCTCAAGCTCCTGCGGTTGAGCCTGTTGACGAAGGGCTGTTGGGTTCCCTGTGATTGCACTAATTCCCGTGCCAAGGCTTGGGAGAGGCGCTCGTCTTCGCTTTTATCCGTATTGAGAAGACTCGCTTTGCTGTGGGGTCTTCGGCTTTCTAGCAAATGCATATGGAGATGGGGATTTTCATATGATCACCATTCCCTATTGAAGAGGAAGAGAAACTATTAAAAAGAACACTTTTCATCCTGCTTTAGGAACACCTCAAGAATGAGTCCACCACAAGATAGAAGTAGGAATTCCTGCGGCAGCGAGACTCTGGCAAAGTGCCTTCAAGCCAGGAAAGACTTGGAGACGGCCATTTCTGGAATTGTCAAAGCTGAACAACAGATTAAAGACAACTGGAGAGAGGTAATTTAATTTTGAAGTAAAACAATGTGGCTTCACCAACAGTTCTAGTTATTCCAAAGTACTTTGTGCAGTATGGTGCTGGAATGAAATTTTCCTAGAGACAGCAGGCATCTTGCTGTGCAATGTGGTCATGCTCCTGCTGAAGTACACTGAAGGTGCTGTAGTAGTGCTGCTCTGTTTTATTTCTTCTGCTTTGGAAAATACCTGGAAATAGCTCTAGGCTTGGACATTGGGATATAGAGATGCCACAAATAACAGTGTTATTTGATGCTCCCTTAGAGATTGCCTTGGAACTTGCACTAATTTATGAGTCATGTGGCTTAAATGGTGCCTGTGGTTTGCGTTCAGAAGACTTGAGAAATAGCTTGGTCCCAAACTAGCCCTCTCCTGTGAGCGATACGGTTTTGTACGGGGCGCGGGGCGCTGCTGCTGGGGCCGCTGTGGAGACGCCGCGTGTCCCCTTGCAGGTGAAAGCCAAGATCCACAGCCACATCAGCCGCCACCTGGAGTGCCTGCGCAGCCGCGAGGTCTGGCTCTTCGAGCAGGTCGATCTCATCCAGCAGCTCAAGGAGGAGGCCTTGCAGCAGCAAGCTCAGCAGCTCTACTGGGTAAGATGTGGGTACATTTACTGGGTAAATGCACTGGCATTTCCCAATACACTTCAGTTTTGCAAGTATTTTCTTATTTTACTCTTAGAGGCCAAAAAATTAACGGGTGTGTTGTCTTCCATGCAGTACTTGGGACAGTTCAATTGCCTTATCCATCAGCTGGAACACTCCTACAGCAACGAACTAGCAAACCAGATTTCAGTTTGCCTGGAGAGGTAAGTGTATTGTAGAGCATGTTAAATTCTTAAGTCAAAGTCAATCTTTATTTTTTGATTCTGAGTAATGGATATAACTTGACTTTCACACATTTTCTTTCATGCATCCTTAAAGGTTCCTACAAATAAGATTTTTAAAGCACTCCGATTCCTCTCACCACTTCTTTTAATCTTAAAGTGAAAGAGCAAGACTATAATTAGGAGTGTAGATTATTTCAGATACTTTTTTAATGGTAACTGAAGTGAGAAGGGAACATCTGTTTTTTCTTGCTGACTCTTTTCCTTTTTTGCTTGTGGATAGGCACCTCATGCTTGTGCAAGCATGAAAAGTTTTTCTTTAGTTAATTATTGCAAAGACTTGAGTTTGGAAGCCCTTTTATAAAATGCAGGTCTAATCCCTAAAACGTGGCAGGTGTGGAAGAAAGTAGTTTCTTTTTCCATAACTACCATTTTGTTTTTTCAGACTGGAAAGTCTTACTCTTAAACCAGAAGAGTCTTCTGTCCTCAATTTCGAGGCCGATACATCTTACCTTCGCCAGGCTATTACCTCATTTGGCTCCATTAAAACCATGGTAAGCACCAAGGCTTGCCTGCATTACCAGGCTTCCCCCCCAAAAATCTTGTTTCAAAGCAGTAATATATTCTGAGTGATCTTTTTGTAGTTGCGTGTTGACTAGATAGGATGTATAAGTCATGTTGTTATAGCTGTAGAATACATATGTGGTTTGTTGATTTTTGCATTTGATTTGGTTCTGGCCAAGCTAGATCTGGTAATGTACACATTACTGTGATGTATTTTGGCAGAGACTGAACATGTGATGGCAGCATTCTTTGCTTCACCAGCAACTGTAAATTCATGTTAAGATATTATTGATGTCAGTAGTTGTAGATAGATAGATGGAAAGAACTGGATAGTTGCAGCGGTGCTTTTACCTCTGCTGTGTTTATAATTTATCTTACAAATTGGACAAAATTGAGATTTTAATTGACTGCTACTTTACTTTACCTACAGCAAACCTCTGAGAGAGAGAATACTTCTCCCTGGTTTCATGGGCAGAATTGCACCCTAAAGAACTGTGAACAGGTAAGATCAAGACTTGGTGAAAGGAGAACTCACACACGATAAGTTGGCTTGATTGAGTAACAGCTTCTGCTTCTTTGTTAAGATGATGGTTGAAAATTAGTGGAGGAGTCTTATGGGTAAAAGGAAAGTTACGGTGGGATTGCGCATATCGGAGCTGCGTGTTGTAGAAGTTGTCACTTCCCCTTCTTGCCCCTTGCTCTCAGAGGGGGCTGAAAGACATAAACCAGTATTTTGGTGCAGTGACTGAGAGTCGTACTGGTGTTCCTTTTTTGTTCCTTTCTGTCTTTTATGAGAAAGGCCTCAATGATTATCCTTTTGCTTTAGAAATATTAATGCATGCTGAGTGCCCATTTTGATGTTTACTGTAGATTGCTTCAGCACGTAGGTATTTCTGTAACTGAAACCACTCTGTGTGTGCAGAAAACACTGTACGGGACCGTGGGTGCTTCACTGGCCGACTGGTTACTTGGAAGCAGATCCGTGGGCGTTCGCCCGGCTCCCTATGTCCCCAGCACCAACCTGGAGGACTGGGTGCTGCAGAAATGCGTGTGGGACCCCAAGCAGGTAGGCTCTTCCTGCCTCGCCTGAGCTGTCATAGAAAGGAAAGTGCAGCTGGGATATGGTGGGAGTTGCATCTTCTGCAGTTCTCTTTGCTTTGTGTCAGCTAACAGTTTTGCATTTATACTCAGTACACTCTGAACTACAGCTGTGCAAACAGTATTTGGACATTGTCTTTCAGCGTTACTAAACGCATTTCAATGTGTCTTTTACTAGGATTTACATTCGTCCAAAGTTTGTTATCTGGAGCAAGCGTGGGGAAATCTGAAAGATTTGGAGCACTGGCTCCTGAAGAACCAACAGCACGATGCTGCTCGGAAGGCGGATTCCCAGGGCCGCAAGGACTCCACCTCGACCTCCAGCTCCACCTTTTCCATTGAAAAGATTGAGGAACTGGAATCCTTTGGGCAGGAGGAGATGGATCTTTCTGACTGGCTGCTTACGCCTGACACAGAAGATGGAAATAGTTCTTCGGATGAGAAATGGAAGAATGAGTTTAAACCTTTTAAGGAAGAATTTAATATAAGTGATTGGCTCCCTCAAGCCGAAACGTGTACCAGCTGTCGTGGCAGCCAGGCCAAAGGTGTGGAAATCGAGAACCTGGGAAACCTGAAGTGCCTCAACGAGCATCTTGACGGGAAGAAGTTGCCCACCGCGTCCGCTGTTAACGCGTGGCTTCTTCAACACCCGCCAGCCCCGTTTAAGGTGGAAGAGGTGTGCAAAGCTAACGAGCTGTGTGCCAGCCTGTCCGAGTGCGTGTGCGACGAAAACTGCGGGAAGGAGGCCCTCTGCCAGTGGCTCCTGAGGAAGGACGCGAAGGATAAGAACGGGGTCCCGGTGAGCCAGAAGGCCCTTGGCAGCCCCGGGGAGGAGCCGCCCGCGCCCGCTGGCAGCCCCTGGCTTCACCCCTCGCAGCGGGGCGCAGAGGGACCCGTGTCCGCCGAGAAGGCGGATTATTCAGCAGAGGTAGCGGAGCCCCTGAAGGTGCTGCTCGAACGGCCGCTGGCGAGCTGGCTAGCCCAGCCTGAGCACAAAGCAGAACGTGCAGAAGAAAAGGCCAACAGCGAAAAGGCAGATAACAGCTTCAAGAGCCCTTTCCTAGACCTCTTGGCTCCGTTCCACCTCCCCCTGAACGTAAACAGCTGGGTGCTGACGTCCAACAACCTAGAAAACACTGACCCGCCTCCCGTGGAAGATAAATGGCTCCTGCGCAAGAAAGCACAAGTGAGTGTGTTCCCCGTGTCTCTAGGGCCCTGTCTGCAGCCAGGGGGCCGGGGTTTGTTTTACTGAACCTAAATTCTCAAATTTCGTAATTCAAATTCTTAACTCTCCTAGAGAATACCGAAAGATGATTTTTAGGTTTCTTTCCTCTTCTACTGTGTTCCGTGGTTTCTTAGTTATTTCAGCAATGAGGACAGCACTGAACATAAAGCACCAGTTAATTCTGAAGTCTAAATGGTCCCATTAAATGAACAAAATACTCATCTCAATCCTAATACTCAGTTTTTGTGAACACTTCACAGAATTTGAAGATGTACTGGAATATATTTAACTTCTATTTAGCTACCAGTAATAAAAGTGATTTTCTCTTTCAGGACTTTGGTCTTCCTACAGTTTGTGACCTTTTTGCCTGTATGAAACTGAGTGGAGATCAAGACAAATGGCTGTACCAGACTCCCTTGCAGGTAGGATGCAGAGCATGTGCTAGAACACCCCCACCTAAGCGTAATGTAACTGAAGGATGGGGGCAGCTAATTACCATCCTCTGAATTCTCCAAAGCCAGGGGCTAGCAGCCTTGCGGCTTCCTTATTAACATTTGTACCCGCTTGGACTGCTCTGTTTTTTTCATTATTTCTCCTCAATCCCGAGCTGGGGAGGGAGTTTGTTCTGAAGTAAATCACTATTAAACTGATCATCTCTTGGTACAGTCTTGGTAACTTCTACTGTAGCTAAGAGGTGCACTTAATGCCTGAATTTCTAGGCAGCTACTTGCTTATCTTAACAGTGCATTTACAGGTGGAGTCATGTTTTGCTCTCTGCCAGAATAACTTTATCACTGTTTAGGAAATTAGTGGAAAGCACCCCTTTTGGCAAGAATACGTCAAAACCTAAAATAGAAGGGTCTTGGGTTCTGAAAAGTATCTTAGTATGATTTTTTTTCCTGAGTATGCCTTATATATGCCTTTATCCAAAAGTGTTGCTTTATCAGAGATCAGAGAATAACCCTATTTTGAATTTGCTTAGATGTGAAGAATCAGAAGCGTTGGAATTGTCCCATTCCTGCTGATTATCGCGCATCCATGCTGAGTGACTGCAGCCAGATGAATTCTTGTGTTTGTGTTTGGACGTCTGCTTTTTCTTCCAAAATTATAACAAAAAGCAAAAATATTCATATGACAGAGTTATGGTGCAGAAAAATGCCTTTTTGTTATGATTAATTCTGAAATGTAGACCCACAGAGCATAAGCAAACTGACACAATGGAGGTGTTTGTAAATTCCTGTCTGTTATGGGACTGTGTGAATCCCCTCTATTGGGTTGCCACTTGAAAGCCAGTGCAGGTGTAACGCGAAATGTCTGGTGCTGCGAAACGTCCACCTTTGGCGTTGATTTACGAGTGTTGTTCTCTCAGCTGCTACAACTTTGTCGTGAGTTGGGGTCCGGCTTACTGGGGTGGTAAGGTGGCTTCGGCTGTAGTGGGAAGCAATTTCTTAATGGGCAGCTGCTAATTTAAAGATTTCATTTGCGTTTCCTATTGGCCTGTCTCCCCGCTGGGACTTTGAGAGAGATGTGAACTTATGGGACCTGACCTGGGGCAGGAGAACTGGTAACTTAGTTCTGTGGGAAAACTTCCTTGTAGATTTCTGAGCCGTTCAGAGAACGGAGCGGACTTGGGTCAGCTGGATTGCCAGGCTGTTCTGCGGGGTGGTTTTCATGCAGCAGTGGACTGAGAACCTGTGTCCCCCACTCTCAGCAGTATGAATTCCACTGAAGAAAGCTGTATGATGAAAGGTGTATGTTTCTGCTAGTTTTAGATAATTTATGACTAACTTGTTTTGACTAAGCCACTGTAACACAGGCATCCTAGTTAACATTTGGGGAACTGGGTGCCTTCTGTGCTATTTAATGGGAAAACACCACCATGGCAACCTGTGTGGATCCCCACTGTCTGATCTGCTTTAAAGCTCCTTAAGCTGTGGATTCCCTTAGAGCTGTGGGGGGGAGTAACTGCTCCCGGTAGCAGAGGACGTGGTAACAGACACCTCCTTCCGTATGGGAGATTTTACGCCTGTAGGAAACAGTGCAGAGACACTAGATGGAAATGTGGCCCCTGCTTGCCAGCTTGCTTGGAAAACTGCAGTTTTTCAGCCTCTGGTGCAGCTTTTGGTCACCTACACCAGCTCCTCTTAACAGCTGTACAGAACAGCTTCCACTTCTTCCCATCCCCAAAGCCACCTGGAATTAAGTGGTTTCAGCTCTTCCCAGGATGATCAGTCGGCTCGAGCCATGATACCACTTTGCAGTAGGAGAGGGCTACACTGCGTGTCTGGAACTAGACCCCAAAGGACATCAGACCCAATCAGTGAACCACTCGACATTGCTGTCACTTGAATAGTTTGGGCTTTCTACTGAAAGCAGAAAGATATTTCTGAAGGTAATTTCTCCCCTCTCAGTGTGTGCTTGTTGCTGCATGGAGGACTCCACTGTCACTAACTCCAGTAATAGCCTCTTTTGATTAGCAAGTGAAGGTGATTGAAGTGTCACCCACCTCTAATAGTAGTTGTCCATGTGTGCTCTCTGTTAGTCCATTATGAGCCTTTAAACCTTGGGGGTTATGTACGTATTCATTTACTTGTTCAACTGACCTGTTATCACTAATTGATATTTATGTAAGACATTGATTAGTCTTTTCCATTAAAAAAAATTACTGCAACCGAAGTCTGTGGTATGTCGTGTTTGAAAGGTGACTGAAGCAAAGCGCGGAGGAAGCGTGTCCGGCAACGCCTGCCGCGGCTGGGCCTGCGCTTGGGCCCCGCTGCTGCGTCGGGGGCTGCTCCCTTGGCTGCTGCCTGCACCTCCGCGGCCCTGGGACCCAAAGGGATCGTCGGATACGAGGCACTGGCTGCCTCCCGCAGGTCGCTCCCACGGGGAATTCCTGGCACAGGCTCCCCTGCGACATAAACCAGCAGACGCAAAGCTCGTCTGTCTAACCCACCTGGCCTTTATTCAGGTGCTGTAGAAATACAGATTCAGACAAAATGACACATTTGTTTCTTATCCTTCTTGAATATTTGAGGATATGGTTATTTTAATAGGCCCTGTCCCTCCCTGCCTGTGATTGTAGCACCTCTCCTGGCTGGGCAGCTAAAGGTTGGTTCCTCTTGCTGGGGCTCTTCTGTTTTCTTGGATTTTGCATATTAGGCTCCATAGTCTGTCTCCTTTGAGTCCTTCTCAGTCCTTTAACCTGGCAGGAGTGACTTCACCCAACCTGCGTTACACAGGGAGAACCTTCCCCCGTGCGGCTGTGGCTGGCACCTTTCCTACCCCTGTGCCTTGGGTTTCACAGGGTTGTGTAAAAACACATTTAAGAAGAAAGAAAGAAAAGACTAGGGTTTGTGTTAGATGGAGATGTGCACATGGTATCTCCTATGAGTCACAGGGAAAACAAGCCTTCCACCTACCCCAGAATGACTATTTGTGGTGTTACAAACAGCTGAGGAACTTCCCCAGACCGAGAAGATCAGCGGCCTGAGGCTCTGCACTGAGCGATGGGGAGTCCCCTCCTGAAGGCCAACTCCGCTTCCCTGCGCGCAGCCACCTCCCCCTCTTCCCATAGCAGGAAGGTGCTTGCCTTGAGGGGGAAGCAGCAGCTCCAGGCTACCTCCTGCCCTGGCCCTGATACCCTGCGGCAGGAGCGTGCCCGCTTCCTACCTGACCTCAGGAACCATGGGGAGGAGCAGGGAGGAAGGGCACGGGTGCCCTGCAAACCCCTTTCCTTTGCCACAGGTGGGTGAAGCCCGGGGCAGCCTTTACCAGACAGAAGTTACTGCTGCTTCAGGCCTTTCAAAGGAGGTGCCAGAGGAGAAGGGGGGCCCTTCCTGAGCATGTGCCCCGGGAAGGGCTCCTGGGCACGAGACTGCCCAGCACCTCCTGCTCCTGCTGCAAGTCTGGCCCCAGTGCAGGACTGGGGTGGGGAGGGGGGGATCTTGGTGCCAGAGACAGCCCAGGGGCACGCAAGGAACATTGAGGACAGTTGGAAACCACCGAAAAGGGTCTGGGATCCTGTGGTGGGGTGCGTGTTCACAATCCTGGCTGTGTCTGACCTTGTGCAGGGCAAGGCTAGTGGAGTTTCCCTAAAACTCCATTGAAAACACACAACCTCCCTAACTCAATCTAGACTATTCTGCACAACCGTAACAGTCCAAAAATCCAAAAAGGGCTCCTCCCCCGCCCCTTTTCCAGTCCGAGATCAGCCCTGGGATGCACAGGATAGGAGCACTGCGTCCTTTTTACTGCCCTAACATACACATCCCCCATGTGGTGACACTCAGCCTCTGCTCCAGCCAGGACACTGGAGAGTCCCACCATGGGACTAGAGATTTTTTTTTTTTCAACAAATTCCCCCAACCATAAGAAGTTTGATAAGCTGATGGGAAATCATAAAAGTGGTTTGCCTTTCTCAATTCCTTAGATTACACAAAAACTGCTTTACCAAGTGCAAGAGATGTTAGGACAGCCAGCAGCTCCAAGTCCATCACTGGCTGCTACAGGACAGCAAGTTGCCACCAGTGTTGGCAAAACTAGGCGGCCTACGTAGCACCACAGGCAGAATAAGCAGCTACAAGATGGCCAAGATCTCCCACACTCACATCCATGTACATCACCACAGGAGGACCAGCACGTGCTCACCAGATCCTATGGCTGCAGCTTCGTTTTACTTCCTTTTATTCCTGTATTACTGTCTCCTCCTTTCCTCAGTCTCTGTATACGCGTGAGCCGACTTAAAGCCTTTGTTCTAACTTATCACTTGCCCCTTCCAACTCTCCTGTGCTCATCCTCCTCTGAAACGCTTCTCTGCCTTTGGCAACTTTCCTTGCTAAGACTCAGGACATCCAAAGCCAAATCTAATCCAGGGACGGAGATTGGCGTCTCGCTGCTTTGCTGAGTCTGGCTGCTCCTCCAGGATCTTCCCAGGCCGCTTTTACCCAGGTAGGGGAGTGAGGCCACATGGGTCACAGCCTTTGGTAACAACCCTGCATCAACTGCTCAGGGGCTGTGGACCCAGCAAGTCCTAACAGGGAACATCAGGATGGGTCCTAGACCCCATACCTCCAACCCGCAGGAGGGACTTCTTGCTTTGGAGACTCCGGGCCATACAGCATGGTCGTACCTCAGCACGTTCAGGGCTGCACTGAACTCACTCGGTACAGTTCATTCCGCTGTAGGCAGCCAGGCTACGAAGCAAGGCTTCTGGCAGCCTTGGAAGCAAAGCTATTTGAGACAAACGCACTCTGCTCTGCCCCGAGGCCGTTCCAGGAAACAGAGGTTACTGCGCAGCAGATAACGCACGAGGTTGTCCTAGCAGCCAGCCTGGCCTCGAGGTCACAGCAACGCTCAGCTCAGGAGCTCGTTTCTACACTCTTCCCACTGAACCCAAAGGAAAGAGGCCATGGGATGATTGCGGCTCTCCCAGGTCAGTTAGGGGCAGAGAGCTCCCAGGTCAAACTTCCGCACCGAGAAAGCCTCTAGCAAAGTCAAACCCAACTGACGTGCTGCTCAGCTCAGACACATACGGCACGTGCCCTGGCAGCCAACGGTGCTCTCCCTCACGCTGAAGGGCAGCAGTGCAGGTGCACAGCAAGGGCGCCCAGCAAGAAGGGAGCCAAGGGCAGCCATGGGGAGGCCATGCGGGCACCTGCAGACATCCCACCCGACGGCACCGTGGGGCTGCTGCGCGGGTCACCTTGCAGCAGCCTGCGACTGGGACGCAGATGCTCTGCTGGGACAGCCCGTGAAAAACGCATGTGAGGAGGCCCAGTGCTTACACCAGAACAGCAATGTACAACCTGCTAAAAAAAGCAGAACCTAAGTAAGGATTAACAGAAAACAGCACTTATAAAAGGGGTCAGAAAAAAACCTGTATTCCTTCCCTCACACAGATCCAACTAGGTACTGGCACACGGCGCCTGCTCTGCACCGTGGCCAAGGCAGGCACACTGAATTCAGCTGCGGAGGCTCGTTAGCGAGAGCCCTCCCGCTCGCTATAACAAGCTCCTCTCAGAGGCCTCCTCCTCCCCAAGGAAGCAGCCTTGGGACAAAGCTCTGCTACTTCTCAGAGGAAGGTAAGTGCTGTCTTCTTCCCTTGGCTGCCTGTTATTTCTATGCTGTTGGGTACACTCGCAGGAGCTGTTTCAGCAGGAAGTGCCCAAGTAAAGCACCCCCTTGTTTTGCATTGTCACCTCCCAAACTCTGCATTTTTCTCTTTGCTTTCTCTCCTTTCATGTTGTTTCAGACCTGTTTTACTGTTTATAGATTCTATATAAAATCTGGGGCCTAAGCTAGCACACAGTAACTCAAGCTATTGAATCAAATAACCGCTTATGGCTTAGTTTAGCTGCAAACGTTGCCCTACATGTGGTGTAACACTGTTGAAGAGTCAGAGTAATGGAGCAGAGTCCCCAGTTCTGTCTCACCATCACCTCACAGCAGGATACAATCAGCCCATCGGTTCACTTCCTCCCACCCACCAATTCTCTCAGGATTGTATCACATCAGCCCTTCAAAACTAAGCAGTAAGAGAGCCTCTGCAGTTGGCAGTCTCTTGCCTCAGCAGCAGTAAGAACAGCAAAGCATGTGAAGACCTATAGCCTAAGTACCACCCTTTTTATTTGCCACCCCTTCCAGGAGCTTACCCTGTGCTGCAGGAATAGCAAGCCGTGCCTGGCTCGCTCTGGGCGCTGCCTGCCGGGGTGGTGCACGGTGAAGGACTGCAGTGACCGGCTCTGTGGACACAAACTTTATTGCGCAGCAGTACATGCGACTGGGCGAGCCTGGTGGCGCAGCTCTGGGCCCGCGTGCCCTCGCCGCCCCGGCCTGGGCTGCCTGGGGAGGTCTCGGGGAGCCTGCGTCCTGCCAGGCGCTCTGCTTGCTTGCAGGTCCAATGCGCACTGCGGCCTCCAGCTCCCGGCTGGCAGGAAGGAAAGGGCCGGTCCAGCCCAGCGGTGTCAGGAGGTTGCTCCCAGCATGATAGTTTCCTTCAGTTTCGCACGAGTTGTCAATAAAATAGGAAGGGGCACCAGACAGATGTCAGCCGATTGCCTTGGTGACGGTGGAGCGTGTCCTCTGCCCAGCGCCGGGGCCCTGCTCAGAGGGACTGCCGCGCCAGGGAGCCCCTCATGTGCTCCCAGTTGTTGTAGAGAGCGTAGAGGCCTGTGAGGGTCAGACCCATGATGCCGCCTCGTGCCACCCCACGCACTCCACCTGTGGAGAGGGGAGGGGAAAGGGGAAAGATTAAGGGCCTATTAGCTTACATACAGGGAAACAGCCAACTGCAGCAACTCCACGAGCTGTTGAAATCCACAAGCATCTTAGGTACAACACAATTTTGCTTTTGTGAAGAACCTTCTGGACAGGATACCTGGGGGAGTTTTACAGGCCCTGCAAATGTACTGCCAGATTCTGAAACATGGGTTGCTCCTGCTCCTGACTCTGGTTTGGCTGAGGTGCCTCTCAAACAATTCTAACACCACTGCCTTAAATCACTACAGAACATGGGAAGCAAACATGGCTTTTCCTAACTTCTACTTTACCCACTTTTTTTTTTTCCTATCCTCATAACAGATGCTCATATGCAGATACAATCTTTCCTGTTTTGAGTCTCAAATCTAGAATTTCAATTGAAGAGTAATAATCGTGTTTGTCAGTTATAGCAGTTGCTTGGGAGGATGAGAAAGGGCAGGGTGGAAGTAAGTGATCACAAAGCAGCTGATGTGGACGTGATCTGGGGCACCCAAGCTTCATGAGGGCCAGTGCATAGAACTGACCACTGCTTTCAGGTCTGGGGAATTTCTGAAGAAAAAGGGAAAGTAGATGAAAGGGAAATTAACAAGCATCCACTTTTTTAAAAAACACTGGTATTAATATTCCAAATTATCTTGTCAATCATGACCAAAACCTAATTGCACACAATAAAATCAACAGTTTCAGAAGAAAAAGGCTTAATTTTCAGACAGACTTTCACGAGTGGTTGTGCAGGTAAACACACTTGTTGGCTGCTACCAGCACAGCTGATTGGAGCGAGGAGTCAGATGGCATCTCCATGCTCCACTCCCTGTGTCAAGGCTGGGATGTAGAGCAGAGGAGGAGACTTCTGCCATGCTGCTTTTACTGACCAGCAGATCACTCTTGTTCCTTCTCAGTAGTTTAGACTGTCTTGGAAACATTCCCAGAATACAGCATACGTGCAGGAACACCTGAACCCATGAGCCTCAACATGTAGGAAAGCTTCACTAAGTTTGATACTTCAATGTTTATCAATCCCAAATGGAGCACTTTGATAATGTGTACGGAATACAGAACAGGGCCATTTCCAGATAAAGCCTGCCTGCTTTAGTAGTGAAACTGACTGTGCAATTTGAGTTGCTCAGACTTGAAAGGAAACGCATCCTGCTAATCTGGGCGTGTGGTGGTTATCTCTTCATTGTGGGCCATAAAGTCTTCGCCCTGGACCGCGTTCAGGCCTGTACAGGGTGAGGAGCTGCTGGCGCCAGCTAGCCTGGGACGGGTACGTGTGCTGCCAGCCTAAGCAGAACCTCCTGGGTGCTGCTTGCTTATACTGCCCAGGCATGTGCTGAAAGCAGGAAGCTGTAGAGGGGTTAGCAGAAGTTGGACTAGCCCTATGGGTCATTTCTCACAGCAGCTGGATGTGGTACTAGAGGTTGTGTCTGACTCTTCTTTCCAGAACCTTTGCAGTTGGACTCTGATGGTCTGAGGGCCCTTCCTGGCAAAAGGGCTAGCCAGATCTCCAGAAAGCCTCCCTGAGAGCCTCTCCTGCTGTAGCTGCAGAGAACCTAACAGCTCTCAGCAAAGCTCTGAACAGTAATGAAAGCCTTAGCTCTCGTCTAGAGGCCTTACCAGGATCTAGGAACCTGAATGCACACCTCTGTTTTTGATAATCCTGAATTTGTGGCAAACATTTCTTTCCCCCTCCACATGAAGAGCTTGCAGCTGGGTACACAGAACTGTTCTGCAGCAACCAGCTTCTGGCCAAAAGCTGTAAGTGAAATTTAAAGGACACTTTGTGCAAAACAAATATGTGAGAGAATCAATAAAACCTCCACCTCTTCACTACTTCTGGGAAAATGAATACAACCTTAGATTTATTTATTTAATTTTTTTTCCCCCCTACCTCTGCCCTTTACCTTAGGAGCTCATAGGAGAAATGGCAAAAGAGGGCTCTTACCCAGGCCAGTACACAGGGAAATGCAAGAAAGTTGGAACTCCCTCATAGAGCACAAGGTAGGACAGAGCTGTGACTATCCTGCAGTCTTTCCTCCCTCCCAAGTTCAAATCTTCTGCCCATTAAGCACCTATTCTTCTCATGGAAAACAGACTGGGAGCTGACCGAGTCTGGTTTTGGCTTCTGGGAAGCTTTGATGGTACAAGAAAAACACTTTCTCTAATTTGGATAGCTAAGCTGCCTTGCAAGTACCAACCACAACAGCCTGTAGGTCTGCATGCAGCTAAGGGTCACCTCAGTGGAAGTTCTTCATTAACTGGGGGTGCACCTGTGCAGTTGCTCTGGGGGCACTGCTCAGCAAGCTGGGAAAAACGCCCAGAAGAAAATGCGTAACAGTTTCTTAGCAGGTTCACTATGCTTCTGCCACAAACATTTAAACATTTACCAGTAATTTAGTTTTAGTTGTAATGTCTGTCTCAAAATCCACAGTATTTTTTAAAAGCTTTTCTTTTTCCTATCTGGCTAGCAAGTATTTGAGTCAACACCTCCGGGTCTGTGCAGGCATCCTAGAGCAGTGCAAGGCAGAGCACAGCCCAGCTGCTGGGCAGGAAGTGTTAAGGTCTCTGTGGAGACGAGTTGTTAAAATTCCCCCCTCCCATGCCAGCTGTGTTTGCACGATAGACAAGTTCTCACCTCTCCTCTGCAATCACCCTCTGCAAGCTTGAGATACCAAGTCTGCCTCGGCAAAGCCTGCTAGAAGCATGGCTGGAAGCACCTCGGCTTGCATGTCAGGACAAGATAACTCTTAAGTGCCAGCTGACAGACACTTCTGGAAGCAGGTAGCTGAACATCAGCCAACTTGCAAGATAGCTGAGAAGCTGCCATGGGTTTCTAAAGATGCCTCTGATGCTCTCTAAACGAGAACTTTTCTTAGGTTTAAGACGATGCAGCCTTTCACCATAGAGTATTCTCCCTCCCCTATGCATTTAAAATCTGCTTTTTTAAATGCTGTGCAAAGACCCAGAGCAATCCAGCAATCCAACTTTGTACAGTTTGATGCATGGCCTGCTCACAAATACTGCATTTCACCCACTTTTATAGTAGGGAAAACTATAATCAACATTGCACAACAGGAGGGAACATATCCAGTTTAAGACTTTAACGCCTCTATTAAATAGCTAAGATTTTCAGAATATGTCACCTTAGACCTCCTAGGAAATGTTCTTAAAAGCAAGAACTATCCAATGGTGAACACTAGGAGCAACACCTTAATTGGAAGCCCAGACTCCTATATTTATGCTGAACAAAAGTGGAACAGTTAATTTGTGATTAGTTTTCTGGCTTTGGTCTCTATCTCAGATGTTTAGAATTCAAACCTTTTTATTTTTTTTATATTTTTTTTCTCCTTTTGGGCTTCCATAAGCTATTTTTAAATGGTTCACAAGGCTTAACTTTTCTGACATAACAAAGCAACCTCAGTCTGCTCCAGCTTCAAGCAGAGCTCTGTGACCATCTGAACCATAGGGCATAGCTGTTTGGTGGGTATTTGTGGGTGGCCCTATGATAGGAGAAGATTCTAGAAATTTCTTCCTGCTGCCCTATGGGATTTGTGTGAAGTCTCATAAGTGTGGGCTAAGTCTGTGGATACAGTAATTACTGTACTGAAAATGTGACTTTTTTGCAACAGGAAACACTAACCAAACATGTTTCCTTTTCAAACTGCTGCAACTAAGACAGCTGTGTGGTTAAAATACAGAAGCAACAGCCTGAAATAGGGAAGTTTTCCTACAATAACTAGAGAGATGGCTACATTAGAAAAAGCGGAAGAATTTACATTTTCCCTTAGAAGCTGATAGGTACTAAAACTGATAGGGTTACTCTGCATGTATTAAATTACTCTTCTCCCACTGAGTGCAAACAGCAGCAGCCTGCAGTTCCCAGCAGTGGCAGCACGAACCCTGCGGCTGGGTAATGCAGGGAGAGCGGAGACCTGTTTCTGCTCTGGGACTGGGCAGAAGGCAGCACCACACTCATGTTCCCTGTTTATTCGTAGAGGTTAGCTCTTGAATAACAAAGACAGCCTCAACAAGTTCCTTCATGCAAGATCTTATTCTCATCTTATTCTATTCTTCTAGAATATGGGATCTCATATTCTACTCCTTGTTTCAGATCTTAAGCAAAACCCTTTTGACAAACTTGTGTTTGAGCAATCAGCCTGTAGGCTTGCTTTCATACTAAAAGGAGGTTTTAACAGAGGTTCCAATTTTCTGAAGGCCTAATGGGCTCCATGCTCGCAGCTCAGAAGCAAATTCTTTAGTTAATTTTCCTGCAGGGCTGTAACTGTAGCTGTCTGTAAATGTTTTCCTGTCATCCCAGGAAAACAACAAAACATTTGTACCAAAAGAAAATGTACATGAGTATAAAGGAAAGAGACTATTACAGTTCCACATGTACTTAGTTAACTCCGTTGCCCTGTGCTCCTGCCCACTGAAGGTCACCAAACTTATCTTTGACTCTGGTCCAATTTTATTGCTAGTAATGGAAGATTTAGCTCATAGTTTGTAATGCCCTGTCTTTAGGGCTGTGTTCTGAGGTCTCAGAAGGGTAACTTTTAGTTATCCTTGGCATGTGTCTCCCTTCTCTTCAGACACATGCCTTCATGCACCACGTTCTCTAACACTGACTGTACAAGCAGCATGAGATGGTCTATCTAGCATCAGGTTCGTACCGCGCTGCAGTACAGTAAAACAAGTGGATCCAGCTTGTCCTAAGCATTAGTTCACTCTTGTTTTTATTCCCCTAACTTCCAAAGGGGAAAAAAAGGGAGAGAACACCTATAATGTTCTATAATATGAGTTAAAGGTTGTTTAAATTTCTGCCTAAGGAATTCATTTTCAAGAGGGCCAATAAACAAGATATTAATGCCTGTGACGCTGAGGCAGTCCAAAGTCCCACCAAGCTCAGTATCTTTTTCCTGACTGATCAACAGCATATGCTTCCCGAGGTCGGTAAAGTTCTTATCCAGCTATATCCTTCAAGATATGATGACTGGAATGGTGTACGCACTTACATGATAGAAGGGTGCGGGAGTGACAGAGTGTACAGTGACTATCAGCTTCTGATTTTGCTCTTTTCTAACACTGTTTGCCTCCTTAACCACTGCTGCTTTCAGAGATGAATGCAGTTATGCCAAAGTTGTTGGATTTGAAATGGAGGATGTAGGAAAAAGTATGTGAGAAGGGGCTAAATACTTGTTTGCTTTAAGATTTGTGCTAGTATTTGTGTTTTGTATCATATATCATAATAAAACTTAGCACAGTAGATTTTAATTTCTGCCTTTTTTGAAGTTGAAGAATACATAACTTCTTTACTAACTGGAAAATCCATCCTAGTGGAATTAGGAAGTCATATTTCATTTTAGTGGAAATGGAATAGTTTTGATCAAGTCCAAGTTTGTTTTGTTTTTTAAATACAAGGAGTTTTGCTTGAGTGTATAGTTTCTGAAAACAAAGGATAAATGCTCTTTTCTTAGAAATTGACTCTACTTTTGGAGACTCACCGGGAGCCAAAGGAGGAGAACTAGTCTCTCCAGCATAGCAATAAGGATAGTTATAAGGGCAGTTAGAAGATAGCTTCTATCTGGGAAAACTAAACAAATTAAGTTCTGTTTGATAGCTCAGAGCATTATTGCAACATTTCTAATTCATAAGCCACTGGCAAAGGAACAAAAAGAGATTTTTTTTTTATTATTATTTTTAAATCCTACTCTTAACTGCTATCCAGAACATCCAGGTTAAATTGTGAATTCAAAATGCAGCTTGCACGAAGTTGAAAGTCTAGCTTACTGAGTTAACACTGTGCTTTGATTGCTATGTTTGACTAGACACCAGTAAGTAATCCCAGCAGTAAACTCCTCCTCAAGCAAATATGAAAGCTTTAGATCCCTTTGGATAAGAGATCAGCCAGTGTACTGTTTTGAAGCTTCTCCAGTTACTATTCTGCTTGCATTCTAAGCCTTACAGAATTCTGAAGAAGATTGTATGGCACAGCTTCATTTATAATGGCAAAATAAGTCTCCTGCTTACTGCTTGGAGGATCATCGGAAGACTTAACTGCTTTAGTCACATACAGCAAAGAATTTTCAGAATTTTCACTGACTAAGGCCACTCCCAATGGGGCCTTACACAGGAGGGTGGTACTTCCAGCTCTCACATGCAGATTTTTTTTTTTAAAGCTCTTTCATCCTCGCACAAGCTGTGTGCTAAGTAGTCTGAAGAACTGCTTGCAATCCAAGGCATTAGAGTGTTGGAGCTTCGGAAAGTCTCTTGGGTCTAACTGCTAGCATTTTAGCAATGATCAATACCTCTACAAGGACGAAATGTAAAAACTGGAATTTGTTTAGATAACAAATCTCATCACCCTTCAACAGCACTGTCTGTACCACATCTGTATTCACTCTTGGTGGATTTATAGAACAGACTTGCTTTGAAATGGGGCGTGCGTGGGAATTGCCAGCCATTGCTGAAGAGTGGGGGTTCAGCACAAAAATGTCTTTGCCAGCCTTTATATACTCATTTTTAAAATGCCCTAGCATTCCCTGTAATGTGGAAAAAACTACAAATTTAATATATATCCCAGACATGTGCCAATCATTTGCATTAAATTAAAAGCACTCTCCCCACTGTCATTCCCCCCCTCCTCCATTATCTGTTGATGCTGGCAAAAGATAACGTTTTTACAGGGAAGATTTTACTGGAGAGAATTAGGAAGGGCATTCTGGCAAAAGGTGACAGGAAAAGGTGATATAAACAGTGGAGACAAAGCAAGAAGGAAAGACAAAGCAAGGGGGAGACTTCTGCTAAGTGTAAGACAGTTCTGAATGATAACTTCCTACAGAACACATTGAACTCCTATCCTGCTGTCCTAACCAGCTGTTTGCTTGCAATGTGACATACCAATTACAAAATCCTAAATAAGTAACTGATTACATGAGATCTATATGGCCTTGCAAGGTTGAGCAGTTATGACGCTGCAAAAGCTGATTAATTCTTGTTTCAGTTGCTCAAGACCAACAAGAAAATGAGGCTTCTCAACTTGTTTTGCCCCCATATATAAAGCTGACCATATATAAAGCCAGACACTGAGGCTCAGTTAGTCATGTAAAAATCACACTGGTTAGTTCTAGTATTTGTGCTGTAAAATACAGGTGAATCACATAGCCAAACCTTTATTAAGGTCCTTGAAACTCATAAAATACTCCCCTCTGCCCCTCACCACACTGTGGTAGGTAGTACTTCTCTAATTATGGCCTCCAATGTTCAGCCTGTCAAACCTACTAACAGAAGTTCTGCTGATGGAGGTCAAACTCTTTCTTCTGTAAACAATTTGATACTCAGCAACAAACTAACCTCAAATCCATGCTGTTCTCAAATAACCTTTTGTTGGTTTTGATCGTTATGCAAAGATTTGGCAGTTTCACAAACAGTTATGTATATTTCTTTAAAAAGAAATTAATTTCCTTTTAGATATTCTAATGATATGGATTTATAAAACATTTACCACAATCTTTTCTCTTTTTTTTTTGGAGGGGGGAATTTATGTTAAATTTGAACTTCTGATTTTTTTACTTTATTGAAAGCAATTTCTAAACCATTATTTAGAAAATGTTTTTCATAAACCATATTTAGGATCCTAGATGGTTTCATATATGCTTAGAGAAGGTCAAAATCTTGCTTCTTCTAATCTTTCTCATTACTGTTGCTTAACTTCAAAATTAGATGGCATCAATTTATTTTTCCTTTTTTTGGGGGGTACAAATAAATCTAGCAGGTAACTGAGGCCTAATAGTTTAATACTCCCAAACAGCATACTGTTTTCCTAAAAACTACAGCTACATAAGGGAAACTTGTGCTTTAAAAAAAAAATGTATTTATACATTTATAGACAAATTCAACTGGTTTCTTTCAGGCTTGCATAGGAATAATAACAGTGATGCAAGCTGAACTGTCTGTTACTTTAAATCTGAGCAAACATTTAAGTGCTCAGTTAATATACCCAATCCAGTTTATGCTTAGTGATATTTTTCAGATATAGCAAGAATTAGAAACAGTCTCTCAAGTCCACTAGTCTATGCAGGCAAACTGAAATAACTTCTGAAAGGAAGAGAGAGGAAAAGGAACACACAGCACATAGGCTGATTGCTACAAATGAAACTTTTTTTTTTTTTTTTCCCCCCCACTGTAATTTTCAGAGCAGGGATGTATTTAGAAAAAGAACTGACTTTCTAATAGCTCGGATAAAGGACAAAAGGGACACTCTACCGGTGCTTTTGTACAGCATTCCTGTCATAGTTCCAGCAGCTATGGTATTCAGGTCATCTTCTGCACCTCGTGTTTTTTCAATGACTACTCCAAATGCACTATAAAGCAGAGCTGGAAAAGAAAAGAAACATTGAAAAATTAAACCAAACTAACTCCCATCCTCTGCAAAATAAGGCTTAAACTTCAGACTCTGTTTGACTATTTAGGCTATGCTTCTAAAGTATATACTTTTTCTTAAAGGGGGAAAAGCTTCTTTTTTTTTTTCCCCTTCCCCAACCCTACTTTAATTTTACAGATAACATTTAATTTTCCAGTCAGGGTCTGGTAATAAAATAACATTTTTAATGACGCTGGGTTGACAGGGCAACTCCACCTCTGCCTGCATGCAAAACCTTTGTCCTGAGCCCTAGAGAGCTTTGGGAACTGATAGCAAATGGATTAGAGAAGTGTGTAGGCTTTTAGCAGGGATGCACATATAAATCATGCCTTTTGAAGGGGACTCTCCTGCCCACCAAGCACTGTGATACAGTCAAGTATTAAATCTTTCATGCTGACAAAGAACAGGAGAGTATGTCCTTTCATCATAGCAGAAAAATACACTATATGACTTCATTCTTTCTCTGTTCTTCCAGAATAAGAAACACTTCTGTTAAAAATCATGTTAATTCCTTTATAAGCAAGCATATTACAGTCAATGGGAGGAAAAGTAGCATCTTTCTCCACTCAACATAAGTAAGGATGTTTTTACCTGGTCTTAGTACATGTAGTATTACAATGAGAAGGATGAGTTTTATTCAACAAAATATTTTGAAATACTTTAATACAGTTGTTGCTATCCTTCTTTAAAAATAGAATGACAAAAATTGACAGCAGTGACAAAGAAATCCGAGTGACAGAAGCACTTGCACAAGTGAACTGAAATGCAAAATACCTCACCTCCTTGCAAGGAACTTTTCTGGTAATTTCTGGAGCAATATCAGCTCCTAAAATACTACATTCTGTTTAAAGCTATGTTTGAGAGGTCACATTTTAAAAGAAAAAACAATAATTTGTTAATGGAACACACCTACAAACATTTTTGAGTAATCTTTCTTCAAATACAGCTGGAAAAATATGTTAATGTTTCACTTACCCTGGAACCTTGAACTGCAGTGTGCCAACACCTCTGTTTTCAGGCTTGTTTTGATCTGTTTTTGTTTTTTTCTCCAAAATTTACAATACAAAAAATATAGGCAATATACACCCCAACATGTGAATGGCTATACTCTATGTAGTTCAGGACCCCAGCTCTGACCACTGCCTCTACACAAGGCATCAAAAGTGGATGTCTGGACTAAACAGCAAACTAATCTATTTTCTATCTATTCCAAAATAATCTTTTTGCATTAGTTTTGGATTTCTTCCTTCACAGTAACTGAGCATCTTGTGGTTTTAAGGCTAAAGAAAAACAAACTTGTATTCTCTAGTGCACCAGTTATTTCACAGATATTTATGAAGTCCTCTAGAGTCACCTTTGAGGTAGATGGTGGGATTTTTTCCAAAGCTTATCTCATTGAAAAGTTTTTTTTATTCTTGTACATCAGACTCTTGATCATTTTCTTTGTTCTTTGTCTAATCTGTCAACATACTACATTAAGTTGTTTTCTAATGTATACTAAATTGTTTTCTAATTACATGCCTCCAGGTACCTGTGCTTAAACTTTTCTGAGTGTCATTAATTTTTTTCTAATGCTTACTTGATATTTCTTTATGATCCAAAGGAAAAAAGTTGCAGATTTTTTCCTAGCAGATTTGATGATGAAAATTTTGAAGGATATTCTTGCCCTTTAAAAAGGTCTATCTGTATGAATTAAGCTTACTCTATAATATAAAATAGCAAGTTTACTTACCCAGAGATCCCAGTGTGTTAGCCCATAATGCTCCTTGCCTTGTCACCATATTTAGAATTCTATAAGATAGTTTAAAATATATTAAAAGCTTTAGTTCTCTGCATTTATATTGAGGTAGAGTCATAAGCTGCAAAATTGAGGTTTATTGAGGCTTAAAGTGTTTATTCTGTGCATTTGCTTTATCAATTAAAATGGAGTAACTACGCAAAGAAACAATCAAAGGTACATAGAACTGGAAGAAAATGCACAGATACTGGTAATATGTGATCTGCTCTACTATGCCTATTACAAACAGCAATGTGTGCAATGTTGGTAAATATTTAGCCCTGTCAAGATTTAAGAAAATCTTCCTCTTTTCCAGTTTAACTGGTACTACTAAGAATTAATTCTCTCCCTTAACATGACTTTCCAGTAACCTAGTCAATAAAACTTCTTCTTACAGTGACTGTATGTATTTATCCAGACTGACTGATACACTTAGACTGACTTCAGGGGCTGTGAGAGCTCCAGGAAAGCTAGAGCCCTCCCCTAGCAGGTGTGACTGATGGAGTCAGTGACCATGTTTGAGGGAGCACCTTGCGGCCTGAAAAAATGGGATGGGAACCAAAGCTTGAACAAAAGCATGTCAGGGAGAAAAGAGGCAGGCTTTCACATCTGTTTCTCCAGGGCGGCACACACAACAAGAGCAAAGAGCACTGAGTATTTCTGCATGTATGCTTCCGGACTAGCACTAAAGAGGTGTAGCATATCCTTAGTATGCTCTCACAGAAGCATAATAGTACTTCCTTCTGGCATCAGCCGTCTCCAGAACGGTGACAACAACAGCCAGAAGAAATGACTGACGTTTATCTCCCAGCAGTGTAACACTATCACAGGCATGGTACTGCCCTGGACAGCTGACTACCACTGGGAATAGCTCATCATTTAATGCAAAGTGTTGCATGTTATATTCTCATTAGAGAATGTTACTTTTCCTTTTTTTTTTTTTCTCTTATTTTTTGTTTTATTTTCACTAGGAGATAAGCCATTACACGGTATGGGTAGGTAATGAACTAAATGCTTATGGAAAAATTCAGTCTCAAATGTGGGGGGAGGGGAGAAAGAGGGAAAAACAAGAAGCTAGTGTACTAGTTAACTTCCATCCTGTTTCCCTCCCCCTGTCGATTTTGTTAACATTAATTCAGTTCTGAACTGATGAGAAAGTTTGTAATTTTAATAATTACAATGTGAGATATTTGACAATGGAAATATTAATAGCAAAATTCCAGGTCAGAAAAAAATCTCAATATACACAAAAATAGTCAAGGAAAATCTAGACAGGCATCTTTTTTCCTATCTGATAAGGAAAACATGGAACTTAACATGCCATTTCAAGGTGATGACCTTCAATGTGCCTTCTCCCTTGAATGGTAAGAACTAACTGTGTCCTGACTGCCACCTGCTGGGCTTCACTCATCAGAGCTTGACAAAATGTTTTTGTAGGACTTCGCTCATTTCATGTTCATAAAATACACCTTTCTTCATTTAGAAGATTATGGAAGAGTCATAGTTATAGTGAGGAGTTTTTAATTTTTAACTGCATTTTTAATTGTAGAGATGGGTAAAGAAATGGAAGAGGAACATAAAAACGGCATTTAAAAAGGAGCAGAGCCACTCCAAACAGTACCAATCAATATTAGCGTCCTCTAATATTCCCTTCTTCCAAAGCACTGTGAAAGAGTGAAAATGTTTTCCCTCAGTTATCTCACTCCTCTAGGTTCCTATGTCCCCCTCACAGGTAACGAATTTTTCCTATTGTTATGTTTAATCAACTGATACTTTATAATTTTAGAAGCAGAAGCATTCTGCATTAAAAAATGTTCTTTACTGGATTCTTTCAGATATTCAGATGCAGTGACAACATGGGAATGCTCTGAGTGTTTGTGGAAGCCATAATCAAGAAAAACTTGCACCATCCAACACTTGCTAGCACACACCTAGGTTGTCCCTAATGCAAAATTGGGCAGGCCCAGCTTCTACATTTTAATCTCTTTCAGTTTTGGAAAGGTCAGGAGTTCTATGAGAACTTACTCTAGGGAAAGTGAAAGCAAAACATGCCTCAAAATGGGCATTTTGGGAATATTTCAATGTCCAAAAAAAATATTAACTTTGAAGCAGATTTCTAGCAAATATCAAAGAAACAGTTACTTTCTCAAATATTTAAGGTAAGTCAGAGGAGATACTGATTATTATCCCTCACTGAAACGGAACTATGTAACTAATGTGTGTATTTTTGAGATTAAGTACTTACTGTACATTTCTAGGTTTTGACCATGCCATATTCTGTGTCTCCTTCAAGCCAAGCCGCAAGCCATTCAGTGCACCAAATGCTGCTCCTAGTTAGAATAACATTAGTTTAGTACTAAAAAATAGCTACTAGAAGCAGAGAGGATATTGAAGGTGTTCAGACTGAAGCAATTTATCTGGATCTATAGATGAACACTGAATAACAAGACACTTAAGATCCTGTTAATTAGTTTGGTACATTAGTACTACCTGGATAATTGGCAAAAAAAATACTACAGCTTACCTGTCATACAACATCCTCCAATGGTAAAAAAGGCCAATTCAAATCTGCCCCGTGTTTTGTTGGCTCCTGTGGGCAGGATAAACTCATCTGTATCCTGGAAAAAGATCAATATGATAAGCTTGTATTTTCCATGTATGCCCCTTTCAAAATATAAGTTGCATTTAAAATTATTAATCTTTCATTCATAAAATGAACTGAAGGAAAAACTGAACCAAACTGTTTCTAAATAACTGGTATCTACATTCAAGGGAAGAGCCCACCTATGTATGTTAATGAGAACAAAGGAAGATCTTCAAAAAACAGCTGGCTGTCCTAACTTTCCAAAAATGAAATCAGACAGTCAAGGAACTCATACTGTCATTTATTTAACAAATGTTTGCTTAATTAAACTTTATAATTTGAAGCTGGCAATACAGGGCTAACTGCTCTTTAGGGACCCTCCTGTTGTCTGATTACACAGCATTGTTTTTCCTTGAGAAACCTATGGTAATGCATTAAGATTTTCTCACTACTTGGAAACTAAAGGAAAATTAAGTAATTCACTGCACTAAGTGACCTATTTTGAAGATATGACAAAACAAATAATTTATTCATGACCACCACTGGTTTTGAATGTGAAATATGAAGTTGGTAATTTGGTTATATTTGTGCATTCTTCTACAGGAATAGACTTGTGTTCTTGTAGACAGTCTAAAAAGAAGAATATCAAGAGCAGATGGATGATAACTAGCATATGTATAGAAATAAGGTCAACTAAAGCATACTTTTTTTTTAGATTTTGCTGAGATGTACGTATGCTCATAAGGTGCCCAAGAAGTAATATCTCTTTTTATGCTTCTGTGCTTTCCACAATCACACTTGTAGTTTATTCACTATATAAATAGTACATCATTAGAACAAGCACAGTCTCAACTGCATTCTGAACCTTTTTCTTAGTCCATACTTGACACATTATCCAGAGTAGCAATTATTTAAGGTGGCAGACAGTATAGATGATTTGTGTATATATATGTATATATTTGGCTTCTAATTTTTTTAATAACATGAACAAACTGAACCTGTAATATTGTTCCCTGTAGCTGGATATCTGGAGAAATTGTGTGATTTATTAATTAGGAGTTTATTACTAGTTCCTCCTCGTAAGACTCATGCTTATTACTAGTGCTAGTCTGTGTCACTACTGGCACTGTGTTACTAGACTGTAAACATTAAGGGTGACTCTCCTAGGCAGGAGGGTGCACTCAACATTCTGAAAGCAAATGGGTGTTCTGCCAGAAACAAGGGATCTCCATCCCTCCACAGATACTTTAAGACACAAAGCAAATTCTAAGGCTAATAATTTAGACTCTTGTATTTTGAAATCTTGCATTAAAAAAACTCCATTAATTTTTAGAACAACAAAGTAATCGAGATTGGAATGGACCTCTGGAGATAATCTTGTCTAATCTAGTCCAAGCCCCTGCTCAAAGTAGGGTCGTTTCCAGGTGGGTTTTGAGCATCTCCAAAAATGGAGAATCTGGGCAATGGTCTAATACCTGACAGTCTGAAAGGGGGGGGGGGAGGGGGGAAACAAAACACGTTTCTCTCAAATAAAGGGAAATTCAATTGAATGTACTTCTCGGTGACAAATGGCAAGAGCATACAACACATGCTGTTCTGCTACCTATTGTTGTTACACTAGAGATTATTTTTAGATCTATTTTGTAAGTTATGACACTAAGTTATGACATTAATGCCAGAAACTTAATTTCTTTTAAAGCCCCTTTCATTTTAAAGCTGTTAGTTAGCATACAGAAACTTTGCCACCAAAATTCTGGTCTCATACAATGTTGTTTCCAGATATACTGTGCTAGCTACATGAGACAATGTTAAATGGCATTTTGGGAAGAGATCTTTATAATCACTAGGCCTTTTTTCCCCACTACTCAAAGACAGCAGGTTAGAAAACTGTGCTAGTGAATCCACCTAAGACAGGTGTGTATCTCTTGTTTACTACCTTTAGAGGAATTTCATATTGTATTTTTGACCACAACAGCTTATAGTAGAAAAACAATTTTTTAAAAAATTTCCCTCAGTTGCATTCACAGCTTTCTATTGGCAAAAGTGGTGACAAAAAAAATAAAATGAAACAAAAGCCTCAGATTAGCAAATACTATATAACTGATTACTTTCTGTGCTACTCTAGCAAAATTTAATGGTCACAGATAATCATAGAATCCTTAAGGTTGGAAGGGACCTCTAGAGGTCATCTAGTCCAGCCCTCCTGCACACGCAGGGTCACCTAGAGCACGGGACACATGACTGTGTCCAAGCGGGCCTTCAAGATCTCCAGAGAAGGAGACTCCACAACCTCTCTGGGCAGCCTGTTCCACTGCTCCATCACCCTCACTGCTTGTGCAAGCCATATACACATAAGTTAAGTAACTGAAATCATTAAGACATGTTTCCTTATTGACTAAGCTTAAACTTTTTTCGGCTATGCTTAATGTAACAAAAACAAAAAAAAGGAAAACACAGCGTTTTCATTAATGTTTCCTCATTTGTCTCAAGACTGCCTATCACAGATTGGTTGAGGTTGGCCAGTCCAACTCCCCTGTTCAAGCACGGTCACCTAGAGCACATTGCCCAAAATTGTGTCCAGGTGGCTTCTGAATATCTCCAAGATGCTCCATAACCTCTCTGGGCAACCTGCTCCAGTGCTCTACAGGCCATTGTATGTTAACTAAATACTATGCTGTGTTAAGTACCCAAGCCCCATTATTCTGTAGATACAAACTGAAAGATTTATCTCCTAACAATCTCACTTTGGCTATGAAAGGTGATGGCGGAAACTGATGGAGAATTACAGGAATTTGCAGCCACTGTGGGAACAGCACATGTCTGTGTCACCCCTTTTGTGAACTGTCCAACTCATGACTGTACAAAAAAATAACCCATTGAAAGGGTGGATAGTTTCTGGATGTTTTGACTGGCAGAATGGGCTCAAAAAGGCCAGAACTGGAGCAGGGCAGTGAGGCAGCCAAGTGCCTGAGAGCAAGGAGGAAAAAAGGAAAACAGAGGTGAGCAAAACCTTTTCCTTTTCACTAGCAACAGCTTGTTATACTGATACAGTAGCCTCATTTAGTTTCTATTGAATTAATTTTCTTAGACTAGACGTTATCTTGCCTTGGCACTAGGGCCATGCATGATTTTAAGCACAGTACTGAAAATCATCCATTGCCTTCAGGAGTTAATCACATGCTATACAGCACTGCATGAATTCTGAAGCCTCTGTACATACCATATCAACAGTGGGAATAAGTTCAATGCGATAAAAACAACCATTCTTCTCACCTGTACTAGGTACCTGGGGTCCAAATTTAAATATGGAGACAAAGGATTCATCCCGGTTACTGAAAGAAAAGAAAGAACACGCTGATTGACACTTTCTCTCATAATTTCAAGCCCAGTATGTCGAGGAGGGCAGAGCCAGAGGATGGAGCCAATGGGAATCCCGTCATTGTGCCGCATAGTTGGCTAAAACGGGCAGGCGCCTACAGGAGATCCCTATTTAGGGGAGCGCCGCGCTCAGGTACGCGCTGCGTTTCCTGCCACGCGCCCGGCGGCCCGGCCGAGGGCCCGGCCAGCAGGAAGCGCTCCCAGGCCGCCCCGAGCGGCACACGAGGCCGAGGGGGAGGCGGCGGCCCGGCCCGGCCCCGCGCCATGATGCTTCCCCTTCACCTTCCTCTCCTCCCCTTCCCGGCGCTACTCACGCGGCACCCCGGCCAGGTCCGCGTGCGAGTAGCCCGCGCTGCCGGCGCCGAAGAGGCCGCCGAGGCCGCTGCCCTTGGAGTTGCCGCCGCCGCCCTCCATGGCGCCGCCGGGGCCGGGCCGGGCCGCCAACCGCCACCAACGGCCGCCGCGACGACCTCGGCGCCGCCGTAAAGCGCCGCCCGCGCGGCGCTGCTTTCCGGCTGCCGCGCGGCGGCGGCGGCGGGCGGAGCGCGGTTGCCATGGTGAGCGGCAGAGGCGGGCGGGGAGCCATTTTGGAGCGGGCCCCTCGCTGCCCGCCCGCCCGTGCCGCGACCGGCCCCGGCCCCGCGCCGAGCCCCGACCCGCCGCGCCGCGGCCCAGAGGATGCGCAGGGCCCGAGGCGCCGTCGCGCCGCGCCGTGCCCGGGGGGCAGCCCGGCCCCCGCGGCCGTTGGCGGCGCCGCCGCGCGGCTGAGGCGCAGGCGGGTCCGCGCCCGCCGAGGATGAGCGCGGCCTGCGGGCCCGACCCCCCCCGAAAGCGAGCGCGGCCCGACCCCGGGCCCGGCCCCCGGCCGCCGCCGCCCGCCAGCCCCGCCGTGGGGAACAAAGGTCGGTGCCGGCGCCGGCGGCGGCCGTTGTTGATCCTGCTCTTTGGGGGCCTGCAGTAAGCGCGCAACCCGCGGAGCGGGGCGGGGGCGCGTTCCTGGGGGCCGGCGGGCATGGGGTGCCCAGGCCTTAGTGCGCGGCGAAGTGCGCCCTTCGGGACAGCAGGGAGGAAGGGAAGGGAAGGGAAGGGAAGGGAGAGCCGTCCCTCGCGTTTGCCGCGTGCCCGAGTGGGTGCCTGGGACATCGGTAGCAACGGGAGCAAGTAACTAAGAGGCTACTTGGAGCAGGTAGTAGTGTGGTGTTGTACGCACGCTGATGTTGTTGTTTGCAAAGTGATAAAAACTGAAAATACAGTTGCTTTTCTCTGATAGAATCTGAGGAATGGTATGTTTTTTTGTTTCTTTTTTTAAGTTGGAAATGTTGATGAGAAACTTAGTTATCCTTTAAAAATAACAAAAGTTAACCTTATTGTTTACACTGATTGCAAATGTATGTTGGCTTGTTCTTAACTTTTATGCTTTTACCACCTTATGAGCAGTAAAAACAGGTGCTAGTCTCATTAAAGACAAGTACTATGTGTTATATTCATTTTCAGGCTTAAAGGGCAAGTCACATGCAAAGTTTCCAAACCAAAGTGATTTTGTTCTGTTCTGAAGCTGCTGCTGCCACAATTTCTCCTTTTTTGTCTAGTTTGTTCCTCAAACAGTAGTCATTTGGCTTGATAGAGATTTATTTGCCCTACATTTCAGAATGTCTGGCTGCTTTGCACCCCTTTCCTGTTGGTGATCTTGAGACATGAAATACAGGATGATGAAAATTTGATAAGCAGGGATAATATTTTTAAGTTATAATGGATCATTAGAAATATATATTTTTTTATTTTTCAATTCATAACTCTGCCAAAAGCTCTTGTTTTTGTGGGGGTGGGGTGGCAGTTATTTTTGAAAGTGTGGCATGGCTCTGCCTGTGCCTCGTGTGTATGTGGCTTGACCCCATGACCTAGTCAAATGGTAGCAACTTTGCCCCTTTACTTTTGTGCTAGGTTTTAGAAAAGCGTGAGATGCTTTAAATATTTTCTAGACATTACCTTTACGTGCAAAAAATTCTGTACTTCTGGAAAGGATATTCATAACCAGCTGTGGAGAAAGTGGCATTCATGGCCTTGAACTTTACTGTGATACCTTCTAGGTTACCTATGGCACAAAAAAGTTAGAGAACCCCTTTTGCAATAAAATGCTAAGTCAGTAGTGACTGTAAATCAGAGTAGCTAGATCTGTTGTTCTGATCTACATGTTGTGCAAAACTGCTGTTGCAATGGGAAAATTGTATATTTTAATTACCCAGTTGACAGCAGTGAGTAGACACCTTGTACAGTCAGCAGGGGCAGGTAGAGAAAATCTCTTGGCAAATGGAAAGAAAGGGAACTGAAGCTGGCCGTCATTTTTTTTTAGCATTAAGTTTAAAAACAAGAGTAAAAAAAACTGAAAGTCTTCTTGCACTAATGCCACTCTACTATAGACTTTCCAGATGTGAAGTGACTGCCTCAACTCTTTGTTTCCCGAGTCTCTAGATAATTAGTTCCTGGGGTGCTGTTCTAATCAAAGCTTTTCTGAACTGCAGCAACGTGGCAGAGATAAAAAAGACTGATACATTCACTGGGCCTTTATGGTTGATAGTGAATTTGAAAAAGATGCAACACATTTTCTTGCTGTTTAGGGGAGTCAGCATTGATAGCCTTTACAAATTTGTTTTTGGCGGGGGAGAGAGTCTTTTTTTCAGTGTTGGTCACTCTTAACACTCAGTCTTTATATTAAAATTCATGCTCACGGTATACTACGTGCAAGTAAGATTGTCTTATGGGTCTTCTAAAACTCAATTGCAAACAGGAGGCTTTGGGTTGGTTTTAATTTGATTATGTTGCATCTCCTCGTTATTCCAAAGTTCAGCACAAATCTTTCAGACTCTCTGTGTTGGTGAGAATAAAAGGTAATAAAGGCTGACTATATTAAAACTAAACATTGCACCACATGTAATGTTAATAATGTTAATCTGGATGCTTCCTGTAGCAGAGGTGATGATAAAGAAGGTACTCTCACTTGCATTCCACGCAAGCTATTTTACTCATAGGCAATCATGTTGCAGTCTCGTCATGTTTCATGTAATAATGTAGCAAATTGTATTTTTGCAGTTTGTAAACAACGGACAATTACCTCTTGGTTGGAGAACAAAGGACCCCAGAGAAAGGAGTCCGAAAGGTAAAATGTGCAAATGTACATATACCTATCTAAAAGCTGTGTTCTTTGAGATGCCTTTGGCAAGCACGACTAGCCACTGAAAAAAAGCAGCTCTGGTTCTGTTGCTTTCTTTGCCTAGGCATGTCTCCTATGGAGAATTAGTTGACAGAGTCTCACTACTGAAAGCTAGCTAGCCAAATTTAAAAAAAATAAATAAAAAATGCTGACTTAGCTCATTGGATCAGCATGACACTTACCCCTGCTGGTCTCAGGAGTAGACAACTGTTAGATGAGATCGGTGGTCATGTCCTTAGTTAAGAATCCTGCCTTTATTTTGTCTTAACACAGAGAATAATAATTTTCAGATTTTGACTGATGGTCTTGTACTCACAGATTTATTGTTAATTTAAAGACAAAATTCAGTTTTGCTTCATCCCGATAGGCTATAATAGTATAAGTTCATGCAACCCTAATTAATTTGGGCTAAAATTAACAAGACCCTCAACTGTTAATTTGAGCTATTTTGTCAAAGGTGTCATGGAAGTTTTGCTACTGAAGAGCACCATGTAAATTTTTATGGTACTAAATTTTTATGGTACTTATGTAGTGTGTCAGGAGCAGTGTTGGCAAGACAACTATATTCTCATGGGTTTCATTTTAATGATATGTACTTCAGAGGAATATCAAGTGGTAAATCTCTATAATTCCAGTTGTAAAAATGGTGTTTTATTTTTCATTAATATTTGTTAATAATTAGATAGTATAATCTATGGCAGTGCTGAAATGATTAGCAAAAGACAGGTGAACTTATGAAAGTTAATAGTATAGTTCTACTAGATTAGTACAAAAATTAGTTTATTAATAATGTTCATTTAATAATGATTTAATAATTAAAATTTAATAATTGTAATTTTGTAATCAGTTCTAAACATACTCTAATGTTATACCTATGCATGGTGATTCTTCTAGGTATAAAGAGCCATATTCTGCTTACAAGAGTAAGGAAATAGCTTGACATTTTTGAGACTGTTACATTATTTTGCATCTTGCTCTTTTATACAGTAAATGGGAGAGAATAGTTACAAAGCAATAGAATTCCTTAGTCTTGCTGTCTTTAACTGTTTAAAAAGAAAGTTAAGGAGGACTTTTCATAACTTTTTTTTTCCCCCCTCATTTGGAGAAAATACCTAAATAATGAGTTTCAAGTGACCTGAGGCACAGTATAATACAGTTTTTGGAAAATTTAAACAAAAAGATTTTAGGTTTGGACATAGGGTTAATGAGTCATTGGACTAGATTTACTAGGGTAAGCAACTGATTCATCATCCTTTGAAGGCTTTAAATGGCAGTTATTACTAAAAGATATTTCCCACTTCAGTAAAACTTGTTGGTCCTGATAGTGCTCACTTAACAGATATAATGGGGTTTCTGTTTTATGCTTACAGTCATTCTCTGCTTTAAAAATACGTAGAGATTTCGTTTGGAGATAAGGCATTAATTTCTCTTAATTCTATCCCACAGCTTGGAAAGGAAAATTAATAATAATACTGAAGTAAATCCCAAGATGACTTCCATTAAAAAAGACAACTTCTGTGAACATGATGTGAAAAAGCTAGAGAATATTTGTCAGCAAAATTTTCCAAATATATCTGTGGAAGTTGGTGCAAAGCACCCAGATGTGCCTCAGACAGGCAGCATGTATAACTGGGAGGCTGAAGGTGTGTGTAAAGACCCAATCTTGGACTCGGAGCCTGTGAAGGGGACACAATCTGGAGAGCTGTTTAGAAATGCCAACATTGATCAGCTGCATAAAACTGGCAAACAGGCCCAAAGAGGCTCCGAAGAAAACAGTGACATTTGGACTCAAAGGAAATTATCTTCAGGACGGTCTTTGAAAACGGGAAATACAAAACTTTCTTCAAAAGTCACTGAGACGGATGCACAAGTTGTTTCCTGCAGTTCACAGAAGCTGAAGAGTTGCAATTCTGATGATGTAGCCTGCTCAGTGAGTGAACAAGAGGAAGGGGATGTAGTTCCAGAAAGCCCCCTTTCAGATGCGGGTTGTGATGCTTGTGTATCTGATCTTGGAGGTCCTGGGAAGCTGAGCAAATGTCAGAGTAGTTCAGGAGATTCTCCTGCTTTTGAGAAAGAAAGTGAACCAGAGTCACCAATGGATGTAGATAATTCTAAAAATAGCTGTCATGGATCAGAGGCTGATGAAGAAACAAGTCCTTTTTTTGATGAGAGAGAGCAGATAAATATGTCAAAATCCATAAACCAGTCTCCCAGAATTCAGTGTGGGGATACTGAACTGGAGGCAAGGAAGTCACAGTTCTCTACCAAGGGTTGTGAAGGCTTTGAGGGGACAGATAACTCTGCCAAAGAGGATGAGCTGCATATGAAGTCACTTGGTATCTGTCCTGCTCCACTGTCAGAATGCAAAGGTGCAAAACAGGGTGGGAAGAAAGACTCCAAAATCACCTCTCATTTCATGAGGGTACCTAAAATTGAAGAGAAAAGGTTTGTCTGCTTGTCTCTCCGTCTGTGTTTTCTCACCTGAGTATTTTACTACTTAATGATAGCATTTTGAATGCTGGATTGTACAAGGAATGTTGCAAAATATGTGCTAAGAAATGAAAACAACTTCAATGTAAGCTTTAAATAACCCCTATTTTTTAATAGGACTGCATTTTTAAAGGATATGTTTTTCTAGTGCCATTTTTAATTCACTGGAGACTTAGCTAACATTGGGAGCTGTGTTCACTGTAGAAAGCTGGTTTAGTTTATGAAGGAAGTGATTTAGGGCCATTGGATTTTTAATGCTTGAAAACAAATGGTGATACAGGAGTACTTTGCACAGTGTAGAAGCTTTGAGGTCAGTGCAAAAATTTTGTCTTTCAAAAGAAGTAGAGATGTGAGGCTTTCTTTTGGGGAGTCTTTATTCATAACTTGTGAGAAAGGAGGAATAGAGATGAGACACATCATAGAAACAAAAGGCCTAAGCAGGACCCAGAAGTCCATATGTTAGATTAGTCCATATGTTATATAAGGACACACGGATAATTTCTGCCCTGAAGAGCTTGGATTTCAGAGAGCAGAGCAGGGAGAGAGCTGTGTTAGCTGTTGTAATATGCAATCATCTCACACTAATGTTTCCTTTCAAGTCTTAAAAGTGGGACAAGAAAGGAGTTTTTTATACATTTACTGGGACAAGGAACAGCACAAACCATACTAGTGAAGGAAATACAGAGGGTAACAGAGGGTGAAAAGCTTGAATTTGAAAAATCTTGAGATCGGTAGGCTGGGAATGGACTTGGGAGTATTAGGGGTGCTTTGCAGAATAGCTAGTAAGATAAACTGTGAGGTTGTTCTGACTTTAACCAAGATGATGTGAAGGTTTTAAGCTTCAATACCAGGCTAAACAGTGGAATTGTCTATAGTGCTTAAGAAAACAATTAGAATAAAACTTAATTTTCTGAGTTTTAGTTAGGCGAGGTCTGCAGTAGGTAAGAGCGGCCGAGTTCTCAATTTGGGGAGAAAAAAAAATCAGTGTTTCATTAAGCTGGTCTTGGTAAAGTGTCATGCTAATGCAACTGCATAGTTTGCATGTTATTACCCTTCCTTTTTTCATTATTTGCACCTGAAAATATTGGCGTATGCACAGATGTAGCAAACAGGTTCAACAACATCTTTATTCAGAGTGGAGTAACTTCGCTAAGGGGAGCCAAGAGATCTAAGCCATACCTGGAAGTGTAGGCTTTTATCTTGTTTTGCATTTTCCTCTGAGAACTTTTCTTTCTTGAATGAGAAACATTCGGAATGTTGCATCAAGCACATAGCTAAGCCCCAGTCAAATTTGTAGAAACAGTCACAAATGCTATTTAGGGGCTCTTAGCTGGTCCAGTTAAATTGTCTTGTTACAGAAAGAGTTTTAACTTCTCAAAAAGGAATAAGGGAATCGAGGTGATGCTACATGAAATGCTAAGAATGGATGGCCATGCAGATTGTGTCGTGTGACATGCTGAATCAGCACGCGTGTGCTTTTTCGAAACATGGGCCTATTTTGGATAGAGGAGAGAGGAGTGAAGTTTGAAATAGACTGTCATGTCCTTTCTGTCAAGTCCGTAAACTTCTAAGTAGCACTTCTGTCTCCAGTGTCAGCTTATGAGTATGCCGAGATTAGCACATATTTGTAAAAGTTGCATCCTAACATGGTAATGTAACATAAAAGCGGTTTTAGAAACGTAGCGAAGCTTAAGAAGCCTTCCTGGTATTTTATGCTCTGATATCAAAGCAAACCGTGAAGAACAAAATAAATAAGTTCCATATGGGTTATACACTTAGCTCTCCCACCCCCTCACCTGCCATGTTTGAAGCTTTAAAGGAGAAAAATTGTTGCATCCATTGCGAGTGTTTCATACTGTTTGAAACAGATGATAAAATTTCAAACATAACTTGTTTTGAAGCAGGTAGATTGATCTGCTCTTCCACATATTTAAAACTTGCAGGTGTTTTTTGAATTGTCATTTTTACTTTTTTTGTAACCATTTGGTCTGACGTGAAAAAAATAACTGAGAAAAGGTGATCAAGAATTTTAGTTTGTAGTTAAAGGAATGTGTGTATGCTTGCCTGTGTGTGTGTGTTCGTTTTTTGACTACATTAAGAGAGGGCTCTAGAGAGGGTCCTGACAATTGCAAACCACTGAGTAACACTTCTGTCCTTGGTAAGATCTCTAATAAGGAGTGGGATCATGGAAAAACAGTCTGGAATTTATCGGACTATTTATCAGTCAGCCTTGCTCCTCAGAGAAGGCTCCTGCCTCACTAACCTGTTGCAGCTCTGCCAAGGTGTTTGTGAGCATGTAGAAGAAGAAATTTAAGTAAAAGTATTTGAGAGGGAGGGGGTAGATGGGGAGGGCTGATGTTAGTGGTTGAGTGTTTTCCCCTAAATAAGCTTTGGTCTGGGGCTGCAGCAAGGCTGGTGTGGAAACTGGCAGACTTATACGCTTAAATCTCGAAGCAGAAACTGTGTGCATTTGCCACCAGGTTTTTCAGTGGAAATGAAATGTTTAATTATATTTGTATTTTAACAGCAAGAAAGAAAAGTGTGAATTCAAACCTCAGAGGCCAGGAAGGAAGATTCCTAAATATGTGCCCCCTCCGCTTCCAGCTAATAAGAAGTGGTTTGGGACACCAATTGAGGAGATGAGAAGAATGCCTTTGTGTGCGGCCCGTCTTCCTCACCTGCGACCCTCAGCTAATCACACAGTAACCATCAGAGTACGATCAGTTAGCATATTTGCTTTAAAACAAAAATTTCTTACTGAGTTGATATTCAGTAATAAGAAACTAAGGCAGTTCTGCCGTGCATTAGATTTACTACATTAGCAGGTTATGTAAATCTTTCCTTGCAGCTCCCTGCTATCAGCCTGGGACAACTGACTTTCCTGAGAGTTGAGTTGTCTCCTGATTCTGAGAATCAGGATGTTAAGATCCAGAGAAAATGTAGTTACATTTTTTAGTGCCTCTGGCTTGTTTGATTATTTTTTTTTCCTTGCACAGGTATATGCATGTTTCTTGGTCTGATTTGTAAGCTGTGGGTTTTGAAATATGTCTGCATATTTCTTTTGGATTTAAGATGGAAAATAGGTTCAAGATATAAGAAAGACTATGAGTGGAGTTGGGAGCAATTTTGCACTGGATTTTAGGTCAAATCTGACATATAGATCTTCTCCTTTTGAGTAATATGTAGTTGAATATTCCTGAGAGAAAGTGTGTGACCAAAAACTTGCAGGGTCCTTGACAAATCCCAAACAGAAGCACGGTGCATTACATTTAAAAAAAATTAAGTTTTGAAAAAGCTTAAACAAAAGTTCAAACAAGCAAATGCCAGTATTAAGGAAATTAATTCTTGCAGAAAGACACGTAACAGGTTAGATCTTTAAGAATATTGCATTATTTATTTTATATTTCCTCATATTCTGTGGCATAAGATTAAACTACTGCTGTATCTTATAATGACTTATCCTGTTTATTATTAGTTTAAAGGATGTTATTTATGTGCTTGGCTATGGTTTCTCTTCCAACAATATTTTGATTACTTTGGTGAAAGTATTTGGATGAAGTAACTGCTTAAGCTTATAAGTAAGGATATCTGTAGCTGAAAATTGAACATCAAGATAACTGCATGTATTGCTTTTATTTTGGTGCACATTAGGAGATCAAATGTTAAGGTGTTCTTTTTTATCAAGTTTAACACTTGAGGGGATCTTAACAATTATGTAGATCTTTACCTCCTGTCTGAATTCCTGTTGGTAACCTCAGTGAACATTATTTATTTATTTATTTTTGTTAAGTTGCGACACATACTATTTAGGACTTAGAGATGGAAAAATCCATCATATAGGTTTTTGGTTGTTCTCGTTTTCCCTCTTTCTGAAAGAGGTGACTGTAGATGAAAGCTTTTCATTTCATTATGCCTGTGCTTTTTCTTTGCTCCATATAAAATTTTCAAAATGAAGCTTGAGGCTTTTTTTCTTCTCCCTCCCCCTGGGTTTTAGGTAGACCTTTTGAGGGAAGGAGAGGTACCTAAACCTTTTCCAACTCACTACAAAGACTTGTGGGACAACAAACATGTCAAAATGCCCTGCTCCGAACAAAATCTCTACCCTGTAGAGGATGAGGTAAGATAAAGGTGCTTAGAGTTGTGCAATAAAATATGTACTTTTTATTCCATATATATATTTATATACATATACAGGTCATGTATGAGTTTTCTGTTTTTCTCTATCTGAGTTTTCACTCATGCTCGGTGGGCAAACTATGTGCTTGGCACTGGAAAGTCTGGTAGATGGATGTATTTGGCCTGAAAATCTGGATTCTGGGGCATGCATGATGCTGCAGATAGAGGGTTGTTTTTTCCTTCTAGTAGTTATTATCTATTTTTTTTTCTGATTACAGAGGACAGGGGGAGGCTTTTATTGGTAAAGCAATTCAGGATAACCACAAATATGAGTGAAATGACAACCAAATTCTGAATTTAATGTTCTGTCAGGGGTTGCTCACTGATTGAAATAAATCTGACTTTGCTGTTTGGCTAAAATGATGGCAGGAGGATTAAAGAGGTGGCCTTGCTTGGTTTGATCAGGTGTTTCTGCTCACAATATATTTAAACACCTGATGAAACACAGCATAGGGTGCTGGTTAAAGTGAGCAAGTGCCCTGTGGTGAAAGCTGTACTGTTGGTAGTGGGAATGGAGATTTTTGACTTCTAGGTAAATTACCCTCTGTCTTTTTCATTTATCGACTTTACAGATGCAGCATAAGATGAATTGAATTAATCTTTCACTGATGTTTCTTTGTTGCCAGTTGAGGAAGATGGGTTGTACCTGGCCAGCAGTAGTCTTGTAGCTATTGTGTAAATATCAGGCACCAAAACTTCCTGTTCCGAAAGAATATTATAGGGTGTTATATGTAAATTGGGTTGGTGGATAAGTGAGCCATACCAGTCTGTTTTTATAATATATGACCTTAATTTTCCTAATTTTACATTTTTATAAAGTTAGTTAAATTTATATTCTGAGTTGTAGCATTTATAAACTGTGATAATGTTTTATGCGCAAAATTAACTTTATTCATTTGGCCTGAGAAATAGTGCTGCATATGTGAAAAAGAAGACTTCAATTAAAAAGGCACACTTTGAGATAGTAAAATGCAGTGGCTTAAAAGTTGCAACAAGTGCTTTATAATTATTCAAATCACATCATTTATTTTTAAATAACCTCACAAATAAAATGACTCTTCTAAAGTTTTGTGGAAAGGAAGCAATGAGCACTAAATGTCTTTCCATTTTTTTGAATGCTTTCATCTGACTATTTTGATGGTTTTGTTTTGAAGAATGGGGATAGAACTGCTGGAAGTCGATGGGAACTAATTCAAACTGCCTTACTTAATAAATTTACCTGCTCACATGATTTGAAGGTAAGTTTATCAGTCTGAAATCAAGTGCGTATAAACATATAGATTAGAATTACTACCAGGTTTTTCATGTGGTGATGTCAGTGAGTTTGTTTAATCATTTAAAGTCTGTCATATTCAGGAGGTCTCGTAATGAATTCTACAAATTCACTGGGCAAGGAAGATGGGGAGCTTCTACTTTTCTCCCTGGAATCACTTCTGGATATGGTGGTATCTCTGAAAGATATTAAAGGGGCTTGCCTTTGCGAAGAACTGATACAATGCTACTGTTAATACAACAGATGCTGAACAGCATTAGTGAGTCTTGTGCTTAATATTTTAAGCTATATTTTTAAAACTAAATTTAAAAAGAACTACTGTCACTGTTTTGTGGAACTTGAATATGGAATCTCTTTTTTTAACTTAGTTAATTAAAAGAATTAGAAGGATTGATTTTTTTTTTAATCTGTTGTCCTTCTCCATCTTCTAATTAGTCCCATTGAAGTAGCTTCATAGGCAGACAGTTATGTTTGAGGACTAACTGCTCCAATTTCTAGTTCTATGTGCCACACAGTAGCAGTGAAATAAGTAACACGGTCAAAAATAATTCAGATCGGAAATCATTCAGTAGTCGGTCGCGTAGAGTTGGTTGCATCAACTATCTGTCTTTTGTAAGTTGCCAGAAGGTCACAAAAACAGAACTGTTCTTGATAGATTGTCACATTTTTCAGTGAAAAGAGACTGGTATTACTGTATTACCTGAGATGTGTATTTTAGTTTCCATGACTTGCTTTTGATGTATTTTCTCATTATCAGGCTGCTTATACTAGTTAGAAGCACAGTATAAACAATGTTTGCACACAGTGATGTCTAGGTTAAAAAGCTGAAATTCAGACTGTCGTAAGTGTTGCCACTGAATTTCCTTGCTATTGTTAAAATAAATCGGGCTTGATAAGTCTGTACGAAACTGTTTGTCCAGCAGGAACAGCATCTGGATCTTTTTGTGTAAAAAGAATTGCAGGGAATTCTTTAGCCCTTGTTGTGGAAGGGCCAGGTTAATCATGTGGTTCCAATTCTTTAGATTCTTAAACTGATCAAACCTTTGACGTATTGCAGAGGGATACTAGGAGGAAAAAATGTAGACCAGGGGAAAAACTTTCACCATTGAGCTTAAAATACAGGATTTATTAACATGGGATTGTGGCATGTTAGTACAATTGCATGTATTTTGGTAGGTTTTGTGGTAGGCTGTAGCCACTAGATGGTACTGTTCTTTCAAAAAGGAAATTTCATAAATAAAATAATTTTCTTCTGTGTCTCAAAGCGTTAATTTTGCTGTGTTCCTTCCTTAGGAGGCTATCCTGAGATACAACGTTGCTTATGCTAAGAAGTGGGACTTCACGGCTCTTACTGACTTCTGTGATAAGGTAGACCAAGTTGATTTGAAGTAGGAAAATAGGTAAAATCTAAAGAATTGTTCTTTGTATATCTTGAATTGCTTTTGGCTTCATTTCCTCTTTTGGGGTGAAGTTTTGCCTTTTCCAGTAAAAATCTATATAAATAATTATTAGGCTGATAACTTCAGCTGAAATGGTTATTATACTTTAAAAATTAGTTTCACTTTAAATCTTATGCAGCTAAGTGCTCTGAGAGATTCCGTAACAGCTAAGCTTATTGAAGGTAAGACATTAAGGTACACATCCAGTGTTCTTTTTCTGGAAAATGTTGCTCTTCTCTTAAACAAACAAACAAAAACTTTAATGCTACGTTGTAGTGGTTTTTATGTAGACTGTACTTTGCTGGTCTAGCAGTAAAATTTTGCTATATGCCAAGATGATACAACTCTTTCAGTGAGGGTCAAAAGACATCTAGAAATGATGACTGATTTGTGAGATTGCCTGATGAAAGGAGAAAAGACATGCCAAAATATTTTCTTAGACTATGGTGAAACGTGCAGAACTATATTTAGAAATACATATTCTATCATTAAGGATTGTGTGAACTTTTTGTTTTGTAAATTAGCAAGGCATCTGCTTTCAGAAGAGACTTTGCGCAATATATTTGTGCTCTGCTTAAGCGAGCGTGTATTAAACAGAAGGGTCAGATTCTCTGTGGAAATGACCTACATATACTAACTGTAGCAGAGTGTGGCTTTTGAAGTTACTGGGTTTGGGAGTGAACAGTGACTTTTTTTTTTTTTTGCATTTCCTTTTAACAAACGGATTCTGAGCATGAAATCTCCTTTCCTATTCTTGGATCCTATCGACTTGTTATATGCTCTTAACCAAGAATTCTGTGGTCTGTTTTGGAAAGGAACTTGGTAGTGTGCATATTTAATAGTGTCTGTATTAATGATTGATTGGAGGATATTTATTTGGGTGTTACTCTGATAGGTTCTGTATTTTATTAGATTATAAAGCATAATTTGGTGCTGTATTTTATGATTCTGGACACAACTGATGTCGTCTGTTAAGTGCATTCACTTCAATGTGTTTCTTTTGGATTGTTTCCTATTTTAGGTAGTTCCCTTTCAGTTCTTTACAATCCTACTTCTAAATTTCAAATAAATTTTCTTATAGTAACAGCAGTTACAAGTTCTGAGACTTTCTTTAAGTTTATTTTCCTAACTAAAAAAAAAAAAGCAAATGTCATGTAATATGTGACCCAGGACTTCTGCTGTATAGGTCACTTCTTTCACAAGTCTTCTACTGTCACATATGTGTTCAATGCCACCAAGTGGGTGGAATGAGGAGGGCAAGATCTAAAAAGACCTTCATGTAAGACTGATAGCGTGCAAATGATTTGCATTTTTGTAATGCAAAGACTTGACAAGAAGGTGCTTTCCAGACCTGAACTACTGTATCAGTCTTTTGTTGGAGAGCAAGGCTACATCATGCTGGAAGTGCTTAAAACCTTGAGAGCTCGGTCTGAGGATCAAAAGAAATGTGTCTGGGGTTATAATTTGGAGTTCATTAAAACACCTTTTTTTTTTTTTTTTTTTTTTTTTTTTTTTTTGAGCTGTGCTCTCTTATACTGCTGCCTCTTGCTCCACAAAATGATCTCTGGGTTTAAATAAAGCCAAAAAAAAAAAGCCAAAAAAAAACAAACAAAAAGGAACTAGTAAATCTGCTCCAATTCATTTGCCTAACACATCTGGACACCAACCATACTCTATGCCTTTAATCACCCCATTAATTACACCAAAATGCTTACCTGTTAATACCTAAGCTGAAGTTTAACATCTGGCAGCAATACTACTTACTTGAATTTAAACACCTGCTAGCTGTTATCCTCAGCGCATACACCATTTCCCACCCTGGCTTGCCCTGGTGCTGTGATGGGGGTGGGAATTATTTGCTAGAGCTTGTCCCCACGTTGTGGCTGACTCTTAACTGCAGAGAGCTGTTTTGAAACAAATGCTAACGGGAGCCCGTGGGAGGTATGGTCTAGAAGTGACCTAGAGCATAGAATTTATGGTCAGGTGGGTTAAACTGGATCAGTCAGGTGGTGGGTTTTTGGTTTTTTTTTGTTTGTTTGTTTGTTTTTGAGACTGCAGTTTCTTATATTAGTAAATAAAACGCATGGTGGCTTCTGGGGAAACAGTATGTCACAGGAGCTGCACTCTGGCACTTCAGAAGTCTTAGATTTTTGTTTTTTTGATTGTTTTTGGCAATATTGAGGTATAGTAGAGAGATACTCAAAAAGCTGAACTAGCATGTAGCTACCTTCCCAATGGTCTTCCCAGTGAGACACTACAATTAAGGTCCTGAACCAAAATCTGGAGATTATAGATGACTGGTGCCTTTAACCATCCATAAATTAAGTTTCAGATCCTTCCCTATCTTTATTGAGAGGTTAACTTTTTTATTATTATTATCTGTGTGCAACTTTCTGTAATGCAAATGCTGGGATTGGAACTCTTTTTAGAGTGAAAATTTTAGAACCAATAAACTGGAGTGAAATACTTTGGTTCATCAGGGCTGTTCTCTTGGTAGAGACTGTCCCTTGCTAGATTAGTGTACTACCATGTACCTAGGGAACGGAACAAGTTAGCCTGAACTGAAATTCTTACGGACAAAAATGCTGTCTGTTTGTGGTCCCTGAATCCCCTCTACCTAATCGGGGTAGCAGTTACTGACTAGCTGTAAAATGTTAGGTGGAAACTAACCTAAATTAACTCTGAAGTTGGAATAGTTTAAGTTTAAAAGCCATTTCAATCTTCTTTGCATAACTAAAAGTGTAAATGATTCATGTTGCTCAACTCACTGTATTGTTATAACTGCATAAAATCACATCTTTTATTTGGAGAGGAGGGCAGTTTGTCCTTTCTTTCCCATATAGGGAAAATGTTTTTCTGATGCCACTGTTACAGCTTTTAAAAAAAAAATTCCTTCATGTTATAGAAATTTCCTGACAATGGAGCTGCTGGAATTTCAGATTGTTTTTCTTGGTGTGCTTTTTGGTAAGGGGGAAAATTCCGTACTCAAGTGTGGGATGCTGAATAAAAATTTGAAAGTTCTATCCAAATCTCTTCTACTGAAGTGTTTTGTCAAAGAACAGCTATACATCTCTCTTTAATGGACTGCTGTGCAAAAGGATCTGTTTTTGCAAATAACGTCCTAAAAACTTCTCTTATTTTCATGAAGAGTGTGGGTGTTTGTTTTTTCTTTTTCAAAACAGGATTTCCCGACAAACGCATCCTTACTGCTTGTGCTTTTTTTTTTTTTCCTTTTTTTTTTTTTCGTGTGTGTGTGTGTGTTGTCGCAAGAGGGAGCCCTCACTCTACTTACAAAAAAAATTCTCTGGATTGCCAATTAATGCGTGAAAGTAAAATTCCTGTTTGTCCTGGAAAGTAAATGTGGGAACTTGCTTTAATTCTTTTGTATTTTGAAAATTTCATAGCACAGATCAATGATGTACATCAATGGCATCGTGCAAGACTGATGTCTTAAACTAATCTCCAACAAAAGCAAATTTACTTAAAGGGAAGAAGATGACTTTTATCATTTAATGCTGTCAGCTGCCTTAAATTAGGACTAACAGTTTTGGACATAGTTTGTTTTCTTTGCGTTATTTTTAAGTCTCTCTGGAGTTTAAGCGTAATTCTCTCTTGCTGATAGTGTTTCAAGAACTCTTCTTACAGCTCTGCTCTTTCAGAGACAGGGTTTAAATCTAAAAAAGGCATCATATAAGCAATACAGACTCTCTACAGAGGTGATGCTGCTTTTCACTTTCATTTTAGTTGCACAGTATACAAGAAAAACTTAAATGAGCAGGACTTGCATTGTGAATCCTCAGTGACTTTGATATGGAACCTCATTCATCATTAAAACTGGAGCTCTTCTGTGATAAAACCAGTCTGTGAGCTGCCTCATGGTTTTTGTCCTTTGCAATAGAGCTGTTTAAAAGGAAGTTTTTAGTCCCATCTGAAACTTGGGAATTTTATCAGCAATACTCAAATTAATAGTAAGACCACAGGGAAGAAAGGCTGTGAAGGGATAAAAAGGAACTCACGAGGTAACAAAGCGACAATGGGAGCTCTTATCGTCCATGAGGCTTAATTTTGGGCTGCTTTAAAGCCCTTAGTTTTCATCCTCCCGTCTTCTGTAGTATTTCTTCTTCTTTCTAGTGTCAGAAAACAAATACACTGATAATAGCTATTGTTTTTTATTTGCAGGTTATCTAAGTTACAGGGTCTTCTGATGTGCTTCAGTAAAAGGGAAGCCTAGGATTTAGTTACTTGATTTGTTTGCTTTTTGCTTTGTTTTTAGCCACGCTTGCTGCTGGATGTATATAAAAAGCAGAGCAAGAGATTCATTTGATGTTTGTGGCGCTGTTAGTGTTTAGCATATGACAAACATCCTGTTTAAAAAACTACTTTGCATTGGATATCAGTATGATGTCCAGGGCTGAAAAGGGGTTAAATCCAGTTTTTGAGCATGTCATGAAAAGACAAACTGTGAAGTCTGATCATTCCTGTATTGGAAATTGCAAATAGAAAGTTTAGATTTGGTATTAGATCCCTTACAAAACACTGAGTAATAGAATTTTGGTAAGTTTATGTGGCAAAGATCTGAAAAATGTGAAATTGAGAGGTTACAGTGAGAGAAGCAGGAGTGATTAAAGCTGTATAATAATGTCCATGGGAGGAACATTTCAATAGTGTAGGATTACTTCATGCTTGTCACTTTATTTTTCTGGGTTCTCTGCAAATCTTTAAACCCCTCCTTCTGCCTCAGTATGTGTTTTTACAACAGAGACTTAAAGGGCATGGCCTTTACAAAGATGCTCCTTTCTTCTCCACAGTTTCCATTCTCTGGGTGTGTGTCTGCAATGTTTTCTGCTTATGGATATAGAGTGAACCTTTATCACCATTTTTTTGCCAGGCTCTATCAGTCTGTATAATGACCAGGAGTATACTTGCTGTTGATTTCGCAACGTAAACTTGGTGTCCTAAACAAAGTAGGTTATTTGTTTTCAAGACTATTCTTTTCCAGATTTTTTTTTTTTAAGAGAGTTCATATGTTTTCCATGTTTTCCATTTGGACTTTTTCTGTGAGGTAAAAGAAATGTGATGATTATCTTTAGAAAGGCTAGCCTTTTCAGTATCTGTGCTCAATTGCAAGGAAAATCTTTTGCATGAAAGAAAACTGAGGAATATGCCAAACAACCTCACCTGTGCTCCTTCTCCTGTTTCAGTCAAACACAGTTTCACTGCTTTTAGCCTTAAAACTGGCAGCTCTTATCAGTTTGCTTTTATCATGCCATAAATCTCAGCTGATCTTAAAATCCAATTGAAGCTGTGTAGCAAGAAAACAAGGTCAGTTGTCAGGCTGAAGCAGTGTATTCTAATTTGTCTTCATCCTTTAGTTACACTTATACAGGCTTAAAGGCAATAGGCTATTAAAACGTTTGTCTTATAGCTTGTAATTTCTTCTTGAAACAAGATTAGGACAAGACTCCTACTTCTGCCTGCTGCTTTCCATTAATGTTCACATGATGATTGTGTTGCTAGATCCTCTTGAGATCAGGGTGGGAGATTTTATTGTTCTCCCTTTATGTGCAGAAGTTTCTTTCAAAAATAAATTAAAAAAAAGCTCATTGTAGTTTCTATTTGCACAGATTTTTTAGATTTTGGCTTAGCAATGTTCATGTGGATATGTGCATATTCTTTCAAAAGTATTGTGTTTTTTTTCTAATGTAAAGTGCTCCATGCAAGCTTCAGCATATAGCGCAGTAATGAATGCCTAATTCTGCTAGTCAGTATTTTCCACACAAAATAATAATAATAAAAAAATCTTTGGTAGATTTCAGCCTAAAAACTAGAATAAATATGTGTTTGAATTGCTAAGTTGTTCCAAATTTTGCTAGCTTTGTGTCGTAATATCTGCAAAATGTACTTAGTGTTTTGTTGTTGTTGAAGTATTTTTCATTTGAGTGTATGTTGCTAGGTACTATATTGGTGCTTTTGATGTGAACTTAGTAATTTAGAAAACGTATTGGCTAAAAATTGGGTTAAGATATTTGAGAAGCACTGGAGAAGGAAATCCTGTGTGCAGATATTGGCAGTGTATTGACTGGTTACTCTCTTGAGATGAATTGTGAGATCATGGGCTGATTTGAATGCAATTAAGAAATGTTTTAATTGAGAAGTAAATGAAATTAGGGATAAGGGAAATATTCTGCTTCTATTGCAAAAATAGCCACAAATAGCCACAGAGCCACACAAAGCTTTGAGCACTACAGACTTTAATAAGAAATTTTTGAAAACCACCTGGTAAAGGCAAAAATTATACTTGCATTTTTATTGCTATTACTTCCCATTTTCTCATCTAAAAAAGACGGTAAGTACAACATATCTGAACATCATTTGACTGTAGTTTGATCTAGCTGGATTAGGGTTTTCTACTCATTTCTTGAGGAAGACTAGGCCATTTAAAGACAACCTCTGGCATCAGGTGCAGGCGTATCTTGGAAGAAAATTCCTGTGCTTTAATAAGACTTTATACCACTCTTGTCTTTGAGTGGGTCTATGGAACTGCTCAGGCCTTTTGTGTACCTTTTGTTATTTGAATGAACTGCTTGAAAAAGTGATGGCTGTAATCAAAGAAGCAGGAATCGCAAAAAATTTAAAATACCAAATTGTTCTGATGACTGGTTTTTTGATAATAATTTTTATAATTGTCTGGACAGTACTAACAGAAATGAGCATTGTGGAGAGATGTCAGTGCTACAAATGTAGGCTTTTAAGCGAGAAACAAAATGCCCTAAGGCTTGAAAATAGCTTATCCTTTGCTCTTTGCTGCGTTTCACTTTAGTCCAGATGTTTCCAAACAATTTTCATTACATCAGATTACCTTTTTAAAAGCTAAACTGAAAAACTCATTTGAATGTGTAGCAGAGGGTTTCATTTGCACAGTAGCAGAGGAGAATTTGTCCCCATATTGGACAAAACGTCAGGTTCCCTAGTATGTAAAATAGAGAGGCAAGTACTTGCACGTCTTGTACACATTCAAAGCGCGAGAAGCCAGCTATTGTCAAGGTGAAATATCAATGAGCTCTGAATTACAGGCGACTTGTTAGTTTTCTGTGGTTTCCCAGCAAAACAGTTGAATATCTGCCAACTGCTATTTTGTGAGCACCTTAGCAATGGCTATTGAATAGACTCAGATGTCCTGGGACAGGCTATACCAGATAAAAAAGTTGTAAGTATAACGGTTAAGGGCTTTGTGGCTCTGTAATGCTTTGAGACAATGTAAAGGTACATCCTTAGAATCTTTCAGAGTTTTTCACTGCATCAATAACATTTCTGGTTTTAAAAATAAGAACTAGTAAATTTCAAAGATCATTAAAAAATATTTCCCATTGAGAGTTACACTGTGGTAGTTACAGGGGGGCAGATGAACACATTCCTCTGCTACTGTTAGATTTTTGTTTAAATCATTACTGCTCACCCATCTAAAATGAGGAGGAAAAATGTTGGGCTGTGAGAATTTTCATTTTGTAGCTCTAGATTTTGTATGTCAGAAGAAGTCGTAATAAAGATCAGGTGATGGTAAAACATGTGGAGGGAAAGAAATACTCCATGGAAAAGTGTACGTGGAAGCGGGGAGGAGGTAAAGAAGCACTGCCATGATGAGGGCTCTAAAGGCATAAATAAAGTGTTTATTAACTTTATTCTGCATTTAGCTCCTGCTATTTTATCTGTGATGTTAATTTGTTAATATCGCTAGTACGTCCTTGCACTTTGCTGTTAATAGCTGGGCATGCCTTAAACTGAGTTTGCCAGGGTGATGCTGAACATGAGCCCTGGGAACAGGTGCTTATGTCTCTTAACGGGGAACTAATTTAGCCAATATTAGCTTGTTGGTTATTTTTTCTCAAGACACTACTAAAATTCAGTCTTTAATACTGATAATCTACCAGAAAACATTCTATACTCTGTGGAAGTCCACAATTTGTTTACTCTTGTCTTTAACCCCTCTGTAGAAACAAGGCTGATGTCCTTTTCAAAATGCTCTGCTTCTCTATAATAAGTCACAAGCTCATGGAAGAGGAGGATATGGCATTCCTTTGAATGACTCTGCCGGTGCTTGGGAAATGGCTGTGATGCTTCCGTTCATTAGGATTTCTTTTCAGTGGATGTACAAGGAGTGTCTGTTGAGAGCCTTGCTGAAAATTGAAACGAAGGTGTCCTCCGTTGGTAGCAAAAATGATTGAGGTTAGCTTTCCACTGCTGTGGAAGTCTGAACTATACTTTTAAAAACTTAAAAGGAGAGGCAAAAATAAACACACAGTCTTATATCTCACGAATGCTTCTTTTTTTTGTAACATTGCAAATCTCTAAGAATGAAGCCACGGTTGTTGCGAGTGATAAAGCTGAGAGATCACCCTGGGCTGGATTGGCAGAAGATGTGAATGAGCCTTCAAAAAAAAAATTAAATGAAAATGAATTAACCTCTGCCTTGTAGACTGTCTTCCTTTTTCCTCCTGGAGTGTCAGTTTATGGTTGTGATAAATGTCAGAAGCATTCTTCTCAAATAAGATTCTTCCCCATATAATCCAAGGTTGTTAATTTTTTTTTTCTTCTCCTCCCTCCAAAGATTACGCTGTATTTACTGTGGTTTCTAATCAGACAAGTGCTCAAGAAATGTGATGGATTTGACAGCTAAGTGTGTTTCTTAGTGAATTAGTTTTGTGAAGGACCTAAGGTGAGAGATGAGGTTATTCTTTCATGCAGTTTGGAAAATTCATTAACTTAAAATAGGAGTTAAATATTCTGCCCTGCCCCCATACTTTGCTTCTACATTTTTATTATATTAAAACATTATATGTACAATATTTTGCATAATCGAATATTATTGTTTCACTGGTACAATGGCATACATGTATACAACCTAATAGCCTGTACCCAGTTTTTCTGTTTAGTGCCTGATACTGTGTCACAACTATTGGTGTATTTACCTAGACTTTACCTACTCCTTGCCCAGGAGAAAAGCTTATCACACAATGATGATGTGATAATTTTGTAGGAAGCATGAGTTAAAGAAAAGTTACCATTTCTGCCAAGTATATTAGATTAATATATTAGTTTCTGAAGTTAACCTGATAAGAATTTAAGTCTTTGTGTTTTTCCATCTGTTTCGAATAACCTGTTCAGAAAGTCTGCTTTTAGGATGTTGGAAGTGTTTGAAGGTACTTAAGAGACGAGCATTAGACTAAGACTCTGGACTCTGGGGCAGGAAAGGGGGCACAGATTGGCAATTTGAGGTTGTATTCCTTTCTAGTAAAAGATTTTTTTAAAAAAAAAGTTCTACATTGACACTGAGAAATTGCAGTTGTGAACCAAGACCTGAGCTTGTTTGTGTAGCACAGTCCTTGCACGGAACACAGACCTTGTATATGAGGCTGAGGTGAGCAAGTAAATAAATACAGGCTAATGTGGAAATAAAAGAATTAGAGGGCAATGTTCATTAGTGCAGCAGGGAGCAGTCACAAGTTTAATTAGGTGAAATTTTTGTGTTATATGCATCATCTCAAAGGAAAGCCTTAGCTGAAGGGGAATAGAGAGGGAGACACTCGAGGATACATGTGAGATTCTTGGGTACCCAAGACTTCCTAAGGGAATCTTGCACTTAGTGAAAGCATTAATAGTATCTATTTGTTCACACATCTCTTTCTTTTTTTTTTTTTTTTTTTTTGTTTGAGATGCTGACTTGAAAGAGATCTAATGATGATGTTATGCCTAAGTAGGCTGTGTATACCTCTTCTTGTTACATTTCTGTTTTCAGTTGGGTTTTTCGACTCAGAAGGAAATGTTGTATATATCTTGTATACGTAGATCATATAATGTTGTAAAATTATACAGAGACTATTTTACTTTGAGACAAGTTGAAGGTAATGAAGAAAGCAAGCTGCTTTTTATCCCAGAAAGTAGAGAGGTAAAATTACTCTGAGTAAAGTAGATACAAATTGCATGGTTTGTCTAATTTATTAGCTAGAAGGTCATTAGCACTTACTATCTCTTATTAAAATTATTATTACTCGAAAGATAAGAGAGTAACTAGTGACATAAGGTGCACTTTAAAGCAGGAGCTGAATCGCGGTTATTCTGAGAAAAGAGCCCTTTCTTGTACTCGCGTTATGTCCGCGTGGAAGCACGAAGTCAGGTGGCCAAAACGCGTTGCAGTTAGGAAATGCAAATCCCATCGGGTGTGGGGGGAGAAAAATAGTCCAGTTTTCTCTTCATCTTTCAGAATGAGGTTCAGTCAGTGTCTGTTCTACCATGGTTAGTTAATATGGAGAATAAAAGCGAACAATAAAAAGATGAAACTTGAAGCCTTTGCTGTCTAAGCATGCTGTTTGCATGTTGGCTTGATTAGCCTTCCTTCTCACATGATAAAGCTGTCCAAAAATCTGTTTTGTATGTTAGGTTTGTTTGTTTTGATGAGCTGTCAGACTTGGATTTAAGTTCTCTACCATCACCACTGCTCTCTGCTACCTCAGCTCCTTCTCATTAGGACTGTCAGGCACACTCGTCCATTACAGTTTGGAGGAGTGGTGTGCAGTGACAGGTAGCTGTTATTTATGGCTGTGTTTAGTCAGGCTTCCTCACTGTAGTATGAATGTTCATTCTGCTAAAATGCAGGGAAGATGCCTGGCCAGGAGCTCTTACCTCTGCTGCAGATTGCTGAGCAATTTGCATCTTATGAATTGGAGCCCTCAGTCATGTTCATTAATCAGCTATTCCTGTACAGACATTGATGAAACCACCAAGTGATTTCTTTGGCAAAAGGCAGTTCATGTTTTGTAACTCTGATTCTGTGCACTTTTCCCAGAGGAATAGCCTCTGCTTTTATCTTATTCCCAGAGTTCTCTTAAATGAATCGGGGTTTGTGAATAAAACCAACAATATGTTTTTATCGTTCTGTTTTGAATCTCGAAAGAAACTGTAGAGAATGTGTGTTTAATGCAAGCACAAGGACTGATCAATTATAAATCAACTCAGATGTAGTACTCTGATGTATTTTCCTTTATCAAAATTCATTCATAACTCATGTTTTGAGAGTTCATTAAGTTATAAAACAAGAATTGTTAACTTTAAAAGTTGAAATCCAGTCTTTTCTCGTGGTGTTTTAAGATTTGCATACTTTTGTACACAGTTAAAAAGACACTACTGAATCAAATATGTTCCTGTACTAGGTGATCTACTTCAAAGGTGCTTGTTTTGCTGTAGCAGCTTCCTATTAAGTAGGCATGATTGCAGTTGTGTGAGAAGAGTTGTACCTTGAGCCCTGGTGAGGGGGGCACCTGCTTCTGTTTCGCCTGCCACCCACCCTGCACCACATCTCGTAGTGCCTGACCTTCTGGTAGGCAGGTTCAATTAATGCAATGGAACATAGGAACTGGTGAAATGGGGTGGATGGGTGTGTTTGAGAGGGAAGAAAGGTGCTAGCTCTTTGAGCAGAAATGGGTAGACTGGCTCAAGCATGGTGGGTAAGGTGACTTTAAATATACAGGACTTTACATCATAGAATCATAGAATGCTTAAGGTTGCAAGGGACTTCTAGAGATCATCTAGTCCAACCCCCCTGCACACGCAGGGTCACCTAGAGCACGTGGCACAGGACTGCGTCCAAGCGGGTTTGGAAGATCTCCAGAGAAGGAGACTCCACAACCTCTCTGGGCAGCCTGTTCCAGGGCTCTGTCACCCTCACTGTTAAGAAATTTTTCCTTAAGTTCCTGTGGAACTTTTGGTGCTTCAGTTTGTGGCCATTTCCTCTAGTTCTGTCAGTGCCTTCATTTGCATGCAGGAATGATCTGTCTGAAGTCCAGTGGGAATTTTTCTGGACATTAACAGCTCCCAGTTTGGAATTTTTTTCATTGGAGAAGGGCTTGCAATTAAAATTGTAGGTGATAATGATGCTGCTGTATGACATGAGGAAGAAAAGGAAAGAGAGGTAGAATTCTAAAATTCTAAGGTGTGCATTTTGTTTATTTATGCATTCAGCATTGGATCTGAGCTGTGCAGTTGCTGGCCCTGCTTTTGTTTTGGGAGGAAATGTCTCATACTATTACATTATTTTCAAAGGAGCATAAGGAAAAGGTTGAAGTCTTGACAGCTATGACAAAGTCTAGTGCCATAATGTGTCATCAGATAAATGCTGCTGTATGGTCTGTGGCAGTCAGCAAAGCATGGCAGCCACTATTTATGTCAACTTTAAAAGACAGGAAGTGCTACCCGAAGGGGAGAGAATATCAGAAGTTGACAGCCTGGTAGACATCTGGGGTTAAATGTCATATTTTGAATAGATTTAACTTACATATTCATTTTATTTTGTGTACTGAAACCTGAAATTCCAGTCTTCAAATACTCATTTTGTTATTTAATAGTGCTTAAAGGTCTGTGTCCAAGAGGAGCAAGGAAAAGTTTCTTGCTAGAGTGAAATATGTAAAAGGTTATGTGTGAGTTTGGGATAGCTGACTTATACTGCTTAAAAATATAAGTTTACCTTCAGCCAACAACTATAGAAGAGAGATAAGCATCTTATTTATTCTTTAACAATAAAACAATACAAACAACAACTGTTTTTAGTGATAAAGTATATTACTTGGATTCTTCTTCTACTGAATGAAATGACCTTCAGATTGCCTAGGTTTGCTGTTCCCTTGTTCTCTATAAGTCTTTGTTTCAGTTTAACCTTTTAAATTAAAACCTAACCCAGCAGAGTGTTTCATGCAATTAACGTAAATAGTTCCAGTGCTCTGTGGCTGCATGGCGATTTCTTTCTTTTGAGAATCTGGTTCATTATTCTGAATATGTTATTGCTCCCAGGTTACTTTACTTGGTGTGTTTGATAGTCTCTGCAGCAGCTTTGGAGAGAGTTGTTGCTCTATTTGAATTTTGTTGTTTATTGTGAGGCAAAACGCAATGAGGTACTGTGATGAAAAATGTTACAGATTTTGCAAGTTTTTTGCTCTTCCTTTATTTGGGCAGGCTCTGTTTCTACGGACTTGTGTGTTTGTTATTTCTGGAGTAAAATCTTTCTTTTGTTTATTCACTGTTTAAATTTAAACAGATCCTTGAAGATGCAGAGGCTCAGCACTTGTTCCAGTCCATCCTTCCTGATATGGTGAAGTTGGCACTTTGTCTCCCTACTATCTGCACGCAGGTAGGTAGAGCTAGCTGAAAGCTCTGTGGCAGACTGCTTTTATGCAAAGGGTAACTAATGGCTACGGTCAAAACACCAGGGCCATGATATGTCCCTTGATAAATATTATGGTCGAGGGTTAGGTAGTCGGTATAATCGAATGCCAGGGACAGGACCCTTCACTGTCATATTTTTAGCCTGAACTTCAGTTACACCTTACTTTCCGTGTGGTAGAGGTGCTTCATGTTTTTCTTTAGTAAAACTGCTGTAGAACTTTTCAGATTTTAAATCAAATTTAGCATTTGAAATATTTCAGACATCTGAAAACATCTGATTCTTGCTCTTAGATCTTTTTTTTCAGTCATGGGAGTGCTATTTGCATAAAGCCTTCCTTTAGTCTGGAGCACACTTTGTTCTTGTCAGAGTCTCACAGTACTTTTGCACATGCAGCCCTTAACTAATTCTTTGCTGTTATCATAGGAATCGGCCCTGTAGATACTAAAGCTGATAAAAGGTCTATTGCTGTGAGTAGTTCCACTGAAATTAATAGGACTGCTCAAATAAGTGAAGATGTAGTGCGTGATGAAACATGAGCTGGAGTGAGACACATTTATAAGCTCCTTTGTTGCAGGTTTCTAAATCACTTTTCTTGCACTGGAGCAGGAAAATCTCTCCATACTTTAATGTGCTGACAGAGTACCTTCAATAGATGTACTATTTCAAACAATATACTTAAGATTTTTTTGTTACATGATGGAAGGGGCTTTTGAGTGTTATGAACTTTCCAAATATTAAGTTAAGCACAAAACTTCAAGCTCATTCAGTAATGCTTATTATGAAGATAGTGTACTGCTAAGCAGTATAAACTGCTTAAGAATTTATTTCATAAGTTAAATGTACAGCTAAACTTGATGTTTCAGTATAACATACCATCCAAAATGCCCTGTTTTTGTAGACTTACAGAATTAATTAGAACTTCTCAGAGTCTTTTCCTCTCTACCTGTGTGACCTCAGTGATTGTAATAAAACTTATTAATTAAATAGCCGGCAGGCTGAATGAGATTCAGAGAATGTGAGTATAATAATTTCAAGAATCAAGGAGAACTTTCTTGCTTATTTTTTGAAGACTTTAGTGTCAGTTTTAGGGGCATGTATTCAGCAGCCTAAAATTAGCAGCACTTTCTGCCCTCACAAATGAAATGTAGCTTCTCAGCTCTCCTGGAATTAGGCTAAGGGCGATAGAGAATGATGAAAGAACAAATTCCTGTCTTACTACCAAGTAGACTTGTTATAATCATTGCTGGGCTGTTTACTAAAGACTTGATTTTTTAAAAAAATATTTATTTGTTTATTTTGTTTTTTTTAGAAGAAGGAGCCTTAAATATGGTGAGGGAAAATTCCAAATCGGGAGACGACAGCCTCATAAGATGAATGTCACTTTAGCTTTGGGGTTTTTCTCCTTTGTTTTTTAATGAAAGCACCTTTTTCTAGAGTGAAATAAGCTTCTCAAATTAAAACCAATATGAAGCTTTGTTTCTTATTCATTCTGGTTATAAAAGAGGTGCTACCTATATTGTTTCTGCAGAGATTTTTAGTCTCCCTCAAAAGAGGGAGAATAGAACAAAACTCAAAGCAAGCCGCAGGGTAAGGATTATTGGAGTGACTTCTACCTTTCTAAAGTGCAAAGTGTGGTGGGGGTGTTTTTATTTCAATTTTTAAGATTTGCCAGGATTTCAATATACCATCTATTTCTTTTCTCCCAATTTCCACTGTTTTTGTTTGGTAAGTTGTGTTTTCTTTGTCTTATTATTATTGATTAGAAATCTGCAGTTTGTCAAGCAAGCTTTTCCCAATCATCTTGAATAAACTATTCTTGACTTTAATGGTGCTTCTGATTTAAGGGTACTCCAATAGCCTAAATTACTCTTGCTCTAATTTAACAAATGTAATTTGGTGCTCCTGTGTTTTTTCTCTTAAAATTGGTAAGCTAATTACTTTTCTTTTTTTCCTTCCTTTCCTCCTTCCCTTCTCCTTCCCCCTCCCTGGCTTTTCGTTCCTACTTGGTAGCCAATACCTCTGCTGAAGCAAAAGATGAATCACTCCATCACGATGTCACAGGAACAAATTGCTAGTTTTCTGGCCAATGCTTTTTTCTGCACCTTTCCACGTCGTAATGCGAAGATGAAGTCCGAGTATTCTAGTTATCCAGATATTAACTTCAACAGGTATGGCACTCTGAAGTGAATGGAGCTGATGACATTTGAAAGGAAGTATTACTCACATTTAATGGAGAAGCCTGCTTGTTCTTTCACCTTTTAGATGCTCATTGTTATTAATTCCAATAGATTGCTTTGTGTCTTTTTTTTCTGAGAGACAAGACGACTTTATCACTCAGAAAAGATTTTATGGTCAAAAGATGTACTTAATATTTGAATCCTTTTTCATTTCATCCCACATCTCTATGCCTGTCTTCTTCCATACTCTTACCCTGGCATAAAAAGCTGATGTAGTACCCTACCTCCTCACAGAAGTCATCTAAGAAGGGCTTATTTTGGTTTCAGTTGTGCCTTGATTGTCCTATTTAAACTTGTATTAAATGCCAGTGTGGCCCGACAATTTTTCAGTTTGCTTTAGGTCAGATCGGTAGGACTGGCTTCTTCAGTAACTATACAGTCATTACTAGTTCAAAGCATTTGTGGAACTACATGTTTAAGTAAACCTGTCCTTTTTGCCCCAAGTTAGCCTAAAAGGTTTTAAAACCACAACAAGAGTGTCATTTAGTATATTCTGATATCTGAACCAGCCCTTACTCAGTTTTCCTCAGTACTAGTTTAAATACAGATTTTATTTGGAAAATATTCAAACTTGTTTCACTTATAAATGGAGGAGAAGCTCCTCTGTTGAGTAAAATTGTTCTTACACACTTGTAGATTTAAAATGTTCCTGTTCTTCTGGGCTTTTCTATTCAAGTCAGTTTTTCTTATTTTGCCACTGCTACCACATGTTACCATATATGCCTTGAACGATGGAATGAATTATAAAAACATAGTGCTGCCTGTGAACCAACACACTGGATATTTGTATTATAAGAGCTATGTTATGCTGGACCTTTCCAGAATTAATTAGTCAGGTATGATGAGGCACTTAATGGTTTTGGCCTTTGATGTCGTTGCGAGCTAGCACAGGGATCTTTACACTCCGTTTTCCGAGAAATAACCACAAAATTATTCTGGGAAAAGGCTTGATGACTTGATGTTGATTTCGGAAGTGCACGGTGGGCATTCATGCTCCATACAACTCAACATATTTTCCACAGTAACTTCATAAAAGCAAATAAAAAAGGTAGAGAGCCATTCATTGCTAAATATTTATGTTCAGCGTAGTTTAAGAAGAGCTACACAGCTAAGCTGTGGTGAGAGTCCTGTTTGCACCATCTATGCGCTTACAGTTGAATGTTTTCTTAAAGAATTTATAAGTTACTATTAAGTACTTATAATTACTATTTTTTTCTCCAATTTAAGATTGCTGTAAATCAAGCTGCTCAATTATTAAGTAGAGAATAAAACACTGAAAGAGATTTTTAATCATTGGAGTGAGTTTATGTCCTCTGACCACTGCACAGCAATGTAAAGTCAAAGCAATGCAGTGTAGTAATAGCAGTTAACTCAGCGTAATGTTTTGAACAACTTCTAAAAAAAATCTTGACAAGTTATAGGGTAAATAACTGATTTCTATGGCCTCAGACAACAACTAGTGTAAAGTAATAAGTATTCAGGATTTTCTGCCTAACTCTTGTCAGTCTTCCTCTTTTTTTCTTAGCCTGTGGTTTCTTAGCCCATATACATTGGTTGCTATAAACTGAAGTAAATTCCAGCAGTATTCTTTAAAAGGGATAATACAACGGACAACATTCAGACTCTCCTCTTGCATTATGTATGAGGTAACTCATGACACACAAGGTAGAATACAACCCTTATTTGCTAAAGTGCAAGAGTATTGTCGCCAAACTGGAGAACAGATGATGGGGAACCTGATGTCCTTTGGTTCCTGAAGATTAAAAGCAACTGATCTTCAGTGTTTGCTAATTTATGGGTGTTCTGTAACAAGCGTAGTCTCATTGATTGATACTTCTTTTGTATAATCATTTGTTAGACCAAATACAGTATTTGTTCCTTCTGTTAATTTAATGAGCAAGTTAGTGAACAAGAAGAAATGAAAAATAGAAGTGTGACTCACAGTGAATGAAGTGAATGTGCCAAAAAAGATTGATAGCATAAAAGCAAAAGGAGATTGGCATGAGTGAAGGATGGAGAGACTACTACAAGGTTTTACACCACTTCTGTCATGTTATTTCATGTAACCTGACTTGGTTTAAATCTAAAATGAGAGGAAAAGGGCAGGAGGGTGGACAGCATCCCATTTCTTTCTTCTCTGTCAGGTATGTCGTTTTTCATCTCAAAAATCTAGCTCTTCAGTAGAAAGGAAAGACCATAAAATATCATGTTTCAACCATTATCTCAGATTTGTAAAGAGGACAAAATTTGGTCCATAGCAGTGTGTATTTTCAGCTTTTACAAAAAGTCTTTCACAAGGCTGGATATGTTCAAAGGACAGTAGGCAACAGCTGTAATTACATTTGTGAGACTTTTTTCATTTATAACAATGTTTTCATTTAAAGGCTTTGGAGGCTATTTTTCTGCTCTGTTTAAAGCTGGAGACAAGGGACTGTGGCACACAGCAACCCATTCTCCCCTCGGTGTTATAGTCCTCATTTTCTTCCAGGCTTAGTTCTTTCCTCCATGTAATTTGTCTGCTGCCTGGCTGTGGGTGAATTATTTTGTTCCTTTGGGTACGACAAAATCATGCTCCGTCATTCCATAATGAGGCAGGATTACTGAGCGCAAGTGAGCACTGATTACATGAGCACAATTATTTTAAGCAGATATGGTCATCTTAAATTGTGCGTGCCCCTTCTGAGTTCATATCAAAGGCTTGATAAGCTGGAAAATATTTTTTTGTCCTCCTTTTTATCTTAAAAACACAACTGTGTAAACAATTTCTCTTGGGTGTTTTCAATTTTATGCTGCTGCTGTTGATCAAGTCACATTATACAAACTTAAATATTTACATGTTATAAAATATTTTTAATGCAATATTTAAATAGCATATTGTGATTTTTAAGCCCTCTCCTTACTCAATAAAAATCTTTTAGACAAAAAATAGGCGCATAGTACCGGAATTTACCCTTTCCTCTGGTAATAGTTTTGCAGTGCACCAATGGGGCTTGGCCTCACTAAAGCAGTGCAGATGGCCCGTTGTCTGAATGCTGGTGTGTGTGCCCGTAACTGAATCTGCTCAGAAGAAAGAGCATTTCATGTGTGAGCGTCACATAAATCAGCGGGGCTTCCTCTCCTCTCTATGCTGGACTTGCTTGGTGGGTGCAAGGGGAGGGAGTGTTGCCCTTTGGACACCGGACTCTGCTGGCTTAATAGAGTCTTGTGCCACTGAGTGTCCTTTTTGGTGGCTCACTGTGCTGCAGTGACAGCTGCTCATAGAAGAAAGTGCTTGCTAATTTAGTGAAATTCCTCTCTTTTGAACTTGACAGGGATGGGCCTCTTATGGTTATTAAAAGTTATTAATAAAATAATTTATTTAGAATGGGGTTGATATAATGGAGTCTCTAGCTTAACTTTGAGAGCTTGAATGGTTATGAGTTTTAGTTGATTAAAGCATTGTGTCCTTTCAAAACATGAAACTAGGAATTCTGTGCTCAGTTTTTCTTACTAAAATATATATTTTTTTAATATTTACCATGGAAAATGGTAGGACAGTGTTGTGCAAAAATATCCTGTCAAAAAAGACAGTGTTAAATTTGCAGTTTTGTTGCTCTTGCTGAAGACTTCCACAGAAATCACATGCCGATTGAGTGTAGAGCATGAACTGCACTGACTATTTCAAGATCACCCTCTAGAGAGCCTCTCTGTAGGAAGATCTCAGACCACCTAGTGCAGTTGTGATGTTGGATGCTGTTTCAAGTAGTTTGTTTTGGTGTTGCTTCTAATGAACCTTCTTTATGAATGGGCTAATTTAAAGCTTTTCTGAAAAAGGTTTCAAAATGGTTGTTAGCCCTCCTCTTTTGAAATATGTTAATGTTAAGATTAAACTGTTTTCTTGCATTTACTTTTGAGTGGGTATTGAAAGGGATACAGTGTACTGCATAAGACTTTATTCTGTGAGGTGTTTTTCCTCCCTCCTTTTGGCTGAATTGTCAGACTAGCAGGGTACGATTTAGTAATTTAGAAAACTACCAAGTTGGACATACATAAAAGCAAAGTGTAAGTGAGTAAAATCCCTCTTGCCATCTTGAGTCGCTCTTCTGGCCAACTGAGAAGGTGCCTGGCTTGTCCAAGACCCGTTTTGTTTTTGCCATGCCTTCCCTCTCCATTCTTCACTGCAGAAGAATGTTAGAGAAGGAACTCCTTCCCTGTTTTGCTTTCAAAAACACACTATGCATTTATAGTAGCTATCATCCAAGTTATTTAGGTCATATTAATAATTAAAGGTAGCATGTCTAATAAGGAATATCTGGTAGGTCTTTTGGCACTAAGTGAGGCGCTCTGGTCACAACACAGAACTGCCACTGCACCACTAGGACTGAATTTCTTTGATTGTGTCAAGCAAGTGATTGGAAATGAGGAAAAGAAAATACACTAGTTAAGATATATATGTATTTTATGGAATGTGTAATATATGAAAGGAAATGGGCAAACTGTATAGTACGTTTATAGAGGAGAATTGAAATCTAATTTAGCACTAATGCAATTGTCTCTTCATAAACAACATCAATCCTGCCATGCTAATGATTATTCGCTGGGGAATATGTTATCCGGCGCCTCTGAGAGACCTCGGTTTGGCCTGAGAGATGCATCATTCCTAGGAAAAGTGATTCTAGGTTTGCTGTGTTTACAAACACTGATCCTAAAAAAACCTGAGCCTGTTCTCCCTGCCTTAGGTTTGTGTTCTATCTAGCCTTTTAAATAGAGCATTAGCTTCTGAAAAAATGCACGCTTGTATACAGTAGAGGGTGAAATACTCTATAAATAGCCAATTTTGAAAGGAAATTAACCATAACGTGTCCAGTGTAATTAATTTGCTTTAGTGATTAAAACAGTGCGTTGATGTCTGAATACATTACTCCTTTGGTAAATTACTAAATATGATAATATAATCATTATTAAATATGGTAATATAATCCACAATTTAATTGTATTGTGGAATGGCTCTTGTTTTAGATGCTCAGTAGAAAACATTTTGGCTTGCTGTTCTTTGGTCATGAATGCTTGGAGTCAGCATCTTTGAATTTTTGTCAAAGTCAAGATGTGATGTGAAGTATAAATCTGATAAATATTTAAGACTCCTAAATGATGTCTTTCAAAAAACAACTCCACTGCTCCAAATTGCTTGCCAAATTAAACAAAAATCCTTCCAAAAAAGCATAGATAATGGGAGTGAATATGAGTGTCTGGGAAGGGAAGAATATCAAAAAATAGCATAGCTCAATTTCTGTATTTTAATACAAATCTCAAAGCAAAGTCACTATTTAACCTAAAAATGAAATTCTGATTAAACATAAGGATGTAGAGAGGTTTGATGTTCTTAAATCAAGATGACAAGTTGATGAATTTTGCATTTGACAGTAAGAAATTGCCTATGAGGTTGAATTCTTGAAAGTGTCGTTTTCCCTCGTGCTTGATGCCAAGGGGCCTCGGAGCTGCAATTGCTCTGTGTATGAACACAGGAAAGGGCAGTAGCTTGGGAAGATGGAGCCTGTGCAGCTAGTGGCGCGCTGGGCGAGGTGTCCTTGTCCGTGCTGTAGCTCAAGTATTCAGTGGTCTCGGGGACTGTATTCACCCAGTACAGCATGTAAGCAAGTAGCAGATTATGTGCTATTATGCAAGCATTATATCTCTGCATCTGTGTGTTTGCATCAATCGAGCTAAAGTTTGGAATGTAACGGCTACAGAAATGAAGATATTTCTTTCTTTGTGTGTTTTGTCAGTCTGTGCATTAAACCAATACTCTGCTTAGCAATTAGTACTTTTTTGAGGTTGAAAATAATGTCTATTCTGTATTTTTACTTCTGCCTTAACTTTTCCCTTTTCTTTCTGCTCCATCTTCTTACTGGGGGAAGTCTATCTCTCTATACCTCTTCCTTGCAAATCTTTCTTACGCTTCTTTTCGTAGGAGAAAATCAACTTTTTGTTAAGGTCTTGCATTTGTTTAGATGCAGTGTTATCGTTATTGAGAACTTACCAAAATGCAGGAAACCATGCAGTTGGTCTTCAGCTATAGCAGGAAAGCTGAAGGCATTTCAGATTTGCTCCATGGGCTAATTTTACAAGTGCCTTTGGGTGGGATGCCTGTAACTGATTTATATAACCACACATTTGCAAACAGCATCTGTGACTGCCACTCACTCGTGGATGGGACGTTTATACAGCACAATGCAGTACGAATTACACGTGCAGGGATTTGAAGATTGCTAGGGTGGGTCAGTTTTTGAAGGCATGTGACATTTGATTTCAGTTTAAATACATTATTGTACCCTTTTGATAAGAAGCATTCAGAGGACATTCAGCTTGAGCATGGAAATACCATTAAGATGGTACTTAGTATTATCTGGGAGGTTAAACTGCGTGATTGTAATGGTTCTTTCTGTGCTTGTAAAATTACTGAGGCCAGTTTTTGGAGTAACATCAAGTAATCATTTTGCTCCTTGGAAATAAATGTTGCAAGTAAGCTATTGTATTGCATTATCCCTTAATCAGAAGCAATATATTTTGGAACTGTTTGCTTGAGGTGCTTCAGCTTTTCCCTAGTAAGCTCTATTTATGTCAAGGTCATTTTTGTGTAGCACTTAATGTTATCAAATCATCAATTTGAAATGCACACTTTAAATACTTTGCAAATTTGCCATGAGGTAAATCTGTACAGCACTCTGTGCTTTATCTCTATGTGTTTTTCTCTGCATGTTCTTTGCATCTGTTAGTCTTAGAAATAACATGCTTGGGCAGTAATGCTGAAATTCCCATGGCAGTTCTTGGTTGCAGAAATCTAAGGTAGAAATGTTAGGTTAAAATAAGCAAACTTCAAGTTTGCAGCTAGTCAGACTTCAAAGAAGCAGAATATTTATCACATTTCTAAAATACTTCTTTCCACTTCAAAAATCTCAGCAAAACACTAATATAAAAAAAAAGTTTTCATAATAATCAATAAAGAAGCGATATAAACTGTTGCTTTGTAACCTTTCTGCAGTCCCTAGTTACTTTTAAGTCTTTCATAGTATCTGTTTATATTTAAATACAGAATTTCTTTTCAAAACAGTTTAATTAAGCATCTGAATATTAGCTTGGAAAGTTTGTGTAGCTGCAGTTACCCTGGCAATACCTCCCTGGTGCGTGGGAGAGCACCGAGGTGTCCTGCAGCCCTCTGCGGAGGCTTTGCGTTGGAGGATGTAAAGCTGCTGCTGCGCCCGTTCCTGCGGGACACGGTGGTCCTCCTGGGGACACGGTGCCGCCTGGGCTTGCTGGGGAGCTTTGGAGCGGGCAGGGAGCTGCGCGCAGGGAGAGCGCCTCGTGCGCAGCAGCCGCGCGTCCCGCGTGCGGGACTGGAGCGCAAAGCGGGCCTCGCGCTTCACTCGCAGTGCGCTTCAGCTGGGTGAGTTCTTCCATTGGGTTTAATGGCTTTTGGCCCTGGGTGGTTCTTGTCAGTAAGTTGATTATGTGGATTCTGCTTGTGGTTTGGGGGTACTTTTCAATAGGATTTGTGTTCCAGAGATGGAAGAAAAAAAAATATCATCCATGTCCCTTTGTAACTTTGTACTTCAGAACGGCAGTATTTGCATCAGAAATAAAACTTCTGCTAATATTGCCTGCTTGATCAGAAGTAAGGCTCTAGTGTGGAGAGTTTGTAGTTTTTCTGTGTTTTGTCCTCATTTAAGTTCAGGGGAGCAGAGTTAGGCCGCATGCAGGCGTTGCAATTACCATGCTTTTCCTGGGGCTTAGGTAGGCCCTCATGAAGATGCCGGGTTACTTTGCGCTGTGTTTAAGAAAGCATGGTTATAGATACGGGCTGGGGTTTGGTGCTCGGTTTTCTCTTGTGCCCTTTTTTTTTTCCTTTCTATCTTCAGTAGAGCTCGTGGAAGCCTCCTGAATTGTTAATGTCCCTGCGATCCAGTTCCTGTGGAGATTTAAAAGAACATATGAAACCATGACATTCAACTGACTTAAGATCAGTAATTCCATAGTAAATACTTACGTACTATGAGGATTTAAGGTTAGTTGGTAACCCATTAAAATTCAGGAGGATTTTTCCAGTGATCTCAATGGTCTTTAAAACAGATTCCCAATGTTGTAAAGCAGTTTTGCTTGGAATATCTGTTTGAAGACAAAGGAGTTCTCTGTCTAGCTGTATGAAAATACGTAAGTAACATTCTAGCCTTTATATATTGGAAACTGGCATATAATAAGCATGCTTGCAGAAGGCTATCTTTAATTTGCTCATTAATAAAGATAAATCATAGAAGCCAAAAATATGAAATGCACCCAAAAATTCATCTAAGGCATGGCGCTCTTTGCAATTTATTCAGCCTCTCATACATGGTCTTCCTCTTACAAGTGAGTTAAGGCAAACGCTATTTGTGGTGGATTTAAAGCTATTGTTTTTAGAAAAATATATGTTCAGGAAACTTGTTGCCTGTTCAAAAAAAAAAAAAAAAAGGGGGAGAAAAATAGAAGAAATTTGTATGTTTAACAATGAGAGTGGTAGTGGATTTTTCAAGTGAAAATGCATCATATGTTGTGTCATAAGGAGGAAAAGTGAATCCTGAGAGGAGAAGGGCGATGGAGCTCATGTGCAAACTGCAAATGGAAAAATATAGAAACAGGTCAAAATGCAATTAACTTCTCAATGCCACTGTTCTCTCTCTCCTACATGGTTTGTCTTGGAGTTTGCTGCCATGAAGTTCATTTTAATGTTCGTTCCAAGAATGAAATCAGCATAAGACTTTTTTTTTTTTTTTTTTTTTTTTTTTTTTTTTTTTTTGCTTTTTTTAAAAAATAAGAGCTTTTGTGGCATGGCATAGATTTTGGATAAACTAATCTCTACAGTAAAAATATTTAACAGGAATTTTTAAATATTGGAAAAAAAAATCTAGTTCATTTTAGTACTAGAAAGCTAAATTTACCTGAAAGCTTTCTGCTTTTAAAGGCAGGTTGTCATTGCAAAGCATGGAAACAAATTATGTTGCGTCTGTTGCTTTATTTGCAGGCTGTTTTTTGAAAAAAAAAAAATCTTATCTCCTCAGGGCTGTATCAGACATCTTTTAGTGAACTTCCTATTCTAAGGGTATTATTTCTGAAGTCCTCTCTATTCTTCCTTCCAGACAAATTCCATTATGTGTTGCCAATAACAATGCCATGTCACTCTATTAGGAATTAAATTAAGTAATGCATGTTCAAGTTGGCGGAAGACGGATGATGCAGTAAAGTATTTCAGCTAACCTTAAGAAACACATTCACTTAATGGCTAAAAACGGAATGCTTCTCTTCAATGCTTAGGTTTTTACAAATGAATGCTAGAATAGCAACAGTGGCCCTGTGGATAGAGGCTTTTGGGGATTGGGGCGAGGGATTATTTTTCTTTAGATACAGTGCAACTTCTGAAGCAGAGTGGTTGCTTGTATTTCTCTGTTAATACTGGATACTAGAAGACTCAACATAATGTATTTTCAGCTCCAGGTAAATTTTTTTCAGTGCAAGCCAGGCAGTTGCTAATAAAAACGGTTAACTCTTCCTAGCTTTCCTGGGATTATCATATTGAAATATTTTAGATATTATGGAATCAGTGTAAGGGAGATAGGCATTCCCTTAGAGTTTTCGTCAGAAATTCAGCAAGTAAATAAACTTGCCACTCCTAAAGGCCAGCTCAGCTTTAGTGATATTGGTGTAGAGAAGATTGCATTCTGGTTCACACTGAGTAACTGGTCAGTGGCTTTTGGTTTCTCTTCCTCCTGAAAAACACTGCTGGGTCTTGTCCTTCCTGACTTTTCCTGTTCTTTCCATTTCACTTTCTTTTTGTTAATTTGAAGTCTGTTTCTGCAAATAAACGTGTTACTTCATGTGAACTACCTCTTTGAACTCCGTAGGTCTACTTGGGTGAAAGGAAAATAAGCCAGTGCCTCCAAGAACAGCCTCTTGGTTTTTGCATTTCATTCGGGTAGAAACAGTCCCTTCCAGGCCCAATTGCATCGAATATTGTATTGGAGGGTGCTGCTTTTCTCTGAACGATTTCAAAGTGTAATGCAAATACTGTACTGGGGCTATAGAAATTCAGAGGAATCTGTGATGGGGTTTTTTTTAGGTATTTTTAGGGAGCAGAATCATGATCTTCAAAGCTTATAATAATTTAAATGTCAGAGCATGAGCAGATACAAAACATTTCTTTAGGTTAAGAATGTTGCTAACTATTCTTTATGAGACTTCCTGAAGGTATCAGTTAGTGCTTCTGAATTTAGAGTACTCCACAGCAAAGTGTGTAGATGTGCTTGCCAGGGAGCTCTGGGGCATGTGCCATCTCAGTCCCTGACAGAGCCCAGGGTGTCCCCAGAGCTGGTGTGAAGGGCAGGATTGCTGGTGAGCTTTAGGGTTCAGGATCATGGCAAGGGGCCGCTGGGCTGCGGCTTGGCACTAATACTGTGCTCTGGAAGGAGCTCCTGGACACAGCCCCTCTGCATCTGCATTGCGTAATGCTGAGGTGCTTGGCTTTAATGGGGGCACACTGTCTTTTAGTTGTATGCATAAGTTGTACTCATTACAATATGTCAAAAGGGGGAAAAAAAAGTTACAAATTATGACTTGATTTTTATGTAGCCTAATTACTATTCACTTAAGTCATCCTCTGCTTTTTGTTTTCCAGATTGTTTGAAGGACGATCACCAAGGAAGCCTGAGAAGCTTAAGACACTTTTCTGCTATTTCAGGAGAGTCACAGAAAAAAGTATGTCCTTTAATCGTTTCTTTGAGCTATAAAACAGGTACAGGATGAGTTAAACCTCATTAAATTTAGAAATTGCTCTGCAGCATTATGATGGAAGTTTCAAACTGGAGCCAGCCTGCTGAGTACACTGGTATTTGTGTTAGTGTAGCTTCCTCCCATTACAGATGATGCATGCAGAGTTTGTTGTTGTTTTATTTTGTATGGAGGTTATTCTCATTTCTTTCTCTCTGTTTTATATGAGTGTGTGTGTGCGTATGTATACACACATATGCATACACACATGTGCTTAATATATACACCCACTTGCTGCAGTGTATCAGAGTGAGGATGCAGGGGGAACTTAGCAATAGATGTAGTAATTAATAGCAATGTGTGGTAATTATAAGATATCTACCTAGGTTCTGTTGCACACTTGAAAACCCTTAATGGAGTTTCAAATTTCCTGTTGCATGCACATCTAATACATTGTCTATGAACTCTTAGGAGTTTCCCTTATTTATGTTAATATTGCGCTTTTCCCCTTTGATTCTCCTAAAGGAAAGCTGTTGTGAAGCTTTTCCAGGTTAAAGTAAAAGAAGCGATCTAGCAAGATGTGAGATAGCCTCAACTCTTGGAAGTTAACGTGATATTTTCCTGGTGTATTTAATCAGATCTGCTGCTGTTACCACTAATTTGAACATCCTCCAAGCTCTCAAATATTTACTCATCTCTATGAAAGAACTGTTTCAGAGTTTACGTGTTGTATTTGGGAGGAAGGGATTATACTATGGTAGTATACATCACATCTGCGGCAATATCTTATTATAGCAATTCTTTAATTATAGAACTTTTTTTTTTCTTGACAGTTTCCCATTATCAGCTTCGTGTTTTTTCAGAAGTATTTGTTTTTTAGGAAAAGAAATAAGCTATTAAGTAGAAATCCCTTTACTTGTTTCTGTCTGTCTTCAGTATTTATATTTCCACCACAAATTAAATGTAGCTACATGCCGTTTCAGTTATCAAACTTTAAGCAAGATCTGTACAATGAAATATCTAAGGTCAAAAGTAAATTATGATCTGTATATATGATTAAAAAATTTTGTGTCCTGACACAAATTTGGTTTTAATGCAAACCAAATCCTAAATTTATGCAGACATGCCTGCCTGTTCATATGAAATCTGTTGGGAGTACACTTATTGGGAAAGTATTTTGTATTAGATTTCTTAAGATTATAATTTCAAATAATATTTAATGAGATTCTTGTATGCTGTCATCTTGAATTAAAAATTTACACCGTACCTTTAAAAGACCCCCTTTCTTGTTCTTTTCTGTATAATGTATTAATAAGACCGAAGTAATGTAGCCCTGTAAATTACTTTCATAACTATAAGAAATGGTAATTGTATTGCTTGTAACAGAATGCACTGGAGCCTATACAAGCTGAGATATTTGTGCTATACTTGATTTGTAAAAGATTGCCACTGATATACACAGTGCCCTTGGGGGAAGGCGCTCGATTACTGCAAATTGCACATTTTTGAAGACCAAGCAGTCCTTCGTTTTCCTTAAACCCATATGATTTCTAAGAAAGTCATACAGCAGGCTTAGTGTAGCAAAGGATTACATCTGAAATGCATTTTTTTTTTTATTGGGATGACATCACCTAGTAAAAGGTTGATGTCTGTAGCCCAAAGGACCTTTTATTTTTCTTTAGTAAAGTCATGGCCAGAACAATAAATAGACCAAGTCTCCAAGAGATGACTTTTTTTCCTCCTAAGTGGCAGCTTGTTTTAATGTCACCTCAGCCATCAGGTCCTTTCAGTGAAGCTCACAGTTTAAGTGAAAATCACTTGGAAAACGTTTTTTTTTTTTTTTTTTTTTTTTCTTGATCTGGAAAAAGAAAAATACTCAGACTGTGAAAGGAGACAGACTGGTCACTGGTAATGTCTTACAGCCACTTCAGTACTTTTGGCTGACGCAAAGTGCATAATTGAAGGAAGTAGAAGCAGAAAGGTGAATGTTTTGGTCTTCATTCCAATTGTTTTCAATTTGAGCATAGGCTGTTGAGGAAGATACAAAGCAGCTTTGTAAGGAAAGTTAAATGTTTGTATTTCTGCCAGGAGTCATGTCTGTTGTAGCTCTAAAATTTTACCAGCTAAAATAACTTAAGGCCTAAGTTTGTACCAGTTAATGTGTTATATTTGGGTTGTTTTGCCTGTAGAACCTACTGGATTGGTGACATTTACAAGGCAGAGTCTCCAGGAGTTTCCAGATTGGGGAAGGTAAGTCAAACAAATAAAAGAAATTGCTTATATTACTGTTAGGAATAGAATATAGTGATTCTTAAGGAACTGATGGAGGCTTGGAAGGGTTGCAGGAAACACTGTTTGGTATGGGTTGTTACTGAGGGAAGTTGGGAAGGAAGTGGGAGGATGACAGAAGCCATTTGGGTGCTCTGTGTTTTTGAGCATTTTTGTTGCCTGAGAAGGCAGCAGGTCTCGCATGAATTTTTAGAACAGAAACACGTCTTTGGTACTTTTGGTTGACTGGGGAAAAGGACCTGAGGCTAATGGTCCCTTGTTTTCAGGAATTACAAGGAATAAAATGAAGTGTGGGAGATGGCCACCACAGAAAGACTGTTACAGCTTCCTGCATGGTTAACGAGTTAAGGTGGTAAACCCTGTGTGAAAAGTGTGGAACTCTGATTTCAGATTTGAGGTTTTATGGTGAAAGATGTGGAGGAGCTTAGGGGTTCACTATGTTAAACCTTAGATTCTTTCTCAATGAAAAATGCATTTATTTAATCAACTTTTAGCCATCTTATGTTAGGCAGTATAAGAAGCTAATGTTTTTGAATGGATTCTTCTTTTAAAAAGTATATTTAAGTATGTAGCTGCTGTAATCATTTTTACATGTACAATATCTTTTCTCCAATTATAAGGTCCCAGAAAAAACTGACTAGATTGCATGTCACCTATGAAGGCACTATTGAAAGCAATGGACATGGTATGCTACAGGTAAGCATGTAACAATTAATGAGGCATCTTAAAGTTATTTGTTAATCCTAAGTTATTTAAATGGTAAGATATTATGTGTAAAAACAAAACAACAGACTTATTACAAAGTTCCCAAGTTCATTCAAGTTTTGCAGATGTCCCTGTTACAGAACTAGCTGACAGAAAGAACAGGGCATAGACGACTTCAGGTCTCTTGGTTCAACCAGGATCAAAGATTGACAAGGTACAAGGTTCCGGCTATGATCTTGATGAGCTGTCAAGATTTTATTTTTTTTTAATGATTCTTGTGCCCCTGTTGGTGACCAGTTCAGGAGTTCAAAAGACTTTTTTTGCTGTTGCCAGCACTACTGTTTCAGTCTGGGAGCCAGTCAGCTATAAAACAGATCGATAAGAAGGACATCTTGTCTGTATGTCCATATATGGCAAGGTACATGTTTGAATTTCACAGTTAAAGTTTGTCTTCCAGAGTTAAATTAAAAAAAAAAAAATTCTTAGCTGGAAATGAATGATGCAATGTAAGAGGAGGTGAGAAAATTAGAGAGCCTTTTCTGAAAAAGGCACATTCCAGAGAGTAGTAAAAAGTTATTTTTTTTTCTACTAAGATAGTTATTGTGTAAATAATGGAAGAAAACCTCTTCATAAGTTTTTAAAAAAAAAAAAAAAAAAAAAGTGACCTTGTTTTTGTAATCTTTTATCTTTCTTTTTCTATTGCTATTACTTGCTTTATATGTTTTGGCTGAAAATAGACTTATGTTTTTCACAAGGACTGTCAGTTGTGCTTTGGGCCTGTAGGGCAGTTGAGGTAATGGGGATCTCTCTGTAGGTATTACTGCAGGACAAATAATAGAATAAGTTGCTTAAATATCCTGATTGACATCCAAGTAGCAAAGGTCAAAAATTGCTTGTGAGCAGGGAGGAAGTCCTAAACTTGAAGTGCTCAGCTGTTTGTTCATTTTTTTTCCCTAATCTCATGGCCTTATAAAATTAAGCAGCCAAAACATACTGAAATTATTATAAACTCAGCAAATGCTGCCTCCTAATCCAGATACCTCTAACTTCAAGGGAAAGAGAAGTTTAAATTATGCTGTCACATGCGCTGTTTGCATTTCAGAAGCTCTCAGTAGAAATAAATATTGCCTGGGGACTGATATTTTCCCTTCTGGCCATTCCAAGCCTTATCAAGCAAACCAAGCGCCCGGGTGCACCAAAGGGCTCCCTTGCAGCAGGGAGCACGAGCAGGGCTGCTCCCCCGGGGAGAGGACCCGGACAAAGGGTCGGCAGCCGGGCTCGGTGCCAGCTCTGTCCCTGCATAGACCTGAGGGGACGAGTCGCCTCCCTGGGATCGCAGCTGGAGCCTGGTCAGGAGGTCGGGATCGGCAGAGGGCAGGACAAGGCTGGACATGGCCCCGCGTCCCATGGTGTTAGGGGGAGCTCCTGTGCCCCAGGACAGAGGGTGCTGCAGATGTGTCCTTAAGGGTAATCAGGGCCTATGGGTGCAGCCCTGCCTGGTGGGTAGCATTTATTGTTGCCATCATTACTCTTTTATCACTTGTAAAATATGTACTATGGCTGCAAAAGCTAGTCCCGAGGTGCTTCCTTTCGGGCAGAAATTTTAATGATCAAAGTGACTTGCCTTGTACAAGTGCATTTCAAGCAGAATTTATGAAAAATTATTTCTAGGTACAGAACAGCTGATACAGGGGCGAAAATGCTTCAGGGTAGACAGCTGGGGCAGAAGCTTGTGATTAGAGTCTGTACAACTCAGGAAGAGAATATTGTAATTTGCTGTTTACTCTTTTTGCATTTATTGAAATAAATCCTAAATACATGCTCTACATATACCAAAAAAAAAAAAAAAAACAAAAAAACCAGAAAACTTACATCTAAGGCATTTGAGATACACAACTGTACTTTGCTTTAAAATGTTTCCATTTTCTAATTTTACATTGTCTCAGAAGAAAAGGACAAATGAAAAGCACTGTCCTGCTGCTTTTATTTTCAAGTAATAGCAGCTAAACGAAAGTATAGCAGAACAGTGTTGAAATATGTGTGGGACTCTCTTTACCTAGCTAAATGAAAGGATATTACAGTGTTTGCTTATCTTATAATCTTCCTGAATATATTTTTTGTTAGGTTGATTTTGCAAACCGTTTTGTTGGAGGTGGTGTCACTGGGGCAGGACTAGTACAAGAAGAAATTCGCTTTTTAATTAACCCAGAACTGATTGTATCTAGGCTCATCACTGAAGTCTTGGATCACAATGAATGTCTTATCATCACAGGTTAGTCTTTGTGGAAGGTGTTTCACATATCATTCCGGTTTTATGTTGTGTGTGTGTGCGTGTACATTTATTTCAAACTGAACTTACATGTTTAAGGTGTTGGGAGTACCCTTGTCCTAAAGGTACTCCTAACGAGTATTCACCTCCTAAGAATTACAGGATCTCTGTTCCAATAGAAGATTTGTGAAGGAATTTTTTAAAACAAAAGAAACAGATGACAGCAAGCAGTCAAGTGTCATAAAACTTCTTCATCATATATATTTTCTATGTTTGTGTGATTGAAGTCGCAGCATTTCTAGCTCTAACTAAAGGATACCCTAGGGTGGTGTAAGTAAAGGGTGCAGTTACCAGCTCATAGCTTATGCTTCTGTTGTGCTGAAAGCAGGGGGGATTCTGTTCCCTCTGCCACTGGGATGACCTGATGAGATCAGTGTGATTGAAAGCTTGTGTGTGAGAAGAGCAACTGGCTTCTAGTTACCAAATAGAGGAGGAAATGGAGAAAGGCAGTATCCATTAAAAAGGATTTCAAGTCAGTAAATGTATCTGAGAATATTTATCTTGTATCTTATATGTTTCTTTTGACTGCCAGTTAAACAAAATTTTTATACCAAATGCTTTTTCAGATTATGTTGTGAGGCTGTGTATGAAGATGTGCTGTCTGTCCAGTGCTTCACTCAGAGTATTTTGCCTTTTGTTTCCACCTCTGTCTTAACATTTGGAATGTTTTTAATCCACCTAAATGGATAATAAACAGCTAATTCACTGTTAAAAGGTTAGAGAGGCCCAGATAATGCTGTGTGTGTCTGTTCTACACCCGGGAACGCAGGGAGCAGCTGCGTGCTTCCTGACAGAAAAATAAAGTGGATATGATTTATTTACTGTAAGCAACAGCTATGAAGAAATATCTGACCAGAGAAATCCTCTAGGCAAATATTATAAGAGATTATGTATGGTTTGTATTATTCAGATTGCTGTAGTAAAACCATGTTGCGTTTAGTTACCCGAGCTGCCTCGGCAGGCAGGGGTGCAGAGCCCAGGCCGCAGCCCGCGGGCAGCGCTCCTACCCACCCGGCAGGAACCGCAGCGTGGATCTGCCGACCTTCCCGTGCCCACGGAGCCATCGGCGGTGGTGGGCAGAGCATGTCTTGGTTTCACTCTTGACCTTGGTAATCTTTCTAAAAACTTCTGTGCCTTTCTGTGAAAACTTTTTGACAAATGGGCTTTGGTGATTAATTTAAACTGAGTCAGAAAATTCTTGGCCAGGCCTTATTTCTGCCGTGGGTATGAGACTGTAATAGGATTAACATATTAAAGTTTTGTCCTTTGCATGAGACTCTTTTGGGGAAGGTAAAAGTAGAGCACAGCTATTCGTCTGTGTTAGAGCTGCTTGGGAGAAAGAGCAAGTTAATGTTTTGAAAGAGCTTCTTCCTTTCTCCTGGGAAAAAATGATTTGCGATGAAAAGGTAAAGGTGACTTTTTCACTGTGGTAGAATTCTTTCAGTTTTACTTTTTTTACAGTGTTTTGCAATTAATATCTATGCTAAGATGTTCTGCTCCTCTAATGGAAATGGCCATGCCATCATCTTCGTTTCATCCCTGGCATTCCTCCAGCTTGGTTTGTGACCAAGTCTCCACTGTGTGTCACCACCCTCTTGATAAATTACCTTCTTTCTATGGTGCGTCTGACTCGGTGGCCTAATGGGTATAACTGTGTAGCTTAAATTTGCAGAAGAGCCTGAGAAATTGGAAAGAAATTCAATTCTTTGTGATTGCATGGCATCTGGCTAAGATCACTGCTGTAATGAATATGGGGCTGGTCATGCAAACAGGCAAGTTCTTCAACACAGCATCTGCCTACAGAAACGTGAGCCCTCATGTCAGAGACTCCAGTGGCTGCATTCCTGCTACATTTTCTCCGATATATCTGTTTTTAAGTATCAATATTTTACTTTTTTTATGGCAAGGGGTTGGTGGGGTTTTTTTGAGTTCATCTACACAAAAGCAGGGCTAAGAGCAGATAAAGCTGTGGTCCCTGTTGTGAGTTAGGGATTGACCAAGGGCTGGTCCTTGCTGCTTTGGGAAGTGCCTCTTCGGAGACTTGTGAGCGCCATGTCGGGGCAGGGAGCTCAGGCAGCTGCTCCTGCTGGAAGTCAACCCTGTGGGAAAAGCTGTTTCTTAGCTGGATTGGTTTGTTGATTGTGCCCAGGAAAAGGGTTGGAAGAACACAGAATAAGAGGACCTTTCCCTTAAGTCTTACCAGTAAATGTCTGTTCATATTGGCCTGTGGTGGCTACAAAACCTTCTGGGCAGAAGCACAAAACTACCCAGTGTTTTTCATGTGTACTGCCCTTTTATTGGGTGCCAGCAGTGTTGCTTACCCCCTGCCTGCAGAGTTAGATTTCTGGCTCATCAGCAATGCTAGTAGGCCTTGCGTGTGTGTTATCCCATCCCTGGTACCTTATAACATCACACAGATTTATGCAAATTAAAAGTAAGATTCTGGAGACTGAGAATCATGTATTTATTTTTAGTAATAATTGCAACTTTTTTTACATGGATGAGTGCTAGCATTTGGCAATTTCACTGTTCCACTGCTTCTGTAGCTACTGCACGTTTTACTAAATGTATTTTTGAAAGATTGGTGTATGTATATTTTTTTCTTTTTGTCTGGGTGGGCTTCTTCATTTTGTAGCTTCTTTTCAAAACTATGGAAATGTGACCGTGTGCTGTATTTGTGGCTTGTTGTGTGTGTGGTTGTTGGTTTTTTGTTTTTGTTTTTTTTTCTTCCTCCTTTCTATATTTTTATGGGAGGAAAGAAAGACTCACCACAAACGTTTGAAGTCTGATTCATTCTGTATTGCTTCCGTTCCCCCAGCTGTAGCGCTTTGTATCTCTGTGATTCACAGGCAAAAGTACTGCCAGTTTTTGTCTGACCTCTTTCCAGAGCTTCACTTATTTCACTTATCAGCCCATTGATTTTAATTAACTCTTGGTTTTGAGACCTGAGCTTAGAGTTTGTATGATTTCTTTGTGCTTCTGTTATTGATTTATGTATATATTTGCTTGTTTGTTGACGCTTTCCTCCTCGGAAGCTGTACTTTAATAAAAATGAATGAAAGCAATGACCTTTTTTTAAAAAGTAAGCTTAATAGTAGGGCTGTCACTTAATCTATCCTGATGCAACATCTTAACTGTCTTTTTTTTCCACATGCTAGACCCCAAAGGAAATCAGCTCTTCTGAGCTGAGGTTTTCCTAGACTGTTTTCTCTAGGGCTGTCGGAAAGGTCAAACATTTCCCTTGTTTGTCTTTTCTCACTATTTGCTCAGACAGTTTTTCAAACCATATCAATAAATATGATTTTTACCCAAGTCGAGAAAACTATTACTGAAGGCTGATAGCCTATAATTTGATTAAGAGACTGACTTCAGAATATTTAAGCTGTTCATAGTTCTATCTTGTGTGATATGCCTTTACAATTTGGGGAGGAGGAAGGCAAGTCTTGGTGTGAAGTTTCTGGTATGATTTTTATTTATTTATTTATTTATTTTTAAACCATCGCATTCATTTTGAGTAGCAACTTCTCAAATTAGCCTTGAGGGGAGTTTGTGTGTCCCCAGTTTGATTTTATCTTCTAAATAAATGGAATACTCAAAGTATGAGTTAACAATACAGCACATGATTTGAAGGAGCACTGGTAAGTTAAAATGAACTTAGGTAAATAGGGAAAATGTTTTGAAAACATTCATCATTTTAAATGGTTTTAACAGTTTACGTTGTTCTGAAGACCCCTAAAAGCAAGCATTCAAATTTCTTTGTCAGAGAAGGTTAAAAGTGAATAGTTGTAGGTTTCTGACAGTTCAACTTTTTTTTTTTTTTCCTATTTACAGATTGCAAGACTGAGATTAAATTTAAGCAGCCGTATTCTTAGTTTCATCCATCTATGCAGTGTTATGCATGACTCTTGCGTTAGACGCTGTTGTGCTGTCAATTATTTTGAATGCTTGCAGGTCTTTCCAAAACCCAGTTTGCTGCTATATTTATAGCACTAGTAGGTACCACTGTGTGATAAGGGAGTTGCTTAGCAGTTTTCATCTGGTTGATATTGTGCCAAGTGGTACCTGTTTGAGCTGAAATTTTCGAAATGAGGTATTTCCTGCAATCCTCTGCTTTTGAAATTCAACCAAAAATAATTCTGCTGTTGTGAACACAACTAGGAGAAAACTTGTGTTTTTCTTTAGAAGTATTTCCTTGAAACATTTGTGCATTGCTAAGTTTGGAAGCAGAGACTTGACGTCTGTCAAGATGGGATGGAAGGGGCTTTTGCAGAAGGCTTGTGATACTTGGGCTCAGTTAAAATGCTCCCCTTCTTGGTCTTGGGATAAACATCCAAGTAATAGCTTGGACACTACTGTGTAATAGCTAAAATTATTAGAGATTTTAATAGTTTAATTTCTTTCATCCCTTAATACCTGGCCACAAGGCTTTTCTTCAGCTTTATGGGTTTGGGGTTAAGCTTTTTAAAAAGAAAACTGTTCTGTGGGAATGTACAGCCCACGAAAACCACTTTTTATGTTTTCTCCTCGTGTTTCCTAGAGCTGTCATCTCAGCTCTTAGCTAAGCTGTGATGTAGCAGTGTTGCCATGTTTTGAATAATAGAGTGACTCTTTTATTATCGTGTTTGCAGGTAGTAGCCTCAAAGATGCTTCTAGGTTTGAGTTGTGCTAATTAATAACTTGTCATGTCATGAGCCTGGGCTGTTTATAAACGATTTGCTTAAGAATTTCTTTCCTTATCCCTGCATGGCTCCAGCCAGTATTTCAGAGTGAATGCTGAAGGTTAATAACATGCCTTTCTGTCAAACGCTCTGGAGTTGCCTTCAGTTTTGAAGGCTGAGAGTTGGAGATGACCACGGCATCGTTAAAGCTGAGAAGGCTCTTGCTGCTCTGCGTAGCCTTCCTTTGCTACAGGGCCCTGTTGCTGCATCTGGGGAAAGCTTACCTGGAGCTTTCCTCAAGTTTGCTCCTTGATATGTTTGAGAAATCTCTTTTTATCCGCCTGAATCTAAGAAAAACAAGATCTTGGTGAAGGGAAGGCACCTGCTCTTTCTTAATCAGGTATTAATCTGTAAAACTTCCATGACAAAAGGCCTTTTGTTGAGAAGCTGTCCATCTCTGGAGTGGCAAAGTCAAGAATTATCTTCCAGCCGTGCTGTGTGCACGGTACAGCGTGTGTAAGAGATTTGTGTTTGCAGTGTTCTGTGATGGATGCTGGCTATCATCTGTGGAAAAGAAGCGTGTGCTGGTTATGGGAAGACTTATATCCCCATGCAGATAGGAAGCTCCAGCTTCTGCCGATGCTCCTGAAAGCATTGCACATTTGTTCAGAGAAACAGTGATTGCTGTGAAAGGTTCTTTGCCAAGAGGAAAAATATTTACAGTCTTTTTATGTAATGAGAATGTTGTTTGCATTTCAGGTACTGAGCAGTACAGTGAATACACAGGCTATGCAGAAACCTACAGGTGGGCAAGAAGCCATGAAGATAAGACTCCAAGGTAAAGTTTCACATAAAAATATCAGCTGAAGAAATAAGTAACTGTCTAAAATTTTGAAAAAATGGGTGGCTTGAGTATTTCCTAGCCATTCTCCCAATAGAAAACTCTTTTGTTTGCTCCTGCTGTCTTCAATAACTTACCTGAAGTTAATCAACAAGATTCCCTGCTTGCTTGATGCCGATTGTGGTATCTGCCAATGTGTCATTCTTAAACTAACAACCTCGAGGTATTTTTAATTTGAAATTTTGTTAATATATTGACTAACGTGGGGCTTGATAGAGCCTCATGAGAAGTTTGACAGTGATACCTTGAGGGTCACACTGCCAGTGACACTTGCGTGGCAAACTAAGATTTAATTTAATAAATCTCAATTGAAAGCCTAGAGTTCTTTTTTTATTCAACAATGTTGTTATACAGTATACATAGAATTATGCATTTGCTATGGGAAAAAGACAAGCTGAGGAGAAACGAGCTCTTTCGAAATATATGCAGTGTACTGTCCTATAAATATTGGAAGAAGGCAGAGCCAAAGTGCCTTTTTCCTAACCTTGAAGTGTTCCTTTGTAGCTAATAAACAGTGCAGTTTAATTAGATTTTCTTTCACATTTCTACTCCAATGTTCAAAGTACAGCCAGGGTATTTTTACTTATATTGGAAGCCTTCTGTCTCTTTCCTGATGCTGCTGCTTCTTCCTCCCCACTCCCCAAAAACCCTGCGCCACTGACCGCTGTGGGCTTCACCTCCCTGGCTTCTACTAGCAGAGAAGCTCTGCAGGGAGTTGCTTACTTGAGATCTTGCTTACGTGGCCAATACTAAACAACTAATTTTACTGTCATCCACTTTTGTCCTCCCTCCAATTTTAGGGATGAATGGCAGCGGCGCTACACCGAAATCGTTGCTATAGATGCATTTCATTTCAGACGTTTCCTTGATCAGTTTGGTCCGGAGAAAATTAGAAGAGAGCTCAACAAGGCCAGTAACTTTTTATTGCAGTCAACAGTCTTAAGGCTGCTTCACTGATGCTTATAGTACCTTTTCAGTACTTTTGTGTTGTTCAGCTAAGGATATTCTTGCTTAATTGTCTTTTATAGAAGATGCACTTTGGGGTTTTGCCCTCTAATGTTAAAGCAGAAGCTTTTCAAATAGAAGCACTTATTCCTAGAAACTCAATTCAAAGATGTGTTTTCTTTAACGTTCAAAAAATATGTACAAAGTTTGGATATATGTGTTTTTAACTCTCCATTGTCTTGCTTCTAAAATGTGATTTTAAGTCCTCTCCTAGTGTTTTTATGGGACTGAGTTATGCCTAACTCTGCTAAATCATACTCAGCCTTCCAATTAAGGTGGAGAGGCAGTCTTAACATGTCACATATGGTGTCCCTTGCTTTTCTTGCACCTTTCATGCTAATTTTTAAGGTACTCCCCTATGAAGATGGGGTCACTTTCCCTCCTGCCTGTTGTAGAGGGTTTATCCTGTTACTCAGAGGGCTTGGCTTTTATTTTTATTTCTTTGCTTAGCTGCTGTTTATTTTCCTGAAGCAGTCCTTCCCCATCTCTCAAGGCTTTGTTTTTCCAATGACCGGCAATTGCCATGAGTGAGCTGCTTTTAGCACTGGGGCCTCAGCTTTCAACTCGTGTCCGTGTTTCCAAGGCCTTTGGTGTTACTCCATGCTTAAACTGTGTGTCACAGCACGAGGCAGCCCTTGCCAAGCTCTGTTTCGGGGTGCAGGCCGGTACCGCCGCTGCCGGACCGGGCTGGGGCTCCAGGTCTGCGGCCTCCTGCAGCAGGGGCAGTTCTGCCGTGCTGGGCCATGGAGCAGGGAGCCTTGCACACTTGTTACTGTGTTTGTGCGGGTTAAAAACAAACTAATCCTGAGGTCTGTGTAGTGCACTTTCATAGCTGCTATAGGCTTCAGCTTTATCTGCAGAATTAAAACCAAGGAGGCACTGCTACAGTTGTTGAAATATCGTGCTTTCAGTCACTGTAGAATGTAATAGGACGTGTCTAAGTAAATTCCATCCTCAGTATTTCCCTAGCATCCAGTTGGAAAGGGACTGCACCTTAAAGAGTAACTTTTTTTTTTTCTTCACAGTAATGGTGTACTTTGATAAAAGACTAACTTAGCTTTCAAACTTGAGCTTCATAACTAAAGTAACATTCATCAGCTTGTTTCTTTATGGTTGGTAAGGAAATTAGCCCTGAAAATGATTGTAAATAAATATAAACTTCAGTGACATCTTACTACGAAATTCAAGTTACCAACTCTACTGAATATATGATCTGTCTACAATTTTCATTTTTCATTGCAATTTAATAACATAGGGCTCAGTAAACTAAGTATGTGCACATAGGCTGTGAAATACGACTACATTAACTATTACTAGACATAGCTTAATCCCATTTTTTTTTCCAGAGGCTCTTTTGACCCTCTGTTACTTTGTTAAATGTTAGGAAATGCTTGAAATAACTTGAATAAAATATTTTTCTTACATACTTGTATTTTCCTGTAAGCATACATGATGTCTCCTTTACACACTTCATTTGTCTTCAAGAACCAGATGTTCACTGACAGCCAAATTGCTCAAATGGCAACTGTGTTAGGGTGACTCCTATTTCTGGTTTATCTTGTGCCTGAAAAACAAGATGAATATTGTCCTAAATCAACTGCTTACAATGAGAAGAAACCCCATTGTGTCTGACTTCAGTATTCAGATTTGCAGATACATGTGTAAAAGATGTCACATTTTTATCTGTGCTGTCCCATGAGATTAGTGCCTAATGAAGCCTCTCCCTAGCAATAATTTTCTTCTAGTTGGAAGTTCCAGCTTCCAAAAGCAAAAGAACAGCTGACTTATGAGTGTGATTGCAAGCCCAACTATAAATGTCATGAAACCTGTTTTGATAGCCTCTGATTTAAAAGCCTATAGCTTCATCTTCAGCAAGAAGTGCTTCCCTAAAAGTTACAGCCTGGTTGTTTTCAACAGCATGAACTGTGAGAACGATGCTGAGCAGCTGTGGAGAGAGGGCGGGGAGGGGGAAGCCAGCTGTAAACATCACACACTTTGAAATCATATCGCTGCCATACATTTAGAATTGTGTACAGCTTGAAGAGCTTAATTCATGTTACTCAAAAGCAACAATTTTCCCTCTTTCCATATGGAAGTAACTGCTTTATCTAAATTTTGCACCAAAAAGCTTTCATATTTCTGTGTTCTTAAGTGAAAACTACTTAAAATGTCTAATGTATTGTTTCTTTTTTAGGAAGTGATTAGCTATATTAAATTCTCTATTTAAAGATAGCTTTACCCTTTATTTGCTATAAAAAAATCATGAGAATACTTCTTCCAGGTGTTCTCTTTGTTGCTGCAGCCCTTCCAAGGACGGACAGACTTTTTTTTTTTTACTGTTTCTGACATGACAGTTTTTGTTCTCCATGTTTTTTCCTGGTTAGTTGAGAAACACCTGTTTGTTAAGTAAAAACTGAAAAGAAAACGACATCCTACTGCAGCAGCAATCTGTATCTCTCATTGGGAGGATGGAGTCTGAAGAATTATTTTTCCAGGCAGACGGGGTAATAGCTTGTTTGGCCCACACATTTTATACAATGTGCTTTGGACATTAAGTGCACTAATAGCTCTCTTTAGAGAGAGCTTAAAAAGCTGCACCTGATGGAGCAGGTAATTTGTAGACATTTGTGTAAATGCTCCTTTTGCAAACCTGAGTCATGGTACGCTGCCAAATTATAACAGAAGTCAGAATTTACTGCTAAAATCAGTTAGGGGTAAAAGACGTGGATTTTTCAATTCATGTCAGACAACGTGTTCAGTAATTTTTTGTGCTATCACAAAAACTTGAGGTGTATTTTTTTTTCTGTGTATGTATACAAACATTGCCATTACTCAAGACTTCCTAGTGCATATCAGACTCTCCCCCTTCCTCGTTTATTGTATTAGACCTGTATTTTAAGATGCCACTTTGCATTTTGTTTTCAGAATTCAGGAATTTTAAAACTACTAGATAAAGCAGCCTAGCAGTGGGCTGAAAAGCAACAAAAGTGAAACAATATACTGTTAAAGTTGCAGTCTCTGTTCTGGCTAATCTAGAACTACTGTAACTTAATGAAATGCCTAGGAGGTTGTGCTTTTATATAACTCTTAGCTTGGATCAGCATGCATCAAACATCCTCTTGCTTTAAATTCTTCAGCGCTACTGCGATTAATGTTACATTTAGAGGAATGCCGTATTGAATCTGTTTACGTTGACTAGCAGTAGTCCTGGCTGCCGTCGCCACGTGGCGGTGTGGCAAGGCTGGCGCGTGCCCGCCTCACGTGCCCCCTCGTGTGCCTGCAGGCCTTCTGCGGCTTCGGCCGCCCCGGCGTGCCCCCCGCGCAGCTCGCGGCCGTCGCCACCGGCAACTGGGGATGCGGCGCCTTCGGCGGGGACTCCCGGCTGAAAGGTAAGCACGGGAATGCTCGCGCCAACCAAGGAGCTCGCGTTTTGGTCAACTGGCCTTTTCTCATTTACGGTTATTAAATTTTAGGCAAGAATTGGAACAAGAATTTAACTATCTATAGAACTGGTTCATTAACCCCCATCTGTAGGCTGTGACCTTAATAAAAGGCTTACCACTTTTACATGCCATTTGTAGCTGAAAGTTTAAGGTAGGTAGTAGGTAGGAAATGCTTTGTTTATAGGGACCCGTAACCCTGAAAACTTCAAAACCATGTATCTGCAAAATTAATTCACAAAGGAACATAATCATTGTGATCATCAGTCATACAAATCTTTTTGCTTTCTGGGCAAATCTCTTAGATGAAACATAAGATATTTTCATCTCTGCAAAGCTGCTTTAACTAAGGCTCTGGTAGCTGGCAGGCTTTCCCAAGCCCCCTTGCAATGCTTAATGTTCAGTCTTGCTGCTTAGTTCTTAGCTGCAAGCTGCCCCACAGGCACTTGGAGACATTGCTCCCTCTGGATTCAGCCACTAGCCCCTGCCTTCCATGTCCTTTCTTTAATTAGAATATTTATAGTGCAGCAGGTATTGCATGCCTGCATTCATTTCGGGCTCTTTTCCCATCAAGTTAAGGAGTGACGGATCCTGACACTTAAATCCATATGCTGATTTATATAATTGTAAGTAGAAATTTACATTTTGGTTACTGTCAAACCCTTGGAGAGTATTTAAAATTTGTTTTTCGCAACAGCTTTAGGTGGTTATGTTCTCAGATGAATGATTTTCAGGCTACCAGCTTCATTAGTTCTCTTTCTGAACGTGTTTTATTCATTGAGAATCTATTTTTCTCTCAATGCTCATTGATTTCATGACAGCTGTCTTTGGGTTTCCATTAGACAAAATAGATTGCCAAGTTCGTGTCATCAATATCAGGAGCAGTATTTATTGCAGGATCTGATCATATTTGATTAATGATTCACATTAGGAAGGTTTAATAAACATTTTAATTTGCAGGAGACCTGTTCTTGGATATGTAGTACCCTATGTATATGTTTTTTAAGCATACAGGTTTCTGCTAAAAGTATGGTTTATCTTATTTAAAACTTACCATTTGTTCAAAATGTGAATGTGAATTATACAATAGGAATTGCTCAAAACTGAGGTACTAACAAAGACCCACAGAGCTGACAGGGTGTGTTGAGGTAGCCCATAAGAAGAGCTGTAGGTGTAGACAAAGAAATGGGCCATAATCATGCAGTGCTTCATAGATTAGGTGTCCAAGAACCTGCCCAAGAACCTTGATAAAAGTGCCTGTTACGTATTTATAACATTCTGTTTTATTTTAGCTTATATCTTACTTTAACCTTTCATTCATTGTTTTCCTTCAGTTTTGAATCAACTTTGTTTTTTCCAATGTTTGCCAGAATTAACATTTAAAAGCAAGTTACAGCACTGCTGCTGTTCTGAAAACATTTATATATATATATATATATATATATATATATATATATATATATGCGATAACCAAATGAAGGCTTTTCTACATCGTCTGAAGTGCCAAAGGTGTTTATCTCTTCCGTCCTTAAATATTGCAAAGGGTCATTTTGAACTGCAAATTTTCTCAGTGGTTCCCTTCACTATGGCCAAATCTTTTACAGTGGAGAAAAGTCTTTTGCAATTTATAGGGCATCACGAACCTTTCCTTTCTGGAGATATTTTAGAAAACTAAAATACCCCAGTTCCACTTAACCCAAGGGAAAAAGTGTTCATGGCTATACAGGCTAAACAGTGTATTGCAGGGGATAGGTGAACGGTTTGCAGATGCAGAGGGTATGTTTAATTGTCTAATGATGAAAAGAGGGTAGTTTTACTGTATAACGTGCAGAGACCATGAAACGCCTGGACTTGACTTGCAAGGGCTACAAGGAGGTTCCGCGCAGCCGAATCGCTGCTCTTCGCGTTCCCTGCGGGGACACTGCCTCTCGCTAATGCCCGCGCGATGGTGAAGCTGATTCTTGCCAAAACTGCTTGGCCCTCCTTTAATGACGTTTTAGAGCTAGTCGGAATAAGCAGTAGGGTTTTTGTAGTGCTTTTGATGTGTGGTGTTGTTTGGAGTGAGTATGATCGCTCATTAGATTCTGTTCCCCTATGCAAGCTAGTTAATTAGGCCCTTTAAAAACTGAACTACTGAAGCTTTACCAAATCCACAACTGGTTCAGTAGTTTAATTAAAATATCATTCCCAGATTGAGATTAATTTCACATGTGAATCATGTAATTTATAACTTTAGCTATGGGTTTACAAGAGTTTTTTCATTAAAGACTGCAATATTTCACTAGGTCTCTTTAAAAATGTGAGCTAAGCTATGAGCAGCTTCCTATTTAAATTCCACTAGCAGGTAGTACGCAATATGCTTTCTGTTTTATTTAAAATGATCATTTTTCCTTTTCTGCCCAGTAAGTAAAGTTAGCATGTGATTAATATTGTCATTGCACAGTATTGAAAATGTGTCCATATAATCTGAAACCAGACAAGCTCTAGTAGATTAAATAGTTGATAGGGACCCTTTATTTGGATTGTCGTAACACTATCTGCACTATCTGATTGATTGTGTTTGCAGGTCGCACTCCCTCTTACAGTAAGATCAGCTTGGAGGTCGGCGAAGGAGCTGGGCTCTTGTAACAGCTTGGTGCCCCCTACCAGGGTCTTGGCTTCCCTTTCCCCCACCCTTCCTCTGGGCTCTGGTGCCTCCTGGGCACTGACTCTTGCAAACCCCTCCATCTGCCAGTTCCACTGCTAAAGTAGCAGAAATCACCTTTATTTCCCTGTTGTATAACTTGCCAAGCCATTTACTAAGCTGGCAGCAGAGATGTCTGAGTATCTGAGATGCTGCAAAATAGGTAGGAGGTAGGTGGGGAAGGGGAGCATGCCAGAGGGCCCGAGCTGCCCCCTCTAGTTGCTGTGAGTCATTACTTTGGCTCAACTCCCTCCTCCATCAGTACCCTAGACCGTGTCGCATCATAAATCTTAAAAAAAATCTATTTCTGAGATATGGCACATTGTTCTTTCTCTTCCATATAGAAAAACAGTCTAAGTCAATTTTGTGATGTCACCTATCACCAGAGCATGGGATGCAGCTTGGCCCAGTGGCTTTGAAAGAAAGCTGGAAATTAAAGCACCTGAATTGCATTCGTGTGACACCATGAGCCACTTGTTATGGGTCCGAGTGAGCTATCATATTACATGCTGCATACTTGGATTATAGATTAGATGAAGACCTTGCACTGTGCTATAAGATGCTGCAGCATCTTAGATTTCCTCCTGGGAGACAGAAGTGAGGCACAGTCTGTGCTGCTTACGCAGTAAAAGGGGATGCTCCATTTCTTCTGAAGGGTGGTAGGGACTGGAAATTGCCCCATGCTGATGGTGGCTCTTTACTCCTTTCTTGCTGTGACTCTTTCTAAATACCTTCAAACAGGATGTAAAATGGTGCTCTGTGTTTTTTTTGTGCTATAGCACCTGCTCATTGCATAGCCAGTGTGCTTGGCCAGCCAGTGCTGCCTGGGAGAAAAAAACCTTGATTTTCAAGGTGTTTCTGCAGGCAGATGTGCAAGGTGGTTGTCTCCTGTGACTCCAGCAGAATCTCATATTCACCTGTGTAATCTCTTTTCTGTTTCAGCCTTAATACAGATACTGGCAGCTGCCGAGGCTGGGCGTGATGTTGTTTATTTTACCTTTGGGGATGTGGAGCTGATGAGAGACATTTACAGCGTGCACACTTTTCTCTGTGAGAAGGGCCAAACTGTTGGTGAGCATAAGGAAATCTTTTCCTGTAGCAGAGAGATTTATCCTTCGTTAAGAGGAAATTGCCTAGTGAGAACTATTGTCATCAAGTCTGGAACCAAAGCAAATTTTTCTTAGTTTATTTGCACCTGTTTCCAAAGTGAGGAACTGTTCTGATTCAGAGCCAACTGAGAAGCATTAATTTGTGGAAAGACTTTCTGAATCCTTAAAACAGATTAACACTTCTCAGTTGGCCTTTGGGAATCATGCCCCAGAGCTTGGAAAATCTGGATATATGTGGTCAAGAGAAGACTTACAAAGACAGTATAATCTAGTTTTGTTTGAAATATATTTTTAAATGAAGTTCTACTTACACACTCTTGATATAGATTTGTTTCATAATGGTTTTGGCTTGATTCTACAAGGTGAATTAGTAGCTAGAACTGTTATCCAGTAGCAATACAGAAAAAGCTGCCTATCCGTTGCCCCGCTGTAAATGTTACAGTGCCCTTAACTTCTGCAATAAAAACTAGCAAAAGGACATAGGTAAGGCCTGGGGAAGGGGCATGTGTGCAAGGCAGTGCCCAGGTGGTGCAGAGAGCTGAGCAGGAGGCTGAGGGAGCCCCCCGCAGAGCCGTGCAGCTCCCCTGCACCCTCCTCGGGGGGGATGTTCCCCGCCACCCCGCGCAGGCCGCAGCCCCCAGTGGGTATGAGCTCGCGTTTTAAAGAGATGTTTTTCTTCTCATTTTGAAGGCGATGTTTATCGGCTGTTACTGAGATATTACAATGAAGAGTGCAGAAGCTGTTCCGCTTCAGGACCAGAAGTCAAGCTGTACTCTTTCATCTATAGCACCGTTGAGTCCTATGCAGATTCTACTGATGATGATGATGATGGTGACGAAGAAAAAGGAGTGTACTTTGAGGATTAAAATGAGTATGTTGTTCTCCTCCCACTGGTATATTTTTTTTGAATTGTTTGTGAATTGTCTTTATATATATTGATTGCATTGGTAGTACTACGTACATCATCCAAACAAAAATCAACCTTTGAGAGAGATTATTTTTGTTTGATACATGAAAACCTGGTTCATATGCATATAGAAGGATTTATTTGGTAAATCCTGATTGCGTTATGCCTTGTTATTATGCCAGCAGGGCATTTTAATACACTTGCATTTCAGTCAAGAAATTACTGGAAAATGTCAAAATATTTTCCTGTGTTCTTCTGCATTTATTTTTGAGCTACCTTACCTAGATTTCTTACATAATCTTAAGGGAGTACTAAGAGCCACATAACTCCTGGGATAATTGTAGAGGGAAGAACAGTTACAATTGTTCTTACTGACAGTAGTGTTATTTTTTTACTTCATTAGGATTGCCACCATATTTTGGTTTTATCAACTTTTTCATTCATTTAATTTAAAATGGCTAGATAGGCAAGGTTCACTGCTGTTGGCAATATCATTTGAGTTAAGGTCTGCTAATTGTGTTTATATTCTCATATCAGCCCTTCCTTATTGAAATATATGTAGAAGCATAAGATGGAGATGTAGCTGGAATGGCTTGGGTCAGGAAATGGGAATATATCTCAGTGAGAGAAATGTCCTCAGGCTACAGATAAGAGGGGGGGGGCAAAAAGAGCTCTTTTGTTTGGAGCTTGCGCCTGTGTCTTTTTAGACATGGGAAAGGCAACAAGGAAAAGAGGTCAAAAGATGTTTTGGGGGGAAAAAACAACAAGAGAGAGCTATTACGAGCTGTGTGAATACCAAATGAATGTTGCTGCAGTACATTAAAGACAAATTAATAGTTTACACAGAACTTCAGGTACACCAGTGATGAAACTTTTCTAGGCCTATGTATAGGGCCAGTCCAGTGCAAGGTTTGTCTCCTCATTAGTTGATCCCCAGTTGAAGCCCAAATTGCTAAGGTTTGCCTCATCTCTGTGTGTTTTTTGTTTGTTTGTTTCCTGTCTGTCTGGTCTGTCATTGCTGTTCTACCCAGTTTAGCAGTGCAGCACAAACCAGCTGCAGGAGATGCCCTGAGCTACGGTTCTGGTGTCAGCAAAGCTTTTGGGTTCGTGCCTGATAGAATCTCTCCAAGCCTGGAATATGACGTAATTAAATGCTGGAAGCTGTTGGGATTCTGACTGGCAGTAACGTGTTCCCTGCTGGAGCTGCTCTGGTGGAACGGACAGTGAAGAGTCTGGGTGGTTTAAGTGCTTCAGAGTGCGATGCCATCGTGTTAATGCTGCCGTGGGCAGCTTGGAAACATGTTGCTTGGAAGGTGACACAACAGCGTAAGCAGTTTCTTCCTATCATTCCTATGAGCTGTAGTTTCTTCCACCTGCATCCCTTATAACAAAGCAAAGAAAAAATTGGGACAGGATTTCAGGTCCTTTACTTTATGCATGACTTCTGTCCTCAGAGTGAGCAAGATTGTTTCTCCTGCTCCTAGTTTTCCAGCATTAGCTCAGATTCTGGCAACAGGAATAATAACACTGTTTAGGATAAGCTCTTATTTGGGTGCTTAGTTCAGCTATGATAGTGTTCCTAGGTACAGTGCTAATGATAAACGTACCCTGCTAATTGAGAAAAGCAATGGAAAAACGGTGCTGTTTGCCAAACCTCATTCACCTTACTGCTCAGGAATTCCTATAAAGAAAAAAATAAACAGAATTTGTTCCTGAACAACTGGAAGAAGATAGGATAAAAAGCTTTAGGTGGCTAGATATGACCTCCCGTTTCTTGTAAATAACAACATCTTAGTGCAATATTTATTTTCATCACTGGGGGGGGTGGATTTTTGTGTATGAAAAATATACCAAATAAGATGGCATGAAATTCTACATTGGCTCTAGAAATGGAAAAATACATTTAACTCTGAAAAGAGTCTCTCAAGATCGTATTGTGGTGTATTAAGAGATCTTTTGTAGTATCAAGTATTTCCAGGATAATCCTAGTGATCGTATGTAGTCTGTAATTTCACTGATACCTGAGGATCACTCTTTAGGATATGTTTCCCGTAGGTTTACCTGTGAAGTATGGTTGTTGGGATGGGCTAAAAGGAAGGTAAGAGTTAAGATTTTAGCAACAGTGTTAGATTCCTGTCACTTTAACGGAACTGCCCAGAATGCCGCATCAACGCGGAAGCAGGAATTTTGGATCAGTCTGATCTCTGCTCTGTATCTTAGTTATTTCTTCATCCAACTTTCACCCTCTGTTTCTAAACTACCTGAAATGTTTTCTTTAGCTAGAGATGTTATTTTGGTGCTCTTCAGGAAACGGTGTGAAAAGGAGCTGCCAATGGCCTCTCTGTGCACCTGAGTAAACTTCAGTTTCATTCTTCTAGAAACCTGTTTATGGAATAGTCTCTTCTTTTGCTTTTATTACATTAGAGAACTTTGCTATATGATTTCAAATAAACTTCTACCAAAACTATTGTTTTATATTTCTTTTAGCAGCTAAACTGAATGCTTAATATGAAGCAAGGCTGGGCAGTTATTTAGATTGCAGTGTTGCCTCATGATCACGTTTGGTGCGAGAGCAGCACCTCTCTGTTTGACAGCTCTTGCACCGAAATTCCTCAGTTGAGGTGTTAGTTATGAGATGTTCTTATCTAATGATGAGTACCCATGACTGTATATATTAATTTATAAACTGTTGAAGTGTTGACATTCTTTTAAACCTACAGTTTATGCATCATTATATTATATTGATTTTTCTGGATCTGTATGCTAATGTTTACATGATTTTATAGGAATACAATTAAAAAATTCTGACAAGCAATAGAGCCTGCTTTTATTTATTCTCTTAATTTGCTTTACAGGATATAAATTTCAGCACACTTGACTGCACAACACTAAGTAGTAAGTTCTAGTAGTAGATTTAATAATAAAAATTGTTTGCTACATAAAATGATAGCTAGGTAATCTTGTTCTTATTGCATAATATTTTAGGAGTTGAGCGAGACTGTAGCTATCTAAATGAGAAGTAACTACTGTAAGTTTTAAGGGCAAATCAATTGAGAAGGTGTGAACATGAATATGAGAGTTCATAAGCTTAAATGTATGGGGCAAAAATGCAGACTTTTTGCTATTAAATTCTTCATTTGTCTTTGGAAAGTGGTCAATTGACTATTCTTTGATCTTTGTGAAGGAAACAAAACAAAATAAAGTATAAAAGTGAACAAAAGCCTAAAAATGTATAAATAATAACATGTGTAAACGTTTGCAGGGTTTTTAAAAGTAGATGTCCTCTTCAATGGAAGGCTGTAAACTATTTTTCAAAAAGCCAACGTTAAACTAATACAGAGTATGTTTTTGAGCATTACAGAAAGGAGAAAATGTAATTTCTGGTTGCTCCTGAGCATTTAGATATATCTGAACTTTATTACTGTTTGTAGTGCTAATAATAAATAATTTAAGACTTATAGTACAACAGTGTTGTAACAAAGCTTAGATTTTCTTCTGGTGGGTCTAGCATTTTGTGTTATTCCAAAACTTACAGTTTTCATACACAACTTCAAATTTCTTGAGTATAAAGTGAAAATCTACTGTTTATAGTCTGAGCTTTGCCAAATGCACAGTTTTCCTCTCTACTTTGAAAGAAGGAGAGGGAAAAAAAGCAGGGAAAAAAGAGTCAATTTTTAGGTGCTGTGGCAGAACAAGGAAAGAAAATGCAGTCTGTAAGCAGCAGCATCCCAACTACTTGCAATGCTGGAAAGAATAGTGTTTGCTTATGTGGGAGCTGATGAACCAAAGCAGCAGCTTAAAATACAGATCTCAACTACCATGAGCAGTTGGATGCTGTTTTTTTTCCTAAGTTGTCCTCAGCCAACGTGGACCTGAAGCAATATTGGTTTGCATATGCAAATATCATACAAATCAGAATGTTAAAAACAGCCTCAAGGTAGTTCCAGTGAAAACTCCTCGGTGCACCTCGGAAGGAGCAGGAGGTGCTGCCCAGGGCTGCTGCCTTGTTCCTGCTGCGCTTATGGCCCGTTCCTCTGCGTGCAAACGCCCTGGCAGAGCTCGACGGCCTCGGCCGTCCCAGGGCTCAGCCCTCAGATCCACAACTTGTGGTGTTCACGGTCCAAGCGGTTTCCACTTGCTCTCCAGTGGATGTAGGACCGAGCTGCTATAAATCCTTAGGGTTTGGCAATGTATTCCTGCGTAATCCGGAGGAGAATGTTGCAATATTTGCTCTGGATGGATGGCTGTTTTAAATGAATAAATCAAAGTCTACCTAAAGCCTCTCTTCACTATTACACAGCACATTTTTGACAGGAGTGAAAGCATGCATAAAATGTTGGAAATTACAAGATGCTGCAGTTCCCTGAAGTTTCTTTAACTAAAAATTGGGTATTTATGGTCTTGTTTTGTGCTCACAGTGTTTGGTGCTCGTTTATCATTGCTTAAGTGAGTGTGACCTGGAAGCTATATGAGGGGTATCTGTCTCTGATAACACCCCTACAGCAGTACCATAAATTCCTGGTTAAGTGAGCTGTCAGCCGGGGGGTGGTGGATGGTTCGCATAGGTGCAGAGTTGAAGGAAGCTCCAGGACGTTCCCAGTCCTCCTGGCAGTGCTTGGACGGGGTGTCGTGACGGTGACAGCTCCGCGGGGGCGCCCGGCGCGCTCTGCTCTGGGTACTGCCTCGCGGAGATGTACGGGAGCTCACGAGCTGCTGCAGCAGGGCCTGTGAATGCACCACTAACCGGCTGTGCGTCCACTGCAGGGAGAACAGGGGAACCTGCGCACGGTAAAAAGTACTGCAGTGTCTTCACAGAGGGTCTCGTTTTGCTCGCTGGGCCTCCTACAGCTGGTGTTCATGCATGGGGGTGTTTTATAGACCTTATAGTTCTTCTTCAGACCAACTGCGTCACACCGAAAATATTTTTCCTACCTAATTTTCCTAACAAAAACATGAGCTACTAATTTTATAATGTAAATGAAACTGGTGATATTGAAAATGAGAAATTTGTTACCCTTCCTTTTTTTTTTTTTTTTTTTTGAATACAAAGGTGCACTGCCTTGCTATTCAAGTTTCCAGAGTGATGGAGTACAAGCAAGGCCTTCTTTCACTGCAGATAAAATGCTAAAGTCATGTCCGATCATGTAAATGTTACTGAAAATCCATAAATCATCTTCTTGCAGCGAGTGGATTGTGTAAAGAGCTTCTTGGAGAACAAGGCAAGTGCCCTGTCTAGAACTTTCCGCAGATGATTTTTCTACGCTGCTTTCAGGTATATTGCCATCGGAAGTTCAGGTGAATGACAGATTTTTATGTTCTTTATAGATATGCCTTCCATTACTGCTTGAAACTTTTATTGATATAATAGCAATTCCTCCTTTCGAAATGAGTCTCATCAAAATAGGATTTTGCACAGATGAAAACTGCACTAAACAGGAGAGCAAAAAAAAAAAAAGAGTGGAATGGTTATTGTTTGAAAGTTCACATTTATATTTACCAAGAATCAGAAGGCAGTGACATGTGAGATGCTGCCGTATCTGAAAGAACACAATTGTGTTGTACTGCAACTTAATCACTCTACCTAAAGAAATATTAAACTTTAATTCTAAAGTCTATTTTAATAGGAAGTCTGTCATAACTAAGAAACTGCATACTGCCTCTTTTAATGACTCCTAATTCAGTCGCTTTTTATCTGTCTGACCTTAGCTAGGGGTTAATATTATTAGTAATATTTTTTGTCTGGAAATATGTTTGCTAACTGCTTGTTTTTCTAGTTTATCTAATTGCTTTAGAGATGCATTTAGACTCATCTTTCTATATGTCCTTATAGGTAAGGTCCTTTTGGGTTCGTTTCTGGAGGAACACTCTGCTTTAAGCTGGGGGTCAGTTGGCAGGGCTAAATGTGCTAAATCTCTTTCACTCATAGAACAGCTTGGCACACAAGATACAATAAAGATATTGTATAAATCAAAGTGGCTGCGACAAGAAATTCACTGCGAAGATGTGAAGAGTTACATTTCCAAAATTAAACGTTAAGAAAACTGCTTTGAATAGCTAAATTCTGTTATTGAATAATGACACGATTTTCCTTAATGTACTAGGAATTGATTGGTTCTAAACCAAAATGTCATGGAAATAAATTGAAGTAAGTGTAAATGTTTCACACCCTTTCCTATAAAGGATAAGGTCCTAACAAATTGCATTTTCAAATCCCAAGCTGACTCTGTCTTGAGCATGCTGCATTGTAAAGTAATTATCCTGTTCAAGTTTTAAGTCATTATTTTGCCTGTTGCCCGAGGAGTTTTACAGCAGAACAGTATTAATAAAATGCCAAAAGTACAAATTTCTTACGTTAATCTCTGTCATAAACAGAGTTCATATAAGCAAATTGGCATTTTCATTCATAATTACTTGACCAACTATACATATGCGTCAGGAATGAAAGAATGTTTGATTTTACGATCTATGAAAAATGAAAACCTTTATATTTTGAGGAAAAAGACAAAAAACGGTGTCTTCTGAGAAAGCTTTGAGCAAAGGAGACTTCTAATTCTTCCACCTGGTAAATCTCAGCTAATGCTGGGGATGACAATTTCCCAGCGTTTGTGGTGAAAGAAAGACCTAGCAACTGATTGCGTCTGTGCAAGCCTCGCTCCACCAGCCCCACACATACCGAAATAACAGCCAAGCCCAGGAGATTAAATTTAAAATGCAACAGCTTGGGAATTCTTTTGCTCTCTGAAATTCAAACATTTTGATTGCAGGCAATCATATGAACTAGCCTTTTTTTTTTTCTTTTCCTTTTAACGAAAACCTGGTGCCTCAAAAAGTCATCCGACTTCATCATCTGGAGCTTCAAATCTTTTGACTTATCACTTTGTAAGTTTTTGAAGACTCTAAATCATTTGTCAGTCCCTGGCATGTGAGATTTGAAACTTGCACCTTCTGCATGTCAGTTTTCGGAGCTGTTATTTTTAATAAGTGGCAGCAGGAGCCTCCTGTGCCTGCTCAGGGGCTTTTGGCCTCTGTCGTTTCAAGGCTGATCACATTCTGTTTCTTTTAAACAAGCATCCTCCTCTTTTTCCTTCAAATCTTGATTACATGTGGCCTTCAAATAGCCTCAAAATGTTAATAAATTACTTTTAGATGAGTTTCTGTTACAGTCTAGTAAAAGCTCCTGACAGATCTGTTAAGTTATACCCATGGAAGATGAACAGGCTATGACCAGAGGAAAGCATCTGTAGACTTCGATGACAGTGGCTTTGCTCTTCTGAAAATCTGTTTGGCAACAGCATGATAAAACTATGAATTGAGTAAGTTAATGACAACTTCAGATTCACCTCCCCTAAAGTTAAGCTAGTGTTTACTGAATGGTGTGCACAGCAAAGGCTGGATCACAGGGACCAGCACTACTCTTAGGTATTTTCTGTTTTCTTGCTATTTCTTTATGGCTCGGAGTCATAATGCAAGCAGTAACTAGCACTGAAGTCTCATAATGATATCTAATAGGTTGTTTCTCAAAGCTTTTGCAAAAAATGACTATCTAGAACATCCCTGTGTAGGGGAAGTGACCTAACCGAGGTTGGGCAGGCGGCTGGGAGGGAAGGCGGCAGGGGCGCGGGCCGGTCTCGCAGGCAGGCCGTGCTGGGGAGACCCGGGCAGCCCGTTCCTCATAGCGAGGCGAAACGCGCCAGGGCCGCCGCGGGAGGCGTCTGGGTGAACCCGCTGCGGCCGTGCCCACGGAGGGGTTAACGGCTGCCCGCGGGAGCGCTCTGCGCCGCGCGCCCCCTTCTCCGCCGCGTCTCGCCAGTGAGCTCAGCGGCGGCCTCCGCGCTGCGCCCTGGGTGCAGCAAGGGCCGTAATTCAGCCTCCCTGCTCGCTTTCTACAGCTTGACTTGATGATCTTAAAGGTCTTTTCCAGCCGTAATGATTCTGTGATTCCCTGGAGCCTCTGCTGCCCGTGTCCTCTGAGAGCTCTGCCTGGTGGCTCTGCGTTACCCGGTGAACTTCAGCCAGCCTCAAACTTCAGCCTTCAGCTAATCCCGGTCCTGACGTGACGCACAGCCCCTGTTCCCCACAGTGGTAATGAGCAAGCATCATGTTTTACTAGGTGTTTGCTAAGAAATGACAAGTAGAATTTATTTCTGACCTTCCAAACACTTTTACAGAGTTTGCACATTTTTTTTTTCCTTAATTGGCTCCAGTGACAGCTTTCCACAGGCCCCGTGCTGATCCACAGGAACTGGTACTATGCGGGAAAGGTCTGTAAATGCCATAGAAATAGTGCTAAAAAGCCAAACCCGATGTTTTATGCTCCCAAACTCATCCCACTGTGGTTTCTGCCTTTTGCTTAATGTTCTTCTTCCTCGTGTAGCGTACTGTGCGCTCAGAGTGCTCATATACCTAATCAGTCCAGATTTTCACAGTTCCAAATGCTTTAAAACAGAGCTGCAGCAGCACTATTTTAATGCTAAGGAAACAATGTCAGAAAGGCAGTGACTGCGAGCTGGCCGGAGGAGCAGAGCTGCAACCTGCGTTGGCCAGCGCTCGTGTACTGCAACGAGCTCAGCGCGAGGGTCCAAGGGTTTGCAAAGCAGAGAGCCGCCTAAGGAGGCGGTTTGAACCGTGGAGCAACTTAGTCTGGAAGCACCGTAGAGCAAATTTAGAGCAACTTAGTCCGAGCCAATAAAGGAAAGACACAAGAACTTGCTGCGGCAAGTTTAGGGTAAATTGTTGCATCTTTTCTAAAACACCTTTTTTTTTTTTTTTTTTTTTCTTAAAAACCATCCGTAGTCCCTATGAACAGTAAGCTCACTTTCGTAAGTAAGACACACAAACTATTTCCAGTTTTGCAGAATAACAAATTTACTATAAAATACAGGCAGCAAATATTTAAGGAAGCAAAGGGCTGTTTCAGCTCCGACTAAGAATCACTCTCTGCGGTTATCTAGCTGCTTCCAGTGCTGTGAACATAATGTTTTCAGATGGCCACCACCGGGAAATAAGGAACGACTGTTGCTGTGCACGTAATAGATTTGATATTTACCCCTTGAGCCCCTGGGTGTTTTGCATTAACGCTTCCTCGAGGTCCCTTTGGTTCGAGCAACTGAGGAGAGAGGGTTGAGGGCTGCAAGAGGAAAGCACGGGAAAAAAATTCCGAAGTTTTAACTGTACAACAGGTTTGGAGAGCGGCTTCAAAGGACTCCATTAAAAAACAGATATGGTGCCAGAACAAAAGTAAACAGAAAAGGTTGTTTAGTTATTGCAGAATATCTCAGTGGGGACAGCGCATCTAAGAGAAGTCTAGCTTTGAGGCACAACATGGTGTTGATTAGTGCAAATAAACCTCTTCAAGAGTCACCTTTCAGCAATTACAATCAGACGCTGCCTCTGGGGCTTCAAAAGCTTCATTAGCAAACGCTCCTCCCACCGAGAGCCACAAATCTCAGGCACCCCAGAAGTTCTAACTGATGGAGAACTGTCTTGCCTTATTTATTTCTCTTCCAAATGAAAGAAATAACAGGATAATTACATATCCCCTCATTAGGATAAATAGCATTAAAAATCAAAATAGACCCCCTGGAAAAAAAAATGCAGCCTACGGTATAGAAGAGTTAAAGATATTTTTTCCACTTATGTCAGGGTACATTGACATTATATTTTAACCTAAAGGGAATACCTACGAAAAAATGCAGTATAATATTGATATAGCTGAAAGAAAGTTATCAAGAAATATTTTTTCTCTTTTTAGAGATATAAAGATTTGGAAAAATTAGGATTTTCTTATCAAATAACTGCACACACGGAAAACACTTTTTTCTAGTTATTTTATTCTCATCCATTCATAAGATAGAAGAAAAATATGTTTAAAATATGTTTAAGTAAAAGGCAGTTGCTACTGCTTACTGCATTAGCAACATGGCAAAGGCGGGTAGACGTTTTTGCAACACCGGTGTAGATCCATGTCCATGGTACGTGGGAAGATCTCTTGCAGTTTCCACTTCCAGCTTGTGTTCTTACCAACAGAATACTACAACAAGCTAAGTTGACTGCTCTTGCTAATTTGGACGTGAATTAATATTTAGCAGCTGAAATCAATGTTGTACACCAGTGTTCTTCCCTAAAGTACCCCTCTTTATTGACTCGCTGCTCTGTATGCGGTGTTGATACCTGTTTATTCTCATTCTTTATTCGCATTCTGACAGTATTGATGCGTGTGACGTTTTAGGGAACAGGACAAATCCCGAAGAAGTGTAGTACTGTCAGCGCCACTGCATACTGGCACAGGACATAGCTCTACCAGTGCAACTGAGAAACTTTCACTCAATGCAGGTATGTCTGCCAGAATTAAAATAAAAGTGTGGAGCAAAACCAGGGAAGTTCAGATGAGGAATCTGACAGACAAAGTGCCTGGCAGCATGAGGTAGTTGTCGGTTGCTGCTAAATGTAATTTGGTGACATGGTATGAACTCCAGGCTGAGAAGTATGTTTACAATTAACATCCTTTCACACTAATGGGCGTAAATGGAGCCCACACAGCGCGGGGCGCTCAGCAGCCAGCGCAGAGCTGGGCCCTGCACAGGGAGGACGTGGCACGTGATGACAGGGCCGAGCACTGGCTGACACGCCGTGGTCAGCCTCCTGCACAAGCCGCTCTGGATACGCAGCAGTTCTGCGGGGCGAACGGGCTGACGTAGCCGTGAGTACCCTGACTAGGGGACCTTAAGTTCCTGTCACATCTTAATTTCAAATATTTTAGCTGGGAGGGACACAGAAAAGGCGGAGAAATGTTGTCCAAATAAATTGGTGCAAGCCTCGGCTGGCAGAATGAGTGCTGTTTCTCTGCTTATGCTTATAGGCACTAAGGATGTTTTTTAGCTCTTATTAGAAACATCTACATAGCAGAAGCAGCATGAAACAAGAGCCAGCTTTGAAAACAGGGGAGTGAAGCATTCTTTGGAGCTCTTAGTTCCAGAATGATCAAGCATTTTAAGCTTCAAATTTAAATATTAGACCAGCCTCATGTCCAAATCCCTGAAAGCTATTCCCTGTTTTCTATTGTTAGGTTCAATGTGACAGCATACATTCCCATTCCCAAATTGCCCTTCTTTAAGAAGAGGTGCAACTTTAGATTTTAAGCTATGTTATATTAGAGTCTTAATGTGTAATTAGGAAATAAGAAAGTAAAATGGAGTGTGTCTGTGCTTGGCCTAAGAAACCTTCTGGTAAACATTGTCTTTAATAAAATTATACTATAATAACAGTGAAGAGTTGCCAAAAATATATAAATACATCTATCTCAGGAGGTGAAGTTATTAATGAGATTGTCCTTCTATAACTAATCCTGTACCCAGACCACCTCCTATGAGATTATCCTTTGAAGAAATAAGCCTATTGAGAAGTTGTGCTGTGCCACAGAGTCGTGTGGAGCAACTAACCGCAGGGCCACGATGCTGATTGCAAGTGTCTGCCGCCCCGGCACGGAACTGAGCAGCACAAGGCAGGCAGGGACAGCGGCAAGGCGCGACCGGCGTCGCATGGGGCTACGCGGTGGCACCAACGACGGGTCACGTTGCGCCCTTCCTTGTTCAAGGGAGCGGATGGGTCACGCGGTCTATTTCCCAAACAGTTTGGCTTTCGTTTTGTTAAATGACATGCCTGAGTTAAGATATAAAAGAGATGGAAGTGAGTAAGAAAACATTTCATCTTAAAACTGGCATGATACAGAAAATAAGGATAAATTTCAAAATAAATGGCAATGAGAAATTAATTTTCTACATGTTACATTTTGATTTCTGGGGTACTGTCACGGCTCCCCTCAGTGACAGATTTGATCCAGAGCAAAGGGTCTCACGTGCTTCTGTCAGCACAGAGCTGGCAGGAGAGCAGCGCTCAGCGCAGCTGCACGTGGGCTCTGCTGGGAGTTGCAGTTTCTGCAAGTTTTCATCCTACCAATGGACCTCCAGCCAATTTCAAAGTATGACAGTTTAATAGGAAGCAAATACAGATATATAAGTGGCAGTAATGAAGTTCCTTAGAAAATAGCAGCTGTGGATAGGTACTGAAATTCAATACTTATGAGAGCAATGTGGGGGGGAGATGAGAGGGAAATCAATAGATAAATACACACTGGAGAATTTGGAGGATAGTTTAAAGCAGAGTAATACAAAAGTGGGCTGTTCAAGCACCAATGCCTTCTGCGGGAAGAGTAAGAAACCGGTGAGAGATGAACAAAAATGTTGTGAAATTGTAAAGGCTTCGGGGAAGAAAAACGAGCACTCGAAACATACTGTAAAAGCTTGATGGCTGTTGAAGTCTATTTAGCCTGCTCGGTGCGATGGTATTCAAAGCCAGACTTGACATGTGTCTCTCCCTCTGAAATAGATGGGAGGTCTGCTTGTCCTCACTATAATTTTTAATTGAGTTTATGTTCAGTTAGCATAACATGATTGCTCTAACGATGGCTTCTGTCTGTTCATAACAAGGTTAAAACCCAATTAGCAGCTGCAGCTTCTAACAATATTTCACCTCTTGCCAGAAGGCTCCACTAGCATCTGGCTAGCTGCGTGGAACTGGTTCAGCACGCCCGGCACTTTGCAGCGATGACGGGGTCTCCTCACCACCGTGGTGGTGGCCTTCCCTTGGAGCACTGCTGCAAGGGCTCGGGCTGCCCCACCGCGTCCTCCTGGGCCACCCAGTCCCAGCTCTAAACACCCTGTCACAAGAAACATTAACTCAAAAATCAGTCACACCTTCACTTTGCAGTACTTGAGGATTATTCAAAGGTACACAGCTGGTAAGAAAGCTGCTATGATAATACTTTGAATTACATGAGGACTAGCATTTCTTTTCCAGAATAAATTCTATGCTAACAGCTAAATTAGAATGAACAATTGTTCATAATAATCAACAGGCTTCATGAAAACCTGATTGTTATGCTACAAAACCCTCCTTAAAGGCTGTTGTGTCTCATTTCTGCCCAGCTGACCCTCATAAAGTCATTTTCTGTAGCATATCCTTTGCACAAAATGAATTATAGCATGCTTGCTCTCCCCCTTCCTTTCATGGCAAGTCTAGTTTTCCCATTACTCACATCTTCACCCAGAAAATTACCAAGCGTGTTGATATTTATGGGATAGTGTCAATATTTACTTGAAATATCAATTTCAGTGGCCGTACAGACAATTGACCTTGGTTATCTGTACAGTGTATCTTGATCAAAAGCAGGTAAATAACAAATGTGTCATGTTCTGAATTTTAACAGAAAATTCATAGATACTTGTAATTTTAAGATATTCAAGGGAGAAGCTGTCTTGGAAACATAAATAAAGATACTGGCAGCAAGATGAAAATTGTGAATTGTATTGTTTTGTATGTTAGGATGTAGCCTGGGATACTTCTCTCGAATAAAAAAAAATAGCTTAAAAGCAGTTCCAAACTTTTTGTCAAGGTCTACTCTTTCTTTATATAGTAATTTTTGATAGAAAGCATAAATGTCCTTGGAACTTTTTATATCTCCTTTATGAAACTCCCAGTCATTCTTGTACCAGAGCTGTGTAACATGTGCAGATTGTATTTAAAGAAACAAACAAACAAAACTCGTAAGTTAGATATTTCTGCTTTCTTTCCGTGGTCAATTCACTGCTATTCACCTGATCAATCCTCTATACTAGGAGTATACTAGTATTTGCTGCTGGGCAGGGATGACCACAGGACTCTCCTGTGCGCCCTGTGCACCTTCCGCACACCAAGAGCAGTTTCCTTTCGGCTGCCTTTAGGGGCCTGCGGATAAGGAGCGCCACAAAGGGCTCGCATGCAAGGATGGGATGACCTTTACGTCTCTAGGAAGCCCTGACACTGCACAGCTGCAAAGGTGTCCACTTTATTACCAGTTTTCCTGATAACCCTCAGGGAATCTCAAAGGCAAATGCCTCTTTTCCTTCCTGCCAGGTAGTTCTTTGTTGAGAGGCATTTTGATACCAAATGACGTTATAATCAATATTGCTTATTCCAGGTCCCATATGAGGACTACACTTGGTTCCACCCCGTTCCCTTCCTGCCTTCAGATCACAATACACTTTCATTTCACACCAAATCAGAGCTAACTGGCGCCAACAGGCGTCTTCTCCGGAGGTGCCTGATCTGTGGCGGGCACAACCCAGCACTCACGGCCGGTCCGCGGCCCCGCAAACACCTCCCCCTGCGCGGGCGTCGCTCAGAAAATGGCGCCGCGGCGCCGCGGACCGTTAGGGGCGGGGCGGGCGCGGCCGCGCGTGCAGCGCCCGCGGCCCCGCCCCGTGACCTCAGCGCGCGCACCGGGCGCCGCGGCCGTTGCGCCTCACGTGACGCAGGTAACGGTCCCCCGCCGGCCCCCGCCCCGCCCCGCCCGGCGCGGCCTGGCCCCGGCGGCGGCGCCAGGAGCCTGGGGCCTGCCCGCCCCGCAGGTCGGTCACCGCGGGCGGAGGGAGGAAGGACGGGCGTGAGGGGCGGGCGGCGGGGTCTGGGGGGGCAGGTCGGCCCGGGCTGCTCGCCCTTGAGGCGGGAGCCCGCCGAGCGCGGTGACCTCCAGGCGTCTGCGCCGGAGCTGCCGAGGTTGTGGCGAGGGTGACTCTGCGCCCCCCCGAGACGGGACACGGCTCCTCCCTGACACCCCTCCCGCTTCCCTGCCTCTATTTATTTATTTATTTATTTGGAAAGGGAGCATTAGTTTTATTACAGGTAGCTGGCCCCATTTTTAAAAGGAGATGTGGTGAATGCCGAGTACATAATCTTCCTTAAAAAAAAAAAAAAAAAAAAAAAAAGAAATAATACTGTAATGCGTGAGTGATGAATTATGTAGTTCTTCCTTTTCACTTTTTTTTTTTGTTGTTGTTTGTTTGTTTGTTTGGGGGTTTTTTTGAGTGGAAAGTTGCATGTTGTTATATGGCAGTAGCATCTCTGCCAGAAGGAAAAGAAACAAGGGTGTAGGTGGGTATTTCTGATGCAGCCATGTTTGCTCAGGCCCCTAATGCTCTAGTTTCAGTTGTCCGTGACAGACTTCAGAGGTTATTTTATTTTGGCTATTTTTCATTACCTGCATTATTCTATGTTGAGATTAGAGTCATTCTGTCTTAAGAAGTTCAGGAGTTGTATGAGGTTTATAGGAGAAAAGGGCCATAACAGTGGATAAATGAGGCATGGGCCAGGCTTACTAATGGCTTCTGCAGAGCAAGAAACACATTAGCTTTGGTAGCAGGACTTAACGTCTGTCCAAGAAGGTCAGTGAGGATATGGACAAGCAGGAGAACATTGATTCTTGTAAGGATGTAGCATGTTTATGCAACGTGTCTGTTTTATTTATCCAGCTTTTTGCAAGTTTGTTTAATTCTGGCTTCAGAAGTGTTTTGCTGTTATCTTGTCCTTATGTTTACATCCCCTTTGGAAACCAGGGTGGAGTAATTGACAGGACTGTCCCTCCCATTAGCTCACTTCTCAAGTTGAAAGTGCTAAGGCAATAGCTAGTTTGTGGCTCAAGACACACATTCAACACTTCAAAACAGCTGTAGAGGTTTTCAGCTGCTTCATTTACTTTCCCCACTTTAATGGTGCTTTGGTGTATTTACTCTCAGGCTCTCCTTCTGGTTCACTGCTTCTTTCTGATTTTTGACCTTTGGTAGAGATTTAGTTAATATGTTCTTCTGGTTGCTCTTAGCTCGGCTTGATTCCTTGGCAATCACTGTTTTCATTTCAGGACTGATTGAGGAAGCATAGCGGAGTGGAACAATCCTATTTTTCACTCTGCCCACTTTCCTTTGTGCGGATTTTTGACTGGCAGTGTCAAGACTGAGTAGGCTGGAGTCTATGATCATGCTGGTGGTCTTTGATTTGTTTAGTGTTGATGCTGACAGCTGACATCTGTACTGATGAGCTGCAAGCACAAAGAGAACCAGGAAGGTGCTGGTTTTACTGACTGGAATTAATCTGTAGTTAAAATGTAACTGGAACTGCACTGCTGGTGACTTTGTCCGTTTCTGCTTCATAGATGCATAAATTGAGGTATTACTTATTTTTGTAAGGTAGAAATAACACCAGTTGTAGCAGTTTTCTTCACCAGGCATCTTGAGATCTTCACAGGAGTGAAGGAATCCATATCTGGTTTTATAGGTCATTTATTTACAAGTTTTTAGTTGAAATGGGACCCTGAGCCCATTTTGGAATTGAAGTACTTTATGTTATTATGGACATGAGTATTACACGGATTTTGCATCTATTTTCAAATCTTCCTTACAAACAGTTGTTGTTTTCCTGTAGGTTCTTCCTATTACTGGAAAAAAAGAGCCACTGTAGTGTGTTACACCAAGATAATTTTTCTTCTGACTCCCTTCTCTTCAGGTCTTTGCAAAGCACTTTAAACAAAGGCTGGTCGCCCTTTGGGAAGGAGCTGGCACCTGCTCTTAAGATGCACCTGCTGAAGCATGTGTGCAGAAGTTTGGGTTTCACATGAAATAAGATACAAGATAACTTTTAGCAGAAATGTCGTGTATAGTGTCCTAGGTTTTTGTGTCGTTGTGACATCTCAGTTCTTATCATTAAAAATGCGTTAAAATCTTATGAAGTTGTGAAAAGTGCCATGTATGTATGTATCGTGTTTTTGTTGCCCTTCTATCTTAAAGAGTGTAGTGTACGTAGACGATATGTTTTCAACTCTGCTGATATTGCCACAGATGCTCTGAGTTTGCAGAGGACTTAATCTGCTTTCAGAATAGTGCTGGTAGCACTTATATTCCCATACCTGTCTTGAAGCCCTGATTACAGATGAGGTGTTAGCACAGGAGGAAGTCAGTGTTGTAAAAGTTTTGAATCTGTACAATGAGAAATGACAAGTGAGTGTAGATAAGGAAATAATGCTATCCAGCTGAATATATAGGGGATTCCACCTAGCCTTATTATTGCCAATTTGTTGAAAACACTGGAAGGGAAGAGTATATGAAGGCATTGGAGTTTTTTTCTCGTTGTTGATTAAAGAAGGATTATGTACTAATTTCAGTGATACTCCCTTTGGAGAATACTTCCTATTTACCTGGGTAATGAACACAAGTGCTTACTTGGAAAAATCAACATATGGATCATGGTAGCTGGTACTATGAGCTAGCAGTCAGTTACGGTAGCAGATGAGAGCTGAAGGGCTGCAGAAGTCTTGAAAGAGGAGGCAAACAAATTTGGTGCGATAGAGGAGGAGAATTCACTGCCAGGCTGGTGTGTGTAAAGTCAGCAGTGCAGAGAGTTGTCAGTAGCCTGCAAAATGGATGACTGACTTGAGGGTGATTTTTTTAAGACTCGTATTTATTCTAAACTTAGGGGTGTGGAGGGCTTTTCTTAATCTGTATCTTGTCCTTTATATTCTTTCCCAGATAGTTGTAAAGTGTAAACAAAATTAATATTTTTTCTTCACACTGTTGCTGTTCTTTTGCTATTGTAGCAATTACAGCATTGAGATTGGATGGCTTTTAGGTTTAATTATAAGCTACATTTGTGAATTTTATTCTCAGGGTGGGCTTTGATTCCCACTGTGAGTACCAGAGTTGATTTTATTCGGTGTATTCAAGTTTTTTATTTTCTTATTTTTCTTCCTGATTGTGTTCAAAATTATGGGGAACCTGCTTACCTTGTTAAAAACCAAGCAGGAAGTCACCAGAACAAAATAAATGTGGCTGGTTAGGAGAACAAATTAAACTGAGCCTCTTCTTAATGTAACCTGATTTGATTCAATGCCAATGTCAATATGAAGACTTGACTAACACTTTTACCTTGTCAGCTGCATTACACATGGCACCAGAAATTTGAGGCAGTGGGCTTTTTTTTTTTTTTTTTCAAAGTGTAGGTTTCAGTGTGTAGGTTGAAGCTGTTTGCTGAACCTGCCTTGCTTTGGCTTTGTAAAAAGCTACTGCTTTCTTCAGCTGTGAGACAGTAGGTGAGGATGCCAAGAGCCCCAGGAAGCCAATGGGTTAGTAGTCTCTTGCAGTCCCAGAGAAGCAGGACTTGGTACAAGGGGCATCATAACTGCTATGTAAACCTGTGGATGGGAGGGTGGCCATCAGCAAAACTTCCACTGCAGTAAATGCAGCTTCATGGGCAGTAGTGTCCTCTGTTCTGAAGGTAGCTTTGTGCTTAGGTCTGAGCTTTGTTAAAGAGTTTTCTAGCCATAAACTTCATTTTGACTGTGAGACCGAAATGTGCCTGTAATTTAATGACCATTTTTCTGATTAGATTTGTCTTATTAATAGACTTGAATCTTCTGTCTAATAAGCAAACATGAGTCATCTGAAGCTGCTTGCGGCTACACTGAAGTGGCATGGCACTAAACTTCTGGAAAAGCAGGATGTAGTCAGAAAGATATTTTTCCATGGCAAACGATATGTTTCATCAGGAATCTCGGAACCTTTCCTGAGTGGGAGTAATTCCAACTATGTGGAGGAAATGTATTATGCTTGGCTTGAAAACCCTAAAAGTGTGCATAAGGTAAGTTGTCTAAAAGTTATCTGAAAATTTTATTATTAGCTTGAGTGGAGTTGGCTCCTTCTATTTTTAACATTTTTATTAAAAGTCCAGGGAAAGGTTTTGTATAAAATGAAAAATACGAAACTAATTTCCCCACATATTGATTGTTATAAGATGTTACAGCAAAGCAAAAGTACAGACGAGCTGAAGGCATGGTGAACTTGGAGTGAGAAGTCCAGACTAGAAATAAACTGCTGAATAACTTTAAGAATTCTTCTACAGAATGGACATTAAAGAAGTCTTTTAAGTAATTAATTAGATTCTGAAGAAGATCCACGAAGTAAAATGCTTAATATTTTGGTTTACTTACTGTAATGGTTATATCAGGGGATGTGTTACTTAAAGATGAACTTACTACTTAAAGATGAATGTTCATTTCGCTTCCCTTAGGAAGTTGTAATCTTAAAGCTGGATCTGTTGTCAAAGCTCAAGTATTTTGAAAAGTGTTTTGTTCAGTGCCTCTCTCCAGGCTACATACGCTTGTACCTTTTTATTTTTAATCCTTTCTTTTGGGGAAAAATACAAGCGCTCTATTATTTCTATCAAGTTTTCTGCTGACAGTAAGGACTCTGTTATGGTACTTACACATTAAGAAGTTGATGAGAAGTTCAATAAAGTCTAAGAAAGACTAATCAGTAGTGTGGTAGTGTAAATTGCACCCCAGTTGTTTTTACAAATTTATTGTGTGTTCCTTTATTTATGGGGCAAGTATATCAAAATGTCACTTGGTGTTTTAAGTCTGCTCTGTCTAAAGAGTGAGAAATGATGCATACTGAACAGAGAAAAAAGGGTACCAAAATAAGAGTTGTCTTTTTCTGTATGAATTTCCTTCTGTTGGGTGGTGACATACATTCAATGACAACTTTGAAGAGTGCCTGTTAGTCACACAAGAGGCATGTCCCTGCCTCTTGTGTTATGCCTTTAGCTTGAAACTGAAAACACCTTTCCCAGGGTTGACTCCTTTTCTCACATTGTCCATCTTTGATTTTTCTTCATGTACCTGCCAACTAAGTTTCCAAATAGTTCACAGCAAGGCAGCATGTTCTGTGAATGTATTGCATTAATTTCGGAGAAGCCCTGAGCACGTTTGCTCTAGGAGTCTGCATTAACCCTTTATCATAAGGGCCCAATACTGCACTAGTGGCGTGTGGGGCACAAGGGGCCGCGCGTGCAGGGCCGGGTGCTCCTGGCGCTGACCGCGGTGCTGAAGGCCATACCCGCTGGGCCGCAGGGCAAGCGGGGCCTGCAGCTGCGGCATGAAACTTCCTGACACAGCGGGCCTAGGACACACGGCAGACTTCAGCTAAGGCACTCACTTACTCAGGGTGTTCTGGCTAATTATTTAATGGACATGGTAAAAATCCTGCCAACAGACTGTCCAATTCATCCGCCAGGTCTAGCACAGCTTGGAGGCAGATTCTGAAGGGGGAACACATTTTGTAGTTTGAACAGCAGCTAATAAATTAGCAGAAGTGATTTAACAGAGGAATGTCGACATGCTGATTGACTAGAGTGTGTTCCAGAGAATGTATCCCAAGTAATTCAAGGTGTATTTTGGAAATGTGTGACTTCTTTTCCAGGTTAAAGATATCCCAACATAATGAACTAAAGTGAATTCATTGCGTCTCAATTACGAGGCTTGAAAGGATGTGGTTGATGAAAATTATGAATTGCTTCACAAGGATTCTTGTCTGAAAAGCAAGCCTCAGGGAGGGAGGAGGCAGCAATGATTAATTTGTCTTTGTTTCATTAATGGATTTAATTTTTAGTTTCTTGAAAGCCGCCTCCTCTCTTCAGCTAAAAGCTGTAAGTACTCCTGGAAGAATTTTGATTGACGGAAATTGTTCAAATTGAACTTAAAATAATACTTAAAAAAGAGGCCAGGGGGGCAGATGGGAAGTGTTGAGAATTCAAGTCAGCCTGTATATTCTTAAATATTCAGAAGAATGCCTAGCATATTTTCATGGTTCCAGAGGAAGTTGTGAATTCATCATTCTGCTACAGAAATTTGTGGAAATGTAGAAAAATCATGACAAGCGAGACCTACAGCTCGTGCGTTATTAGTTATGGTGGTGGTTAATGTTTTCAATCTCTCTGCAGGCCACTCGTAGTTTATTGCATTATCCAATATGTCCGTCATGGTTTAGATATCTAATCTGTGTTAAGCTCTTAGACATTACAATAAACTAATAAATATTTTTCTTCTTTGTCTTCTTACTGTTTCCTTTTCTTGGATATCTCCTTTTTGGAGGGAATGTGCCCCTTCTCTTTGATGAGAGGAAGTGTTTATTGTTCTTGGACTTTTAAAATCGTGCTTCATTCACTTTTACTTGGAAGCTTCAATTAATCAAGCCTCCTCAAATAATTCTTCTCTCAGAAGAGTTTATTGGACATGTCTTTTCATATATTTATGTTTAAAGCTGCTATTTAAAATATGACTCTCATGTTACTGTCAGTGTTACTAGTGTTTTTCCTATAGATAGATCTCTCCTTTATTTATGTACTGTAATTGTGTATCTAGGAATACATATTTGTATCCAGCGAACCTTTTATTCCTTGTGCAAATCCATTCCTGGTGATTTCCTGCTTTTCCTTGTCTTTCGTATTTCTTCTCCTTAAAGTAGCCAGAACAACGATCAGAGTAAAATGACATGGGCTCTGAAAAAGGCATCATTATTTTTGCTCGGAGTGTGGTGTCAGGGCCATAGATCATAACAGAGAAGCCTGACAAGGCTCAGTTATTACTATCACAAGATTAATTACAAAACTGCATGGTTGGATATTGAGTACATAATGCCAACCATGTTATACTATATGCAGCCATTCTACCGTGAGTATGTGATTGCTTCTTCATTCTGTGCACTTGGAAAAAGGGGCTTTTGGCTTTGACTTTTCTTTTTCCCCCACAACTAATGATGTAGTGGCGCTCGGTACTTTGTGCATTCTAAGGCTTTGCTGTCCTTATTGCAGATGAGATATATTATAATGCTGCTAGAAAAAACAAACCTTAAAGCTAAGTAATACATTACTTGTTTTAATATGTATAGTGATGTTTATTGTATTAGAATAAAATATTTGTCACTGAATCCCTTGAGTTATATTAATGCAGAAATTAAAAGCGTTATTAATTACAAGATAAATTCTCTGACTAGAAGAAGAAAATAGAGGAATGTATCATATTATCACTATGTGAATTTATTTAACCTTTTTTTCCTCACAGAGGTATTTAGGAAAAAAACAAAAACAAAAACCTATTGCAAGTCTCTTCAGATAATTCCCTTCTAACCTCCAAACCTGTGGTGTTGCCCTTTTTTTAAAAAACTTTACTCATTTAGTTGAGAGGCCTCTAGATATGCTGGTCTTTTGTATGATCATCCGCGGTAAGTGCTGCTGTGGTAGACTGGCATTGATACACAAGACTTGAAGACTATAATCTGGTATCAATCTTGAAAGATGCTATAGAAATTTTTAAAGGCTTTGATGGATGTGTGTACAGAAAAAAAACTAATTTTCTGTAGCCAAATGATATATTTTCCCTCCCCTCTGATTAAACGTCAAGCCTGCTCACCAAATCAATAATAGGAAAAAATAGTGTGGGTTCCTTCTGTCCCAGCAGGCTGCATCTTCAGATGTAAACATTCTGAAGGTATTTCTTTGTGAGTTTGCCTGAAAAAAAAGGGGGCTCTGCTTATTCTCCTTAAACATGTAGCATTCGGGACAAATCTGTGTGAATTGTGTTAGCAGCTCTCCCAGAAAACTACTCATCCAAAAACACATTTAACTGTTTGTAGGTCTTTAATTTTTTATGTTTAAATCCAAAGCTTTTGACACACACACACACACACACACACACACACAAAAGCAATAGTTGTATTATGATCATCATTGTCTGTGGAAAATTTTAGGAAGGAACCTTAACATAAATGAGATATTCCTTATTAAACTTATGTATGAAAAGTGAATGTCAGATTTGTCATGTTAATTGGCCAAACGTGTACAGAGAACCTCTTAATTTAATGAAAAAAAAAACTTCAGTCTAAGTAGTCTTAGTTGTACTACATGGAGGCTGTTGTTAGTTACCATTGCAAATTGTCAGATTAGTTATTGTACAGGTATAGAATAACAATGCTCTTCTTAATTTAGGGTAAGATTGTGTACAGAGAGAAAATATTGTTGTGATTCCTGTAGACCTCTTGCAGTATCTTGCATAAATGCAGATTTCTAACTTCAACTAAGCTGGTCAAGTGTCAAGTTAAGAAGAAAAGAGGAAATAGGCACAAATGAAAGGAAGAAACTCTTCATCATCATGGTAGGACCTGACCAGCAAGCATGATCTGACTGCCTGAGTTTGCCACAGCATATGAAAATTAGGTCAAGTTTAGATCAAGTCTGCCTAGAACTTGAATTTGACCAAAACAAAACATTTGTGTAGAGGGGCTAGAAGCCAAGTTCCCTTATTTTCTTTGAGATGACTAATTTCCTTTCTTTTTCCTTCTCCGTAACCATGTCTAGTCCTGGGATTTGTTTTTCCGAAATGCTAATGCTGGCCAAGCATACGACCCTCACTTACCAGATCGGTTAGAAAAAAAGGCATCGTTTCTTCAGAGCCATGGCCTGGCCCAAACACCGGGCAAAGCAGAGAAACTTGTAGAAGATCATCTTGCCGTGCAGTCCTTGATAAGAGCATACCAAGTAAGTGCATTTCTGGTAGCTGGGGGAGAACATCCGCCTGGCAAACAATGTGGATGTTGTTGGCCTGGCCCAGCTGCTGCAGCTGAACAACTGGTGCCCTGGGTGCCCACCCCCTCGGGGAACTCCTCGCTGCTCTTGCGCTGAGGCTCTCGCTGGAGCTAGAGCGGCGTGCAAAGGGCACGAGAGAGACTCGGGTTGTGCCCGTTCACTGAGTGCAGGAGCCTGGCGGGTCGTGTCTTGGCCACGGCTGCTCACTAGTCTGCATGCAGATTTCTCTTTTGGTCTCGAATTCAGCAGGTTAGGTGTCCAAAATGGAAAACTAAGGGATAGTTACTGCAAATAGTTTTGCTTCACGTAAAGAGAGTTGTTCTAGACATACAGTGATATTGTCTGAAGCAGTGAAATCTAGTGAATGTTCTGAGGTGTGCAGTAGTGAACTTTTCCTTGTCTTTGACAGTGAACTTTTCCCTGATTTGAATCAGGGAAAGCATGTGTATGGTTCTAGATATACTATATTTTTTAAGAAAGAAGGAAACGTGTTTGCTTTGTTATGCTAAGTTAGTTAGAACTCTCGAGAATCCTGATTTTTGGTAGGATTATAGGTAGAAGAAGAGAGAAGAAATGATGAATTCAGTACTCTTAGCCTCCCAAAATTCACCTTCCTCTGAGTTTGATTCAGCTTTGAATTTCTTCTAGAGAATTTTCAAAGTTGACTTTGTTTCACACTTTTATTTAAAACCTTCTGTTGAGTTAAGAAATTAATGTTTAGCTTTTTTCTCCCCTAAAAGAAAAAAAAAGTTTTTTGTAAGTGTCACAGTGTTTTTGGCTTGATGTTTTCTAAATGTTAAACAAATTTTAACTTTTTATTTAAATGTGTGTTTTATATCTTAATTTCAATAAAACAGTTAGAAAAAAACTGTACATGATCTAAACATCTAAGTAGATGGGGGTTGAGCGAAATATTCTAGTTTGATTTTAAAAATGAACATGTTCAACTTGGGAAATTGCACTTATTAAAAAAAGTTTGCAGTTTGGCTCTACAGTTCTGTTCTGCTCACCTGCAGCTTCTCTGGCTTCTGAACATCTCACGCTGTGATGGATGAGATGGTGCACAAACCCCGCTTGATGTTAAGGATGTATAGTGTTTTATGAAGTGATGTCTATATATAATAAGGGGCAAACCCCTTCAATTTTGGAAGTGTAAATTTGGAAAAAAGATTGTGTTTTTTTCCTTTTTTTTTTTTTTTTTTTCTTTTGTGACTGTCATTAGTTGGAAAATAGGCAAGACTTCAACCTGAGAATATTAAATACTTAGAGAAAATCTTACCAATGCAAAAACCATTTCAATGGCCTACAAAATATCAATCTTGTTTACAAGCCTTTTTTTTTTTTTTTTTTTTTTTTTTTGCTGTTCCGTACACATGGATATGTAATAACTGATTTTGATTCAGCTTAGTAATTGTATAAGTCAGGTTGCACAGAGAGGTTGTTGAGCCTCTGTCCTTGGAGATATTTGAAAACTGTCTGGGCAAGGTCCTGAGCAACCTGCTCTGGGTCCCTTCCAGCCGCAACCGTTCCATGATTCTGTGATATTTCTCCTCACATTAAATGACCTGGCAAACCAGGAACAGGGTAAAACACGATTCACATACATTCCTAAAATAATTTTTCTCTGAGGGGGGAAAAAAAAAAAAAAAAAAAAAAAAAAAAAAGAAAAACAAGGCATCTGTTTTCCCAAGAGCTACAAAGTGCTTTCCAAACGATAAATCAAACTGCAGTACAGAAATATGGTATATTTGTTTCAATGGCCACACTTGCTGTAAGTTGCAGTGCAAAATTTTTTAGCCAGACAACTTCCTGGTGCCTTGCAATTTGTTAGTTATAATACTAACGCAGTATTTAATTAGGTAGTGGACAAACAGCAGACAGTGGACAAACTGCCATTTCCTTTTGCCTTTTTTGTACAGTCCAATGTGAAGAAATCTACAGGCTGCAAAAAACTGGTATTACTGTGGGGTTTGTCTGTCAGGACACAGTCTCACAAACTGTACTTGCAGGATAAGCTATCCTTAACAGTAAGCAGTAGGGTCGTTAGAAAGTGTGTAAAAACTAGTCTTTCAGATCAACTCCTGATTGCAAAATATATTGCGATCTCTCAACATCATTGGGATTTAGTACTTAGCTCCCAGTTTTTTAAAGGTAACACTAATTATGTGAATCCTCTTGCCTTTTGGCTTTGTTCTTGCCTTTATGGGCAGTAATGTCTGCTCTGAAATTGGAACACAGCTTTTTGTTTCCAGCTTTCTGGAAAGGATACATGGGTAGAAGAGAAGATAGTTTTGATTTTCCCCAGCCTGTACTATTGAATCTTATACCTGCCTTTGAATTGTGTAAACGGATCAAATAGTAAACAATAGATGGCTAGATTTTTGTGTAAATAGTAACTGTTGCGTAGATTATGTTTTTGTGACACTGCAGTGCTTACAGTGTTAGCTTACGCACATACCTGTGGCAGAAATTGCTTGTTTCTCATTTCAGTGTGTAGAGATATTAAAATCTTAATTATAGGACATATTGTGTTTTAATTAAAACACAGCCCATCCTGGAGTGTAATATGACACAGTTTTTTACAGACTTGCTCTTCTGAGGTTTAGAGTTCTTGCTAATACTCTCTCTCCTCCTTTAATACTGCAGAGCAGACGTATCTTGAGGAGGTGAGTTCTTTCCTGTTGACGATGCCTGAGACAGAATTGCTTGCTTAGTTCCAGTCAGATACACTTGGTGCTGCTGTAAACAATGAGGTGGCACAGATGTTGCCGTGGGCATCATTTGGCCTGTCGAAGCTTTATTACTGGTGATTCATAAGGTGCAAAGAATCTCAGAGGCCAGGCTGAATTTACAGGGCTGATGATTCTTTTTTATATTTAACAAAAACAAAACAACTTATTTCTATTAGTTTGTAAGTACATTTTGGTATGCACTATCCTGTGAATATAGAACATTTGAATAGTCTTTTTAAAAGTCACTCCTTACAGATAACCCCCATTTTACACACTAGTGAGAGTGATTATGTGCAGTAAAGCTGCAGTTTATTAGTATTTTTTTCAGAGACAATTAGTATATTAGCAGTGTGACTAAAATTCTACCCAAGTGATCTGAATTCAGCCTTTAGAAGAAAAATAAAATGGGAAAAATTCACGTATTTGCCTGCATGAAAAGCTTCTAATGACTTAATTCAGAAGAATTAATAAGAAGAATACACAAGGGTATTTATATATATATATATATATATATATATAAATGTATAGTACTCGCACATAAACCCACACATACATAGATACATATACATCTTTTATTTGTGGCTGTGTTTAAATTAGTTATTCCTTCTGTAGTACTGTTGCTCATTAATATAAAGCACTGTAATATAAAGTCTGTAGCAGTTTATAGCTTGTATTGACCAGCATTACTAATAAGTGACAGCTGGCTAAATTCCCCATTGGTGTATTTGATGCATTAAAGTTCATTCATATCACACATACGAAATTCCCAAACCTTCTTGAATGAAAACTAGGTTGACTGTGTTGTGGGGGTTACTCTCTCATGTGGAATAGAGCTCATGCAGACAGATCCCTTCACTTGCAATTGAAACCTCTTTGGCACCAGTATGTGTGTTAGGTCAGCGGTGCTGTACGTTGGTGTCCTCCAGTCGCTTCAAGGAGGATTCGGGCAAAAATACATGGTGATTGAAATAGCAAAAGATAGAATCTATAGGCTAGTCACACTAAGTTCACACTAATTTTATCCAGAAATTTAAGAGTACAATCGTCAAATCTAGTATTTTTCTTTAGTTAGTCTTAAATGTAATTCTACATTAAGTGGCATGTTAAACAAAACTTATGTTCTCAGGTGTAGGCAGCAGTTTTTAAAAGAGATCGTATACATATCCAGTAGTATAACGCTTATTTTCTGTTCTTGCAGCATAATTTGGGAAACCTGCACCTCTTACCATTAACTATGTCTACTTATTATTTGTGCTGTGGAGATATATCAGTCTTTCTCTCTTTATTTTTATTTTTTTTAAATCTTTCTGACTTTCATTAACCTGATAATGTTTTTCATCCATTTTCCTTTCTTTTCAGATTCGTGGCCATCATGTGGCTCAGTTAGACCCTCTTGGAATTCTGGATGCAGACCTGGATTCATTTGTTCCATCTGACTTAATCACTACCATTGATAAACTTGGTAAGTATCTGATACTGTGTCCAAAGAGAGAGAAAAAAGAAAAAAAGCAACTGTCGTCTTCAAAGTTATTGAGATAATTGCAAAAGCAATTCACTATACTAATAACTTAATAACTGTTTTTGATTAAATTAATAAGACTCTATTAGGTGTTCAGAGCACGGGCGAGTGTTGGCAGGCCAAAATGAATTTTCTTAAACCTTAGAATAGTTTCTCCAGAGCATTGTGACTTGCCAGAGGAGTGATCCTGAAACCTTCAGGTGCGCAAGCAAGCAGTGCTGAATACTGAACCAAGGGGTGTGTCTGAGAATGTATCCAGTGTGAAATTGGAATTTGTGCAGGAAACAATTTCTAATGCAGGGCAGGCGCAGCAAAAAGAGAGAAGGATCTTAAATGTTGTCTGTTCTCAAAAATCCAGACCGTCATAGCTTGAGTGTTCCAGGAAATGTGCAGAAGGCCTCTGATGCTGTGGAACGTAGTTGGTATTAGACTTTCCTGTGTGTTTTCTTTGACCCACCTTCTGTTTTTCTCAAGAAACCTTCTGGTAGGAAGTTTCTTTTGGCAGCTTATCCTACAATGCTAGTTAGAAGTGTTCCTACTGCACAATAGGAGGTCTGGGATTGCTGTCAGAAACTCTTGGGGTTCAAGAAGACTTTTTCTCTTTAAACATGAAGTGATGCTTCAGTAAATATGGGCTGCTCGAGTACAAAGCACAGATGTTCTGTTTGTGGCCAAATCACTCTTGTACATGTCCTATTTTTTGCATGACAGCACATGACGAGCCTGCGAAGTCTGAAAGAAAGCAAGGAGGAAAAAATATGTAGGGTGTAGCACTGCTTTGTTTCATCTGACTTTAAAAAGCAAACAAACTCTCTTTTGTTTTATAAAAAAACAAAGATAATTTTGTCCTGGAAAAAATATATTAAAGTAGGAAAAAAACAGATTCAGTGATGTCTGTACAAGGACATAATAGTGATACACAGACATCTATTTTGATTACTCCAAATTTATCAATTTAAATATAGTAAATCAAAATTAATACTTATACTAATATTTATATTTGCATTAATTATTAGTAACAATATGAACATTATAAATATTAACAATATTAAAAACACAAAATAAGTGTTTATATGTTAAAACACAGAATATATGACAGTACAGTGCAGTAGAAGTGGTTGCAACACAGTATTATGGCCTGGCTTCTATCTATATAGGCTTCTGTGTATCTATATGCGAAGTTCTATAGTTATTTAATTTTCAAATTGCCTTTTTTTTCATCTTTTATTTTCAAGAAATTGGTTTAAACAGTAATATAGAGCACTCTTCTACCCTAAGTTTTGTGCAGACTCTCAGATCAGTGATAAATATGTGTGTGCAATATATCCAGAATCAAGATAGGTCAAAATTAGAAATACAGAAAATATTTTTTAGTTTTGAAAATATTTTAACGCGCAAGTGCACTCGCATTATTTTAAACTAATTTCTGTAGTCCTAGATACTGAAAATTGTATTTATGTACTTTGTGTTTAATAAGCATGTACCTTTTTCCATTGAAATAAGCTATTTTTTCTTTCTGTATTATCAGGTCAAGGTTAAACTTTGTCCTGCAAAGCCTTTAATGTGCATTGATATTTGTCTATTTTGTTTTGTGTATTTTTGCTTTCAAAACCGTATGGTAGTTAAATTTACTAAACTAAATTTGCAGACAGAATGAGTTTAGAGATCTCTGAATCCAGATGGGATGATATGCTTAAACCAGCTCTTGTTTCATGGAGAGGAAAAAAAAGTCTGTATGTTTTATAAAACATAGCTGATGTAGGAAATACTGTTGTACTGCTACTTATATACGTTTCATACCAAATTTCTTATAAATTCCAATTATTTGGCTTCTTGAGTCAAGTAACAGCTACTTATTGAATACATTTTCTTTTAAATCCATAGCAAAGTACATTTTATGAATGGATGCCTCCAAAATATTCACGCTGTAAATCCTTAATCTGCTTTTTTCTTTCTTAACATGACTTTATTAAATTTCAGTTGGTGGAGCTTTGGAATTTTTTTTTTTTTTTTTTGGTCTCCTGCCCTGCTTCTCAAACTACGCACCTCTTGCAGGGTTTTATGGTTTGCATGAGTCAGATTTGGACAAAGTCTTTCATCTGCCCACAACCACCTTCATAGGAGGAAGTGAGACCAGTCTTTCTTTACGAGAGATCATCAGGCGGCTGGAGGTCAGTGTGACACTTCTGATTTGTGACCTCATCTCAACAGAGTGAACTTTTTCCAGAAGCTGTCAGCTACAAAGAACTTGGTCTTTGCTAGGCATTGATAGCACATCTGAAAACATCAGGTGGCATTAAAGGAGTTGGTGGGCTGTTACCACAGATGCTAACACTTTTCATTAGCTGAATGTCTCAGCTATGTAGATTTGGATTAGTGTAAAAGAGGTCAATATAGTAGAACTAATTCAGGACATAATTTTACAAAAAGTTTGTGCTGCCTAAAAGGAGTAGAGACCTTAGAACTTTAGTTGATGTTGTTTTGTTTCCTGTCACAGGAAAACCTCTACTCGACGTGGGCAGGGTTTGCTCTTGCCACCCTGACTTTAGTGGGATTCTTACCTGAATGTGTGGGTTAAGTACCAAATTCATTTAAAAAAATGAAAATGTAGCTTTTAAGACTGGTGGTCCTTGCTTTCATCCCCAGTCCCTTTCCTACAGTCTGGTTCTCTGACAGGTGATCCGATTATGTCATATGAAGTCATCAAAGCTGGTTGACAATTAAAAGAATAATTATAATTGGATGGGAACTCCAAACAGCAAGTAGGGCTAATAATAAATTTATTAAGTGCTGAAGTGTTTAAAGTGAACTGAGTGTTCCCAAATGTGGTTTGTTCAGGATCTTGTAGTACAAAACATGTGAAGATTTTAAAGGCATGGCAATAAATTCTGTTGCATAAAAAGGGATATAAGTGAGGAAGATGAATTACAGAAATGAGTTGCAAGAATAAAAATAAGTAATTTAGTGAGCATAGAGGAGATCTTTGGCTTTGTCCTGTTGTAAGTATGAGAAATGTGTTGACTTGTGTGTCTGACATGCTTTTACTGAGGCTGAAATATCTGAAGAAACCTTTCATTTTTCCTCCCTTCCTTTCTCTGCACTCAGCTTTTTGAATTCTTTCTCAGATTTCTAGCCTTCTGAGACTTGTCAACTATCAAATATATTCATGAGACTTCATAATAATCTTCTGATTATCTTTATTTCTTGGCCTCAGATGACATTTAAAAAAAAATCAGTGGGTAGATTTAGTTAAATTACTTGAAATCTTTGTTAATGCACTCAAAGACTGCATTATGCCCAATTGTGAGATAGGTGAAATATGCCAGTCAAATCAAGGCAAGTGTTTTGACCTACTTGTCCATGAACTCCTAAAGGTGTTTTGTTGGTGTTTTTACCTTCTAGAATACCTACTGCCAACACATTGGCCTGGAATTTATGTTCATCAATGATGTGGAGCAGTGCCAGTGGATTCGGCAGAAGTTTGAGACACCAGGTGTTATGAAGTTCACTAATGAGGAGAAGAGGACTTTGCTGGCAAGGCTGGTGCGCTCAATGAGGTAGGCTGGGCTGGTGCTGGGCAACCCCTCTGCTCTCTCTGCAATAGCTGAGTGTCAGCTGGCACGGGAAGCTCGTGAGCTCTCTAGGTTCTGCTGGGTGGCAGTGAAATCTGGACTACAGGGGTGTACGCCTGTGTGGGGACAAGCCTTTCTAGCTTCTCCCATCCGTGAGCAACTGCCTAAATAAGACTTGGTTCTCATAGCAGCAAGCACCTGCAGCCCTTATGAAGTCAGTGGCATATGGGTTGGCAAGCTGTGGCTGTGAAATACTGCAATTCTGCAAACCTTGTAGCAGTTCACCTCAGGTGTTGAACTTTCTGCTTGTGCACTACTGGCTCCGCTTGCAACTGCAAAGAGAAAACTGTGTGTGCAACCACCACTTTGCTCCCTCCTGTGGGAGCAAATGAAATGGGAACCCCCCTTTCAGCTTATATAAGCTGATATAGCCCTGCTGGCCTCAGAAGAATCATGGCAGTTTATTTTAGCTGAGAATCTAGCTTGTTGCCTGAATGCCTGAGTTGTAAAGGTATTGTTGGGTGAGCTAAGGCGACATTGCTGTGTTACGGCAACATTTCATTTCATTGCTTTTAGGACTTCAATCTAAAGAGGTAAATGTCAGCATCCTGAGTGAGGACTAAGCTGTGTATTAATGCATTATGGCCATGTTATCAGCCCAGACACTGCACAGATGATGTAACAAAATAGTTATGTTCATAGAGATTTATTTTCCTTTGCATTCCATATCTCCCGGCTTTGCAACAAACAACCCTTTCAGTGTTTGTTAAAAGGCACTTTTTAACCACTCACATTGCCTCTGGCACAAATGCATTAAAGAGTGAAAAAACATAGAACTGTCAAAGGTTGACATCTTTCTCCTACTGTAGCTGAGGAAGATTCCAATGTACTTTTTCTTGGCAAGGTATTAGCTGTTACATCATGTAGTCTGAAGCACTGTCCCATTAAAAAGGGCCTATGAAATAGGTGTGCTTTCTCTCGCTGTTTTCTTTCAGTATTCCATGCTTCCAGAAAGCACACATTCTCTGATCTGTCATCTTCAATTCATAGAGCAGACTTCTCTGTTTGCTTTGCTTTCCTAGTGATCAATATAAATTTTGTGTACATGGGGAGGAGCAGAGTTTAACCTGGGCAGTTATGGTGAACACTTCTCAGTGAAGGAGGGAGCCTTAAATTCCTTCCCATGTCTTCCCCCTGCCCTGCATATGATTGATCTCCAGAGGTCTACAAACATGTTGTCAGAAGCTTTAAAACAGATTTAAACTGTCTGATTTGCTACAAGATGTTTGATAATAAGTATTTGCTACATTTTTTTAATGATCTCATCTCTCTTTTTTTTTTTTTTTTTTTTCCCCCAAAAGATTTGAAGACTTTCTTGCTCGCAAGTGGTCTTCAGAAAAGCGATTTGGTTTGGAAGGATGTGAAGTAATGATTCCTGCACTTAAGACTATCATTGATAAATCCAGTGAAATGGGAATTGAATATGTTATAATGGGAATGCCTCATAGGTAATGTCAGTGAACCTATCAACAAGTGGAGTCTCTGTCTCAAAACTCGTTTTAGATTGTAGAATTAGAATTTTATTAACAAAGTCAGTGTTGGAGTAGCTAGGGAAGAAAAAGTCAATTATAGTGAGTAAAAGGAATGTGTAATTGTAACAAAGATATTTGTCAACGAGAGGTTAAAGGCCTCACAGGTGAACACTAGTGAAAGTCACATCAATGTACTTTGAAGCAGCAAGCATATGTGTTGTTTGCCCCATTGCATAGAGTCTAGAGCAGATAAAGGAGGTTGAGATGGTGTCATGCTTGTGCAGTCTACATTAATATTGTCATGTTGTAGCTGCTAGGTATCTGTAAAAAACATTGCTCACATTTGGATAATTAGATGTTGTAGAGTGTTAGTGGGAATGCATTGAAGGTAATTTGCAGTGGGAGGGAGAAAGGGAGAATAAGGCTTTTAAATTTTAAAAATGTAAAGCAAACTTCTTAACTGCAAATTTCTGAAATAGATAACTTGCTAGTTTTGTAAGTTTTATGCTAGTAGTACTGTTGATTTCCCTGTTTGAGCCATAACTGTGTTTGATTTTATTCTTAGGGGTAGGCTGAATGTGTTGGCTAATGTCATCCGAAAAGAGCTGGAACAGATCTTCTGTCAGTTTGATCCCAAGCTTGAAGCAGCTGATGAAGTAAGATGCTTTGTCAATTTATCTATACAGAGAAGTCAACATTCAAAGTAGTTACTTAGTCTTTGCTTGTTTTTGGTCATGATCATTATGCAATAGCATTATCATCTTCTGAAAAGTATTGTTTTCTGCTTTGAGTATCGTTTTTTGGTTTGCGGGTTATGATTTGATGAAATTTGATCAAGAGTGCAGTGCAAACTGATGCATACCTGCCTAGACTTGTTTTTCAGGAGGAAGGATAAATTTTAGACATTCAGTTTTGTATGAATGATGTGCCTGAACTTTGACCACATCTTGCGGGCCCACACTAGGGATCTGGGGATGTAAAATATCATCTGGGAATGTACCATGAGAGGATCAACCGAGCAACAAATAAGAAAATCACTCTGTCCCTGATGGCCAACCCTTCTCATCTGGAAGCAGTTGATCCGGTTGTGCAGGGGAAGACTAAAGCTGAACAGTTTTATCGAGGGGATACAGCAGGAAAAAAGGTAAAAATGGTTTAATGTTGTGGTAACTTTTTTTGGTAGAGTTTTGCAGCATTTTTAATGAAGTGATTTTCCAATAATTTTGTATTGTGGAGAAATCTTCTTCTTTGCCTCCTCAACAAAAGGAGTATACCACCCACTGAACCAGATCAAGTGTTTGACCTCTGGGGTAAGTTCAGGGAGAGAGTTTATAACTTTGCTTTGGGTATTGGATGAAGCAGGCAGAATGCAAACCAATCTATGGTTTATGATGAAAGTACAGTTGTATTCTGTAAACGCTCTAGAAACGTAGAGCAGATGGATCTTTTTGAGGAGTGTGGGTTTTTTTTTTTCTTTCTAATAAATGCATGTATAATCCTTCCTTGTAGGTTATGTCCATATTATTACATGGAGATGCTGCCTTCGCAGGACAGGGAGTGGTTTATGAGACATTTCATCTTAGTGACCTCCCATCTTATACCACAAATGGCACTATTCATGTTGTGGTCAATAACCAGGTAATAAGCAGAACATCTTCCAATCAATTTATCTATTTAATAGTTGCTGGTGTTTTTCTTTCTGTCTGCCTGTCTTTCTCTTGCGTTCTTGTTTTTTCTTCTTAGCTGACTGGGCTGTCCCCTGTGTTTATTAAGAATGGTTAGGATATTCCTGAAAATGGTCATACTATCTAGCAACTCTGATGCTAATATGGATAATATTATATCACCTACACATACCTTATTCAGTTGGTCACACCTAATTGGATTTGATTTGCTTTGTTTCTTTTCAAATAAGCAAAAAGCAGCTCGTGTAGCTGCTCAGTTTACTGACATTTAAATGACTATTAAATCAATCTCAAACATTCAGGGCAGAGTAGAGGGAGATGCCCACATCATTTTGTTGCAATTCTTGGCATTTTTAGATTGGCTTCACTACAGACCCACGAATGGCCCGTTCGTCTCCGTACCCTACTGATGTTGCTCGTGTGGTTAATGCTCCCATTTTTCATGTGAATGCTGATGACCCTGAAGCAGTGATGTATGTGTGCAGTGTAGCTGCAGAATGGCGCAACACCTTCAATAAAGATGTCGTCGTTGACTTGGTAGGTCTCTGCTTTCTTAATTCTTCACTCTATCGTATGCTACTCTCCCTAATTTTTATGTATCTTGGAAGACCCAGGCAAGAAGCATATTTAAAAAAAAAAAAAAAAAAAAAACACTCGCAGGAATCCATAAGCATTTCTATTCCATAGACTTTTAAAATTCCTGTAAAAGCATGAAATTTAAAGTTTTAATTTGACATCTTTCCCTACCAACAGAAACCATCTTGTTCTTTGCAGGTTTGTTACCGTAGGAGAGGGCACAATGAAATGGATGAACCAATGTTCACCCAGCCTCTAATGTACAAGCAGATTCATAAGCAGGTGCCAGTGCTGAAGAAGTATGCTGACAAGCTGATTGCAGATGGGACTGTAACACTACAGGAGTTCGAGGTACAATGCGTCAACAGAGCTAAAAACTACATGTGAAATTATTTGCAGGTAGAAATAACTGTGTCATTTTGTGCTGTCTGCTTTAACAGCCTTTTATCACTACTGTGATTGTGACTTTCCTCTTCCCGATTCAGTTCAGTTTTGATTTTTGTGCGCAGCAGAGTTTCAAAGCTCACCTCTTTGGAGGTGCTGCTCAGTTCTTTTCATAAGTTCAGCTCTCGCTGTATGATTTAATGAGAGATGAATTCCCCATGAACAAACATGCGTGTTGTGGGGGAAAAAAAAAGACTGAAAGGGCACTAAGATATTAAGAATATAGAAGCAGTATACACAGGAAAAAAAAAAAAAGGTTACTTACGTTTTGAGATGTGAATATTGGAGATGGAGGAATTTGATTGCTCCTCTCTATCTCTGGAATCTTGATTCAGCAGTAGGACAGAATTTGAATGTTCATAATTGTGGTTGTGGTTTCATATCGATCACCTAGAGGTGACACTCGTATTCAACAGGTACGTGTGTACTTTTAAAGCATAAAAGATCATTTGAGCTTGTTATTTTCTTGAAATAATGAAACTGAGTTCAGAGATCACTTGAAATCTTCTGGAAAGATGAAATATGTGGAGTCTGGGGGCAGTATTAAACTGGTTAGATCTTTGCCTCAATCTTTTAGAGCAAAACTGTATGGCTAACTGTGTAGCAACAGCAGTGTTGTAGAGCAACCAAAAAGCAGTTAGTGTGTGCGCATTTTGCTTCAGGTTGTGGCTTTGCACTTACCGCCTTTAAAGTGTGAGCTAGCAGTGTTGTAGTTAGAATCTACAGCTGAACTAGTTATATCTAGGAGGATCTTTTCTGGTCTTAACTTCTGTGGCCTGAGGTATGATGGTAAGAAATTCAGATTTTATGACTGTAAGTTATAGCACTTCGGTTCTTTTTTGATTTTTGGAGTGCGGTTGGCTATGCTCTTGGTCCTTTTCTCTGTAGCACTTGCCCAATAAACTAAATAAATTATTTCAAATGATGTGGGTAAGCATGTTTCTAGAAGACAATTTTATTCCAGATAAAATAGGTTTGTTAACGACATTTCATTATAAATATGTAATGTCATTACTGTCATACCTGAATAATAGGTGTCATCTGTAGAATGCCAGGGTGTTGTTCTCTTTTATGCCAGGGTGTTGGTCTCTTTTAAAAGTGTGGGTTTTTTTGTTTCGTTTTGTTTTTTTCCCTGCAGGAAGAAATTGCCAAATATGACAGAATATGTGAAGAAGCATATACTAGATCTAAGGATAATAAGATTCTACATATTAAGCACTGGCTTGATTCACCTTGGCCTGGTAAGAAGTATCCGTTGACACATTCTACTATTTGAAGTTACTGTGTTTTCATTTTAATTCCATATTCTAGGACTCTCTATTTTTGTCAGGCAGCTTTCCTGTGTAATAAAATATGTGACTTATGGTTTGCCTGTATTAGCAGTGAGACATTTTCCAAATCATTTTGAAACAGGTGTGTGTTATAGAAAATATTGAAATATGTGATTTTTAAAAAGCCCACATTTCCATCCAGCAGGGAAATGTTTTATCTATAATGCTATTCATATCTTCCTTCTTTTAGGAAGAAGGGCAATATCTCCTTTTTTTTTTTTTTTTTTTTTTTTTGAGGGACTCAAGTGTCGTTTGCTTTTTACTGGCTGCCTCTACCCACACATTTGTTTTTAATTCACTGGGAGTAAAAGTAGAAACAAAACAGATTGTGGTGTGTCTGTGAGATCGAGTCCTGTTTTCACGCAGGCAATGGAAGTGATTGTGCCTCCCTTCTAGAAAGTGAAGGACTAGGTTAATGTGCTGCTTAGGTTGTCTTAATGACTGTTGGTTTTAAAATAAATTGTAAATAGAGTAGAAATCTCTCAATCATCTCACCAAACCTTTTACTTCTAGGGTTCTTTAATGTGGATGGAGAACCCAAGAGCATGTCGTGTCCCCCAACTGGCATTTCAGAGGACCTACTGATTCACATAGGCAATGTGGCTAGTTCGGTGCCGGTCAAGGACTTCAAAATACATGCAGGTCAGCTGGAGTCCTTGCTTCCTTGGGGCCTGTGTTTTACTCGGGTGTTTTCTGTCTGCACGTGAATTGCTGATGGGCCATTTCCCAAAGGGGAGAGTGGCAATAACTTCTTTTGGAGAATGTGGCAGATGGGGTCCTGCTGCTTGTTCTCAGTTGAATATTCTTTCAGTATCATGCCGTTTCTGTTCCATACCTCATTAAAATAGTTATTTTCTCCGAGGGAGGTTATAGTCTCTTTGTAACATTAAGTTAATACAGTCCTTTTATAAAATGCTGCCTCTATGCTGTGCTTTCATGGGACTTGCTGCAAAGTAAGATATCCATCTTATGGAGCACTATTACTTGTTTCTTTTTATTTTATTATTATTTTTTAATTGCTGAAACTGCTGGTAATTTGGGGTCCACTTAAAACACTTTTCTTGTTCTTCACTTGCAACTTTCTGCTCAGTGATCTAGCCCAGCCTTTTCACACAGGGCAATGCTGCTGATGTGCAATGAGTATAATTAAAGTACAGTAGACTATGCAAATAAATTTAAGCCCAGTTGTCGTTCTGGTGTAGTTATTTAATGTTGGTGATAACATAAATCTAGCACTTTCTCAGAAGGTCTTAGCTTTCGGTCTGAAGAGATTCCATGCTGAATCTAGTGTCTGTATGGTCCCAAAAAAAAAAAAAAAAAAAAAGGCGGGTCTCAGTAGGGAGTGCCTGGCATTGGGGAAAAGTTCTGAGCTAAATCTTTTTCTGGGTGGCGTCTAGCAGCCTTACAGGGAGCAGTAGTTCCATGGGGAAAGATGGAGCTACTTTATTTGGAGTTCTCTTTTTTTACTTGTAGGAAAGATACTTAGGATCTGTGGAAAGAGTGCTTTTTTTTTTTTTTTTTTTTTAAACTTTGTTTTTTTTTCTTTCTTTTGCTAAAGCAAGGTATGAACAATATGCAACCCTTTGCCTTTGGGAAAAAGTATTTTACTTTGTTTGCAGTTCAGGTCTAGCAAAACAATTTGTAGACTCTATTGGGTTTTGCCTAACTTCATTGCAGCTGTTCTGCTTTTGACAAAGTCAGTGGATCAGCAACTAAAAGTAGCAACTCAAAATTGATTTTTTTTTCTGTTTTTATGCATCCTATATCAGTGGGGACAAAGGTGAATGTTCTATGAATGTAGAATGTCTTTCAAGTAAGTCCACAGATTTCTGATCTTTACTCCAATATAGGACTCTCACGGATTTTGAGAGCCCGCCTGGAAATGACCAAGAACAGAGTCGTTGACTGGGCCTTAGCAGAGTACATGGCTTTTGGCTCCTTCTTGAAAGAAGGAATCCATGTCCGACTAAGTGGACAAGATGTGGAAAGAGGTACTTTTAGGTGAGTACTGAAATAACTGTTGAATGCTGGCCCATACTTCAACACTTAGCATGCTGAGCAGAGTCTTTTGAAGGGAAAGGCAATCAGAGGCTATTTGGCCTCATGTGATTGTCATAGGCACTGATGGTCAAGAGGAATCCAATTTCCTGCTAATCTGCAGAGAATTAACATTTCAAAGAGTTGTATTTAAGGAAGAACAAATATTTCTAGATATTTATTTTCTTTTGCTGAAAGGCAGATTTTTTTTTCTTTTTGAGTAAAAATTCAAGTGCAAGCCATCTAATTACTGAGAAAAGGTGTTTTGCTGCTGCAGGTTCTCAAGTCTTCAACTAGCATTCAAGTGTAACTGCTTCCAACTCCAGTGTTCTTTGAAACAAACGTATTGCCACTCGGCAAGGCTCTTCTAAGTGAAAGAAGGTGTTTTCTACAGAGTCTCTTATTGACTATGGAGCTAGAACGAACACAGAATCTGATCACTTGGTAAAATATAGATGGTGCTGCTGCTTTTCCCTACCTGATTCTCCATGGAGTAAAATCTTAATGATGTATTTAATTGAACCCTTTGATGCAAAGCCCATTGCTGGGGGCGAATGCAGTAGCAGCTGCCCTCTGCCTGCAGAGAAGGCTGATGTGCATTGGTGCCTGCCTTCTGTGTTTGCGTGCTGAACTTCATTTGGTATCGAGTCTTCCAGGCTTTGTTCTTTTTGCTCCTGTTCTAATGGCAGTTTAATAAAATGATTCGGACAAGACGTTAACACAAAGCGAATCAGGAGGTTTCCCCATATTTCTCATCCTCCTTGATTTCAGGAATATTGGTCTTGTAAAGTGGTAAGCACCTCCTGGGGGAGAAACACATGTACATTGTTCAGCAACCTAACCATCTATTTCAGGTGAGTACTTAGTTGTGCTCAATACTCCTGAGAATACCAACTGTGTAATAGGTGGAAGAGGATTTTCCAGAACAATTTGCCAAATTTCCTTGATGTATGTCCAAGAGAAAAATAAATGTTGTATTTGCAACAACATATGTAAAATAAACATGCTATAGACAAAAACCCAGCTTGTTCAGATTTGCACAGATTAGCTAATCTTTTCTGTGCCATCTGGATTCTGTTATTCACTCTTTTAGGAAACGGGTGAAGTTGGGGACTGAAGTCAATAATGTAGATGTTTGGTTTATAGTATCATTGTGAATTTTAATTATGATTGTGATAGGGTGATAGAACAGTAAAGGATTAGGTTAAAATGCCTCAAGTCTGGGGAAATCAGAGAATATTCAATATTCTGTTAAACATAGAGAACACCATAGGAATGTGCAAGGCTTAAGATGTAAAGCTGTGTTCAGCCTCATCTCATCAGAGGAATATGTGGAACTGCTAATTTGGGATACAAACACATCTAAAATATGCTGCCATTTCAAACAGAGCTGCCCTTGTTTAGTTGTGGTTAGGATTATAATAAATATGAGAGACTCCCGTAATAGCTGGAGACTTAGTTGCCTGTGTTGTTTCTGGGAAAAAAAACAACACTGCAAGTGCTTGAGAAGCATATGTCACCGCATCTTCTCTCAAACTGTGTATTAAAAGATGCTTTCTACACCCCGCCAAAATCTTCAAAGTACATAAAATCTGAACTACCTTGATCTAATGGAAAAGGAGCATCAGCCATTATTTGGGAAGAATGGAGATGCTGTATTGCCATAATAGGGGAAAAAAAAAAACACACACACACTCTGTTCTGGAGTTTCTGAAGTTCTGGCTGCACTAGAATACCTTCTGTGGGCATTCAGATCATCCCAATGACTGCATGGCAAGTTGAGTGAGTCTGTATTAGTGCTAGCCAGGAGAGTCTCCTCAAGCAAGCTCTAGGATGCTTTCTAGATCCCAAACCCTCTGTTTTCTCATTCCAGAGCCTTTAACGTGCAGAACCCAGAATATTATAGATGTAAGCTACTTCTCCCATGTGAAGAACGTTAAATGTAATGGCTTGTTTTCTTCCCATTTCAGTACTCCACCTAGCATTGTTAACAGAAGGAAATCAGAGAGATGCTGCAGATGAAATGTCTTGGCCCTTTCTTATTTTGGAGCCACACTTTGGAGAAGGCAGGGAAGGAAAGAGACTTGACTTTGTTCTGGTTTCATATCAGTAAACCTGACAGCTCTGCCCCCGCAAAACTCGACTCGTCTGGCTGCCCATCCATGCTCATTGTAACTGCCTTTTGGTGGTGGTGCTTCATGATTCAAGGTCTAAAAGCTTACTGTCTGTTTAGGCCTTTTACTTTTGATCGAGTGACAAAAATAAAATGATAAGATTAAAAATAATTTCTGTCTTAGAGTGGGTCTTCCTGTGCATATTTTTCCCTTTTGTGCCTATCTCCCCACGCTGTTCTTCAAGGGTTCTGTCTTTTCCTAGCCTTATATTGTTGTCTTCTAAATAGAATTCAGAACTCTCTTGCTAGCATGCATTATGCAAAATGGAAATAGAGAAAGATTCAGTCTTCATTGTTGGCAGCTATACAGCACACAGTAGTTGTTACCAGCATAATAGCAGTCCTTATGTTAGCGGTTGTAAAGCTGGACATATTGGTGTGATTCACTCAGTTAGGCTGCTCAGAGAGTTAATGGATTACAGTAATTACTTGAGTCATCTCTGTTTTGCTAGTGCTCCTTGGTGCCCCATTCTAATGCTGATTAATGGGGGGCTGGAGAGCTGTAAATGGTATGAATGGAAAATGGCAGGAAGGAGGATACTACTTCAGTCTTGGTGTTGTGAAATCATCCTTAGATTTTTTTTTTTCCTTTTTTTTTTTTTTGCCTGAAAGACAAACAATTATTGTCTCAAGGAAGAGAATAAAAAAAAATGCCAGGGAGGCACAATGAAATGTTTTAAATAACAATTTAAGCTTCTGAAATATGACTTTCAGTCTAATATATTTTACAACCCCCTTACCTTCCCCAAATTCCAGTAATGACAATGTATTTTCAGGTTTCATGAGTGCATGAGAGCAAGTATGTGAAAGTCCTCATAGTGTAGCAATTTTATTAAAGATATTTCTGTGTTTCAACCAACCACAGTGTTGTATATGGCAGATGTAACTATTGCTTGCTTTCCTTCTAGAATTTCTAGGTTTGGTGGTTAATCTTTTAAAATTGCTCTGCTGTAGCCCAGATTATTCTTAGCTGACAGATTCCTTTCCCCAACTCTTCGCAGCCATCGCCATCACGTGCTTCATGATCAAGAAGTTGACAAGAGGACTTGTGTTCCCATGAATCACCTCTGGGAGCAGCAGGCCCCCTACACCGTGTGCAACAGCTCCCTTTCCGAGTACGGCGTCTTGGGTATGTCCGAGCATCCGAGGGATTTGGTTACCCGTAACAGACCTCGAACGAGATGCAGGGATTGGTGGCAGGAAGACCTGACAGGAGGAAACTTTCCAGGTTTTTGCTTTGATGTAATTGGGATTCCTCGCCTGCAAAGTCTTGGTTGTTACCCGAGTTTGCCAAATGTCAAACCAACGAACATGCATTCTTCTGCTAGCTGCACTGAAAAATAAACAGACTGCCTGTATTGTATTTTAACATTATTGCTTTCCTAACAGTTTTGCGTTGCTCGAAAGCCAGGGAGTGAAGAACAGGGGCTTAAAATATGATAAAAATGCCTAAACCTATCCAATCCTGAACAAGCAGTCTAATCAGGATATTCAATGGTTGTTACAGTCACCATGGTCATTACAAGAATTCTACTTTGTTTTCTTATCTTGAGGGTTTTTAAAACATGCTTTAAATTTTAAACCAAATTCTATTTTTCTAGAATGTGGTCTGATTGGTCTCATTTTTAACCTACACAGTTTTTAACATTTTCATTTTTAACCTACACAGTTTTTAACATTTTATCATAAATTAAAAATGAGAGGGAAAACTGCAGTTTTTCTTTATTTTTTTGAACATGTTGTCTGTAGTAGCCAGCATTTGAATCTGCACGGGTTTTAGTGTGTCCACAAAGCAATACTTGCTTCTTAAACCCTTCTTCTCCCTATAATATCTTTATTTATATAAACTACTGAAAACCTGCCTCTAATGACTAGTGTGACTTGGGAGATTTAATTACCTCTCAGCAGAAAAGCTGCAGAGAATGCCAGTATTGGTCTTACCAGTGTTCAGCAGCAAGATACATAAAGTGACACAATACTTCAATTTTGGAGAATAAGTTAGGCAGGGCAGGGACAAAACTCATAAGAAAGAGACTGCTTTATTTATTTATTTATTTTAAAAAAGCTGTGGAACTGTTTTTGAAGCTGTTTCTTTCAGATTCTGACATCTCTTAAATAAGCATCTCCACGTTTTACAACTGCGGGATTCAGTTGAAAGAATCTGTTTGTTGTAGCTGATATTGGCAATGCCAGAACGCGTGGCTAATGCTTTAACAAAACGGAAGGAACTGTCAACAAAATCAGGGACACTTTGGAATATAAATATAAAAAGACATCTTAGCCTTATATGATGACTGAGTGCTAGTGTGAGTGTGTTATTTCAAGAACACAAATCCTTGTTGTTTTTAGCATTAATCGTTGTGAATTATGCTTTTTGTACTGGACAGACGTTTTATGTTCAGCAGCAGTGAACAGGTAACCTCACTCTGATGTGCCGAGGGTGGCAAACTGTGGAGCACAAAACAAATACTTCTAATAATTTATCAAGAACATTACTCAAAGGATTAATAACAAAGAACTGTGTCTGTTTCATAGCCAATGTGAGAGAGTACAAATGAAACATGGTGGAGAAAGGTGGTAATTGCGAACTGCTTACCTGGAGATTCCAGAAATATTTGAGCATATAATCAATTGCACATATGATACATATTACATATTGCTAATAGCAACATTTAAATGATGCAAAACTGAATAGCTGGAGCATGGATTGAAGAGGGTATTTGTTAGTTCTATAGGGGAATTGGTCTAAGCAATACTAAGATCCTTCCTTTGTGTATCTTTAAGCTGATAGATAATGCTTATGTATGATCTCTAAATAGGAGAGAGCGAAAGAGAATATATGGATAAATGTAAGGAAAAATATTTACTGTAGATACAGTGAGAATTTCATTTTAGAGAATTACTTTTGTTTGCAGTTTCGTACCATTTCTCACAGTTTTAGTTCGGATTTTCTTGTCCTGAGCTCTGTAAATGTGCAACACCTCAGAATCATTTTGGAAATTCCTTTAGTACCTGTGAGTTCGAGCTAAATGAAAATGGATTGACTAGCTCTGCATGATAAAACCCCGGATTGCTTGGCAGGTGCCAAAGCCAGGAGCTTGCACATGTGCAGAGCTGCAGGCTTTGCACCACGTTTTTTGTGGAGCTGGTTGGGAGCACCTGGGTTGTTACTGCTCCACTGGAATGGTACTCCCAACAAGATGAATTTCCCTTAGAGGGGAACGAAGTCAGTCTTGTTATCTTGGAGTTCTAACGGTTCCTTATGTTTGGATGCAGGAAGTAAGAGGGTCTGTGTGATGGGGCATCAAATCAGAGTATTTAATAAACCCTAATTTCTTATCTCATCTGTGACATCCTAAGTCTACTATTTTTAACTATGTCCAGACTATTCCAATGTAGTTGTGCATCCACTCATTTAAGCTATGGATTTTTCTTTTTACTGAAAGTGTATGCCTGGGAGTGTAACTGAGTGCTGTGTGAAGTCACTTAATCAGAAAAGCTTTCCCTAGTTTATTTGCTGATCAAGACAGAAGAAAGGCAGAACTATCTTAAAGTCAGTCCATGATGCTTCTTGTGCAGCTTTTTTAAATACTCGAAAGACTCTTCTGTCTTTCTGTATCCCTCTCAGAGGGATCATGTAGTATTGATTTTTTTTTCCATCCAGAAAGAGTGAGATTTTTTTTTTTCTTTTGATTAGATTCAGTGCTGGCTTTGAGAGGTCTTGGACTGTAACATCCCATGTTGGGTATTCACAGGGAACTTCCAAGCATGACAGACTTGGAGTTAGTACATAATTCAAGAAAAGTCCTGAAGCTCAAGAGACCTAGAACACAGCTTTTTTTGTGGGGAAGATGATTATCAACTGGAAAGGGAAAAAGACAGGTATTGATTTCAACTTTCTTCACAGTACACTCTTCAGATGGAATATGTAAAGTTACTACTCATTCAGAACAGTATGTTTTTTGTAAGGTTAATTGGGAAATGCTGTTATCTGACTGAAATTGCATTAGGAAAGAGGACAGATTGTAGTAAGGACCTGGTGTTAATGGCACGTACATGTAGCTCCAAAAGTCATCAATCAGTATCAAGCAGGTATTTACCTGCCTCTCTCCTGGGCTGTGCGTGGGTTTGGGAAAGGATGCATGTCCCTCTGTTAGTCCTGAAGTCCCTGTTTTTTGATTGTACATGACACAGATCTGTCTTTTAATTTTCTTCCTTCTGACATTCTATCTCTGTATCAATAAGCCATTTATGGATTTTTTTTAACATTCATGCCTTAAGTCACTTAGAAATCATATTTAATTAGACTGCAGCCTTATTTATTTTGACTGAAAGCTATAGTTCCTACAGGAGCCCTGCAAAGTGCTGTGGATAAAAATACAGTCTAATGTGCTGTGTAAGCTGTGCTTTGCTTGGCAATACCCCCTTCTCTGCCAGAGTGACAAAAGAACAGTAAGGGAGCACAGCAGGAATGGACTAATAGAAAGATGCCTGTCATCTAGGGACCTTAATGAACTCCAGCAATTAAAGCATTAGTTTTGCAACCCTAGTCAAGTGCTTGATATTCTTCTTTCTTATCTTCCCTCGGTTTGGAAGTTCACTGTGCTGTTGCACTGGGCCCTGGTCCCCCAGGCCTTGGTGCGCCCTAAGCTCCTGGGGGCTGCACGGAGTTCGGGAGCTGGCTGCAGGCTCTGCTGGGCACGGCCTTCACCCTTCACTTTATGAGCTATGTCTCAGCCAGGTTCTCAGCACTAGATTTGTCAGTAGCTTAAATGTGTTTTCCAGGTCTCTAACAATAGAACAGCTAATTGTTTAAGCTCACAAGCTTTGCACAGCATTCTGAAATAACACTGGTCATTTCTGGTCTCTGGAGATAAAAGCAGTAAAATTCTGCAAGGTTTCTGCTGAAGATTTTTAACTCTCTACGCCAGTGAGGTTGAGCCCTCGTGAGGGGTTTGGGTAGAATCCTGCTCCCCTGCAGTTTGGGTGTCATCTCCAGACCTGTGGAGTCTTTCCAGCTTGGATCACCTTCCCCGACCTTGATGCATCTGGAGCCTTAATAAATCCCTTTCAGGAAAAGCTCTGCCTCCTACTCCATCTTTTCAGATACCTTTCCAATAATGACTTGAGATTTTTTTATTTAGTATTTCAGGTCCAGCTCTTCAAATTCTTTTCTCCACAAACAGATAGGAGCAGTAATTGTAGGCAGACTCCCTAGCAATTGCTGTAATTGCTGGTGGTAAAAAGATCATTAAAGTTACGAACTCTCATTGTCATTTGCCTGCTGGAAAATGAGTTTTGGAGTCTGATTAAACAAAGATGGATATACCACAGACACATGTTCTATGAGACGGTAGCCTTTGGGGTGCTAATTTTAACATATTAATCAGGATATAGAGATTGCATTTGAACATGTTTTTCCAAATTGTTATATGTCTGCCAGAAAGCTTGCAAAAGGTACCTGTGTTGAGATCACTCTTTTTTATGCAGCTTATCCTGGGACAGGATCACCATGGGGTGATTATTAGCATGAAATGAGCAACAAGATAGGAAGTGAGGAATGGTACCGTTTTCCCCTGTGAAACTTCCAGGGTATTTTTGGTATGCAAAACAGAATAATATGTGCACTTTGAGCCCTAAAGCATCATCATGGCGCTCCATGCCCTTTGAAAAGGGGGTGCGTGATTATTGGTAGTTCCAAGTGGTCAGAACCTCATTTTTTTTCTTCTTCAAAAGCTAGATTATTCCATCCTTAAAGAGAGCACATATGTGCAAATAAGCCTTGAACATATTGCATATTTTCTCAACCATGTAACCTAATCAGTAGAAATGGTCTCTTAATGCTTGCATAAAATTAGAAGGGGATTCAAGTCTATCTAGGGAAATCTCTTTCCCAAATACCTTTGGGAACATGCATCGAAGGGGTTATACAGACTTTTTTCCACTGCTTGCATGGTGTTTAAAAGCAAGAATCACACAAATAAGGAGAGTAGAGATTTATACTGTGTTCTAAAAGGAAGCTTGTACAGGGCGTCAGACCAAATGAGTGATCAGCAAGAGTCATCCTCTTTGGAAAATGAACTCTCATGGTGACCCAAGGGTGAAAGAGAGTCCTTCTAACTCACCAGTCACGTGTTGGCCTCTCAACTTATGGGTCTCCTTTTGGTGAGGAGCATAACGGTCTGCGGGAGTCATGGATGGACTGTTTAGAGTTCAGCACCGTAGAAGTCAAGTGATTCAGAGATTTCTTGCGATGGGGAGGGTTAAAAACAAAAGAGAATTGGTCAGGATTTACCAAGGAATAGGCTACAGAGGTACACCAGAAAAACAGACTGTAAGCAACAGTCTTCATAAACAGCAAGAAGATCTTCAAGCAAAACTGTTTCTCTCATGCATTTGCGTCGTCCTGAAGTTGTTTGTCTGCAGGCTTCTGGGAAAGCCTGTGCTGACACTGTCTGAAGAGGCTTTTCTCTGGAGTGGAAGAGCGAGCTCCTGTCATCACAGTTTAGCTGTGGTCAGTGAGTTAAACAAAAGCAGTTGCAGTGTCACGCATAGATTATCAGGGTAAAAACATCATTTAATGTATTGGATGTTCTTGTAGTTAGTATTACATGGCACATGACACATGTCTAGATCTCACTAGTTTCCCTGTGGGTTTTCCTTATGAAACTGGAAACTTTATGCTACTCTGTCTGTTAGTTTTCTGTGTTGTAGTGTGGAAATGCTTGCCTGTTTGTTTGTTTGAAAAGTGAAATGGTGTGTTTGCAGCACCCAGTACATGAAAACGTCAGTCTTAGCACAGAGTTCTGAGCATTTCTCTGAAAAAAAAAAAAAGTAAAAATTGAGCAAAAGCTGAAAAGAACAAAGAACATGAACAGAAGTTTTATCTTAAAACCCTCCTCTGTAACTCATAATGTGGTTAAACTCAGTATAACTCATGTGCTGTATATGTGGCACAAGTTGTTCTCTTCAGCTTCCTACTATGTTGTTATATTTTATCTTGGCATTTCAGGTCATCTTAAAGGTAGTTTAGTAGCAATAAAATCTCCAATTGCCTGTGGGCTTTTTTTTGGTCTTGCTCTCTGAAGTAATTCCCTTAGGCACTGAATTCCCTGAAGTCCTGAAGCCTTAGGTCACCGTGCTGTAAATGACAAATGACAAGTATGTGAGGCAGTCGTCACCCTCTGGTGAGTTTGAAGTAGTAGCCCTGTGTGTCTGTGTGTGTGTGTGTGTGTGTGTGTACTGAGATGCTACTCTCTGCTGGGAAGTTCAAGGTTTTTCAGAGTTCCCAAAACTTTTCTGCTTTACAGGAGTTGTGGATGGGAGTGGATCAGAATCACAGAAATCTTCACAGATTTCCCATATGTTACTCTACTAAATACTGCAGGTCCCAAAGTAGATTCTCTGGGATTTTACTAGTACAGAATGTGTAGGAGGGTTATTAGGTACCTCATTTGTGATTGGATTTGGACTTATAGCCACTTTTGGGCATAGAAATATTATGTAAAGCATTAGGTTTTACAGAGTGTGTTGTGATATTCTTGTCCAGTACTCTTGAGTCTGCAAGTTAGGAAGGAGAAAACCCGAGCTTACACGTAGTATCAGGGGGAGTGTGCCGTGCTGTCAGATCAGCAGGAGTTCTGCCCTGCATCCACAACTTCTGTTGTGGCCCATTTCTCTGTTAGCGAAGTGGACACTACTCTTGTGACTGTTGGGGGTTTGGTGGCCAGTGGGGCAAATTCAGCAGAACAGACACTTTGTTACCTGGAAGTGTGTGCAGTTTTGCCAAGGCTGGGCCTGCTGTCAAGGCGATATCGTAAAACGGCGTTTGTGTTTGTCTTCAGTGTGACTTCATTGAAACAGGAAAAGAGAGAAGGTGAAATCTGGCAAAAATGGAAATGGCAGTAGCATGTAAATATTATAAACACAGAACAGAAGAGGAATTGGGTATAGACCACCGTCAGTGGGGTGGGACTCTGTGACCTGACTATCCAATCAATTACACATTGTTTTACAAAGATAAGATATCCTCAGTGGTCTGCTTAGCTCATTATCACATTTTGGAGAAAGCTGTAGTTAGTTGCGACTCATCTTAGGTTTTTAAATCAGATTTTGTAATAGCAAAGCTAGTTGCTTTGTTGGAGTAACCCTCAGTGGGAGCATACCCATGTTACAATTCTGTATTTGAAGCGAATTTTAGGTTTTGTGCAGAACTAGCAAACCTCAACATAAAACACATTCATCCATCAAGTATTTGTTCTTTGCATGATTGAATCAATCGTTCTTCAGTCAGAGTCTGTGAAGTAGTGCTATACGGTTGGCCTGAATGAGCTCAAACTTTGGTAGTTCAAAGTTATAGCTGTATGAGACAAGTACAGATACTGAGACAACTCTCCAGACTCATGTGGAGAGAGCCAGGGAAAACAGGAGTGGAGATTACGTACATGTTTTTAGCCCCACATTTAGCTGGCTACTGTGTTCCTGCCAAAGAAATAACCAAAATTTACCAAAGACAGATGTTGCAGAGGTGTCTCATGCACCTCTAATGTTCAGGCTTATTTAAAGGTCTAAAGAGTGTGGTCCTGCCTATGGAGATTGGTGTCACCAGTAACGCTGTTCAGTGTCTGGGGGGAAAAATGAGGGAAATCAACAGTACTGGGCAGGGCTGTGCAAGTCAGAAAATGAGCAAGTAGCTTTTTGAACTAGTCCTAGATTGTGTTTTTTTTACAGCTATTGCCCTCCCCTCAAAACAAACAAACAAAAAAAACAACCTCAGTGAACTTTCTCAAAAAATGAACAAAAAGTCTGAGTTGAAAAGGGGAGTTAATCATTCATTAGAAATTCATGATATTTAGATAGTTCAGTAAGAATGTGAAGGACTAGTCCTATTTGCGGGAAGTTCATTAATTTTTCTAATGAAAATAAAACTACTGAAAACCGCATAAATTACAAAAGGGCTAAGAAAAGATTCTTGCTCTTAATCACGTTGTTTTTCCTTTTAATTTATTTTCAATGAAAAATGAGTAGAATTCTCAGCTAGTCTGTTTCTTTTTCTCCTTGCTGTGTGTTTTCCAGGCTTCGAACTTGGCTTTGCTATGGCAAGTCCCAACGCCCTGGTGTGCTGGGAGGCCCAGTTTGGCGACTTCCACAACACGGCCCAGTGCATTATAGACCAGTTCATCAGCTCGGGCCAGGCCAAGTGGGTTCGGCACAACGGGATCGTTCTGCTCTTGCCGCACGGGATGGAAGGAATGGTAAGGAATGGTCTTGCTGACCAGCACCCATGGGAGTGCACAACATCATGTTCCCTGTCCCTAAAATCTAAAGGTATCTTGAGAATCTCACAGTGGTATTGGGGGCGAACAGTATTTAATGTATTGGACTGCTTCAGTGCTACAAGGGGGAACGTATGCAGGTTGGTCAGAGAGGACAAAAGGAAATCGAGAAATGTTTCTGAGCACTTGGCTTTCTGTTCTTGGTGACCTGTACCACTTTGTCCTTCTTAGATGGAAGACTTCTTAGGAAGACTAAACAGTTGCAACCCTGCCCTGATATACTGATGTACATTTCTCTCTTATGAATGGCTTTCCATACCTTTTTCTGTGTAAAGAATAAAAGGTTTGCTATTCATAGAAGTTTTATAAATTACTATTTCTTTAGGTAAGCCCTTTAGGACTCGGAATGAATCCACATCCACAGCCCGAATGTGCCCTCAGGAGGAAGCGTGTCCCTCTGCAGGGAAGCTGCAGTGAAGGGAGCTACATCTCTGCCGTTTGTAGTACTCTTAATCAATCTTTGCTCTTAGTCATTTGGCAGCGAGGATTTGCCCAGATGTTCTGAAACATGCTTGTTTTGCTACTGGTGTCAGATGTTTTCTGAATATTTAAGTATCCCATGTGGCTACTGAAATACGTTATCTTCCCGGAGGAGCTTTCCATTACAGGAGAGTTATTTTCTGTATCAGCAGCATTGGGGGCAGAATGATATGGGGAAGGATTTGTAATGGGATATGGATCTTTTCACCCCTAGGTCATGCATTCACAGGCAGGTGTGATGGAAAGACTGCTGCTTTATGGCTCCTTGGTGACTCATTTGAAAGTAGCTAATAGATTCAGGGTAGCTCGCACTGGATATAGGTGTTTGCAATAGAAATAAACCCTCCTCCATCGCACCAAGCAGGCCCTGGCAGCCTGATGGGCAGCGTCAGCAGAGAAATGGGAGATGGATGTGGACTCCGAGGCCCTGGGCGGGGGTTGCTGCAGGGCGACGCGTGCGTGTGTTAGGGAGGCCTCACGCCGCGCTCCTGTAGTCGTTTGCTCGCGCCAGCTCTGCTTCCAGCCTCCTGCAAACTGCCCCGTGCTGCTCGTTCTGCCTCCAGGAAAGCCCGTGCTTGGGGTGGGGTTTGGGTTACAGCAGACACACAGCAGTGCTGTGGCAGGGTTAGACTCCTGCTGTGCTCCACAGCTTCACTTAGCTTTGCCTCTTTTCCTCGCAGTCCCTGCCCACTTACGACCAGAGTATTTGGCACCCAGGAAGTGCCAAAGCTTCAAAAGAATGTGTGTATGAGGGCAAAAGTTCTAGACTGTTCATGTTTTTTTTTTTTTTTTTTTTTTTTTTTTCCTTGCCAGTGGAGATTTGGAGTGTTTTTCCTTTGAACCCCCTAGGCCACGGAGTAGTAAATGAAAAGCAGAGAATAGCTTGTTTTACATCGTTAGACTCCTAACTACCAAACAAGTGAGAATTTGGAGATCATATATAAGGTTTCGATGCAGGAAGTTACAATAGGAGAAGAAAAACTTGTTTATAAACATCTTTAGCTTAAGCGCTGTAGAGAGATTTGAGAGGGGGGAGATAACAGATTCTTAATAAGGAAGATTACATTCCTTATTCCTAAGTTAGCTCTGCCCACCCAGCATATGTGTTTTGTTACTCTAAAATGGGGCTAACGGTGTATGTTAAAAGAACCTGCTTTGAGAGCTGCTAGCAAGAAAGAGGACTTGAGAGTTCAGTAGTTGTCAGGTGTAAAATCCCTCTTCCAAAGCCAGTAATTAAGCACAGGCTAGTTTGGCAGGTCATGTTTACGGGCATTTGGATCTGTTGTAGCAGAAGTGTTCATTTAGGGCATTTTTTCCTATGTCGAGCAGCTAAGGTAGCAGAGAGATCCCAAGTCTGCATGTGTAGCTAATAAAGCAGAGGGAATCAACAATTAACTAGTGGTTGCTGCTGTTCAGCAAGCAAGTGTAGTTGTGTGGAGAAGAGTGAGGCTCTGCAGTACGCTGAGAAACATGTAGCGTTTGCCCTTCTGGCATCCTTTCTCCTCCTTTTTGCCCTGCATTAAACAAGGTCATTCTCGTGTCCTCTCGTGAACCTACTGGCCTTTCACAGTCTTCGTTGCACAGATACACTGAGACAGGCTGACATTACTGCAAATGACAAATGCGTTGGAGCTCCACGTGAAAACTAATCAGCTCCTTTGAAAACGGCCCATGGAAGAGAGACCAAGAATGTTGGTCCTGCTGCGGGTCCTCTTCTCTCCATGCTGCAACATTTTATGCTTTTGGCTGGGGGACAGTGTGTACCACCTGAAGCAGAGCTGCAAGGGTAACAGGGAGCACTTCTGCAGAGAGTGACCTGGACTGTCCATCTGCTGGCTTGGCTTTTTAATGTTGTTTTATATTATTATATGATTACCAGGGTCCAGAGCATTCATCAGCAAGGCCTGAGAGGTTTCTGCAGATGAGCAATGATGATTCCGATGCTTATCCAGTAAGTTGACTTGTCAAGGGCCGTGTCCTTTTTCCTGCTCTTTCCTTGTCGGGTATGTGCTTTAGTGTGGGTGGTGTAGGCTTTATCATCTGAGAAATCAATGTATTTCCCCTTTGCCCTGTGCCCTTGGCTTATATTTAACTTCAAGAGCTGGTATGTTGTTGGCTTGGTCCTAGTAGAAATAATCAAAGCATGCAGCTATTGTGCTCCCTGTCCAAGTGGGGTCGTACAGTGGTCTCTGGGAGCATGATCGCTATGGCTGTTCCTTAAGGCCAGTGATTCTGCCTGCTTGTTTTGCTGTGCAGATTACAAATTGGTATCTCAAAAGAAAGCCAAGTGGCTTTTGCAATTGAACTAAGTTGTACTAGTGCGAGCACAAAAGTGGGGACAATTCATAAAAATTCTATTTCCACAAAAAGCAAGAGAATTTCCAAATCCCGTAATAAACTTAGTCTAATTTTAAATTTGATTCAGCTAAGAAGTTCAGAGATTGATCAGTTATGTCCAGAAGATATTGGGCAACAGCACATGTCCTTTCCCACTGCAGCATCTGTGCTAATTTAGTTCTAATAAATACTATTGTATATGAACTGAAAATCCTATTAATTAGAAAAAAACTATATTTCAGTTTAGGCCTGTTACCCGTGAGGTAAGGATGGTTACAAAGCTGTATTCCTTCTCATCTAAAAGTGAATTGTCTGTGCACTGTCAGCCTAAAGCTCTGTTTGACTCTGCTTGAGTGCAGTCAATTGCACATAACAAGCAAGTGTAAATTCTATCATACTAACTAAGAGCACAGATGATGAACGAGGACATCATTTAGATGCTGTACCAGTCTGTGATGAGATAACTGTATCTCTGCATGCCTATGTCCACCTATATATATATATAAAAAAATTAAAATATATAAAACATATATAAAAGTTGTAGGACAAGACACCAAAAAAAAAAAAAAGGAGCCAACTCTACACACAAAAAATGAATTGTAATTATAAGATTCTTTTAAAGGAGTTCCAATTTGTGCCTTCTACCTACTAAAAATCCTGCTGAAATTGATGGAAGTTTTGCTTTGTTTTTTCCTTTGCTTTCATACATTTTTAGCATGAACTAGAAGCAGAGAAGTATTTGTAGGTATGCTTCCCTAGCTAATAGTATAAGCTTAGCAGAAATCTGTTCATTAAATGTTTGAGGAAGGGGATTGCTAAGAGTCAGAAATAGAAGGATGGTTTTCAAGCGTCTGGTTCTGTTCCCACCACCTCCTGCCAAATTTTGCTAAAGGTTTTAATGTTTCTCTCAGGAATTCACTGAACAGTTTGAAGTCTCCCAGCTGTATGAGTGCAACTGGATTGTGGTGAATTGTTCAACTCCAGCCAATTACTTCCATGTCCTCAGAAGACAGATCTTGCTGCCATTCAGAAAACCGGTAAAGTTGCTGTAATAGACTTGAATGTTCTAGATACATTAACTCATCCTTCACATGAAAAGGGGATTTGTTTGTTTATAATACATTTGTTAATATGTGGTATACTGCTGAAAAAAAAAAATCTTTGGTGAAAACTTTAAATGCGTAAGTGCTAAAGGTGGTGGAGTTGATGGAGTAAGCTCTCACTTACCAGAATTCTGTAGCTTGGCTTTCAGCTTTCCTTGCTTCCAGCTATGCAGGCCACCAGCTCAGCTTGTCAGGATACTGTATATAGGTTGCATATGTATAATCTATATGCCTTATTGCTAGAACTTCTGCTGTGTTTGTATAGGAAGTGACTGCTGCCTTTGAATCAGGTACTTTGGGTCTGAGCTGCAGTGCTGGCTCCACTCTAGTTGCCTCACCCTTCCCCTTTCCTCTACAGTTATCTTTCTCTTCTAAAAAATTGTAGTTGAGAACATTTAGTGTGTTGATTATCTAAATCTTTTGAATAATTTTGAAACATCCTAGACTTTCAAAACATGCAAAATTAATTTACTCTGTCAAAGTTATTCACATTAAATTGATCTGTGGCATTTTAAATGTCTATTTTTGTATGAACAGTGATGTAAATATTGCATATAATAGTGTAGGTGAAGCAGCTCCTGAGTGTTGGAAAAAATCTGTGTCTTACAGCTGATAGTCTTGACACCCAAGTCACTCCTGAGGCATCCAGAAGCTAAATCCAGTTTTGATGAAATGGTATCTGGTAGGTTGACTTAAACTATTACGGACAGATAACCAGCGATGCAAAGTTGTATGTCAAGACTGTAAATGGGAAAAGAGAATCTATTTTGGAGAGTGTTGTCTTTCTTTGGCTTAATTTTTGTGGAGCTATTGTGAGGACAAGAAATTGTTTGTATTTTGTTATCTCCTTTCTGCAGATGAGTCCAGTTTTCTTGGGCAAAGAATGTCGCTGGCTTTGATTTCTGGTTTAAACACTTACAGAATCTTTAGATTAGGAAAGGTGATTACTGTGCGTGTGTGCGCGCGTGTGTGATTATATGATTACGATTACAATTTCCATTATAAAGAATGATTACAGGTTAGAAATTCTGTAAGATTTGAGAGTTGTGCTTTCAGTTAAGTCTTGCAGTGCCCTTCTGCCTCAGGCTAACTCACAGCAGTGGCCAAAACTCTTAATTGACATCTAATTTTGATTTTCATGTTTCTGCTGAAGATGACAGCAAGTGAAGTATTGCTGACTCTCAGCTGTTTGCTCTTTTTAAACTGAAAGCTGAGGAGGAGGGGGAGACCGACTCCAGCTGACCCAATAACACACAGATTCAGTCTTCTTTGATAAATTCTGCTGCTGAGTGAGATGGAAAAAATCTAACATAAGTCAGTTCCTCTTTCATACATTTGTGCTGCTGCTTTTCTCTCCCCGAGAAAAATGGCTCAAACAGAAGGTTTTTGTCCCGGTAAGTGGGTGTGCTGATTCAGACGGGGAGGTCATGTCACTGTCTGCTGCCTTGTATTTGGTTGATGTGGAAATGGTTGTAATCAGTCACAGAAAGGAGCAATGGAAAGGATCTCTTAGACTATCAAGGCTCTACTCCTGCCAGAGCAAGATTAGTGTCTTTCATGCGTTCCAGTTTCATGTATCCCAAGTTGTCCTCCTGAGAGAGGATATCACAGGAAGCCATATCTAGCAGTCAGCTGCTTGCTTAGCAAATGACTGTTTCTTGGGACTGCTTTGGTGCAGAGTCAGTTCAGTTGAGTGCACTCCTCTAATTTTTGCTCTCTCTAGGTACCACTTTCCAACGTGTGATTCCTGAGAATGGGCTGGCAGCTCAAGAGCCCCATGAAGTCAGGCGAGTGATCTTTTGCACAGGGAAAGTGTACTACGATCTGGTGAAAGAGAGAAAGAATCAAGACTTGGAGAAGCAAGTGGCTATAACAAGGTTGGAACAGGTGAGCTCCTGGATTTTCAGAAAAAGCAGGGAGTTTGGGGAGACTTTCAGTAAGGGGTTGCTGTGCTTTTCAATAGATGAGGTAATAATGATGATACTCAGCATTTTTATGAGACTTGGGTCTTGCAAGAGATCACATCAATGATGTACTGGACAGTGAGACTTGGAAAGATTGATGACTTGCCCAGAACTACATGAAAAACCTGAAGGTTACAATTGGATGGCATCTTAAAATTGTACCTCTAGTTTGCTAGGTTTGAATGTTGTTAATAGTTCTCTTGGAACTATCTTGTCATTCAATAATTCTGATGCAAATGGAATTGTACCAGCCACTTTTCTCGAAAATTGTAGAAACACAGAGGTGTGGACTATAACAGCTTCCATTTATATTTGTGCTAACATAAAACACATGTCTTCCATAATTGGTCATTTCTGTTACTGTAAAAATGATTGAAGTCACTTTAAGATCACTTTAAATGGTTCAAGTCAATTTAAGAAATATGAGTCGCTTTAAGAATGAATAGCAGTCATAGTAGTTTGATACTAAAGGGCTAAATGCAATGGCTGTGTGTAACACTCAACAGATAAAAACCTTTCCTGCCAGAGACTCACACCATATAAGATAAAGCTTTGCCAATGATTACATCTTTCCAGATTTCACCATTCCCTTTTGACCTGCTGAAAAAAGAGCTTGAGAAGTATCCAGAGGCTGATCTAGTTTGGTGTCAAGAAGAACACAAGAACAGTGGATATTATGATTATGTAAAACCACGTTTCCGCACGATTGTGAACCACACTCGACCTATCTGGTATGAAGACTTTAAACAATTGCTTTATCTGCTGGGATGGCATTTTTGCCAGGTTTTTCATTGGAGGTTGTTGTTAATGGGAAGTCATATTCCTCACAAATCAAAAGCTTGAGTTTGGTTCCTTAGAGAAAGGAGAGAAAGTCTATGGAACTTTTCCTTAGAATACACAGTGCATATCTTGCTCCTCTTGGAGTTCTGGGGAAAAAAAAAATCAGTAGCAGCTAGCTCTCTATGTATCACTACCTATTGCAGTGCTTCACGCCCCTGGATTTTTATCTCTTCTTGTCTAAGATTGTCTTTTCTAAAAATTTAACTCCACATTTTAGCTTCCTGGAGAAGGAAGTCCAGTCAGATAGCTGTGTGCTTTAGTTCTTAAGTCAGCATATGCAGGTGTTGGAGTCTCCATCCCCATGAGCAGCTTATATAGGAATGAAACACTGCAGCTGGTGGCCCTGGGAGGAATGGGGTACAAGAGGCTGCTCAGAACTGAAGGGAGGGAGATGGAGACTGACTGGAAGGTAGAACCGTGATGGCACAACTTCAGTTTCATTTATTGTTGTTTCAAAAAAGGTAAAGAATTATATGTCTGACTGCTAAGCTGACCTGAATGCATTTAGCAGCATATTCCCCTGCCCATTAGTGTCAAAGTTGCCTCTCACCTGTCTGCCCGATGTGTCACAAAGGTACGTTGGCCGAGAGCCTGCTGCTGCCGCCGCCACCGGCAACAAGAACACCCATCTGGTGTCGCTCCGAAGATTCCTGGATACAGCGTTCAACCTGGAGGCCTTCGAGGGAAAGACATTCTAACTGGCTCATCTCCATCAAGAATTGTTATAAATTGCTGCATCTGAAAAGGAAAGCAAGCTTGAATGGGAAAATCTTATTTTTTCTTCTTTATGAGTTTAAAGGATCCAATTTCAATAGTCTCCGTCTTGTTCTGTTCTCCAGTGTGCTGAGTGGGGCGGGGGGGGACAATTCTATTTATCTTTCACTATTTTTTATCACTTGTCTATTTAGATTCAATACTCAAAGAGTGTCTCTATTCATGGATCCAGCGTGTGCAGGCACTATCCAGTTACTGTAAGTAGAGCAAGCATGGGCAGCATGATGCATTTATGCAAAACTCTGAAAAAGAGGGTGAGTTTGGGAGCCACTAAGGAAAAAATATATATTTGTTGTTCTAGGAAAAACTGATTGTCAGTTTTTCCTAGTACAAGCCAAAAGTTAAGGTGTTACCATCAAGTTGATAGATAACTTTGATGGAGAAATGTACTGGCTGTCCAGATTGAAAAGAGCTGGCAAGATAGCCTGATGATGTGAGAAAAGAGGCTGGAAATAGAGCTACATTACAAAGTCAATAGCCCATGGGTGATAATAAAAGCAGTGTGAATCACTTAGGTGTAAGGTGGAGGAGGCTGAAAGACAGACAAACAGAAAGAAACCCAGAGCAGAACTGTAGGGGATAGATAGCTGAGGAAGGAGAAGTCTGCACGGGCAACAGCTCACAGCAGGGAGTGATCAGCAGGAGAGTGAAACAGCAAAGTGCTGGACAAATGACTTCTAAAGGAAGAAGGTGACAGTACCAGCTGCTCCCGTTCCCTGGGCTGCCTGATTTGATGTACTTGTGGTATGTAGAGAACTGTGAGGTTCTCCTGTGGGCATCTTCCCCAGATTACAGGAAGCTGCTTTTCTTTGATCTGCTACGACCTGTACAAAGATTGTGTCTTGATGGGGAAATCCGTGTTTGCCTGGAAGTGGTGGCTCTACTTTGTCCAGTGTTAATCTTTGCCTTAAATTTTCCTGATGTATTCAACTCCAAGTGGCAATTCCTGGTTTAATAGCCCATTTTTGTTTTAAGGAGAAGGTGGGCAGGCAGCAGCTGCTGATGGACCCAAGGCACCCGCTGTGTTTTAGTGCAGGTAGCAATGGAGGAATGGCCGTGCCCATATCCAGGGAGGCGATGCCCTGCACAGGGCCCTGCTCTGCTGTGGTGACCAGGTGAGCTGCTGCGTTGTACCCCACGGCTGGGGAACACAAGTGTGGTGGGGATCACCCCCATGCCGCTCCCTGTGCTGAGCCAGCTCTCGGGGCATTCTCAAGTTCCTGGTGATGTGCTCTGCCCTGCTGCTGTTACTGCCATTTTGGCTGTGGTATAAGAAGACTTGACAGTTTATGCCGGATTCGGAGAGTCTGGTGATGTTTAAAAGATTCTTGTCTTATCAACGTGAAAGGCTTGATTAAAAAACCTTTCAGCTATGATCATCCACTGGTAGTACAAGCAGGGTACCAAAAAGGGGTGCGTGTCTCATGCTTCCTTTCCTGTGGCCTGGAGACAGCATGACGGTGAAAAGTCCTGTTCAAAGAGCAGGAAATGGATGTTGCAAGGTACTTATCATGGTCTCTAGAACCAAACTTAGCCTGATGTTTGTGAATCTCTGTAGCATCTTTCTGAATTAGAAAAACCCCAAGGCAACCAGCCTTTCACTGAAACATTGAAATTAATTCAGTCTTTTGGAACCTAATGAACTTTACGTACTGCAGTTGACAGCAGCAAAGATTGTCCCATGTCCATTTCCATGCTCAAAACATTAAGCTGATAGGCATTAACTGTCGCCCAAAGTATTTTAATGCTTTTATGAATGTGTGTCTCTGCGGCCAGAATGTGTGCAGCTAAATAGTGCTGGCACCAGTTATTGTGTTCTCCGCTTGCATAAGGCAGGTCAGTGCTGCATGAAATATGATAAATGCACTTACCCCACAGTATGTGTGGAGGTAGAAAACAATGACAAAAGAAATACAAATATAAGTGGTAAATGGCAGGTTTCCATTTTAAATGTGTGTAATAGAATGTGGCATAACAATTGCATAAAAATACCAACAAAGAATGTAAAAAAATAAATAAAAATATATAGAAACTAAATTATGCTGTCGCTGTGGGTTTTTTTATTTGTTTTTTCTTTTGAGTTTTTCTTTTGTGTGTTGGCATTAGTACCCTATTCATAAGAGTGCTAGGGCAGCTTATCTTTGGCTTCTTGTTTTCTCAGTAGTGACTTACTTAAATTTAATAGCAAAGAGGAAAAAAAAGCATTTGGACTAGAAAAACATGGTTATTCAGAGTCATTGATTTAAAAGGAGTAGTAAAGCAATTGAGATTATATTAGAATATTTTGTTTTAGCCTTTTTTTTAAGTAAGTGAACACATCTTTTCAAAGGGTTTCTCTTTCAAAATATTGGAACTAGATACCTAAGAAATTCATTTCTCTAAGTGTGTTGGCTCATCTTAAGTTTCTGTTGGATTACTAGTCTGCACTCTGGATGGTAGTTCAGAAGCCAGTAAAACATCATAAATTGTTAAATGCAGAGATTGCACTTTTTATGTATAATTCTTCTGTTTTCCTTTAATAAGGTCCTTTGAAATAAAAAAAAAGAGAATTTTAAATAGGTACATATTTAATAGGCACATTATCAAAAAACAAATGCAAGTTGCTACATCATCTTTAAATTGGGTTAAGAATCTCTGATCTCACGGAAGACGAATATTGTCTTAGAACTGACATAGATACTTTTTACATACTATAACAGTTTCTTAAATAGCAGTTTCCCAGTAGTTACCTGATGAAATACTGTAACAGCAGGGATGCATTTGATGAAAACTTCTGCTCCACTTTTGCTACAGTTGGAATCATCTCCTCTGGCAGAGGAAGGGGTCTGTGGAGGTGGAACCGCTCTGCTTATTCTAAGGTGAAAATAAGCATCCAAGTCTGGACACGAACAGGAGCGCGAGTTCGTCGTTTGAGTAAATCACAGTGGGGCCTTTTTGTGGGGGGGGAAGTATGCCTGAAAGAAAACCCTTTGCCTAGATGCTCTCCCTCTGGCTGCTCTTTAAGAGCTCTGGTAACTCTTAATATAATACACAAACAGCAGGCCAGTTGCCTGGAATACAGAGCTGGGAATTGCCACTGCTGCTGCCCAAATCAACCAAGGTTTGGGAAACTGCTGTAGGCAGGAGTGTGTGTGTGTGTGTGTGTGTACACAAAATCCCTGTCTTTATATTAATCAATTTGATTTCTGTTAACGTTACAGAAGTCAGACTTGTTCCTTTCTCTAGCATGTACAACTCGAATGTCATTTAAAGCAAAATGCAAAATACACGGGCACTCAAAAATCACATAAAACTTGAAGATCCCTAAGAGCAGGTACAAATTTGATGTAAAGTTAGAGAGTCTGGTCAAAGACGAAAAATGTGTTGTACATTGGTTCGGCAAACTTGGTATGTTTTAATGTTGCAGGTCAGTGCCGGGCCGGTCAGGACCTTGCCAGGCTGAGGAGTTCCCAGGGCAGGTAACCTGTTGGTCACTGCTGATGGGGTGTTCGGGAAGCCCCGACTCTCAGTAGCTGATGTGTACCCAGAGGCTGCATTTAGCCCTGCCTGGCCTGTCTCCAAGATCTTGACTTTTTTCCCCAGGACAGAGGGCCACAGCTGGGCCATGCTGGGCCATGGGCACAGTGCCCACCGTTTCCGCCATGTAAGGGACAAGAGTTGAGGAGCTGAACTGCAGCAAAGGAGGCTGAGGACTGCTACTGGGAATAGCAGGAGGCTGAGGAGCCCGCGGGCTCCCTGTGCTGGTGCTTTCTGCAGGCAGGTAAGAGACCAACTGGTGGGCACTGGTTAGGGGTTTCTCCTCTCACCCTCTGGATTATAATCACAGTTTCTGAGGACTAGAAGGTCCAGAGAAACCACACTGAATAACAGATGGATTTCTGATGCAAACCACTGGAAAAGCTATCAAGGGAATGTGCATTAACGTGCCGCTGAATTTAGCCTCTGGTGTTTCTGAGGCCAAAATGAACCAGATGCTTCAAGTAAAAAGCAGGAGCGTCATGTGGCTGCAATAGTCGTGCAGGGAAAGCTCTTTCAGTGGGGTCTAGTCAGTGCTGTGCAGCTGGTCGATCTTGCTCTCATCTCTAGGTTTCCGATTGCTGCAGCCACGGGCTGGAGAAGCTTGCTTCAGTGTACTAGCATCTCTGTGTGTAAAATACTGCTCTTTGCAGTGTGAGTGCCCTGAGGCTTGTTTTGGAAAGGTGAGGAAATATTTGGTTGAAGGATAGTAGCAAAATCAATCAATAAATTCATTCTCCTTTGGTGGGTGGAGGTGAAGAATGACCAGCCCCTGCTGGGCTCTAGTGAGGCTCCCCATCAGGCAGGGCCTGTTGGGAGGTGCAGGCACGGGGTACTGGCCACTGCTCTCCATGTCCTGCCGGCAGCATTGCTGCGCTTGATCTGTGATCACAGACTTCCCTGGAGTCTTTCTGTGGTCATGAAAAATAGACCAATCACATCAGAAGACCTCTGCAGATAAGGCTAATGTTGTGGTTATCTTTTTTGCAGCTGTCCTTGTGTAGTTACTGAGTAGAATAATTGCCATGTAGAACTTCAATGACAAAGCACTCAGGATTTCTACTCACTTTAATCAAAAGCTCTTGGGTGTTTTTTGTTCCCTTTGGTCATTTAGTAGTTCTATGAGGATTAGTTGTGTAGCAACAGGAGTCCTGACTTGATGGACTCTGCTGAAGATGCAGTGGTTATGGAAAGCTTTTCTTCAGCTTCTCTGCCCTGTAGACCAAGGGCAGAGATTGTCACTACGCTTTCTTAAAGATTAATGGAAGATATTAGCAAACTGCATATAGACTGGAATAGAAATTCAACATATTTGCAAGGTGGAGACAGACACCTACCTACTCTTCAGACTATTTCCAATTTCTAAATACTCAGTAACTGTTATTTCAGGTTATGCATTAATTTTTCTTAATGCCGTTATTTAAAATTTGGCCTGTTTGCTAAAAAAGAATAAAAGAAGAGGAGAAAGAATGATGCAGGAAATAAAAATGTTTGAGATTTACCAGCTTTGATTGAAAATGTTTCACAGATTTCTCCAAAGTTTTCAATTATTAATAAGCGCACCAGGCAGTTCCTTGGTGATATTTAAGTGATGCAGTCATTAATGACAAATGGAGATCTAATTTATTTAGCGAAGAAAACAATTGTAGTCATTATCAGAGATGCTGTGTGAAATAGTGAAACATAATTTCTGTTGAGACCTTTACCTCCTATTTTCATGTCAGTGTCACAGAAGAGCAGGGGAAAAACTTTCTGCCAGCCAAACGCAGCCAGTTTCATGTTCGTCCCCCTCCACTCTGCTCAGGCTGCCACAGGGAAAGCCCAGGAAGTGCTTGGCCTAGCTCTTGGTTATGTTCCTTAGCAGGACATTAAGCATTATCAACATAATGGATTTGCCTGAAGAGTGGTTTGAGTAGTTTGGTTAGCCTTGCAATGGATTAAAAGCTGTCGGCTGAAGGACAGTAATGTTTAATGCTCTCATAAATCCCCCTGTGCACCTGTGATGCTACCTTGTGTAGAGGCGCTGGGTAAACGCGTGGGAGAACGGGTCTTTGATGGAGACATGGAGGAGAACGGGTCCCTCGGTAGTGCTGGGCTGCTGTCTGATCCACATGCCCACGCAGCAGGGCTAGACTGGCTTAGGAGTGGTTGCCTTTGTGTTCAATGGGATGTTGTGCAGTGGATGTGCAGAGATCGCTCTGCTGTCTACAATGTTGTTTTCTCAGCTGACAAACACAGGCAGAATAAGATGTTCATAAAGATCTTAACTGTGTATATAACTTACAGACTTTGTTTGGTCTTGCAGTGGATGTCTTGGATATTCCCATGGTGATGCTGGTTCATCTGAATAGGAGCCTACCTCAAAAAAAAAAAAAAAAAAAAAAAAAAAAGTAAGAGTTCTGATCTGATAAGGTTACTTTGACTTCACCTATGGGAAGCAGCATCTTCAAATTGTGAAGAAGGGAATAGAGCTATAAAAGTGTTAATGAAAAGGTCTTATGTCATGGCAATATACATAATGTTCAAGGATTATTGCTTGTCAAACAAAAATTTGGAAACAAATATGACTGCTATCCTATTACTGTTTTGTTATTTTGAGCTTAGGTGGCTTCTGCCTGCAGATACTAATATACACTGACTGGAAAAGCTTTATACAATAAAATTCTATTTTACAGCTCAAATAAGGCAGTATAAAAAATGATAGTGCCATTTACGGTGTGGATTTGGGCACCTTCAGGCAACTTGGTAAGACCGTGTGACTTAATGGGCTGTGATATCTATTTATTTTGTTTACCCTCCCCTGCCCCGTGTCAGCACGGGCACTGGTGAGAGGGCAGCACCCTCTCGGCAGGGCTGCACCGCTGCCCCTGCACCAGGAGCAGCAGCCAGGGCCGCTTCCGCGCGAGTCTCTGCCCCTTGCTTCGCTCGGCCGCCTTTTCAGGCTGCTTTTCAAGCTGCAGGGTCTTCACTGCTGCCACTATCACAGGGATGAAATAAAACTGCCTAATACATAACGTGATAAAATGATAGTACATAATTCCCCCTGACTAGAAATAGGTGTTTAACAAACTGCTCCTTCTAGGCTTGTTAAAGATGAAATATTTATTACTATATGTTAATTACACATTTTAAGCAGTACTTAAGTAATCTGAAAGCAAGACCTAGTCATCTCTAAGAATTTTATGTGATTAAATCTTTCTTCATTAGTTTTTTTTTTTTTTTTGGTGCTAGCACAGTTTGTTCAAACATTTTTAATTAAACAGTGTTTGCAGTGTTGATCCCGTTTGTAGGATGAATGTTGGACAGGTTTCTCTGTGAATTTCATGGTCCAAACAAGATCAGACTGCATCAGACTCAAAATTGGTTGTCTGGGCTCAGACTTAGTATCTTTTCACATCTGAAAAAGTCTTATGGGTACAGTAAAGTTACATGTTACCCTTGGGATATTAGTTGCTGACACTAACAATCAGTTTGAAGAACTCTTGTGCCTTCTTTTTTTTTTGGTGGCACTATCTCTGACAAATTCATATCTATAAAGTACACTGTAAGAATTGTCCCCTGTGCGACTGAAGAAATTAAAGAAAAACACCACTACTTTGCAACTTTTCATCTTAAGCTGTTTAATGTCATCATATACAAAATTATGTTGAGGGAAATTATTGGATTATCAGAATTTCAAAGAATTGTTGACAAATTCTATCATTTTAAGGTTGATTAAGAGCTGAAATTTGTGTTGCTTTGGGACTCTCTTCTAAATAGGTAATAGGCTGTTACCAATGAAGAGATAAAGAGAAATAAAGCAACTTTAATCTTCAGTGGTTCTAAATGGTACCTCATTATGCAGTTGCATAATTAATTTCTCTTGTACTGTGTTCATTTAAAAATTATCTGGTCGTATGTGACCGTGCGTATTTAATGTACTCTGCAATAGCTAGACCATGATGCACCCTGCTCATTAGGAATGAGACTTTATTTAATATGCTTACACACACACACTCCTATATTCTGGGGCTCTTGCTCAGACACAGTTTCATAGGCTGGAGGAAGACATGTCTGAGTGCACATCGGTGTATGCCTGCACATAAATAGCTTTCACAGGGGCAGTCAACAAAAGCTCTCGTATATTTTCCTTCTCTTCAGCATCACTCTTCTGGCAGTCACATGCATTAAAGAAATAGGACATGCTACACTAAGTATGATTATTCTTAGGCCTATATCAAAGCCCTCAAGGCTCTCATTAGACTTACCAGTAAAACTGTATTTTCTGTAGTGAGCACAATGCTGTGCAGCTCACTAGATCTGTGCAGAATGTTCTAGCTTTGTGGTACCTGTCTCTGTAACTAAGCTCAAAGGAGAATAAACTGATTTCTCTAGCATAGATTGTGCCTCAGAATTAACCCCAAAGTCCATGTGAAAGCCACTAACTTTTGGTATTTCTGACTATGCTGCATATGAACTGGTTGGACACGGCCTTAGGTATGCTTAATTGCATGTATATGTGAGTACATATTTATGGGGGATGTTGCAGAACAATCTTGTCTTTTCTTAAAGCTGCCTTACAAAATTGACTAAAACTGAAATCTGTAGTAAGTAAATTCAAATTCATCTTTAATTTGCCTCTCCATTGAACGAGCCTTTACTGAATAGTGTTTCTTGTAAACATGTGCTGCAACAGGGCAGGAGAATTTTGCATGTATCTTCGGCTATTTTCTACTTGCATTATATATTGGTTACAATAGGGAATATTCTAAATATTTTAACGGAAATATGTATTAAGATAACCCAAAGCCATTTGGACGGTTAAAAGGACTGTCAAAAACAGAAATGTCCGAGTTTGTTAGAATTTTTCAGCTTAAAAAAGGCAGTTTTATTTTAAAGAATGCAAATGTTAGAATAAAACATTCCTCTGCACTATTTGTGGAGTGCAATACAAGTAGTTGTTTAGTACTTTTTAATCAGAGATTTGGAAAATACTTTGGGGACCAGAAGATCACAGTGAATCACAGCAGTTATCTCCATCTCAGATCTCTGGTCAGAGATTTCATCCAGACTGTAAAGCGAATCTGTGACAAACTCTGTCTCAATAGGTAAAAATGATTGACAGAAATTCTTAGTACTGCCATTCAGCCATGTTTAATAGTGTCTTGCTGAATGGCCAACATGCAAAATGAGGATAAAAATTTAGCTCTGTGAAGTCTCATTGATAATTAAAAAAAAAAAAAAAGAAAAAAACTATTACAGTAATTCAGTGTGATCCTACTAATAAACTTTGAACTCTTTTTTATGACCCATACTGACAGCAGTCAGTATGTTTTATTTTTTCAAGTATATGATCATTAATGCACCCATGGGAAGTTGATTACCATCATACTCTAACAAATGGTAAATATCTGAGAAGAAATAGGATCTTTTCTGCTCTTCTTCCATATCTGTATGGAGTGAATTCCTTCCTATGTAGCACTTCCATCTCCCTGAAGCAATTCCTAGGCATTTGCAGGGTTTTTGATCAGTCTGAAGATCGCAAACTTGTGCATCTCTCCCAGCAGTAGCTGGGTCACTTTTGCCTTAGGCTTTTGAGAATAAACTGTTTGAAAACTAAGTGGTTGCTTTCTCTAGCATGAGAGTGCTTGGGATAGCTGTTTATAGCTCTTAAAAGAGGAAGTGCTTTGCTGCAATGTATAGTTTGTGCAGCCACTGTTAGTGATGGCCAAGAGTGAAATCTTCCCATTTGTGAACAGTGCAAACCTGGTGTCCGTAGTATGGCAAGGAAGGGCAGCTTGGTCTTTCCAAGCCTCCTGCTCAGGTGCAGCAGCAGCTTCATTTCTTTCTGTTGTTGTTTGGTTCCAGACAATATTAAAGTGCCTAAATTAGGAGATGAGTGATCAGCCTATCGCTGTAGCGAGCAGAGATGTGATTTGATCTGTGGAGATGCCTCTCTTCATCAGCTATAGAGGTAGCCTTGGGCAAGCCAGCTCCTAAATTAACTCTCTCAATAAAGCATCTTCAATTAGATGGGGCAAACATACGCTCTGGGGTTGCGCTGTCTCAGCAGAGTGGCCTGGGTGCCGTGCGGTCACCCTGCTGCGTGCCGTGCTGCGTGCGCTCATGCAGCTGCTTTCTTCTTCCTCTTTTCCTTTAATGTATCAGCTGTTGTTAATCCGTTTCTTGATAGCTGATTCCTTGTGTTTTATTGTGCTCTCCCCTTTTGAAGAAATTACAGGCAAACTGACAGATTTTTTGAGGCAATCTGCAAAACACGAGGAAACAGGCCTGACAGAGTTTAATCATGTTATAAGAAATTCTCAGTCTAAAAGGCAAACTATTTTAGTTATATTGTGTTATTGTGCCATTAGTGCCATTTGACTGCCAACTGTGCAGCAGTGGGGCTCCAATCAACGGGGGCCTTTGTGTGTTTGCCCTTGCAAATAGCACTGAGGATAGGAGGGAGAGAGGCTCTTAGTGGTGCAGGTTTTTCAGTGATTAAAAATACTTGAGATCCATTTCACTGATCAGAAATGTGTCTTAATGAGACAATTAGTCAAACCATAAAGGCTGCACAGCAATTTAGCTGGAGTTACTACTGCAGTAATTTGCTGCTGCTGTTTTCTTCCTCCTGGTTTGACTCCTTCACAAGAGCCTGGATGAAAGTTGCTGCAGAGAGGATCTGCGGGCTGGGTCAGGCATTCTCAAATGGCCATGATTGGCTCTGGGGCAAATAATCCCCTTAAAAATGAGGGAGACTTCAAGAGAAGTGTAGTTATTTTACATATTAAAAAAAATTAATGTCGTTGCCCAAGTGGCTACTACAGTGACTTCAAATACCCAGCTGCCTGCTAGTGCCATGGCAACCAACCACAGGTGATGTTTAGCGGACGGGTACCAGCCTGAACGGGCTGCTTCAAATGTGTATGGCTTTTTCTCTTCTGGAACAAATGCACAGCATCGGGATCTCGAATCTCTGATGCCTTTTAGCCACTGTTGTTCTAAATGCCTGGGGGAGCTCATATTTTACCTCACTGAGTGGAAGTAGCGTGTCATATTAAAAGGCTTCATGACCTAATGATTAGGTCATCATATTACTCTAAATCAGAGCTGTTGTTGTCAACTCATACTTGCCTTGAGGTCTCCTGCTCCTGTTCAGAAGTGAAGCCTTGTGTTCCTCAAAGGTTGTGTTTATTGCAGCTAAATAAGTTGATCTATTAGGACTTCACATCTCCCTAAAAAACTTTACTCATTCTGACTTGGAGCTATATCAGAAATATCCTCAGGTTGATATTACACAGACAATGAACACAGCAGAACTTTAAAACTTCTTTTTAATAAATTAGTCACACTCCTGAGTTCTTTGCCTGGAGCATTTGCATTGATGTTCATGTCATTCAATGCTCAAGTGGTCTGCAGAGTTTAGTCTCTTGTCTTTTGGAGTAAATTCCACTCTGGAACTACCATTATTTAAACTATATAATTAATTTGCATTTACCTAAGAGACCAATATGCAACACAGTGCCAGAGGGAGCGGGAGCAGTGATCCATGCTCATGCAGCTCTGAGCTGGGGCTTTAGGGGCGGGCGTGCAGAGTCTCTCCTGCTCCGAAAGCCGCCGTGTGGCAGCCGTACAGCCACAGAAGGAAGGAGAGGTCCCTTCGGAGCTGCTCCACTGGCAGGCACAGTGGCTGGGGGGCACTGGGGTGGCCGCCTTGTTTGAGGAACCTCTCGATGCTGCTGCTTACAGCTGGAGGCTGGAGTGAGGTTAAGTCTGAATGTTTTCAATTTCTATTCTTGTTTTATCAGAGCTGAAGAAAACTAAAATGTTGCAGTCTTCTAGAGGGATGCTATGATTTCTTCTTCATTCAATTTTAATTATTTTTTCCCCCTTACTGGAGGATAGTTTTTTTTATTGCCTCTGGCATCATTAAGTGATTGGAAGTAATTGGAAATTATTTAAATTATTGGCATGACAATAGCGTTATTTCTCAACACTGTTTTTGTATTGGTGCTGCAGTAAACTTGATTCATTTGTAACAGAAGTATGTCCCTGCTGGTTACATCTGACAGGTGATACTGTGGATCCACACTGCTGAAAACTTCTTTACAATGAAGTTGGTAAATCAGAAGATAAACAACAAAAAAAACCGACTCTCATACACTAGCTATTAAAAAAAAAGAGAGAGAGAGACACACACACACAGAAAGAGAGAGAGAGAGAGACTGCAAAAGGAGCGTTATTTTTGAGATACCTGGTGGAGTCAGTGATGGTGACATCCGGTCAGCTTTAGCCCTATCCTGGTAAACATACCAAATTCCTTCATTGTAGACCCTTGTGCTTTGTCTAATGGCCCAGGAATACTCTGGAACTTTTTTGGCTAACAGAAGGGCAGAATTGGCCCATCCTCTGTCGGGTTAAGAGTAGGGAATTTTAGTCTGTAGAATTCTAGACTATAATTAAGTATTCTCTGATAACTCTTTTGTCTTTTTTTTTTTTTTTGGCTTTTTTTTTCTTTTTTTTTGTTGTTTTGTTTTTGTTTTCCATAGAAAAGCATTAAAAGTTAGAGATAATACAGCATCTCTGTATTATATTTCCATATAATTAAATGTTTGGGTTGATTTGTAGTTGTGAATAACTTTGAAATGGCATCTTTAACATAGGAAACTTTCTAAAGTAGAAAGCATGCAAGATATTCCAGAGTTTGAATCTTTTGATTAAAATCAAATGATTAGAACTACATGCAACTCAATTCTACGCAAATCTGTAATATTCAATTTGGTAACATATGACTAGTTCTGAAGAAGATAATATATTGGTACCAGGTTGACACATGGATGCAATTAATAATCTTACGTAGAGGCTTACTAAGAGACATAAAAGTGTAAAGAACCACTGTATCCTGACATTGCTGGTACATTTGTAATATAGGTTAATTGCCTAGAGAAAAACAGGGGAAAAGAGAAGGTATCCCTGTAAATCAGTAAGCATTCAACACTGCTTTTCTGGCTTCTTCACAAAGTGGATCCAGCTTGCCATCACCTCCTAAAGGAGAAAAACACAACTTATTCCCATTTATTCTTACTTTGCATTAGTATTAGTATTCATTATTGTAGCATCCATAGTCCTTTACATTCAACCTCATGGTACTTTGACTCAGATTGACTCTATCCTTTTTAGCTGTATAATTGGAGATGGATTCAGCTTTGATTTGGATTGGAAGCAGAGCCAGGAAGTGGATGCAGCACTGCGGGTGACTCCATAGACAGGATAGGGGGAGAGACAAAGAGAAATGTGAAATGACAATGTTGGCAGAAGTTGGAGTGTTTATGCTTTAGGAAGTGCTCATTTCAAAATCTAAGCATTTTCAGTGAGAGACCTTCATGCTTACCGAAGTCCAGGTCATTGATGTCGCAGCAAAACACGGTCTCCCCATTTACTATGAGCTCCACAGCATTCCAGTCTGGTATCTCTTCTAGAGTGACTTCGTGCCCATCTGCTTCCAAGACAGCTGCAAGAGAGCAGAGAAGCAGAGAGCAGGGCTGTCCTCGCAGTTTTAGAGCTTATGTGACCACGGAGCAAATAACAGTACTAGCGTGGTTAAGTGCTGTACAGAACTCCCTACAAATCCTATCAGCTCTAATCTCTGGCTTCACTGTTATTACATTAATGGATCTCCTTTGAATGAAGCCTGTGTCATTTCTAGTTCTAGCAGTCTCATAAAGGCAAGAAATTCATTATGTACTTGTATTTGCTATTAACTGGCTCAGCAGCTATAAGACACACAATGTATTTATTTATAAGTGCCAGAGAATAAAACTAAATTCAAAAGAAATCTCCCATAAGTGTTAAGATGGTGCTGTAAACAGCTGGAAGTCTAAGTCAACAACCTTGATAACCCAATTGTTCATTGACGCATAATTTATTTCGCTTCTCCTTAAAGAATAATTCCTCGTTACAGTTAAGAACTTGAGATTTTGCGAAGCTTTCTCAGAATCAAATTAAAGGGACAAAATCCTGCCTGAAGCTACATACCTGTTTAGATACATTAGATGTGTTTTATGTTTTTGTTCTTTTTACAGTACATTATATAGCATTTCTGTAAATTAATCAGAACTGTGGAAGCAGAAGAATGGGCTGAAAATGCAACTCCAGCAGCACATAAATACCATCTGCTTCTGCTCAGGCTCCCAAAGGTTTAAATTCTTTTGATTCCTCTTATTCTGGAGACTTGTTGTACTAGGTGGAAGCAGATTTTTGCATGTTCCTTCTATCTTTTCAGGATTTTCTATCCATTATTTGTCAAAGCTGAATCAGTGTGCTGCCAATGCAACTCAGTTGCTTTAGCCCATCTTTTTTTTCTCTCTCTCTTTTCTTCTTTTTTTTCTTCTTTTTTTTTAAAGCAGGTACAAGTGCCACTTTCCTTTTCCTAGCTCCACTGTAGTTGTGTGATGTGCAAGATTGGCATTACTCCACTGAGACAAACATGTAACTGAAGTACATCCATCTGCAACAAATAACTGCAGTATTTAAATTTCACTTACTGAAAAACCATAGCAAGTGACTCAGTAAGGAGCCCAGGAATCTGGCTTGAGCTTCCAAGTTTCCGGTGTTGGATTTCTTAATTTTTTTTTTTTTGACAGTTGAGCAGCAACCGCATTGGAGAATGCTGACTGCTTTCTTTCAGATCCTGATGCCAACCTCTGATCATTAATTCACATGTTTACAAGGGATCAAAGATGAAATTCATCCTTCAGGGGGATGACTCACCCAGACACTCACTAGTTTCACTAGTTTACTAGTTTAACCGGTCTTTCCTAACCCACAGCACGTGAACGTTCAGATGACCCAGTCCCAATGAGCACACACGATCTGGGGCCCGTCCCGTCCCGTCCCGTTCCGTCCCGCCGCGCACCTTGCAGCCCCCGTAGGCGCCAGGCGCCATTTCGCGGCTCCCCGCGGCGGCCGCGGGCCGGCCCGTGCCGCACGGTCACCTGCGCGCGCTGCGGCATGGCGGCGGGGCGCCGCGACCGTTAGCGGCGACCGTTAGCGGCCGTTGGGAGCGGCTGTGTCCCGCCCTGCCTCGCGGCGAGCGCGCGCAGGTAGCAGCGCCCTGTGGGACAGCAAGAGGCACGAGAGGTTTCTTGCGACGGTTTTTATTTGCTCAGCTCGTAGGGCCAGCGTATCCTTCACTCCAGGTTTTATATATTTATATGTAGGAATATAGAGGCAGGTAAACACCATATTTCAACAGAGCACAAAACAAAGCTAACTGTGTTATTAATACACGTTTACATTTGTCATAAATCTAGACTATTTTACAAAAATAAAAGTATCACTAAAATATTTTTATTTCTGTATAACTCCTGTATCAGAAGTTCAGCTATATTGTCATAATAGGTTCTAGTTTACTTACAGATAGCAGAAGGACTATATTCAAAAAAGCACAGTCACAAGTCAAGTTTCTTTTGCTTTTGACTGTTCCTTATGACTACTGAGGTTCACCAAAGCCTGGTTTTAAATTGAGCATCCCAGCATTGGACGTATATCTATGTGTAACATGAAATAATTACCATCATAATCTATTGAAGTGAGTTTGTCTCAAGTCCAACCAAGAGGTTACTTTAAATCATTGCAACTTGTTATATCAACATAATTATACTTAGTCTATCAATTAAGGTTTTTTGCCTTCTTAATATAAGCAATTTTTTCTATAGCTTACTGTTTAGAAGCATTTCTAAGACTTAACATTTTATTTCCATAAGTACATGTGCGCAGATTTTATAATCTCAGAACTTAATCTAATACAATTTAAGCAGGTACATAAGAAAGCTATTTGATGATACCCTTAACACCCTTAATAGCTGCAGCGTTTGCAGCAATTGGAGTAACTGAGTCGAAGCACACTTCCTCAGGAAGCTCCTGCCGACAGAGTGAGGGTAAGTTTGTAATGCTCTGCACTCTAAATTTTTTCCATCTTGAATTTATTCAACACTCTGTTGTTTCAACATGCCTGAGCTGCTTCTCAAGTTTCTTGAGCAAAGTAAGGTACTTTGCATATATTACATTTACTGAGAGTAGTGACTAAGGTTATGCACATACCTGAATGATTTCCCCTGGAGTGACTGAGTTCAGTGAAGCTGCTCATTTCAACAGAATGATAAGGAAAGTAGAGTTGAGTGCAAAAAATAGTTAAGCCTCTAAGTATGGAATGTTTTTTTCCCCTCAAGTAAAAGACATAATGTCAGTGTTTTCTATCACCAATTACATCTGAAATGCCTATTATTGCAGGTGTAGATAAGTAATGGACTCTTCTACTTAATGATAAACTGGTGTAATATCTCATACATAATCTGGATTTCAGCCTGCATTTTCAATGATTGTATATTGAGTATGCTGTGAGAGCTATTTTTAAAAATTCCAGCCAAAAAGATATAATTAAAATATACAGGTAATATTTGTAAACAAATAGTCAGTATCCGCCCAAGTAGAATATAAAATAACTACTCACACTATTTTTATACACATAAAGTTTCATTGTTATTTCAAACATTTTTTTGAAAAAATATTGAGATTGGAGTGCTACATTTATGTTAAAAGTGCAGAATGCCTTCATAGTGACATAAAAAAAAGCAAAATTACTGGAAATATTTCAAAGTAATTTTTGGAATTACAGTACAGGAACAGAGTTTAAAGTCTGTTTAAGTAGAAGCTTTAACAAAGTTAAAGTTTATTTTGAACAGCATATTTATCAAGCAAACACTTGGTTTGACTAACACAGATTATTTTCTTTCTTTTTAATTTCATCTTTGGAACAGCTTTTATGCCATATTTTCTATATAATCGAACTTTAACTTTAATTATTACTTTAAAAGCATAAACTTTAAAAGCATAAACCCAGCCCTCAGTTACTGTAAATCAACATAATTGATTTGCTGCAACTTAGCTGACTTGTTCCAACTGATTATCAGGCCCACTGTGCTTTAATATAAGGGGTTAATATAAGGGCTAGCCTTTGTCCTTCAGACAACTGCATTTTTGTGACTTTAAAATAAGCAAGGATGTATATACACCGTACTGAATCACTATCTAAACTTCTCAGACAAAAAAGTATTCCTGCATCTAACTAGCTTATTGTTGTTCTTCTAATAATTAGGTCTGAAAAACTCTAAACAAACCAATGTATTTCAGTTTGAGAGAAAGTAGTTGAAAATATTAGTTCTTGGAGTGAGTGTGGGGAATTAAAGAGCTAATGAGAGAAGGCTTAAGAAAACACTCCAAGTTGTGGAAATTATGCAGGTACTCTATTATTTATTTTCCCTGTTTAATTTACTCTCTATTGCAGAATAGGATTATCTGTATCTAGTATTAAAAAATATAAATTATAAATCCCTCGTAAGTGGGATGATTCAAAACTGAAATTAACTGTTACCTTTAGTTCTAGCTTAGAGCCTTTCATATCTTACAGACATCTCTTACTGCTTGCCTCTTGATTCCAGTTGCTTATTGCTGCTAGTTGCTTATTGTGTGGTTGCATACAGTGTGTTAGTCACAGTGACTAAATTAATTCCTGTGCGGATGAAAAGCTCTTAAGTGGGACCGAATTGCACTTTTGCTTTGTGCTCTACTTGTCTGTCAGGTTGACTTTTGCCCACTTATTGAAAATAAATGATTATTTTATTTTGGACAAAAAATTCACAGCTCTCTTAGCTGGGTCCTGTCTCCTGTATGCCGCTTTCTGCACAGACCTCCCGTAGTGCAAGCACAACATGTATGTCCAGGTGCTTGGTCTGGTGCAAGTGCAAACCTGAATAAAGGCTAGCCGGTTTCTGCATTGTTTTTGAGCTGGGGAAACATGCAGATACCAATGTAATTTTCCTAAAATCTGTTGCCATTTGTAGAAATATATTAGGAATAACTTGCTGTTGTAGGTGATGTTACCGAGGTATGTCTCTTGGATATAGGAAATCTCATATAGTATTAAATACTCTTCATGCAGAATTTTAACATTTCATGGCATGAGCTTGTTATTTACAATATTATGTTCAATATTCCCGATTGAGGGGATTTTTTTTTTCGTTCACATGCAAACCTTGCAAGAATATATGTGAATGTTTTAGTACTGTTTGCAGGGGAGATCAAATCAGTGTGCCTTAGTATTTTATTCACATCATATACAAACTTATTCAATTATTTTAGATTGTAAAATGGCCTGAGTCAATTATGGTTAGAAGTGGTTGTACCACACATACTTGTGTTACTGCCCTCTTCATTTCAGCCAGTGAAACAAACCTTTTTACTGAGTCATAAGCAAGAAATGGAAGCTTTAGTATTTTATAAGGTTTAAACATGGCAACAACCTAAAACAAATTACATCTTTTGCTATACACTAATATATTACTGCTTTTATCTTGCCTTTGAACAACAGTATCATTGTTTCCTTGCAAGATGCGTTCAGGAAAACAGTTGTCATGGCCTCTTAGGCTAGGGTTTGTGGTCACTCTGTGACTGCGCGGTTGCTTCCTGTTTAGCAATTGGCTTTGCAGTGGTAGAGCTGCATTTGCTACACAGATCTCGGATTTCTAGGAGGCTTTCTTCCACAGCTTTTGCAAACATGTCAGAAGAGGTTTCTTTACAGTCTTTAAAGCTTGAGATGCAAAATAATATATGCTCTGGCTGAGGGTTATAACATGCTCCATAACCATTGGGTACCACAGGCCCGTAGCAGCAGAACATTTCCATGGTAGTTGGAACCTGGTTGGAGGGAGAAGGTAAGGAACAATTTCTGGTTAATTGGGGCATCTGAAATGCTGATTAGGATTGATGCAAAACAAACAACGCCTGCTCTCCCTCCCCCTCAATGCTGCTAGTGTTTGAAATGCTGTGAAGCACCCTTAAAGAATATGGCATCCTTCAGAAGTCCAGACCTGAAGCTGACATTTGGAAGGTAAAAACTCATCTCAGTGTAGAATTTGATTGTCAGCATTAGAAAATTGGAATCATTTGAAGTAGGTTAATGCATTTCTTTGCTCATTCTATATAGATGTTTAACAGCTATGAGCTTTATTTACTTATTATTATAGACTTTGTAAGGCTGCATGCAATTACGCATTTACATAAACTTTTTAAAGGTTTTCTTTATTTTAAGCTTGTTCAATTGAACTGATATGTGAAGGCAGTAATTGGTAACAATGTAGTTTGTCCACTTTTTAATAATCAATTATAATTGTTATGGTGTCTAAAATATATTTTAGTGCATCTAGGTACCAGCTAAAATTACATTTCTATTACACTTCAGTTTAATTATGGTATAATATTGGAGTGAAACACTTTCTGCTAAGAGAAAATAAAAGATGTGTTAGAAATCTATATGCTTCACACTTTGTGTACATGGGCCTTCAGAAATGACATTTGTTTTTTTAATGGTGTAGAACAAGCCATTAGTCCTGCTAATAGAGCCATAGAATTGTCAGATAAATTTGCTGTGCAACAGCCGAAGGCCATATAGCTATTCAGGAGCACTATTTGCTCATGGATAGTTTCTTGCAGAATTTATGTAGCAGTATGGTGGTTACACTCACTCATGTCTGAAAGCCTACAAACATTATGACAAGATCAAATTACTTATTAAGGTTTTATGCTTCAGCATGCTATTATAAGTCTTTTTTGTTGCACAGTTCCAGTCTATGCAGTTGAGTTAGTGTTTCCCTAAATGAATTCCTACATAGATTTCTTCTTTCATTAGGACTGCTCCTATATGCAGTGAAACTTTTAATTTTTAAGCTGTGTGCTGCAATGGGCTTCCCTCTTTTGAGATCATTGAATATAGAAAGTGTTGAATCTTAAAAGTATCATAGTATAGTTGAACATAACTGTACATCTATAAGTGTCTAATACATCTGTAAATCCAGATGCATGCCAGTAGAGGTTGCAGTCTGATAGGGAATAACTGAAGGCTATAGAAGATTTTAGACATAGCTACTTTTAAGGAGAAGGTTGGTTCACAACTTGGCTTTTCTCACCCAGAATGCCAGCCTGTCTGGCTTGTGGCTGTACTGTCCTGGAGAAAAGAATTCTCACTAGAGCTAGTGTCTGGTGGGGAAAGAGGAAAAGACAGGAAAAGGGAGGATACATAGTACTGAAAGAAAGGAAGGACTTGTAAAAAAAAAAAAAAATTGCTGAATTTATATGTATGCATTTCCAGAATTCGAGGGAAAGGCTTCGAGGTTTTGCATGGGAAGTAGTAACTTCAGTCAGTATTTACTGTGCTAATTTGGGGAAATGAACCACAACTGGAAAACATATCTGGAGAATTTTGCAGGCCTATTAATGCACAGTATTTTTTGTTTGTTTGTTTTTTAATCTATTGTTCCGACTGTGAATTGCAAGGTCTAAAGTACAACAATGAATTAAGTGTTGCATCAAAGACTATTGATTATGAAAAACTCACCTGGCTAGTTGAAAGGATGAATCGATTGCTTGTCAAATACGTCTCATCAGTAAATATCTCTGGCAGTTCCTTCAAGTGTTCCCGTGCCACCTCTCTCAGCCCCAGCAGGTGATTGTCTATTGCCATTCCAGTAATAGCCTGTGTACAACATGACATACGTCAACATTCGACTAAGTATGGAGGTGTGTGCCTGGCTGTTGCTGCCCAGGTTTCTGGTTGCAGTTGAGGAACTTGGCTTGAGTGGTGTAGCATGTTGCCTCAATTCGGATATTACTACAGGTAATATCTGCTGATCAATAATTAGAAGTCCATGTGGTGCTTTGAAATTGTAAGTATTAGGAAAGAGCTTGTTCTTGAGATGCGTCATGTGCTGATGTTATCGGCAGTTTTAGATGGTCATCATTTCTCACAGCTGGATATCATGGATTGGTCTTTCAGAGCTGCTGAAGGGGGGAGCATATGGGGTACAAGATCCCCTAAGGACATTTGGAATTGCCTGTGCATCACTAGGATTATATTATTAGGAGGCTCCAAAACCCCTCTAGGTTGGAATTAATCTTTTATTCCATTGCTGCCTGGCTCTGAGTCCTGGCAGGCAAAATGCATGTGATTCCATAGAATTTAGATCCAGAGAGGTCTACTACAGATCTACTGGTGTTTACAGATTAACTTAATTTGGAAGGGACTTCTGGAAGGCATCTTCTGGGGGGAAATGCCTCTCAGAGCAGGGCCACCTTCAAAGTTAGATCCAATTTCAAATATAGAACAGGTCTGCCTCGGTCTACTAGCAGCCTGCACCACTTGAGAAGACATGGAGTAGGGATAAGGATGCTTCTCTATTTAATTCATTGCCTGAACACACCAATTTCACTCCACCCAGGTCCATGTGCTGGTTTCACTAAAGAGCTGTTTTATCTCAGAGGCAGCCCTTGTTTCTAGGAGGGCATCTGAAAAGAGTAAGTGTAGGACAGCATAGATGAATGCACTGTTGCTGATTACAAGTTTTTCTCCTTGGGCTTGCTCTGCTTGGTCCTTCTGCTCTGACCAGCTACCCAGTTCCATAGACTTGAGGAATTCCTTTAGGTTTAAGATCTTTGACTTGCTAGCATATGTGATGGCTAACAGGATCAAAAGGCAATAGAGTGAATAGGCTGGCAGACGGATGGAGAGCATAATTACAGGTGTTTTGTTGCTTTAGGAAACCAATCAAAAACTGGGCAGCTGAAGAACAGGACTGAGCTGTTCTGAATGAAGAAATTGTCTCAAATGAAAAGATGCATTTAAAGTCCTCCTTTTTTCCTTCTCTTTATTTCCCAGAAGTGGCCCAAAGACTATTAGCCTCATTCTAGTTGGTGAGTGCATTGATTACAGGGGGGTAGAGCTGAGGAAGGGAATAGTTAACAAGGAATTTTGCATTATGCTGCAAATAGAGCTGATATCCCTGCGGCATGGCACAGGCCCTCTTAACAAGGGAAACAAGGGAAGGTTGGGCTTACAGAAAAGCACAAGCTTGTTTTTCCTCTTGGGAACAGACCGCTAATAAATGTCTGAAGGAGTATATAATCTTGTTTGGCATATTAAGGAATAGACACCCATGGGTGAAGGGGCTATTTGTTCATCATGCCAGATGGAGCTGGGAAGCTGCAAAAAGGAACAGCATTTACTTGTTTTTCTCATAGAGGCAAACTGGCTTGATAATCAAAGGAATGTTTTGCTATCACACAAGATTTATAAGGCTGTTAGCAATGACATTTTTGCAACATAGATCAATGTCATGTCTGAAGAGAGGCCAAGACAGGCTAACGAAATAAACTGTGAGTCAACACATAGGAAAAAAATGCTAAATTAAATTTTAGGTCTCCACATTTAAGATAGCAATGCTACTAGTAAACCCTAACAAGGGGAAATAAGATCATTAGATTGCTTTTTGCTTTATGAAGTAGATGTTTTGGTTTGCTTGGGGGCTATTACATTGCATAACACATATGATTTAGTGGGACCATGCAAGTCTTACCCTCTCTTTTGAAACCACGTCAGTTAAATTCTTTTTAACACAGTGATTTTATTTTATTTTTTTCCTGTGAGCTAAACATTGTAAAATTTTCTTGGACTGAAATGTCTTGAGGATAGAAAGGCTGCTTTGAGATAGCTCAGGTGTGATGGTTTCTTTGAGGTAAAACTTGCCTCTGCTTTAAAGAAGAAATTTAGCTTCAGCTTCTAAGATGCAAATCCTAGCGTGGTGCTTGAAAAACAAAACTTCTCCCCTGTTTATTCTGTTTCACAGACTTAGGAACAAACCCTGCCTAAACACAGCACCTCTTTAATGCTTCGAGCATGCCTGAGGAAATAGCCACTAAAAGTGAATAATTTCTTGCGTATGATGAGTATTTAAACATAATCATCAATGATTATAAATAAGAGTTTTAGTGAATTTGTTAGGCAATGGTCTGAAGCAGAACCATGGGCAGCAAATTCTCTTAATGTAACTAGTTATCAACATTTATTAATTTCCTGAGTGGTTTGAGGAAGCTGTTAGTAGATTAAGTCTGTGCTTTGTCTTGTCACAGTAGGATATGGTGAGTTACCCAGTCTGAATTCTCTAGTTTTATTCAATAGAAAACGTGTTGTATTTAACACCAAACTTTTTTTCTTCCAGTGGGAGGAATCCCTTCCTTTTCTTACATATTGCATTCAGGCCTTTAAAGGTGAGTTTCTACAGCCCTTCCTCATTGTTAATGACCAGTATTTAATGGCACCTTGGATCAGTTCTCTGCAATACGTGTCTATCTGAGGAGCTATATTCTCAGCTGCTCGCAACAGACTTAATGAAACTGTCTGCTGAGGACCAACTCCAAGATAAGGATCTCTCCTCTAGGGAGAAAGAACATAAGAAAATACGCCAATGATCAGTTTTAGGGGAGAAAAAAAAAAAAAAAAGCTTCCTGTGTGTTAGAGATTTTATGCTTCAGGTTTCAAGCTTATGTGTAACATTATATTTTATGGATCTAAATACCGGTAAAATTTGTGAATCTAGATTTTCCAGTTAGAGTTCTATCCTTCGTGCATGTTACAAGGCCGCTAAATCAGTTGCTTTTGCAGCCTTGCTTGCTGCTTTTCCTGTTAAGGCACTCGGTTGTCTACTTGCTGCTTCATCTTAGAATGCTCCATTTCGCCTTTTCTTGGCTTTCTGCATGGCTAACGTTTAATGATGATCACAAAGGGCACAGAATAAAGGGTTATTGCATCTTACTAACTTTCTGCTTTGCAAACCTTTCGATAGTTAAAAAACAAACAAACAAACAACAAACAAAACCTAGCCTTTGTTATATTTTGACTGCAGGCACTTTAAGGCAAAGGCCATTTTTGAATTGTCAATTTGTACGGCACCAAGCTTAGTGTAATCTTAATTCCTGGCTGTGATTCCTAGTTAATGACAGCAATACAAGTCATGAGTGTTTCACAGATAAACATTTGCCATGAATACGTTGTGTAAGTAAGTGCCATATTCCATGACAGTTCTAGATGAGAGAGGTTATGCCCAAGAGTGGTGGTCTTGCTACTGATGTCATATGCAGAATTTTGTCATTTGGCCTTCAGGAAAATATTTTTTCTTAAATATGTCACAGTAAACACTTTCCTATTTAGATTTGACTGCATTTTATAATGCTCAAATACTTAAAGATGGCATTGCACAAACTAACTAGTCTTTATCCAGACAAAGCAATATTTTACTTACCAAAATAGTGTAATTAGTCTGAGCTGCAATTGCATCTTTAAATCTCTGCATCTTCTCAGAATCCTGTTAGGGAATAAAAATATATCTATTATTGAACTATCTTTCAAGGAAATTGCATTCTCCATCAATTCACCAGCAACCAATAGGAAGAAATGTCAAATGCCCCTTTCTGCTTGCTCCAGTGTAAGTACTCCGAATGAATGCACCAATGCAAAGCTGTTGGAATTAAGTGTCCTGATCAGCTACAGCACTTGATGTGAGGGTTGACCAGGCTCATTGGTCATGTTCTATTTGAAGTCAAAGAAAGATTTACAGTTCATTTCCGTGGGTCTTTGGGTGTGTAGATTATTGCTAATTGAAACGCTTCATTTGAAGTAGGGAATGTAATTGCGGAGTATAATTCAGCCTTTTAAAACAGCCAGTACATCTTCTCCAGAAAGGTTTATCTGGACAATGACAGTGGTATTCATAAAAACCATTACTGATGTTTTAGTAGCTGGTCAAGAAATTACTTCTCTGAGAGAAGGGGCATCTAGAATTTTCCATGACTGCTCTACTCTTTATAGATGCTTCGTGTTTCACAAAACAAACTAGCAAATCTTGATTCCTGTCAAATGTCAGCTCTTTACATGAAAGGAACAATCCTAAGAAGTTCTGCTTTGCTATGCATCAAGTCAGATGCTTCAGTTTTGGGAGACTCTGAAACAGCCAGGAATGGCTAGGTGTGCAGATGAACAGGGAACCTTCAGCTCCAGTGAAGAATGAATGATCTTTATAATAAACATCTTTTTAGAAGCAATTCAAGGACACCATCAGGGACCCTTGAAGTACAGAGTTTATTATTTTTTGCAGGACCAGAGCCAGGCCTTAGTTTCCTTATACAGATTAAATTATCAAATGCAATCTTTAAATGTGTTTAATTTACAGCTATTCAAGCAATCTCTGAAGTGTCAGATGCTTCTTTTACAGCAGGTGTCAAATGTATGAGATATTTCTCCTGGTAGAAAATCAATCTGACTCGATCAGTCTTTGGTGACAGTTCAAGTTCTGTCTTGAAAATCACTTTTATTGACATCAGGTAGTTTTTTTTTATTTATTTTTTATTATTCATTTGATTTAGATTAATGACTGTTAACAGACAATATTTTGGGCACTTTAAGGCTGTTTAAATCAAATTATGCATCTCTCTGTCCCGCAAAAGTAGAAATGACTTCTTCACATACACAGGAAATCAGTAGGTCTAAAGAAATGGTCTTGGAAGAGAGTTCTGTTAAGCCAATTTTGTTTTTAGATGATTCTACAATCACAGTGTATACGTAGTTTGGATTGAAAGCTATTAAAATCTAAACAAATATTTTTCTACTTTAAAAGTTTGTCACAAAGACAGTCACAGATTGATTTAGATGCCATTTGCACCTGTTAGTGGATAAGAAGGCAGAAAAAATAGCAGTGGGAGGGGTTTGCATTCTGCTTGCAGCCTTTCAGAGGGAATAAAAACTTCTTTTATCCCGTTACGCTTGTTCATATGAAGCAATGGTCACAATATCACATCTAAATCATAAAATAAAAAAAAAAGAGAGAGAAATGTTGAAGCTTTTGAAGAGCTAGAGAAGTCAGAAAGTGCGGGACCAAGGAAGGTGGAAAGAGACTGTTGGAGACAGTAAGAGGAATATGGCCAGACAACGTGCCAGGACAAGCTGGCTCATCCTAGCTCTACCCCAAGCCCGTGGGGAACATGTGTTGGGACTGGAGTTTTGCCAGGTGCCTGAGTCAGGAGGGGCGGGTTTGCATGGATGGCTCCAGCTTCTCTTGGAATGCTGTTAAGGCCTGTGTTGTGGGCAGCTGAGTAGGGCATTGTGAGAGTAGATAACAAAGGCATCTTCTCATCTACTGTATGGTAGTCACTAACGTATATAGCAATATGGGCATCATTGTCTTGAGTTACCTACACCAAGTAGGAAATCACTTCAGCTTTCCTTTGAGCTGTAAATTTTAATACAGAACTTCTTCAAATCTTGTTCATTATGAGGTATGTTCTGGACTTGGTAACTTTAAGGAGATTGAAAAAGCAGTGGTCAAACAGAATACTTCTCTGGACAATTTTTTCCTCATCCTCTGATTTTAGAGCCCTTTTTACAATGTTTCATTAATTTACACCTAATTTACAGCCCAGCAGTACTTCTGGCAATCTTAGTCTAGATGCTGAGGAACATCTATGTGGGCTGTTGACGCTATAATGGGCTTTTTGTGTGAAATAATCTATATGGCAGCAGTGTGTTGCAGCTAAACATCCGCCAGGAAAATGCCCATACAGCAGTGAAGAACAGTGGATAGAAGGGGTACACAGAGACATGCTAGGGTATGCGTTCTGGAGGTGGCAGGAGGGACAGTGGCACAGGTCTGTGCAAACACTGAGACTTCAGCTGTACCTCTTCCCATGACTACGTACTTCAGAGAACGCTCGTGCTTCTGGCAAATGGATGATGGTGTCTCAAAAAACAACAAGATTTTTCATTTTTGCAAAGTGGATATCAGGATAGTTTGGAGAGCTGTTTTATTAGCTAGGTAATATCTTTTTATCGTTAAGGTTCAACTCCTTTGGGGATCCCAGAAAAATAATATTTGTCAAAAGCATGCATTTAAAATGAAAAAGGTCAGTCAGAACACTTCTACCCAAATCAAAGCATGGGAATTAGATTACTTCCCATATTTCAATATGCAGCCCAGCTATCTGTTGTAGGGAACTGGCAGGTAATTCCCCTGGCATGGCCATATAATGACCCTGAACTTCACTTGCTCAGCTTACATCTCTCCAGGGAGCAGAATTTGTCTCTGTTGATGGATCATACAGAAGATGATAGCAGGTCTAAACCCAGATGTTTTGTTTCTTATAATGCCATATTTTGGCACTTGCAAATCTGTGGGATGCTTAAGTAAAAATAAAAATACTTAAATATTTATCTTAATTGCTGATTTGCATAAAGAACAAAATCCCATAAAGTTTACTAGCCTGGCCTGTGCCTTTATGGTTTTGGTTAACAGTTAACAGCTGTTGAGATTGGGGATTGTGAATGTATTTATTTGCTTGGGGTTTTACTGGAGAAGATAGAGGAGCCAGACCAACGTACCGATAGAGCTGACTTATCATCAATCATTGCTTTTACAAAAGCAAATGCTTCTGAGGTAGCAGACCTAATATTGTCGACTCTGCCCTCATCAAATCGGCGTATGGAAGCACTTTCATAGGTAGGGACAAGTCTCCTGTGCAATCTGAGAAAATGAAATAAGAAAAAAAGAATGGTTATTTTCAAAGAATCATAAGGGCAAAAAGAAATATAGGCTCACTGTGTTTCATTGTTACAGACCTGATTTTATTTTTTGCATAGTATTCATCTTAATGTTAATAGAATTCTATAAGAAACTTAAAAAAGATGGATGCCCACTCCTTTCTAATATGAGGAGCTGCATGCCATGTATACATTTCAGTTGTACAGCACTAGTAAAAAATGACCTGCTGTGTAAAAATAAGTCTAATAAAACTAGAATTTACTGAAAGTTCTCAAGGAATATTTTATTTGTACTGCATCATAAAATAATTGTGTAATTAATCATGTACTTACAGGAATGAAATGTTTTATTTAAAACAGGAATAAATGTATGTTGTGTGTGTGTTAATACAAAAATTAAAAGAGGGAAAGGGTGCCATTTGAAACTGATTTGAACAGAAAACCCACATTGCAAATGGAATAGAGCATGTAGACTATAGTTTTAATTTGCATCCAGGTATATTTAGCTACCACCTCCATTTCAGGAAACCTGCTTTGCCTTAGCTATTTCTAGCTCAATCAGGCCTCTCAGTTATAACTAGCTGGCCTCTAAGCTTTTTGTTGCATAAATGGGATTTGTATGATGGCTGAGATCCAGATGAAAATCTTGGACCTGGTCATTGCTGGCCTTGGCTAATGGAGTATGCAAAATGTGTTGGGCATCTGTTGGTTTTGGCTAGATAAAGACCACTTCAGGATTTAATTTGACATGATAAAGATTAAGAATTATTGGTGTAATAGGCTGTTCTGCAGGAAACCATGAAGCTGATCTCTATCCTGGGCATTAATGGAAATCAGAGGGTATTATCAAATCTTGAGGTGCCCATGAAGGGAGCAGCAGTAGTTATTATCTTGTATGGGAACTCTGATGTGAGATACTGCTGTAGCATCTGTGTTATTCCCAGCAGCACAGGACATGCACGTGTGAAAGAATCTAGCTTATTGCCACTATGCCCCCGAGCTACCCAAAGGAGCCAAAGGAGCTTTTCTGCCCCATGTACTCAGCCCCTCTCGCTGCTTTGGCTGCTGTGAATGGCAGGATTGGCTGCCACTCTCTGCCTTGTCCCCTCATCCTCTTCTCTGTGTAAGGCACAGTGAGAGCAGTGGGGAGGGAGCTGGCAGGGAATCATGTATGCGGGACTAGAGAGTGGGTCAGTAGAGCAAACTGTGAGAACGGGTGAGTGCAGAGAGGACTCTGCCCTAGACCTAGGGGCAAATTCCATTTTGGCTGCTTTGTAGTCTTCGGGTAAAACTGCTCATTTCCATGCAGAAGGTCTCATGGTGAGGAAAATCTCAACCATGCTGAGCTGTCGTCAAACATCTTCTCTTGTGCTACTTTGTTTCTGAGATTTGAGTTAACCTTACCTGTAAAATGCTAGCTGAAGTGCTACTTGAATGTAGGCATCTGGACTAGTCTTTTGTTTTTTGATAAAGTCTTTTCCATAGTTCTCAAACTTGTAGACAGTAAAGTCCAGATTTGTTACTAACCTGGAAAACAAGCAGAGATGGTTACCATGAGGGGCAATGCAAAATTCTCCTGTTACATTTGTTTTGCAGATAAAACCCAGATAACATTTTATGCCTGTACCCACTCTGAGATGAACGGGCTTCTATTCTGCAAATGGTCAAAAATGCTGCTGGTGACTTATTCCCACTAACTTTTACTCATACAGGTTCTAGACTGGGTTTGTCATCTGCAGCCCTGACATGAGCTGTGGCTCTCAGATCATTCAATTCCTTCCAGTGAAACTTTTTTTTTTCCTCTGATGTTTCCTCTTCTGAGGCCTAAGACAGGGACTCTTTTGTTCTCACCAATTTCTGAGAAATTTGTGTAAGAAGGTGAAGGCAGTAAGTTTCTTTCAGTGCTTCTATTTGAAGGAATTATAGCTTTATTTAAAAAACACGAAAAATTACTCCATATCCTGAATATTTTTATAATCTCATGCATACTTTTAGTCACTTTAAGGCCTCATTTAGGGTGATCACACTGGACAAACTAAGAGCTAATCATGTGTATAATGTTGATTTTTTTATAGAAAATTGCAAAAAAGGACTGAGTGTCAAAATGAAGTCATTTGGAAGAAAATCTCCCATTGCCATGATGCCCATCCCCAAAATCATGCAAATATGTTGCAGTGTTGAAACCCAGTCAGAAGAACTAACCTTTGTAGCAACAGCATGGATGTAAACAAATTAGATAACTGAATTCAAATATTTTATTCAAACCAGCTGTGTTCTACTTGTCCTGTATATGCATTTCCATTAGTCTGATTTCTGCTTTAATCGGGTCAAACTACATACCCATAAAACCAGAGTTTGCATCCCTGCAAATAGAGAAGGTCTTTTCAACTGCTTTTCCGGTGATCCTTAGCTTTTGTAATATTTACATGAAAGCAACACAGGGCTAGTGCAATTCCTGAATACTGTGCATTAATTCCACACGGACCCCATTCTGAAAAGAGCTGCTAAGTAACTGCTGCTTTGGGAAGAGTCAGAGACGTGGGAAGGCAAGGGGAGTGTTGTAAGAGGAAACACCTTCCTGAACATGCTGTGCTGGGTAGTTCCCCGTTCACATTCATCCTTCAGAAAAATGAGAAATCTCTGTTACCTTTGCAGTTTTTCAGCTGATGATGCCAAGTGTGCCTGAATTTCAGGGCAACATTTCCATCTCAGTCTCCGTGGAGCAGGAAGCTCGCTCACTGAGTCAGCACGGACTAATTTCTTGGAGCTTTCTTTCCTATTAATATGTGAGAGAAAATGCATTAAGGTCATAGCAATAATCTATTTGTTAAATTGTGCTTTCTTAGTGGTTTGCTGGTTAATGACGGGTGTCTAATGGTTGAATATGGATTAGGGTGGCCCCGAGTTGCTGGAGGGAGTTGATGCTAATAGAGGATCCCCTAGGCTTAGAGCGGGCACAGTAGCTGCAGGGAAAGGGGACTCACATGTGCTTGAGCAAATGTTCCGTGCACTGCACCAGGACGATGCCATCGAAAGGGGAATGCTCACACACGGTTCCGCACACTCCGTCTCTTCCTACTACAAACTAAGCAAGGGAAAAAACAAAATATGGTAGTGAATGTATCACATTCTGGATACGTTATCCATGGGAGCAACCCAACTTGACAAGAAATACTGTCATTCTTATGTGGTTTTCTTATTGATCATGTCAGGAAATTCCTTGACTAATTCCTTGACTTACAGATCCAGATGTGTAGATACAAATGACAGTGGGAGAATCTTAGATCCTTTTTATGCTGATATTTGGGAGGGTGTGAACTTTACCAATGCCCATTTGCCCATTGAGACAAAACTTCAACTTATCTACATGTTCCTTGTACTTTTTCTGGTATTTTTTCACTTCTTTTAAACTGCCTTTGGACGGACTTCTCCCATTCAACTCACTGTTCATTTGTATCACCCTGATGTATCCAGTCTCCCTGGTTCGTAGTAGGTCTCATGAAGATTCTCATAGGGGATGAATTGTAAGTGACACAAAAGATTTTACCTGGACCTTCCTCATTGTGCTGCCTCACTGCACAATTAGAGAAGAATGTGGAGGGGAAAAAAACAGATCTTATTGTGGGAATATAAACTTTACTGTGGGAAATTCCTTTATCATCTGCATTTGCATGGAGAAAAGATAGGATTTTCCTCTTCCTAAGAATTTCTATTTACCTTTGATCTATGACTAGCTTGAATACATCTGTTTGGGTGAATCCCTCATATACACCTTGCAAATGTATTTCCTTTCTGTCTCCTTTTGATAATGAATAGGAAGAAAATGTTTATTGCCACTTGTTTGAAACCTCTCTACTAGTGGCCCTGAAAATAACAGAAGATTCTAATTAATGACAAATGGTTCATTCTTTAAAAACATAATGTTTGAATCTGCTAATAATTTATTTACTGTGGCATAAATCAGGAATGACTCCTGAAATAGATTTGCACTGGGTTGGCTGGTGCAAGTAAAATTAGTTTAGCATGTTGATGCTTTTAGGTATGGCAAGAGCAAAAAGCATTGCGCAAGCAGTGTATCAGTCAGAGGCTTTTTTTTCAATTTTTCATGAGGTGTCACCAGTGTTGACAGTTGGAGATTAATACATTGTTCACCCTGGCTCTACTGCAATATGTGAAAATAACTGTGTGACACTTTAAAATCTGACAATCAAAATGTGATTGGGAAAGCAGCTTGAGAAATCAGCACTTCCAAGAAAGCTTTGACAAGAATGTCATTAAATGAATAAACAGTCTGTTAAGTGAGAACCTAATACTAGCTTAAGCACATGCTGGATTGTAAACAGTAGTATTTCTAGGGCCCCAGGAACCAGTGTGCGGAGAGAGAGCAGAGAAAGCTATTCTGTTTTGCTTCTTTGTTTTAAGTTCCTAGTCCAGCTTTTTTTTCTGTCTTTTGATTGTGCAGAAGTAAATGCCTGCAGTTGCTATCAGCTGTCTACCTCTCTGTCCATCTCTGTATATGTCTAGCTCCTCATGTGCAAAGGTCAATGTCACAGAAGGTGGAGGTGTTGGAAAAGGCCCCCTGGTGCTAGCAAGGCACCAGGTCTGCCTGCTTCCCCTGCCTGCTCTGGCTGGCAGCCATCAAACGGCTCTGCTCTCAACACCAGCACCTCTTTCACTTGTTCTTGTGCCACCTTCTTCTTTCTCCCACTTGAGTCACAGTAGCCTCTGCCCCAGGGCAGCGTAAGTCCCTTGTTGCATGCAAGTGAGGTTGTTACCTGCATAGGTTTGTCATACCAACGATTGGCCCCATTTTTGTGGTAGCCTCCCCCGTGGAGCAGTTGCAGTGCCCTGTTTGTGTCGTTGAGCTCCACGCCACTTGGGCTGTCCAGGCACACCAGGCATATGCACCGTTCAATCATGTCGAGAGAGTCGCGGTTAGTGGAGTCTGGGGACAAAACAGTGAGATGTTCACATGCTGTTATTCGCCCTCAGCCCTGCCCAGGGAGCCCCGCTGTTGTGCACAGCCTTTGAGAGCTCCCCCTGCCTCTGCAATGAGCTGCTGTCACTGCAGAGCTCTGCCAAGAACAGAACGCCTGGGTGCAAGGAAATGTTGCACCAAGGAATTGGTGCGTTAACTTTTGCAATATATCTGCATCTCTTTCATGTAATTCAATAATATCCACTTTCTTGTTCTGCCTTTAATTTCCTAAAGTAATTATATTGCAACATAGAGCCATGTTGCTTTTAAAACAAGCAATACTTAATTTATATGTAACAGCTGGAGAAAGGGCATAGGGAGTTTCAGAGCTCGTAGTATTGCTACACTACCACAGTATTCCTCTGTGAAACAGCAGGGCCCTGTGTGGTTTTGTGCTGTTCTTCCAGTAAAACCCTTTTGTGGACAAGGATCTCTGCCCATCACTGATCATGCCTTGTGTTTTAAAGAAACAGCCTTGGACTGAGTGTATTGCGTATTTCTCACAAGGAAGGGAACATCACCAGGCAAAGCTGTGAGATTTCAGTTTTTGACGTGGTATTGCCAAAACCTGTGTGCTGCCATGCTCCCCTTCCCACTGTCACTGATGCACTTGTAAGTAAATGGTGCTTTTCCTGGACTCTGTCCATGCTGCTTTTTCATAACCTGTTTCTCCTGCTTTTACACATGGACTCCAAAGGCTATTTTTACATTAATCTCAACACGTTTTCCCTTAGTTGTGATGTATTTACCGGTTATTTTGTCTCAGTTTCTTTAACTTAGAAATATTGAGAAGGTAAAGGTTTGTTGTGCTTTAGAGGGCCCATTTGAGGCATGAGAAGTATTTAATTGTGAGCATTTAATCTAGTTTTTAGCTGAAAGGAGAAATTGTGTAGAACCTGTAACAGAGACTTCTATTCAAAGACATAAAACATCATGAATTGCTGTTAAATGCTGGTTAAAAAGATCAAGTAAAAAAAGGCTTTCAAACATTAACTTAATCCTTCCATTCTTAACATATCATCTTTCATCTGTTGGTTTTGCTAGTGTTTGATGAAAGTATTTGTGTTTGAAAATGTAATTAGCTGAAGGTGTGTATTCAGATTGATCAAAGCTTCTTTCAAGTCTATGCTAAGACCAACAGATCTGCATGGGATTTGGAGGATGATTTTAGCTGAAGGAATAGAAAAATATTTAAAATTAAACAATTCAAATTTGTCTTTGACATACGGAGTCTTTTCAAAATGTGCATGTTTTTAGTTTTTGCAAATATGAAGAGCAGTTCCACCCTCTGAAAAAGCAAAGATTTTCATTTTTCCCTGTATTTTTAAAATAAGAAAAAATGTTCCTCCTAGAAATCAATAAAATAGGTTAATAAGGAGCTATAGCAGTTAGATACTTCTCGTCCAGACTAATTCTCCAGGTGCTCTGCAGTAAAAATAAATAAATAAAAAAGCAAGAAACAAAAAGGAAGGTAGGAGAAGGAGAGGGGTGATAGACCCGGCTGAGAAAGAAGCGAGCTGTGGGTTAGCGTAAGGCACTATCTGTCTTTGTCCAGCAGCTCCTGCGGGGAAGCGTTGGCAACTGAGAAGCTAAAGTGCCAGAAGGGCCAGAGTGGAGCCTGTGGGACAGGGGACCCTTGAGCACAGGAACAGAGGCTGTAACTTGCAGCCCACCAAAACCTGAGCTGGCCTGGTACAGGTAGTTAAACTGAGCTTTATGAGCTCCCTTCTTACCAGGGATCTGCATCTCCGTACCACATGTGAAACACTATCTCTGGGAAACTGCATGGCTTTCAGGAGCTTTATGAGGGAGAAGAAATGTCCCCAGCTCCTTAGCCACAGAACCCTTTTCGCGTATGGCACTTGGAGGGCTGATAGTGGTTATGGTATTTCTTTCATTGATGCTATGGGTACATCAATACAAAGTCTGAGTTGATCCTCAAGGATGGAAATGGCCACATATTGATTGGCTTCAGGGACTTTGGGGATGGATCTCTTCAAGGAAAGATTGGTTGGATAGTGATTTACAAATTGCTACAGTTTGCTTAGGGTTCTGCTTTATGTTATCAGATAGATTTTGTATATGTTTCATTGTGGCTGCTGCCCACACAGATGTGAAGCCCTTATTCTGACATATGGCTTCAGGATAGCTTGAGTCAACATATTAGAGTGAATAAAATTAAACTCTGCTGGAAATAGAAATCTATCACAAAGATGCCCTTACAGGAGGGGGAAAAAAAAAAAAAAAGAAAAGTTGATCAAACACTGACAAGAATCTCATGTAAAGCAGACAGTGAACTGCACAAGGATTTGTGAACCATGACTTGGGATGAGAAACAAATATTTCCAGATGGAGTTGAAACAGAGGGAGAAGCACCTGAAGTCCTGCAAGATATACTTTTCCTTCTTTTCTTTACAATTCACACAGCTGCATTGAATTGGCAAGTCTGTTTTTGCTAGTTGCTGGTTTTTTAATACCAAAGCATGAGAAGAATGCCCTGGGACAAATTCAGATGCACTGTGCCTTGTGTGATCTCCTTACATCAGTAGAAACTCAGTTCCTTACACAGTTCCTCTATTTAGAAGAATGGATTACTTCTGCAGTTAAAATAATTATAAACCAGGTAGGGCAGAGATTGTTAGAATTCATTTGAAATCTTTTGAGGCTGTAGGACCTATCTGCTACCTATGGATCTATGCAAGCCCATGTATGTATCCCCTTTATGACATTTGCAGAGCACTGTATGGGGCACCTCCTTCCCAAACTGTCCTTTCTTTTCCCCTCCAGGAGCAATTGCAGACAGGCGCTTCAACCTCACATTGCTCCTCAGGACTCTTCTTTCTCCTTGTTATTGTCACAAGAACATTTTACCACAGTCATTTTAAAAGGATGTGTTAATATCCATGTATTCATGTGGAACATCATCATGCTATATAATGGAGGACCTTCGCTAATCTGAGTAGCCCAGGATGCAATTGCTACTTTGATTATGGAAGACACATCACTGTGCTGTGATTCGTGCTAGTGTGGGGTTTTTTTCCAGCCATACAACAGAGTTGGTTTCCTTCTTCACTGAAATGAATATTTTGACAAATGCCAAGTAATCTAGACATAGCCATTTTAGAGCTGTTTCTGCTACTTTGGGCTATTTTTTTTTTCTTTAAGGTGATCTAGGATTACTAATGTGACTTTGCTGCAAGTTACAAGGCAGTCACTGCTTTACTTAAAGACATGCCTGAAAATAAATTATAAGGTGTGTATTTTAGTTTCCACTAAAATACAGGCATCTGTTTCTTTCCTGTTGTGCAAAATAAAAGGATGCAGAGGGGGAAGCCTAAAAATGAAACATCATGTACATGCTCAGAGAGTGAAAAGCAAGTATCAGTATTGTTTAAATCTTATGTTTTGTTTTGCTTTCTGCACATTGAGAATGACTCACGGATTTATATTCAAGTTAGAGAACTTTCCAGGTCAAACTAAGTGCTAACAAAATGATGGTCTGAAATTACCACTCCTCGCATTGTAACTGCTCTGTTGAATTCACTGACTTGCAAAATTGAGTTCACTGACTGCAAACCTGGTACTGGTTAAAACAGCTGGTAATTTTATTGTCCGATTGGAAGCACATTGTGATCAAAGAATGAGTTATTTGTTGTGGATGGGGAGCAATAAGAATGAATGAAATGCTACGTGGGTGGAAAAAAGTATCCTCTGCAAACGTGTAAAACAAAAGTGCATCCGAGTGCAGTGTGTACAGTGAGTGGAAATTAAAAGTTGAATGAGAAACAGATAGAACAAAAATGTACAAACAGAAAATGAAGCAAAAGCGTTCATGATTTAAATGAAACATGCTTTTTTTTTTCTATAGAAGAGTATGATTTTGAACAAAGATTTTCTCATTTTTTATTTAATCATATTTTCTAATAGAGGTTCTTTGAAGCTGGTGATACTCCCCTGAAATTCAGGAAATTCTATGGAATACAGTGATCTTTAATCCACCTCCAAAATAAACTCTCTAGGTATTCACAGCTAAGTATCTATTGATTAGAACATGAGCATGTTTCTACTGAGACTAGCCGTTTCATTGCCGAGCATTTTGGAGAAATAGCTTCCAGTGCCAACCCAGGAGAATCTGAGAGAGGTGACGTTCTTGAACATAAATAGATTTTAGCATTGATGAATTGTATCAAACCTGACAGTCCTTGAATATCTGATTTCCTTGTGCACAGAGTGGGTCCCATTGCTTTAAGAGAGGCTGGCTACGAGGGTCCTTGGAGTCAAGTCTCTTACAGAGACAATGTTTCTGAGAGCTTTTAGCTATGAAGTACATTGTACCAGAATTCATCAGTACAAACATTAATTGGTTTAAGAGTGTCATCTGCTGCAAATTGCTTTGGGTTGGAAGCTCGTCTTTTTACTGGAATAACAGTGATATTTCCTCAGTTAACTTCCTTGGAAGTTACTGCGATATCAAGTGATTGAGCATGAGAAAAGTGCTATGGGATATGCGCTGTGCAGTTCTTTAAACATGCGTGTTTCAAGAAGGCCAGAGAGTCAGAGTCTTCTGGTTTATTCCTTGTGGTACACTAATTATAGACTATGCAGTCTTTAGAAGAGGTAATATTATATCCAGTGTCTACTGTTAAACTGTAGTAATGGTCAGAACTGCATATGTATGAAATATGTATAAAATAATTATAAGCACAGATAAATTTGAATAAGAAAAGGAAGTACTTCCTTGGGATGCTAAAAATATTTTAAGACCGTTGACAGCTCGTGTATGTTCCAGGGCATTGGTAAAACAGCAGTATTTTCTATAGGATGGCTGAGTTTGGGATAAAGAGGTGAGTTAACATTTTTCTGAGAGGAAAACTTAATACCTAGGTCATCTGAAGTGGCATAAAAGAGGGAGTTTACACCAGTTAGTTTCAAGGTGAAATATTATAAGATGTGAAGTAATAGAGGAGAAAAATCCCACTCATTATCATGGCCCGTCATCCAAAGCATTCAAGAGCACTAAGTGCTATCAAAAGAGACAGGTAGCTGTCCCCAGATAACGGTGGGTTTCACCTTTCCTAGATACTCGTTTATGATTTGGATGCATCAGTTTCTGTCTTTCTCCATTTACCTCAGAGAGTACACTACTAGCTTCAATAGATGCTCAACTTTTAGATAACTTAGATGAGATGAAAAATGCCAGGTAGTTGCTAAAAACTAGAGGATGTGTCATTCCCATTGGTACGTAACGGATATGAAGAAAGAGACAAATCACAAAATCTGATGTAATGTAATTTATGTGATGAAAAACAGAGAATGGAGCAAGAGGCATTTACATGGTATAACACCTGAACATACACAGCCAAGGGTGCAGACCATGCCTGTTGCTTCTCTATAAGCTACTGCTGAACATTGACAGGCACTGAGTTTCTTCCTGCTAGAAAAATTAAGCAGTGAGGCTGCAGTTTCAGTCATATATTTGCTGTAAGGCTTACTGCCAGCAAAAAAAGGCAATGATGGTGAGGAGGAAGAAGATGAAGAAGAGAAAGCTGGAATTACTGCTGCTAACCTTTCATAAGGATCGTCCTGGCCTGTGCCCATTCTGTTCTTCCATCTGTCGTCAGTAAGCCGATTGGAGGCAACATTTCCTCTTCGTTCTCTGCCATTCTGGCTATCTTTCGTAACTGAGTGAAAAGGTCTCCCTCACTGAGGCGACGGAAATTAATGACAACATCCAAAACAAAAAACTGCAAAGGAACAGCAGAAGTCAGAACAGTCGCAAATTGGTGGAATGGAGCCCCCACTAATCAACACCTCGCCTTAGCCTGGATCTCCTCAAGGTGCTGAAGTCCTGCCAAGAAAGCCAGACCTGAGGGCAAAGGAAGGCACCAACTCTGGGACTGGCTCAGGCCTTACCCCACTGCCTTTACAGCAGGGGAGCTCCAGTGGCTGTAGAGGATTGGATATCAGAGCCAAATAAAGCATATGTTATTTGAATAAGAATTAAAACATTTGAGGAGATAGTCAGGAAGCATGTAAATAATTTCCAGAGTATTATTTGTTTAGAGAAAAACATAACCAAGCTTCCCTCTGAGATGAAGAAGAAGCTTTTGGGGAGAAGGGACTCACCAGAATCCATTTCTTCTTTAGAGGAGTCTGTAGGTACTGCAAATATGGAACCATGTGCATGTGCTCTGCTCAGGCAAGATGCTCTGTTGCCTGGCAGCATTAACTGCTGTGGCAGACTTCCCCTCTACTGCTTCAGCATTTCTGCTTCTACCTGTGTGAATTTGTGCAGACATAGCTCAGGGACCCCTGAAAGGGCTGGTGCTGCACGTGCCATGCATTGTATGCCCATACTTATCTGTCAAGAGATGAGCATTTCCAGCAAATGCACTCTAATAGGTTTTTTTTCTTCTGTGGTTTTCTCCGTGTTTAATAAACATTTTTGTTTGAATGAGAAAGCAGATGAATTCTGCCACATTCCTCCTTTCTGCATCAGTGTACTCGGAACATAATGTGGGGTAAGGACAAAAAGTGCTGCAGAAGCATCTTTTGGAAATGTTGACAGTGAATCGTTGGTAAGAATCAAACAAGGCTCCAGTGAGCTTGTATGTAGCACGCTAATCGTGTTCCTGGGCAGTGATTGGATTAGGTTGCTCGTGAGTGAATATAATCCAACTGAAGGGACATAGGAACGTATATTTAAAAAAAAAAAAAAAAAGAAAAGAAAAAAAGAGCACCCATTTACCTGATTGTTACAAGCAACAATGATATGTTCAGGTTCTGGCATTACACTGCTTTTCTGGGCCACAAGAGTGTCTTTGGTATGTCCTGGAAGACGATAGGAAGAAAAGAGTCCATAGTATTGCTTCATACAGAGAGGATGACCAGACAGCTGTCCACGAGCAAAATCAACAGGTAAAGCATGGCTGGAGAGAGAGACGGGGAAAAACAAAGCCAGAGGAAAAGAGGGGAGAGAGACAGAAAGGAAAAGAAATCTAATCTGTCCTTTGTTCTATTACAATTAGATCAGGTATAACACAAATTGAATAATAAAACAAGATTACAGTTATAAGAGAAATAGATAAATTCCCATACCAAAGTTAAATACATCATTCCTGGCAGCCTCGTGCATATTCATTAAGGACTTGCATTATCGTCTTGTGGAAATGGAAAGAGTAACAGGTCATGAACTGCTCTACAATGTGAGTGGGAAGCCAGTTTAGAAGGGACCCCTGAAACTTGGCTGGAGGGAAATCAGCAGAAGCGCTGGAAAAGATGTAGCACTTAGGCAGAAATACTGGCAAAATTCAGTACAAATCACAGAAGGCTTGCACTGCCAGGGTGGTTAGAGTGGTTTCTGATGGATGGAACAGGCTGGACAATACAGAGGTGTTATCACAATTATGGTTATGGATTGTAAAGTGCGCTGCTGACACTGCAGCGGGAGCACTGTCACTTGGGCGGGGATGCAGGGACATCAGATGGAAGAAGATATTGTGATAAAGTTTTCCTTCAACAAAAGAGGACTATGCTTCCCACTGACTAGAGAGGGATGGGGCAGAGACATACCAGGAGGATTACTGTGCAACAGCTCGTACTGGATCCTGCTTTATACTCAGTTATCTTGTTAAACTGTTAAAATTTCTAAAACAGGAATATTTTCCCAGTTGCTGGCCCTGTGAAACTTCGTATCACTTCATTTTACAGTGACATGTTTGTCTTAGTTCTTATTATTTGAGCAAGTTAGGCTTTATTTGAAATGCTTAGTCCTGGCACCTATATGGAGTATCTGCACAGATGGAGTTTTAGGCTGAGATTTTGTGCATGCTGCATGTTGAAAGGGCCAAGAGAAGCTAGGAGTACAGTAATGGTTAGAGGCTTTACCAGTGACATAAGGAGGTGAAAATGTAATTATGGTGAGGAAACAGAAGGGTCATAAGCAAACATCAGTAACTATGAGCACACTGTAGTGAGGAACTACTGACAAATGTGAGGATGTTTAGTCTTTGGATCTAGATCAATGAGATCAAAATAATAAGAATTTAAATTATCCCTTGGTTAAGCAATGTGCTTTCTTATCTTGGATGCTATCATGTAGAGAAGCAGTGAACTAGGTTAGTGTGCAGTAGCACACCACGATATGTCACTGGTGGGCTTTGCAGTTTCGTGGCATTTCTTGGACCACAGCAGATGTTCTTGAATATGCACTCAAATATGTACCTTTTCTCTGCTTTTGGAGGGATTGTCAGACTTTGAACTGAAAAGTTGAACAGCCCCTTCCTATTTCTTTGATCTAATTTGTAAATGTTTAGAGCTATGATATTTAATAGGGATTTTGCCTTCCATCCAAATAGATGTTATCTGTAGCATACGATGTGGGTATCCTGTACTTCAGAGAGGAAAGCAATGCCTCTTCCACTCAGTTCCATGTCTGTTGTGCCCAGCTCCACATTATTTTTATTCTTCAGACAGCAGTGATATCAGCAGTAATTTTGGAAAATAGTAAGTGAAGGTTTTAAATGTGTTACAAGCTACGTTATGCAGGCTGTCCCTCTGCTCTGTTTAGGCCCAGAAAGATAATAATTATCTTTTTAAAAAAAAAAATAATAATTTATTAGTTACTGAACTTGAGTGTCTGTGATAAGGTATTTTCCTCCTGGTGTGTAATTCTTTCTTTCTGGAGGGGTGGGGAGCTAATATTCAAAACGTAGGGTACAGTATCTGTGAAAGAGTGCCCAGCCTGACAGTTATCGGGTACCTGAGGGCATTGGCTTTGTCTGGGGCCAAGGAGCACACATTTCTTGGAGTAATCTCCATAGGTTTGTAGGCAAACTTGGGCCTGAACTGCACATTTGAAAACAGTGACTACCACCCATCAAAAAACCTTTTCTGACCCACTAGACTGCAGTAATAAAGCAGAAGGCCTATGAAAAAGTGCTGAGGCAGCCATGCCTCATCCCCACCCTCCCAAAAGCCGGCACGGCCCCATGCAGCCCAACTGCGGGCATGTCGGAGCACCTCGGAATCAGCACAAGGCGTGCTGAAGCTCCAAACAGCCGCAAGCCTGCCAAGCTACTTACGTGTCCAGTAAAGCTTTATAGTCTTGCACTCCTGAAATGAGATTGGCAGCAAACCTGCAAGCACAAGACAGAAGTGACATCAGTGTTTTTGTCATTCAGCAACATAGGGCCATTTCCAAGAGACCGAGGAGAGTCTGAATGATTGATTAGGCAGCGTAAGGAGAGAGTCTTGTCAAGAAGAGCCCCTTAACACCCCCCCCCCACTTCCCCAAAATTAATTTATGTCAAGAGAAATATGAAATGCTAGAAAACATTCAAGCAATGGTTAAACAGAACGACCACAGGAGGAAGCCTGAAAGCAGTTATTCAAAGAATGGGAGCAGACACTGAATATTTAGCAGGATCCTCAACATGGGTTTCGGTATGAACACTCAAAAGCTGTCCAATTTATTAGAGTACTTCCTGTCCTAAGCAGATACACTTTCTGCAGAGCTGTGGACAGGTGTATTATTTCCTGACACTGCCCATTTGCACGGAGTCTGAATGGGAGGCTCTGAGAAAAATGTTTCCTTATTATAGTATGTCCATTAGAAAATGCAAAGCAGAGGTTTTTAGAAAGAAGTCATGTGCACAATAAATTTAGTCAGTAATGAATAGAAGCTTTTATAGTTACATTTAGAGTAAAGCAAAAAGATCCATTGGCTGTCTTATGTAAAATGTTAAAATAACACATATCATCTTCAAGGTTCTGGCTGTTTTATAATAACATAAATTCATGTGCAGTTAATTCTTTCCGTAATGAGCAGCTGGAGAGTGCTAAAAGCAAAGAGAAAATTGCACTATATATAGGTAAATTTGATTTGGTTTACTGCTTAAAAGGTGAAAATGTTTTGGCAAGGGCTAAAAAATGGAATCCTGGAGAGGTGTCTGGAGAGGTATATTATATTCTTGGCTACTTGTTTGCCTTTTCACTTTTTAAATGATTGTAGCCACTCATAACATTTAAAAGTATAGAGATCAACCCAGGGACTGGGAACAAGGGGTCTGATGGAAATCATGGGAGAGGGGAGAGATGATTTCTGAATTCTCTCTTCACTCCCACTGTTGTTTCTGGTTGCTTTCAGGTTGCTTGAAGAGACAGTTCAGTGCTAGTGTGATCTTTCCGGTCTGCAGGGTGAGTAGGAGTCACGGTGAGGGTGTGTTAAAGATTGTTTTTCTTTGAACAATGTGCCAGGAATCTGCATTTCTTTTTCACAGCAAGAAATGGTTTACTTCAGTCATACAAAGAATTGCTTTGCAAATATTTCTTTAAAAAATGATACAAGTTTGCATTTTTTTCCCAATGCAATAAATGTAATAGTAATGGCACTTTTACTTTGGAATTTCAGTATCAGTAACTCCAGAAACACTGCCCTCAGCCAGCAGGCTTACTGGGGAATCATTTAATTGTAATAGCCCTTATTTTTTAATGACATTTGATTGTTTCTTTGCCAAAGCAATGCATTTAAAATATCCTTTCATTTACCAAAAGCTGCGAAGTCTTAGTACATTACCTCAGCTGGTCATTTACATCCTTGAAACACTGACGAGCAAAAATAATCGCTGGGCTAGAATTGACTGGCAGAGCTAGCCGGTTGTTGAGGTACATGTCATCCAGCCAGTAGTTAAACACCTAAGGGAAGGGACAGAAGACGTTACAGCCACAGAAAGGCAGCCTGTGTGCGGGAAGTGCCTGGTGCACTCTCTGTCAGGGCTCTGATTAATGGAGCCACTGAGCTTCTTCAGCCCAGGCTTTCTGACCCGAGCTGAAATCAGCTGCAATTCCATAATCCTATTTTTTAGTCAGTGGCAATTTACATTGTGTTCCATTAAAAATGAAACAACTCCCATAATGTGGTAGGTTTTTTTGTTGTTGTTTCTCTCTGCAACAACAAAAGTTTTTGAGTACAAGATACTAATTACTGAGTCCTGAAGAGTGTTTAACGTATATCAGGAGGTGGACAGAATTTTACTAGTGGTGGCTAGTGGTTTCCTGATGGGGCTGTAAATATTTGTTGATAATGCTCTGTTAGCCCTCAAATACCATCACGGTGTAGCTGAACACAGAGCGAGGAAAGAATTTCCGAATGGCTTGGTCCTGCAGACACAGACATGTGGAGAGGGTCTCCGGAGAATCCACTTTTGTGCCCACTGATGCAAATGCAAATTATTGATGCTTAACCCAGGTGGACACACATTGAACTTCTCTTTTTTTTTTTTCTTGAAAGCATAGAGGTATGGTAGAAATGTTTCTTTATGTCTGAGCAGAGTTTGAAGAATCATTATGTGGAAAATGGAGTTCTTAAAAAGATCACTTGATCTGAGGTGGTGTGTCTAAGTTTAGCAGGCAAGCTTTGCATACAGTAGCTATAAACAACAATCAAATTATGCAAAAATAATTATGAATGCATGCATCTGTTGAAAAAGTTTTCCTCTGAGATATTTCATTGCTGTTAGAACAGATGCTTCCCCCACATTCTCTGGAGTCTTGAAGAGAACAGAATAGAGGTTGACAAATTAAATTCCAAATTATAACATTTGTAGTTTATCCTAAGGAGTAGCTATTCAATTTTAAGGACTGGAATTTGAACTTGAGGTGTTTCAGAAAGCCTTTATAGATGTTTTCTCTATGAGATTTATACTGTAAGCTGTTAAATGTACATTTCTCTCTTGGTAGTGGTAATCAGGAGCTCCTAGCTTATTTAAGAAATGTTTAATTTAGTCACCAAAACCATGACATTCTCTAAGATGAATAAGAAAAACTAACTGGATGGTGTCTAGTAGGTCTTCAGACTACAGCAGCAAGTAGTTCATAAAATAAGCACTGTTTCTAAAATAAAAGCTCTCCTGTAAACACTGTAGACTTTTTTTTTTCTGACTATAGCAAAAATGTGATTGTTTGAGGTTTCTTTTGGATCATGCCCCTGGCGAGGTAAGGAAGAGCTTCACTGATGTCAGCAGCAAGCTGCAGGATTTCAGTGAATCCATGGAACCTCTTGCTGTGTCTCTTCCTTTCTGGAATACGAGGACTTCAACAAAATCAGTGTTCCTAACTTTGAACTGCCATGTTTTAACATGGTTACTGCAGGCAGGATGGATTGTGACTGCAATGACTAATCTGTTTATTTACAGATGCTTAATTTTCCTTTCTTGGGAAGCAGAATATATGTCTTGAGAAGCAGGATATGTTTTATATATAGTGTATGTATGTTTTATAGTAGCATAGAGCAGATAAGTTCTATAATGAGAATGCTTTGGAGAAACTATATAGTATATTGTGACACTGAATGGTAAATGATAGTCTTATTTTTTTTAATAATAGTTTATTAAACTTAATTATAGTCCAGAATAATTTTACTGAATCAGAGATTTGTCAAGACATGTATGCAGAGCACTTTTTACAGCCCTGTCACAATATATTTTTCTTTTCAAAAAAGAAATCTGAATCTTGTGATTTAAGGAAAAATCTGCAAGTATATCCAAACACTGTAACATAGTACTTATTGCAAACAAGCTGATACCTGCGTCTTCAGTGCATGAATTCCTTGATTTATCTCAATGAATTGTTGACCTGATTTAATAATTATATGGATTTTGACATTGTTTGCAAAGTCTGGCTTAATAAGCATGAAACATTAATTCCCTCATCTTACGGGAGGATCTTACGTGACCCCTCTTTTATAGTGACCCATTAAAAAAATCACTGCAGAAAGCAGTGATCACATATAGAACATCACCAATAGCTTGTAAATGAACATCCTCCAACACAAGTGACTGATTTTCTAATCTGCATTTGCTTACCCAGTTTGCTGTCTTTTCCCGTTTTTCCTCTAGGATTTGTTGCAAAGATTCCCCTAGACCTCCTGAACCTCCAAATTGTTCCACAATAACCTTGGTCTTGCTAAACTGCTCCTCTGGCACCAAGTGTTTCATGCAATGTAGGTACATGTGTAAGGTCTGCTGCAGTGGTGGGACTGGAAGTTTCAGCACTGTCTAATCATAAAACAAAAACAAAACAACAACAACAAAAAAACAGATTAGTAAATAGTTTCCAAAATGTCCTAGTTTTGGTTTTGCTTTGTTTTTCTGTAGATAAGCAGAGGGAATGTTATGAATACAGTATTTTGGAGTATATTGGTTCAGATTAGGTGCTGATTCTGGTTGTTGTATGTCAGGGCCAACATGTATGAAAATGGATGTCCTGGAGGAAACCAGTCTTAACCTAGACCAGCAGTCTCTGACAGCAGTCAGCAAGGGATACTTAGAGAAACAGCAGAGCAATCAAGGTAGGTTCAGAGGTAGTCTCCACTCCTGAGGGCAAGGAGGAGTTTGAACAAAAATTGAGGAATCAACTCTCCCTGACCTCAAATTCTAGCTCTGTCTTTTGCCATACATGGGAAAAATCAGTGCTGCATTATGTTTTCCTATTTGGACAGTGGAGATCACAGATGCTTATAAAGAAGTGTTTTAAAATTTATACATGTTATTAATGAAGATGTAAATCCAGTTTAACTTGTAATGCATCTTAGATCTCAGGAAAAAATAAAGTTTACTTTGCAATTTCAGGTTATGTTTAGTCAGGACGTATCTCTTCTGTCATTGGTTTTTTTGGTCAGTGGAGATAGATGTTCCCAAGGGTATTTTTGTTGACACCTTGTTTTGACCTTATCTTTCTGTGCAGGATTACTGTTAATTTCATGGCTCTGCTAAGGAGCTTTAAACCCAAGGAGTTTAGATGACCAACTTTAGCTGTACACAAGAAATGATTCCTATAGTCTGATATATCTGCACTGATAATCATTATTATTATTATCTGCACTATAATTATTATTAAGAAATAATTATATGCTAACTCTGACTATGTAGTAATGCATCTGTTGTTGTATAATAGTATTTCACTTACTGGAAATCTTCATAGGATGTTGAGAGGATCAGTGAATATATTCAAGTATGAGAACTACTAACATTAGATCAAAGTTCTCAGTTTTAAAATACTGCAAAGTAACTGATGTTCTGTGAAATAAAGAAGTTATCTCTGGAACAGAGCTCGTTTTACAAGTAACTTTTAAATTAATTTACCCTACATTTACAGCATTAAGCAGTTTTACTGTCAACTGCCAAAAATAACTTATCTTCAATCTTTTTTTTTCCTCATTTTTTTTTCTTTTCCTGGAAACAGTCACTTACCATCTCATTTTTACTGCCTGTGTCTTTCTCCTCCTTCTGCATGGGCTTTTCTAGGACAGGCATTCTTGCATTTCTTTTGATATTTTTTGTTGAGGACAGAAATTGAAGCCACTTGGGGGCACTTACAGAGCCTCACGCCTCAGTTCTGGAAAAAGAAAAGATTTAAAATCCAGTCAGTCCCCATTATTTATAATCAAAATGTACTTGGGGAATATTCCCTGTGCAAGCATACACAGAAGCTTCCAAATGCAAAGCTGAAGAGAAATAGAAGTATTGCCTTCAAAACTACTGAACTAAGCCCTGTGGAGGTTACTCTGACATTCTATTTGTCTTATTTTGCTATAAATTTCTTTATCCAGAACTATCTAATGCTCATCAATGTTACCTTCTCAACATGGCTTATTTTGTCACTCTAATTTACTTTGCAATGTATCTTGCTGTGCTCTGCACATGAGTTTGTCCCGTCCATTAGCTGGAGGAAGGAGGTGACTTTCCTTTGGATGTCGTTAGGTCAACACAGGTCATAGCAAGGCTGCAATTATCTGTCTAAGGTCCTTATATACCCACCCTTTACCACTGAGAGCACCAGTTTTTAAATGCATCTATCACTGCACAGCTGCACATAACGGCGACAGGGAAACGCCGCTACCTGTGCTGTAAGGGTGCGGGGCGAGGGGAAGGAGGCTCAGTGCAGACGAGCCTCCCCCATGCATAAGGGGCTCAAGGGCGCGCGTGGCCCTGGGAGCTGGGCGGGAGCTGTGCTCCTTGGACCTCGGCGCAATGGGAGAGCCGTGAGTCTGGGACCGAGCAAATCCTGCCGCTTGTCCCTGGCAGGTATTGCGCTTATCCTTCTTTTTGCCTCTGTAGATACTTTAGTCCTTTTTTGTGCCATAAGAAGCTGCACTGGCACATGCATTTCTTCCAGTATGGTAATGCCCATGCTAAGAAATTGTTCCTCAGTTACGGTGGTACAGTTACTGCTGAATAGCTTCTATTCATGCAGACAGATTTTTTTTTAATTACTTTGCACTGCAGATGTGCAAAATACAAAAGTAAATGTCTGTTGACTGAGTAGAAAAGAATATTATATTTCTTTTTTGAAACTCTTGGGACTATAAAGGCAGGGCACTTGAATTATTTCTGCAGTGCTTTTAAGAACAATTTATATGAAAATGCAGAGTGTGTGGAAGTGAGGCGAACAGTTCTGGTTAGAGAGGAGGGTTGTACATTATTCCCTTCTCAAGGAGCCACCTTGGCTATTTCAGTCTTTTGGATTCAGCACTGCGAAGAGGTACACGGCCACCGATCATCCTGTGTAGTTCCTGTCCTGTTCCTGTCCTGATTTGGCTGCCAGTGGTGCCATGTGTTGGAAGTAGATTGTATAAAGTTAAAAGATGTCCCCGGGGCACTGCAGTGAGCCACATACTAAATTAGTGTTGATCTGTCATCTGTTCAGGATTTTGACACAGGTGAGGGACTATTTCCCTTGCTGAAAGGCCACGTTAACCCGCTGCGTTGCTCAGCTCCCTCTTGTGTACCATGCAAATCTCATCACATATCAGTGAGTTCCTAACAAGACACACTCAAAACGTGAGTGTTGTGAGTGTGTGAGTTCCTAACAACACACAAAATATTTCAAATAATGAGCATGTCCTGTAACTCCTAGAAGACTGTGGCTTGCCAAGTTGTTGAGGCGCTAGCCTCAGCTCCTGTTTTGGAATGCAAAGCAACCATTTGTCTTCAGAGTCCCTGAAGCCTTTTCCCCTAAAGTAATGATCTTGCTTGGTAATATTTTCACTGAGGCTTTTGTCCTTTCCTTATTTCTTATTTCCTTATCCTTATTTCCTTCATTCCTTCTTTCTTTCCTTACATTTTTGGTCACGCTGCAATACTTATCATATTAACCCGAAGTCCATATTTGGTTCTGTTTTCCTGGGTAGTGTTATTGATAACAGCCCTGTGTGGCTGTATCATAGCAGTACAAAGAGAGTTTGGTGGTAGTGTCAGCCTAAACTCTGCTTCTTTCTGTCAGGGGATGAGCTGAAGCTTTGTCTGTGGTTCAAGCGCTGCCAGCTTAGTGACATGCCCAATCCTAAATTTGCCTAATACCGGACAGGGAAAAAGCTGACACAAGAGAAAATCCTGGAGGAATTCAAGATGACTTCAAAGTTGCTCACTCAGATAGCTGTGAGGTGTATTGTCAGAGTTATTAGGGCAAAAAAAAATAATCCTAGCCGCTTTTCTTTGGAGCGGGCTTAGCGGGAGGGCTGCGGGAAGCAGCTCAGCGGATGCTGCGCGTCGCTGCAGTGAGGGAGCTGCGGCCATGCGCAGCTCAGGGCGGCAGCACAAGGGACCGAGCCCCCGCACAGGCAGCAGAGGGGCTCACAGAGCCGCCCGCACGTGGGGCCCTGAGCCCTCCGTGCCTTGCAGTCTATCCTGTCATGCAGCATTACTCCCACCGTCCCTCTATCCGTTCTCCGTCTCGCTAGTCTCGGAAAAACAGCCTTAAAGTTGCGAGGAGGGCGTGCGTGAAGTGCGCGCTGCTGCGCGCTGTGGCGCTACCTCCGCCCGCTCCCGCGGCCCGACCCGCTGCCGGGACAGCCCTTCCGCGCACCGGCCGGGCCGAACCGAGCGGAGCCCGCGGGTGCCGCCGCCGCCCTGCGCCGCTCGTGCGTCCCGCGCTGCTGCTTCTGGCCGCCTCCGGGGGCGCGGGGGCTCCACGGCCGTCGAGGCGCCCGGCAGTGCGGGCAGCGGGGACCGAGGGCTCGTCGGGGCGGCGGAGAGCGAGAGCTCCGCGACCGTCTCGGGGCGCGCAGCCGCCCGTCCGCTCTCCCGCACTTACCTGCTCGGCGCGGCGCTCCCGGACGGGAATCCGCGGGGCCTGGCGCCTCTGTCCAAGGTACCGCGGCCGCCGCCTCCCTACCCGGCCGAGTGCCCTGTGGGGCGGGGGGCGTGCGGAGCGCGGCTCGTCCCCCCGCCGCCGTCGCGTGGCTCCTCCCCGCCCGCCGCCGGGCCGGGCCCGCCCCGGGAGTGCGCGCAACAGGCGCCACCGCCTCCCGCCGCGCCCGCCGCCGGCCCGGCCCGCAGCAACCCCCGCGCCACCCGCCTCGAGGGGCGACACTGCCGCCCACCTGTCCCCGCCGCTGCCGTCCCAGAGAGGACGGACCGCGCGCCTCTGTCACCGCAGGTCGCGGTTGGCGCTGCCCCCCGAGGGCCCGGGAAGGCGAGAGAGGTGCGAAGCTTCCGCTGAGCGTCTTAGCCCAAGCTCGGACAAATACCGGGTTTGCCTCCGTGCCCATGAGTGTCAGGGCGGGACCTCCGCGGCTCCCGAGGAGGCGGCAGCCCTGCCCGCCCGCGGCGGCGGCAGACGAGGCGAGGCGAGGCGAGGCGCGGGGCGGCCCTGGGAGCGGCGCGGGCGGCCGCGGAGCCCCGGCAGCCGCGCTCAGCGCAGCGCGGCGGTTTCAGCGAAACGGGGTTCAACTCTTTTCGCGCTCGTTATTGCGCTTCTTCCGCTGAACCCGCCGTGCGTTTTCTTTTAGCGGCGTTTCCACTAGTTGTGTACGTTTTGAGCAGCAATTCGAGTGCCCCCTAAAGTGACTATAACAACGTGAGGTCCGTTGCCCGCCGCGATTAAATGCGGTTGATGAAGGATTTCTTCTTTCGCGGTGCTCATGTCCCTAGAGAACTCAGGAAACTGTTTAATAGTTGCTGTTCGTATTTTTTTTTCCATTTGAGAAAATAAGTAAGTAATTTAATTATTTTCCTAGTGAGGCTGGAATTTAAATAAACGATTTTATTTTACATCAAAGAAAACTTCCAAGTTAAAAACTGAACTGTGTTCCCAATGTGTGGCTTGATACGGTTTCTGCTTTTTGCAGAGGTTTCAGGGAAGTACCTCGCCCATCGTTTCTTTGTTTTGTTTAATTCCTATCGGCTCTACTGTGGTGGACACGGGCTAGTGCAGCATAAAGGACCAGAAAGGTGCTTTGCAGTATTTTATATCTACTTGCTGGAAATATAATTTCTGGACTATTTAAAATTCTGGAAAAATTAAATTTGCTATTGTAAAGTATGAAAACACCAGTTAGCATCAAAATGCTGTTTTTAGGTGATCAGTAGTGAGTGCTTGCAATGCCACATTAGTTGCTCAGATTTGTTAACATAGGCTTCAAGGAATGAAAAAAATAAACATATTGGGGCTTTCTCCTGAGAGTTTTGGTAGCTGCTGAGATCTGGGTGCTAAGGAATTCTCACCATCTGGGTTACACTGAGCACGACCACCTCCCTCCCCAGAGCAGCTCCCAGCAAGGAAACAAAGACAATCAATCCTCTTCAATTCCTTTTATTCAGATCGTGTTATTCTGGTAGTTTGGAGTTCAAACTAATACAGCTTATTGCACTTACCGGAGAGCAGCACAAGAGAGAAAAAAAAATGAGTACAATGTTTCAGTTTATTCCCAATGAAGAATAAGACATTGTGAGAGTTGTTGCTCTTCTTAAATATATGAAACCCACTGAAAATCTAAGTATATGTACACAAGATTTATTAAGTCCCTGAATACGCCATTTGTAATTTATTACACAGACTTTTTTGCTTTCCTTATGTTTTTACAGAGATATACAATATGTCACACACAGTTTGAGCTCAAGAAAATTTTGCACAATTAGACCCCAGCTATGAGGTTGGGTTTCACTTTTGTTTTTTGGGAAGGACCACACAGATTTTTGCCAATGGTCACTCAGATAACCTTTTTAGGGATTGAATCCCTGCTCCCCACCGATCTTGCCAGAATGTTGAAGGAAATACAGATTTAAAATATGTCTAGAAGAAGAAAGCCATTACACCATGACAGAGGTTAAAATGTATATATTGCACGTTGTACATAAACGTATGGCAATAATGCTTTCATCCCCCCCTCTCCTCCCTCCCTTCCACATTGCACTTCTCGTTCCCGGGGGCAGGCAGCTCGCAGCGACCTAACTGTATTCATAGTCCGAGCAGTCCTCCTCCGAGCCCGCTGGGTCTCTGTGGTAGGAGTCCACACTGTTCTCTGCTGGGTCACCCCCAGGGTGTGGGCTTTTGCCCTTGCCTTTGCGCTCCTCCATTTTAATGGTGTCGTAGAGTCCTTTAGGTGCTTCTTCCAGGAGGATATTCCTCTCGGAGTGAGAGGGTTTCATCTGGCAGACATTTTTGAGGAAGAGAAGAACAGGGGCATAAAGCACATTGGCGAGCCCCATTCCCAGGTTGAGCTGCACGAAGCCCATGGTGTGCACAATCTGGCCAGCCACAATGGGCCCCAGAGCATATGCCACGGAGTAGGAGATGTCTGCGATGGCGTAGATGCTGCCATAGACGGACACGTGGCGCACGTCCACCAGGAAGGCCAGGGTGGGCAGCAGGGCCGTGTCCACCAGAGCGATCCCAAAACAGATGCCGCAGAGGGGGATGACTACCTGCCCGAAATTCCTGCAGGCCGGCACCATGCAGGAGCTGGCGCCAATGATGGCCATGCCAAGGGCCCCATAAAACCACTGGAGGTGGGGGTACTTGGCGGCCAGCCTGACGGTGACGTAGACACCCAGCACGTGGGGGAAGAAGGCGGGCAGCCAGGTGAGGCCCATCTCCCACTCGGTGGCTCCCATGGACTCCTTCATCCAGTTAGCGATGGTGGGCTCCAGGAAGGCAAGGGGGATGTTGCAGGTGGTGAGTGCGCCGGCCACCACGGCGATGTACGGGTCAGCCATGAGGCGGTGGATGGGGGTGCCAACAGGCATGTTGGCTCGCGCACTGCCGGCGCAGGGTGGCACGAGGACAAGCAGCAGCAGCCCGTCGAGGAGGCAGACGCAGGCGAGCACCAGGAAGGGCACCCGCTTGCCCGCAAACTCGTAGAGGACACCACCGAAGGGGGGTGCCGCGAGGCTGCCAAAGGAGATGAAGGCGAGCGCCGTGCCCAGCGCACGGCTGCGCGCCGGCTCCTCGCCATAGCGGTCGGCGATCATGGCGATGCCGGCTGTGTCGGCGAAGGCCGAGCCCAGCCCCTGCAGGCTGCGCGCCGCGAACAGCGTCGCGTAGTTCTCAGCGAAGGCGAACGTGGCCGTGGAGAGGAACATGACGGCCAGGCCAATGAGCAGCGGCACGTCGTAGCCCACACGGTCGATGAAGGTGCCGCTGAGCGGGTTCACCAGCAGCTGCAGGATGGCCTTAGAGGCGAAGAGCACCCCAATCTGCACGTCCTCGTTGCCCGTCGTCGCCGGGTACCGCGGGAAGAGGCGGCTCCGGTTGCCGCCGCCGCTGTCGTTGCCCCCGGCCGCGGGCGCGGCGCCCCCCCCGCCGCGCATCGCCGCGATGTAGTCGGGGATGATGGGCACGATGACCATGTAGAGCATGTTGTCCAGCAGCAGCGCCACGCACACGATGACCAGGAGCAGCCGCCGCTGCCGCCGCGCGTCCTGCATGGCCGTGCCCAGCCGCCGCCGCCGCTCGCCCACGGCGTCCGAGAGCCGCGCCACGGCGGCCCGCGCCCGGCCCGCGCCCCCCGCGCCCTCCATGGCCGCCTCAGCGCCGCGGCGCCGCCGCCCGCATGGGGCCCGGCGGGGGCGGCCCCGCCGCCGCCTCCCCCGCCGCCGCCGCCGGAGCGAGAGCCGCCCGCGCCGCCGCTCACCTCCCGGCGGCCGCCACCAGCCCTCGCCGCCGCTCTGAGGCGGATCCGAGGGGCCGGCCCTCCATCATGACACTAATAAGCGCCGCGGACAGAAACCCCACCCGCCCCCCACGCGCCGCGCCGCGCCGGCCCCGCTCCCTCCCTCCCTCCTTGGCTGCGCCCTCCCTCGCTGCGCGCCCCCCAGCACCGCCCCGCCCCGCGCGGGGGAAACGCGGCGAAGGGCGCTCGAGCCGCGGGGCTCAGCGGCAGCCCGCGCCCCCGACGGCGCTGGCCCCGCTGCCGCCGGGAGCGCGGGGCAGCCCGACGCCGTCCCGCGGCGTCCGCCGTAGCTTGCGGGCAGCGCGGCGCGGCCGGGCGGTGCGGGGCCGCGCTCGCCGCCGGAGCGGCCGCGGCGCCTCCCGACACGGGCGTCGGAGCGGGCGCCGAGTGCGGCGGCCCGCGCGAAAACCGCCTCCCTGCCGCCCCCTTCGCCCGAGGAGCCCGCTGCCTCCTCCCGCACTGCCCGCAGCAAGGGGCTGCGGTGCCGCGGCGAGGGAGGCCCGCCGAGCCCCCGGGGCTGCCCGCCGAGGCCGAGCTCCGCGTGCCTCCTCTCACCGCGTGCCCGCGTCCCCTCCTTTGGTCGTGTTGGAGGCGGCTAAGGAAACAGTGTGGGGGGTCGGGGAATGGGCAGTGGGACAGTGAGCACGTCACCCCCCAGAAAGCAGCCCCAGCAGCTCTTGGAGGCAGTTTAAGATGGAGTACAAACCACAGGCTAGTACAGTTAGCAGTGCTATGTGTATGAATAACACTCAGACAAACATCCAGGGGAAAAAAAAACAAGCATGTAGGAATCTCGCCACATTTTGTCCTACCAGGCGCTCCAGCTGTAAGCCTCCTGGAGCAGATGCCACTCAGTTCAGGTGCTTTGCTGTTAGGAAGATACTCATGGCTTGAATGAAGAGTAAAAATCATTATGCTGCTAGCAGAAATGTCATGTGGACTGCTCCGAGGAATGTCTTTGCAGAACAATGTATGAAATAATTAGATCTTGGAGCTGAAGCATGAGCGAGTGGATGTGGAGTTCAGGCTCCTTCATTTGCTTGTGTAGCAGTACGCCGGACTGCCGTGGCCAAAAGGGAGGTGATTTATTCTGTCAGTTGCTGTAGCTTACTCAGTTGAAAGGAAACTGTCCAGATGACCAGAAAGGCTTTGAGACAGATCTCCGCATGGAGCAGCATACAGATCTGATCGCACTTGCACAGGAGTGGAGGATTAAAGCACATTTACAATAATAGTACCCCTGGACATTCGTATTGTCATTGCTAACATTATTTGTTATTCATTCATTACCCACGACGTAAAACTTCAGGAATACACCACTGGCCGTAGGGTTAAAGCTCTCGAGCTGGGGCTCTAGCAAGGATAATATTCTAACTGCTCAAGTAGACTGTTTCAGGGTGCGGACAGAAAGAATCCCAGAGAAGAGGAGTCTTACTTGAAGGGTATTGAGATACTCCCACGACTGCTGCATTGGCTGCATGATGTAGGTTGTTCATTGTCTGTGAGCACCTTGTCTGGTTGCTAGTGCGCAAAAAAAAAAAAAAAAAGCCCCAAACCCCATCCTCCCAGAGCTCCCCAAGCAGACCCAGAGGGAGCACATTAAAGAAGTGTTCCCAAGAGAAAACATGAGTGGAGGAGGATGAGCTCTTAATAAAAAAACTACTGATGGATGTTCTTCCTGTTTTGGATGGATGTCACGTTTACAGGAGATGGTAATGGGCTGGGGGTAGATGTGACTTTGGATTATTGCTCTGTGGCAGTCAGGAGTATTGGAATCTTGGCTCTTGTTTTTTGAGGCACTTTATTTGATTAAAGTTTCCCTTTTAATCAGAGATATGGCCATTTCCCGTCTCTAAAATGGAATCTGGCTCTGAGGGGTCACGTCTGGATAATAAAGGGACTGGTTCTCGTGTCTCAGGGGAGATAATATTGAATTTATGCCATCAAGGGAAAGCAGAATTATACTTGTAAAATGTTGCATAATAAATTTAGCTTTCTTAGTAAATCACATCAGCTGATATCGTTATCTACAGCAGATGCGTCATCACTACGTGTGCTTCTTTGACTGGACAGGACTAATGGGGAGAAGATGTACCCTCAAATGTGGTCAGAGCTGAAAATTAAAATAAGACTCCCTGGTGTTTGGCTTAGACACTCATAATTATCTTTGGGATAGGACTTTCAGAATGAGATGAGGGGAAGTGACTTTACATTTTGTTCTGCTATCCCAAAGTGCAGAAGATAGGACACTGATTTTGGTTTGAATGCGGAGGAGGGAATGTGCTTCATTTGTCCTGCAGTGCAGTACAGTCAATTTTGGAAATCCTTGTTTAATGTCAAGGAGACTGAGAAGGTCTTAGGTCTGTGTGGACTTGCTTACTGCTTCCTTTGTGTTGATGGCAAGTACCGGGAAGCTCACAGTTCTGTCCTATTCCAGAATTTACTAAAAAAAAAAGGCTTTGGGATGGAAATCACATTTACGATCTTCAGGATTTCAGGAACGACAGATAACATATAACATATGTGTAATCATATAAACCTATTATAACCAGTTCGTGGTATCAATATAAGTGAGACATGAGTGGAGAGTGGGGTTTAGCACTGCCTGATAGTTCTGCTGTTGCCTCTCAGTTTAACTTTGAGAGACCTAAGTAACTCAGGAAATTTTGAAAATGAGGTATGTTTCTATCTACACATAAAAATAAATATGCTTGTAGCTAAACAGAAAAAATGACTGTGTACAATCTGCACTTGCTTGTCTTGCTTCGTACTGAATTGATAGTCCTTATGCTTTAGAATGACGGTTGTTTTAAATGTTGTATGAGAGTGATCTTAGAGATAGAGAGATGTAACTGCGGCTGTGATGCACCCTGCTGTCAAGAGGGGACTGAACTTAACTGAGTGTCCCTAAGACATGAGAAAAACTTTTCGATATAGGGAGTCCAAATGCAATGACTCAGAGAGCGAGAGTTCTTCGTGTCTGCAAAATACTAATTTTCTTAATAGCCTTAGTATTTAATGTCTGCAATACAGAACTTGTCCTCTTAAGGATATGGCAATATGTTTGAGCACTTAGTTCTGAGCTATTTCTGTGGTTGTTTTTCTACCTTATTTCTGATTAAAAGACCTGCATATCTGATTCTGTCAAACAGGAGAGACTCACCTCATTTAAACAAATATGTTATAATCTTTAAGAGGAGCAGTGAAAGAAAGGGAGTAGAGTGTAAAGTCCATTTTCAGCATCATCATTTAAAACACATTTTAGGTGTGAAGTGGACATCTGTAGAGCAGAAACCAGTGCATTATTTCTGAGAATGGAATTACTGAGAAAATGCTGATTCTTTGCCTTAGTATGGCAGCAGTAGCTGATCTTCCTGATTTTCCCACCAAACACTAACATCTACATATGCTTGAGAGCTCAGGACAGACAGACAGTCCCTAGGCAGTCAGTTTTAGCCCATCAAATCAACAGCACTTCTGCCACGAGCAGTAGCAGCTCCTTGCCACAGCTTTGTGGGGAGACCTTGTCTGTTGCAATTCTTCATCAAAGCTTCAGAAGTGATAGAGGTGTAACTGGGCATGGGGACTGTGCATTAAAGCATGCCCATCCATTTCTGTAAAAGCTGTGTCTAATAAGTAAGGCTTTCTTTAAAAATGGTTGTCATAGCATCTTTTTTAAGGAATGGTAAATGATCAGGTTCTTTTACATTGTACCCATATTTCATATGGTTGGAAAACTGCTGTCATCCTGCTTCAGTCTTTGGCAAATAATGTTTGCGTGAGGCAGAAAAATAGATGAGAAGAGAAAGACGAAAAGTAATCTGAGGGCTGTGTCTAGGCTTATGTTAGCTCTATCAAAAGTTGATGTTCTTGTTAGTTGTGATAGACAGTTGTGCAGTTAAGGCTGAAGGAGAACTATTAAATTATAGTGTTATTCTCTTCAGTAAGCTCTTGATATCTCTGCTTTTAAATGGTAAAGCCAATGGCATTTTCGCTCCCTCTTTGGAGAGTACTTCTCTGTGCACTGCTTGAATAGCTTCCTTATATGTTCAGGTTGACATTTCTTTTCCTGTTTTGTGCCCTGTATGCAAAGGTCTCCTCCGTGTGTCACTTTAAACCATCCCTTTCTCTTCTTGTGTGTTTGGATTGTTTCTCTGTCAGTCACAGACTATATCGGAACTACAAGTGATGCACTATCAGTTTTCTTTGAGATGTAAGAAGCAGGTCTATGATCTCTAAATATCCTTCTCCTTCCAACCACTGCTTCTCAGAGCTTTAGCATCATTCTTGTCCTGCGATGTCTTCCTTTACTCCTTTAAGGAAGCCTGTCCAAAAGTTCTTGAGCCAGCCATAGATATATATTTTCAGCTTTTCAATTGTAAAAATACAGAATCTACCTTTGTTCAATAAAACCTCAAAAAAAGTTAACCTACACACTCATTTGTCATCTGGTTTTGCAGTGAACAGGAACTAGAGATATTTTTCGATAACTTTGATACTTGTTTCTCCTCTAGTCAGTGTTCACCCTTCTGTGCTTTGCTGTAGCCTGGATTGAGTTCCTTGTTAGCTCTCTGTTACTTAACAGCTTCCCAAAGCTAAAGCAGCAGAGTAGGTATCTTCACATCCTCACAAATGCCAGCAATATTTTCTCTTGCTTTTAGAATGGTGTCAGTTTGGCAGTCTGATTTGCTGACAGTTTAAATGCAGATTTTCATTATGCTAGACACTCTCATCATGCTATCTGCAGAACAGTGTTTGCAATAAACTGTCAGAAGTTCCTGTTTGGTAATATGTGAAGGGATCACCATTGGTCCAAGCAGAAGGAATCAAATATAAATGTTTTACTTCTTAAACTGGGGGGGAAATCTCCCAGGGGGGAGCATGTTTGCAGAATATACTGTATGTGGCGGGCCCTAATGACAGGATATCAGTCTGTTTCTCTTCACACACTTTAAGTGAAATTTCACTGTTTAAGAAAACCTCAGGCATCTGGAGATTTTGTCACACCTTACTACAAAATTATCAGACAGGACACAATTCTGAACCATGACTGAAATAGTAGGTGATCGTGTCCTGGAGACAGAGTAATTCTGTTTTGAATTCTGCTTTCCTGTATGAATTATGGAAGTCAGAAAAGGCAAATCTAGAATAATTACCCTAGTAGTTAGATATTTACTCATGTGTGTATGTTACAAGCATGTTAGATGCATCTGTGGCAGATTTATCACTGATTTTGCTCATTTGATCTTTTTGCATTCATTCATTTATAAGAAGGTATATTTCTGAAACTTTAGTTCTCCCATTGAACACGTTGACAGGCTGTGGTATTTCAAAGTATTGAAAACACTTGAGAAGAGGAAGATAAAATTTTCCTTTAAAGGGTGTAGATGAGTGGAGTTTGAAGCTGGGTTGCAGGTAACTGCAGGTATGTAGGATTAGCAGCTATGCAAATTTAGGAAGTGGCATCAGGTGTGTGCTGAGACCTTCTTCCCTGGGAAAGTATAAGGCTGAGGCTTGGAGGGAGGGTGGTGGTTGGATTGTAAGTGAAGTAAGTGTAGGGTGAGGACAAGATGGTGCTGGTTTGGGGCTGCTGTTGAAGTGAAGGGCTGGGACATACTAGGGGTAGAGGCAGAGCAGTCAAGGCAGTGTTTTTACTGTGTTGTTTGTTGTAATCCTTTCTGCCAGTGCTGTTTTGGAGCAGCATATGGTCATGATTCTGTGTAGTCCTCCCTATCTGGGGAGCCCTTCCTAGTGAGGTACAAAGGGTAGAGGTTCATGCTGGTTCTTTTAGATCTATCAAAGCAGCCTTTGATTTTTTTGAATAGAGCTGAATGAATAATTCATAATTAATAACACACTAAGTGTGTATGTGTTGGGGTGAGGGGAAGGGTTGTGTGTGAATTTTCTAATAGCACTTTTACAATTATCTTACCTTTTTAGGTTTGAAAATGTCAGCTGCTCTTGGCAGGTAGGTTGTTGGTGAGGCTGTTGGACTCCAGGTCCAGAGCTGGTGCAGAGGGATCTGACTGTGGAGAAGTCAGTCAACAGGAGACCTGTAAAGGGGTAAGGTGTGGTGATGATGGTGCTCTTTTTAGCTTCTTGCCCAGAGCTGGAAGCCTGAGGAACTCTTTTCTTTCCATCCCTGGTGCTGTGTGTGGGCTCTTGCCTGGGCTATCACTGCCTGCCCTGGGCCTGGTGGCCAGGGAGAGCGCAGCTTCTGTGGCTGTTGGAGAAGCTCCAGTGTGTGTCAGACACTGAATGTCTCCCCTTTCTGCAACGTCTCTCTGCTGGGGGAGCTGGTGCTTTGCCCCCTGCTTCAGGAGAGAGGGGTGTTTCTGCCTTTATCTGTATTGTGTTTTTTTTTTTTTTTTTTTTCTCGGCCTCTTAACATTTCACTCAGAGTCGCTCTTCCCACTGAGAGATAGAGAGCCTGAGGTGTTTCCTTGCCAACAGCTCCATGCCTTCACCGTTGGAATGTTTCTCTTTTTGGAAGCCTTCCAGCTGTGGGATTTGCCTCTGTTGCTGCTGTTGAGTTGGTTGCTTTCATGACTTGCTGTATCCTCTGTTTTCCTCTAATATCCATATTGTTTTCCTTTTGGCTGTGTTTGAGGGGCAAAGATGGGGTTTGAACATAGTTTGAGAGAGAGCTTCTGTGACTTTGAGTTGCACAGCTGTGTTCTCCCTTTGAATTCCACCCCCTTTGCATCTATGAGAACTAGGCTGTAAGTGGTATGAGTTTATAAGAAGTCCAGAGACTTGTCAGCACACCCACTAACTCTCATTTTAAAAATCATATAGACAGCTGGCTAAAGAATTTAGGAATATGAGAATCATGGAATGTTAAAGGTTGGAAGGGACCTCTAGAGGTTATCTATTCCAAACCCTCTGCACACGCAGGGTCAACTAGAGCACGTGGCACAGGACTGCATCCAAGCGGGTTTTGAAAATCTCCAGAGAAGGAGACTCCACAACCTCTCTTGGCAACCTATTCCAGGGCTCTATCCCCACCACTGTCAAGAAATTTTTCCTTAAGTTCCTGTGGAACTTTTGGTGCTTCAGTTTCAGGCTGTTTCCTCTAGTTCTGTCAGTGGCCACCAATGAAAAGAGGCCAGCACCATCTTCCTCACTGCCTCCCTCGAGGTACTTATAGACACTGCTCAGGTCCCCTCTCAGCCTTCTCCAGGCTGAACCGGTCCAGCTCCCTCAGCCTCTCCTCATAGGGCAGATGTTCCAGGCCCCTGATCATCCTTGTGGCCCTGCGCTGGACTCTCTCCAGCAGCTCCACATCCCTCTTGTACTGTGGAGCCCAGAACTGGACACAATACTCCAGATGTGGCCTCACCAGGGCTGAGTAGAGGGGCAGGATCACCTCCCTTGACCTGCTGGAGATGCTGCTCTTAATGCACCCCAGGATCCCATTGGCCTTCTTGGCCATGAGGGCACACTGCTGCCTCATGGTCAACTTATTGTCCACCATGACACCCAGGTCCTTCTCTGCAGAGCTGCTCTCCAGAAGGTCGGTCCCCAGCCTGTACTGGTGTCTGGGGTTATTCCTCCCCAGGTGCAGGACCTTGCACTTGGCCTTGTTGAATTTCATGAGGTTTTTTCACCGCCCAGTTGTCCAGTCTGTCCAGGTCCCTCTGGAGAAGAATGAGATGTGCTGGCTAACCAAGGCAGGGCTGAGCAGTGCTGTGCAGCTGCAATGGCACCCAGGAGAGGCAGCTGAGCAGGTTCTTGCACAAAGGCCTGATGCTGGTGGGAAAGTATGTGGGGCTGGTGATGTCCCTGCTGTGATGGCAGAGTGCCTGCTTATGTTGCATAGAGTAAGAATCAGAAGGTACCTGTTGGCTTTAGCAGTTCGGTGAAGTGGCCTGTGTGCTGGGCAGCATCTGCTTGTTTGTTCTAGTAGAAGCATGAAGTTGGTGGCCAAGCTTGCCTTGACTTGCAGTGTGATGGCAGTACCCACAGCTGAGCTTCTTTCTTCTTATTGAATATACTTAATGATTTATTTTTGAGCATACAGAGTGATAGAAGTACCTTAGGCCTGCAGTGTCCTGTCTTTTCCTAATAGCTGCTGGCTTGTTATTTGTACTATGAAGAATTGTAATATAGTATTTGTTTTTCAACTACCTCTATAGCATATGAGCGCTCTTTTCTATGAATTGCATCATCAGGCAAGAAGTCTGTTCTATGCAGGCTTCGATATGACACGTATTCCTTAAGAGAAAGGAAAATTGCAAGGAATGCATAGCAGGGAGTTAAAGGACATTGAATGTCTTCTGTGAAGGACTGGCCCTTTATACAGAGGCAAACAAGGCTGTGTTCAGAGACCTCTCTCCCCACCCCGACTAGGTTTTAGGATTTCAGTGGGCTCTAGTATCTTCCTATCGGTGAACTTTTAATGAGACTTTCAATTTCCTTGATTGCAGCTGTATTTAAAGAAAATGGCACTTGAGAATCGCGAGCAGGAGGCAGTGACCCTGCTTTCCCCAGCGAGGCTGCGGAAGCCTTCTCGGCACAGCGTAGTTCTGCTCTTGCTGTGAAGCTCTCTTTGCTTGCAGTGCAAAAGGCTGGAGTGCCCATGCAGGAGACTCTCGTCCGGCATTTCTTACAGAGCACATTAACTGGAGAGCTGGCATCTGATTAACGTCCCTCATGCTGCCATAAATCAATCTGGGTATGCTTAAACAAGTTACATCAGCCTAATGGGAAAAGATGTGCTGAGACAATTAAAAGAATTAGCGCAGAGCAGTGCAGGTCGATACAGTGGGATAATCTATTGCTTAAGTGTTATGATCAGGCACTTTGGTTCTGGCAGCCACGCTGGGGAACCAAACCCAAATCTCTCTTGTGAGGAGGCTGATGTGTTTTCAGAGGACTTGACAATGGGCCTCTAGGGCTTCCAAATGCTTGAAGGCTGCTGAGGTTTAATTATTTTTATTATTAATTTTTATTGCTCCAAGGTGGCAAGCAGCTGTGTGTGAATGAGTGCACTAGTGCGTGTGCGTGTGTAAATATGGCAGCTTGTGCCTTTCATGCCAGTGGAACTGGAGCATAAGCAATGGGGAGGAATCACTTCTAGTGACATAGAGCGGTTTAGCTAAGCTTTTTTCTTACCTGCTAACTCAAGAAGGCTGTTGCACAGTGTTCTCCATGTGCTTTAGTGAACTCCCCCAGTCTTGCAGTGCAAACAAGTCCAGTCAAAAACAAACTCAGGCTTTGTAGTAGGTTTAGATTGTGGTGGTATAATTTTGGTGAATTTAATTGCCAAAAAATAGGGAAATGGAAAAGCTTCTAAAAGGTAGCTAACAGGAGCCCCTCTATTTTTATATTTTTGCTAGTGAAAAGTCAAAATGACAATGTGCCTCGTAAGTTTATATACCTAGAGCATGCGTGCAAGCTCTTATTACAGTTTGAGAACTGCATGTGTGTTCTAGAAAAATGAATCTTCATCTTTCACAGCCAGTATTCATTACTTTAATAAAGTTCAATTAAGTCCTACACAAGGAAATAATAGCCTTTGTTCCTCCCTCATTTCCCCCTGAGTTTGCTTGAGGTTTTCTTGAATGATGTGTTCTTTTGTTCCCTGGGAGATTTTTGTTCCTCTCTTCACTCTGGGGAGGCTGACATAGCTAGAAAGCACTGTCTGTCTGCAAGTGAAAGCAGTATAATATGGGTGGGTACAGAAGGAAACTTCTCCTTCCTTGCCACTTCAATATAAAGAAAGGCAAACTGCATGCCAAAACTTGGCAAGTCATCAGAGTCTCTGTCACTTAAGTATTTGTCAAGAAAGACAAAGAAGGCAGGAGATCAGTGGCTGATGTACGTGGGTGCTTTGCACAAACAGAGGAAACCTTTTCTTGCAGGGTCACCTCTTATCTCTTGCAAAGAAAGTGTCGTACTCCCCTTATAGTAATGTAATGGGAGTGGAAAAACTTGCATGGGAAAACTCTGGGGTTGTGTGGGAGGAGGCAACTCTGCCATGTATCAAAAATGTGTGAGGTAGGTATTGCAAGTCTGTCAGACCCCTGGAGCCTAAAGGGTGAAGTTAGACATCATTGCCAAGAAACAGAATGATCGACTGGCAGACCCTTCTAAGTGCTTCTCGTGGCCGCAGAGCCAAGTCAGCTCTGTGCTGGCCTTTCTTGCTGTGTCCTTTCCAGGGAGACAAGCACTGAAGCAGCTAATGGTGCTTTGCCCTCCATTTCGAGAGCTGCTGCTGCAATGGTCACGAGGGAGCCGCTCACTGCAGCTGCTCCACACGGCCAGGGGCTGCCCACGGGGAGGCTGGTTTGCAGCGGACCCGCTTCAGGCTTTGGGGATGAGAGGTGATGGGCAGCAGCAGAGCAGACATCTGTTCTTACCTCCCTGGGGTAAAAAGATGGTTCAAAACTTCCTTTAAGAAATACAAATGGTACCTGTACTTGATGCCTAATTAAGAACCTAGGTTGGCAGCATACTTGCAACTGTAGTACCTTCAAAGCTGAAAGGTGATATTCTCCATTCCATGGCCATAGGTCACAGCACGGTCTGTGAGGTGAGGGAGCAGAAGGCAGCCTGATTTCTATTCTAGATGGGTAAGTTATGTCTTTCTTACCTGGCAGATACTTTCAAATTCACTTACACATTTGAGTCCTCATAATTTGGTCAGAAAAAAATGAGCTCTGAGGTCTGCTGTAGCTTCTGGGCAAACCTCCAACCCTTACAAACTGGTCAAAGCAGCCCTTCTCTGGCGCTCAGACACGTTATCTGTTTAGGAGCAGGATGTTGGCCCGCATTTGGAGCCCAGTGTGGATATCATCAAAAGGATGATATCTCTACCTGGAAAAATGGGTGTCCTTCAGCCTGTGTGGTGAGAAACTGCGTGTTGAAACTTGTGCTAGAGTGTCAGCTGCAGTGCAGGCCTCGCCATAGAGGGAACAAGAGCATGTCCTCTGATTTACTGCAGCAGGGTATATTTGCACTGGCTAGTTGAAGTGTCCCAGTTGGCCCTGCTGTAAAATTCTGTCCTGACCTGTTGATAGTTCAGGGAAGATGGCTTCTCCTTCCCTCATATATGCATTTTTTTTTCTCTCCTGTATTCTAGGTATGATTTTTAGAAGTCCTGAAGTGATCCTAGAAGAAAGGAAGGGTCTTGCTGGTCCAGGGTAGCAGCAACATGAGAAGGCCGTATGGAGATAACAACATGAATGCTGTTCCTGTTGGTTCTGCGCTCTGTCCGCTGGACTGAAACTTCCTGACAGTGAAGCAGAATGCAAGGTAAGCTTTGGGGTTGTCTTTTCAGTGTGCCTATTTCACGTAAGCAAACAACTAAATTAATTTGCTAATGAGGAATGAAATGTAGGTATATTTTGCTGACAGGAGAGAACTGCATGCTACTGCATGCTGTTGTGTAACAGATCTCAGCTGGGAAATCCTATTAAGACAGGGAAACAGGGTTAGAGCAAGCCTGGGTTTCTTTGTGTGTTTTTCTTAAGGGCAATTCAGATCTTTCTGATAGGGTAGTGTGTTTAGGAAAGATCTATATTCATTGAACTTTTGACCCCAATCTCTCTAAAGTAATGCCAAACATGCTTAGTGCACATACAAATGAAGTGGAAATCGTTATTGGCTTGCTCACGACCTGCTGAAATATGGTTTCCCTCGGGGACTCTGCTTTCATTTCCTTCAGTCTCTGAGGACTCGTGGGCTTTCAGTAGTTTCATGTGCTTCAAACTGAGTAGCAGCAAGGTTTGGATCAGCGCTTGCCTGCCATCACCCTTTAATGCAAAACCTCACCTTTTCTTAAATTCCCTCATGGAGCAGTAACAGGATATGTACCCTGGGTTTATATGATGGATCCAGATAGAGCCTTTGACTTCATCCAGCCTGTTTCCTGATGAGTGTTGATCTTGGTCTGTCCTTTCCTTGTCCTTCTGCCACCAAGTTCCAGGGAAAGAAAATCCAATTTGTGGATGTTTGGGAAGCTCTGCTAATCTGGATGACTGGTGACCTGAATATCAAGGCTTCCAAACCTGAATTTCATTTTTTTTTTTTTTTTCCCCTCTGTGCCCATGCTCAGAACTGAAAGTCCAGTGGGTCTAGGCTACCGTGTGAATGTTGGTAAAACTGAGCACTTCTTTAAATGCCCATCATTGGAGCTCCTTGTGCCTCTTAAGACCTCCAAAAAACAAACAAACAAAAACCTTCACCATGCACTTAAACCTCTCAAATTATTTATTTGAAAAATGGGAATAAAAATATTACTTCATTTTTTCTTCATATTTCCCAAGCACAATTACTAATGAGCTTTCTTGTATTCATCTCTTATTGATAACTAATATTTTTGCTTGTTGTTTGTAAATATGGAGTAATTCTGGCCTCTGGATTATTCCTAGCTTTGAGTCTCCTTGTGTGTTTGTATGAAAATGATCATGGCAAAAAGGAAGTCAGAGCACTTCATATTTTCCAGTCTTAACCTACACCATAATTGAAATATTCCAAGTGCTTCTGTTCTGTAATTTTGGACTCCTACTTATTTTTTCTCTTGTGTTTTTGGGTAAGTGGTAACTTTTTTTGCTCTAGATGTGCACTTGTTGACAGGGTAGCATTAAAAATATAAGACAAGACTGCGTAATAAAAGAATAATGAACAACCCATTAAAATGGAAAACAATAAAATGAACTATCTTTTTTAGTGTGTTTTTTTCTTTTTTTTTAAAAAAGGACACTGCTTAGAATTTTGTCTGGCAATACTGGGATTTTGTAGCTGGTACGTTCAGTGCTAACAGCTTGTGATTCCAACCTCTCTGTCCTGATCCTGTGTCCAAGAGCAGGAGCCTGTCCTGCTCCGATCCTCTGGCTTTCTGGGTTGGTTGCTGTTTTTGGCTAGCCATGCTCAAGCTTCAGTTGTAAACAGGCATAACAATGGAACAGTGCTTATTTTTATATATATGTGTATATATATGGTGCAGAAATTTTGCCCTATAAAAGAGGGGTTGCTGGAGAGTATTTCTGACATGCCTTTATTCTCCTTTGATGCCGTGCCTGAGGGTCTCTGCATCCATGACAGACAGTTCAAGCTGCAGTTGAAACCCTGGTTGCCCCAGGGCAGCCTCCCTGCTCAAAAACGCATAACAGCTCCAGGGAGCTGAGCAGAGCGGTGCAAATCTGGAGCACTGCAGTAGGGAATCGAGCTTTTTGCTGTGAACCGTATGGGGGAACTTTCAGGGCTCTAAGGCTTTCTCTTTGTTTCAGTCCATGGATGTGCACATACAGTTTTTTTTCACTTCAAGCATCTGAAAGATGTTTTGAACATCTTTACCTATATTTCTTCCATGATATTTGTGTAAAGCCCTAGTGCTGTGAATTATTTAGAGGTACATTCTCTTCTGGTAAAATGTGGGAACTCTCTAGCTGAATGATTGATGGGAATACTTCCCTGAAGTTCTAAAAAAGCATTGCTTCAGAGAGGAGAGACATTGCTGTCCTAGGACTTGGTGGAAGCCCACAGAGGGTCCAGCCAAACGACTACTTCCTTTTGTGTTGCCTTTTTCATTGGATTTAGGATGGAATTGGAGCACAGCACAGGAAATGTAGTCCACTGAAAATACCTCGAGTGTTTGAGATGCCTTCAGCCGCCATTAGGCACTATGGCACACGTTGCCCATGCTAAACTGTGGCCAGTTTAATGTGTATTAAACAGTGCATATATATTATTTGCCATTGTAAGTTCCCTAGCTGCTGTCTGTACTTGGGATCTGCATTTTCAGCCAGCCTGTTTCAGCAACGCCATCCAGTGATGTAACATCCCCTGGTTTTCTTGTGACTCTTGGTGGTTTCAGGTTAACGGGGATCAATTCTCCATATATGTGGTGGGCTTGGAGCATGGAGAGAGTGGCTGGTGCCTCTGGTAGCAGCGCAAACAGCAAGGCAGCTACTCCACCTTCATTTGTGGCTTTGAGCGAAGAACTCTTTTTCTGAGGGGGTTGCAGAGCCTGGCGAATGGTCTTCTCGGTGCAAACCTTCAGAGACTCCTCGATGCAGATGTGGCTACTTGGAAAGCAGAGCGAGCTCTGTGTTGGCATGTGGGGCCTGTCGGAGTCCTGTGACTGTGCTGGAAAAGCCTGCGCAGATGTGACAGAGGCCAGTCTTGCAGGAGAAGCAGACAGGGGAAGAAATAGAGCTTTTCTGTTTGCCATTTATCAAGAGTTTTTAATTATATATTTATTGCTTTAACCACAAGATTACTCAGCTGAAACGATTTGTAGGCATATGAAGTGCCCAGGGCTTGCTGTGGCAGGCAGTGCAGCAAAGGACAGAGGGAGCAGATTTGTGGCAATTTAATGCCACCTTCTGGTTAGAACTATAATGGAGCTGCTCTTTAACAATGACTTTGTTGCTGTCCTTTCTTCATAAACTGGAATAATCAACTAACTTATTCCAGAAAGTTACTGAAGACTTTTCACATGAGTAATATATGAGTAACATGAACACTTCCCTACTGCTATTTAAATGAATAAATAATACTGATCAGGATATTAAAAATGCCTACACCATGAAATCATACATCTGCTGCTGACCCTATAGAAGGTCCAGACTACAGAAGAGGGTTTGACTTCATAACAAAGACCTAATTTCAATAGCTGGCAAATGTGTGTTCTCTGGGCGTTTTATTTAATGATACATTGCTACTAACTGTTTGTGTGTGTCTTTTGTTTTGTGTTTTTTTTTTTTTTGGTTGTTTTGTATTCAAGTATCCAGGCCACTCAGCAAAAGAGGGGTCCTTTCTTAAGAAAGGCAAAGAAATGTGACCTTACAAGAATATAATCATAAAATAGGGAATTCAGTTGTGCTTCTCTTTCATTATTTAATTGCATGAATAGTGAAATGTTAACAGTGTTTAAAGTCAATAGAGAGCTTGACTAGAACAGCACTAATACCATGATATTTAAAAAAAAAAAAAAAAAAAAAAAAAAAAAACTATTGAAGCTGGAAGCTGCTTGTCAGTAGTTAACTGTACTGAGAGCCCCCTTTAGAGGCAGGCTGCTCAGACAGTTTGTGACTCATTCACCAGTAGATGGTGCAAAGGTACTGTGTATTTTGGGAGGAAGAGGAAAAAAGTCAAAGCCCCTTCCCGTGCCTCAGCAGTTCTGGTTATCCTCTGCCTGACGGTTAGGGAAGTCTTTGGCAGTAAAGGAAAATTAAAGTGTAGAAGATGTAAAGTGTAAGCAGATGGAGAAACATTATTTGATATAATTTAATTTTGCTTCACACATGTCAGTTGCTATAGAAGGTGCAGGCTGACAGGGAATGGGGTCCTTTTTGTTTACTGTAACCTACTTCTATTTACTTGTTAGTATTTTGTTGTTGCTGACAGGAAAACATTTCTGCATTTTCTTGGTGTGAAAACTCACATTATTTTTGCACTGGGCTATGGAACAGCTGTTGGTTTTTCATTCCATAACACAAAGATCTGATGTCACCTTTTGCTTAAGAGATTCGCTTTTCTGAGGTGAGAAGGAATTCAGTTATTGGGGCACAAGAAGAAATCATTTCTGCCTATGGACTGATGGAGCTCATGTGCTTAATTCTCTTACGTATTGTTACATAAACCTGTATTTTGTGATTCCTTCTCTATTGTTCACCAGTGCAGGCAAAGATTTGCTGCTTTTAAGTATTGCTCTAGGCTGATCTGCTGATACATAGAACTCTGCACAGAAACATCAGCATTCAGATTTCATGCCTCAGACTGTGGTCACAATCGTATATGTATTTGTTTCAATACTTTGTTTACAAATGCCCAGTTAAATACTTTCTTTGAATCTTATCTAGTGTAATGATGTGTTTTTAGTGGGAAAATTGTTTAAAAAGTTAAGAATTGTGATTTTTGTCAAAGTACAGTTTTTTGGGGAAAAATGTCAGTTTAGCAACTTTTTCCTCACATAGGGTTTCCTTTGAAGTTAAATATTTCTGCCTGTAAAGGGAAATGTGTATGAGAAAGTCTTAGATGTGTGTTCTCCAAACATACTCAAAGTTCATCATAAAAGCTTCTTCCCCTCTAGGATGGGGGTACAATATTTAAGATCTATAGAGCTGTTCATTTGGTTGTGACACTGTAACCTGTTTCTATTGCCATTATAAGAAATTTGGTAGGATAATTTCAGTAAAATAATGTTAGTGAAAATATGCCACTGAGTAGACAAAGTTAGAAACGATAGAGTTGGCGAATAGCAGTTATTTGAATCTTAAATGTAAATTTTTCTCTGGCAGGGTTTGTTGCCGTTAAGGGCGATCTGCTCAGATACAGGGATATGATCGCTAGTTATCTTCTGTTGCTCCTTGTTTGTCAAAGCCAGTGCTAAAGATTTTACTGTGAAATCCTCAATGTTTATGAGAGAGTAGAAAACACCCAGCAGCTGCTCTGCCTGGGCTGTTTGGAAGAGCAAGTTGCAGTAAAATGTCCTACTCTGGTGCTGTCTGGGGACATCAACCTGAAGAGACAGGGCTTTGCATTTGGCTGTAGAGTGCTGTGTCGTGTAACTCTAAAATAACTAGAAGCTGTGTCCTGGCTGGCTGCCTCAGGTAGCTGAATGGAAGGGGCCAGCTGGCACTTTAGGGACTTCAGCTCGTTTCTAACTGGGGCCTGAGATGAATCTTTATCTCATCCTTCTTCCATAAAGTGCTTTCTATGTTTGGGCATCCTTCAGGTGTCATCTTTGCGTCTAAACACCCCTCTGACTCTGTTTTTACTGATCAAATCTTTTTCATAAGGCCTTGGTGAGTGCTGGGAGAGGACACGCTGATTTCTCCAGGCAATCTAATCCACTTATTTTCTGATTTAAAATCCAGGAGAAAATGACCTGCAGCCCTGCAAAGCTTCAGCAAGGACTAAAGAAGATGCTGCTACTCCCTCGAGAGCTCATCAGGGCTACTTCTGAAAGTGAGGAAGTAGTTACCACAGACAGACCTGCAGTTTTCCCTTTCTTTTGCTAGACTGTCAGCTGTGGGCTGATGGTCTGTATTCAACTGCTTTCTCTGCACGATGACATCTTTTTGAAAGAGTGCACAGCACCAAGTGACCTTTCCTTTTCCTGGTGGCATGTACAGCTGGCCAGCAGCGTGCCTGCGGTGAGGTGTATTTTGATGTGACTTTGGGGCATAGCCGTGAGCTGACGTGAGCGAAGGAGGAGGGCTGCTTTCCGCAAAGTACCAGATCTGTGTCTAAATGCACATGGAAGGCATAACTCTTGGCTTAAGTATCAGTGTCTTCTATGCGTGATAAAGTGTGACAAGGCAAGTACTTTGTGAGATTATTGCACTTCTCAGGTGACTGAAGTCCTGAGGCAATCTGAGGTATGCAGTAATCACACAGAAATCCACTGCGTCTTGGGTCTAATTGTTTAAGTAGATCATGCTATTTTCTTTGGCAGTGTCACAAGCTGTGTATGGTCAGGTGCTCCCATAACCACGGGCATCAGCATGCAGAGAAGGTGGGATGCCTGGAAAGCAGAGATGCCCTCCCCTGCCCAGGAAGTGGCCTCAGTCACTGAGGAGCTAGGGAGGCAGCCAGCCCATGTCAGAGGGAAGCTGTTCCCTCCTGCCTCCTTGCTGCTGGCTGAGCTGACTCCATTATCCTCAGGATGAGATTACGCAGAGGTGACTTCCCCCTGCCTGCCCTGATGGGCAAGAGGAAGTGACTCTTCACCTTTGGAGGTGCACCCCGGAGCAGGGCTGTCACTGGGAAAAGTGTGGATAGTGTTAATCGGCTAGGAAATGCAATTATGTTACGTGTTCCTCCTTTTTCAATTATATTTTGGATTACAAATTCTCAGCTCCAAGAAGTTGTTCTTAAATTTGGTTTGCTTGGCTAGTGTGAGCACAGAGTGAAAATTGCTTTGTGGAGCTGTGACAGTGGCAGCAGTCAGGCCTTGCTCCTGAGCTGGAGCAGGTGCCAGGAGGGGAGCATCCTATGCATGCTGCATAGGCAGCATCACATCCCCTCAGAGGAGAGATTTTTAGACTGACTTTTTGTGTCTTGAAGCACCATCTTGTACAACCGGTGATAAGGATGCAACAGTATCCGAGCAAAAGGCTTAATACTTATTTTAAAAATGAACCCTACGTAAATTTATCAATATTCAAAACGCAGCAGCAGTGGTGTCCAGAAGAGGAAGTGCAGGTTACATGTGGCACTTGGATGAGTTTGGTTTTACAGCGTGGTGAGCTTGCAGTGCACAAGCTGGAGAAATCATCAGAAGGTTGTGCGTTAGGTATTAGAAGCAGTAAATCTAGTGATTCCTGTTACAAATAGTGGTTTTGATTACTTTTTCTGCACTGAAACAGTAAGTTGTCTGACATGTTGGGGGGAATAATACTGCACTGTTCTAACTTTTGGAGAAATCTGCCCTATTGCTATAGGGCATAGGAGAATAGCAGGGTGTGGGTATATTTAATGGCTCTTAGTGCTTTATGAGAGAGGAGCATCACTTTCTCATGTATCTATGAGGAAATGGCACAGAGACTTCCACTGTAAAATGAGAAAGAATATAATTCCTGCATATTAACTTGGATCATGCCTGAGCAGAGCCAGTCTTTCCATGTTGCAGTGGACCTTTAAAAATCCCTGTGAACATCCCTGCTTCTCTAGTTTCACTTAATGGTAGTCAGCCATAACTCAAACCTTAGAAACACAGCAGGGAATTAACCAAGGACCGGGCCTCTCCTGGTGGTTGGGCATGTCCTTTCTTCCCTGAAGGAAGGCACTAGGGAGGGGAATTCTCAGGGCTGTTGGTATTTTATGCTTTAATGGATGAAATTAATCTTGTAAAGTGCTGCCTGTTCAGAGCTTGCCTGAGATCGGTTTGCAGAGCATGTGGATGTCTGTCTGCTCAGATGGCCTTCAGAAATGCTCATGTTTTTGGGAAAGTAGTCAAGCAGTAATGAATGAGCAACAAATCCATCTGTTTAGCTGCAGCACTATGGCTACATGATACCGTTTTCAGTGTCTGTTGCTGAAGGTTTTGCCCCAATTTCTTCTTTGTTTCCCTTTCAAACAGCCGTTCCACAGATGATTAGATGAAAAAGCTAGATTAAAAAGTCACATAAGCTGCTTTAGCAGCCATTAATTTAAATACACTCAGTAGAGGAAACATTCATATCCCAAATCAATTCAGTAAATGGAGTTGGGTCACTGTCTATGTTAAATGCACTTAGGAGCATTCAGGACAGGGGATCCTTCCTGTCGGCAAACAAGCCAGGGGCTGCCCTCTCAAGAGCACTTTACACTTACCAGAAGAAAAATCTGCCAATCTGGGAGCTCTCGAAACAGGGAAGTCGCTTTATTTTACTGCTGCACAGAAGTAGATCCCCTGGTTAGGGAGAAATGAGCCTTTTGCAGAAGTAATTTCTGCAGGACTGAGTAGAAGAGAATGAAACCCCAGCCAGGAGGAGAGTTTCCTATAGCAGCTCTGTAAGAGGATGGGCAGGACAGCCAGTGCTCTATGTGGGGCTGTGCATTACTGGACAAGGTTTAAATTCCTGCATGAACATGTTTCTTGGAGTAAGCAGCCTGTAAAACTAGTAGTGAGAGAAGGGGCAGATAGCTGCTCACCCGAGAAGGACACTGGCAGGAGAGAAGGGCCTTTGTCCTGCTGTACTTAGGCAATGCTGCTCAGCTGGCTGTGCTAGGTCATGGTACTCACAAAAGCATGTGGGCAATTGCATGCCCTGGAGTTCTTAGGGGAATAACGTCTTTCTACTGTGTTTTGTGAATACGGGTCTTAAATCCTTCTGCTACCCATGACAAACCTTTCCCTGTAGGGTGTGGAAGAGGTGTTTTCAATGTCCTGGCAGGTTATGTGTGAATGTGCACTCCTAGCATGTGTCTGCTGAACGAAAGGAAGTTGTGGGCTGTGCTTTTCCTTAGGGCAGTGAGAGAGATACAATAACACTGCACAAGTGTTGGCTTCTCAGAAGAAACAAAGCCAAGGGATGGGAGATGATTGAAAATGAGTTGAAAGGAAAGGTTTTCACTTGAGTGCAAATTCTGCTTAGTGTTGATTAAGTCCATTGCCCAGCAAATGTCTGAGCAGATAGTGTGTGAATAGAGCTTTGATAGTAACACATTTTTTTTCTTAGTGACCCCAAGTCTGCAATCTAAAGAGTACAGGATGGAGCCAGTATGAAGCGGTATGTATTATTACTCCTTCACAGGTTAGGATTCCCTTGCATAGAAATACATATAGTTTATGGTATATCGCTACTATGTCTCAGTCATCCCAGCTGACTTCTACCCCTCAACAGGACAGTCACAGCAAGTGATTCTTGCAGCTGTCACATGGTATTTTTCTAGGTTATGAAAATAATACACCTGATAAGTGATGCCCTTAGTACTTGAGGATTTTGACATTTACATTAGAGCATAAATCTCTTGTGTATTTTCAAATCTGTTTTTTTTTCTTTCCTTTTCTATAAGTGGAATTGCTGCTAGATGTCCCTGAAGCAAATTATAGAAACCATAACTATGAAGAAATCTGTCTTCAAAAAAAAAAAAAAAGTTCAAGTAAAACCTTTGGAACATCTTTCATTTAGTATGAGGTGGTATTTCAAGCTGTACTAATCTGACTTTAATGAGGAAATGAGGATATAGATGTTTGGAAATGTTGGAAATGTTTTGCTTATTATCCTGTTATAAAGTTTGTTCAGGAGTCTGAAAGCTATTGATACTTCTATTGGGGAGGTGGAGGGGAAATCTGGAAGCAGCATAGAGGGTTGTGCTTATGGAGAGATGAGCTCTTTGTTCACAGCCAGTTTGAATCTGCTTCAAAATGGAACTGTAATATCTTTTTTCCATGTGTTTATTTTGCTCAGATTTCATAGTTTTTTAGATAGCAGTGCTCAAAGCATCTATGTAGTTGTCGTGGCAGTTCACAAGAACGTTTTCTGACTTAATATTTTGCTTTTGACCGACCCTATCTATTCTCCCTTTCTAATCTGTATTTAACAGATGAGTATATCTGAGTAATGAATGTTTGAGAATATCGCAATCTGTGTGTGTGTGGCAGCCTTCCAAGCAAGGAGAGAAACTGTGGGAAGAGCTCCGGAGTACTCATTTTACTGCTCAGCATTAGGCATCTGTTTAATTGCTCACGAAAAGCTGAAGCAAAATTGAGAGGCAGACACAATCAGATATATTTCCTTTTGTGTTTCTGTGCTATTTCCTTTGCCATGATAGGGTTTGACCATTTTTTTCCTCCTTGGAGGAAAAGAAAATGTCAGTCTTGCTGGAGGTAGACTTTTGTCACCACATGGTGATGGAGAAGAGCTTAGTGAAGCCCGGAGAGCCTTGCAGGCTTGCTAAGTTCAGTACTGCGCTTTTGAGGTGAACTCACAACTCTGAGGGTGTTGCTCCTCATGTTTGCTTACTGGGTCACCTGCTTCTGGGGGCTCATTTGCTGCTATGCTCTTCAACAGCACTTTGTGAAACTGCTCCTTTGATGCTGGAACCGTATTTCTTTCTGAAGCAGCTACCCAGCACAGTTCAGGACCCCCTTATTGTCTTGTTGAAGTCATTCCTGCTCTAGGTGTTTAGCCTGTTTGATTCTTTTCACAAGTAACTTCTCATTTAATGATGGTCCAGTGCTGGTCAAGGGATATATTATTTTCCCTTGTGAAGGTCTCAGGAGCTCTCCTGTAAAAACTAGTGGGAGTTCAACTCCCCAAAAGACTATGGTGTCCCATTTTAACCATTTGCTAAAATAGCTGCATGAGCTGTCCCAGTTTGTAGCAATTTTGGAAGACTATTTTTGGTAGTGAATACTGTAATGAATCTCCCCATGTGTTGCAGGCAAAAAGCTCACAAATCCTAGTTTGTCAAAAAAGGCAGTTAGAGAATTTGCCATTGTTTTTGTTTATTATATTAAACAGTATAATCGTTTGAAGTGCTATCTTTGTTTTGTTTCTAAATGACTGTTCCTATGTAGTTAACAGGAGTCAGTCTGAGGTTAAAGCTAATTTAAACTGGGTGCTATATTTAGCATTTATGGTGCTAAAAGGCTTATAGGAAAATAGATACTGCCTAAGTGGCCATAATCTTCTCACCGTTTGTTATACTTGAGTGGCAGAGAATGGGGTGCCAATCTGAGATTAAAAATCTAATTCTAGGGAGATAACAAGGGAGTCACATTGGAGCAAAAAGGTAAAGATGGATTAGATGTAAACACAGTAGACTATTTTTTTTTAAAACAGGCTTCAGAGCTGCTTAAAAGCGTCATAATCGGAGCTTTGACCAACGCCTGAGATTGGTTTTATTAAACTGCTATATGAAACTGGTGCCACACAAACTAGATGCTTCTGCTATGTTGTTGTTAGAATAAGCAGAATTCACTGAGAGGTTTGTTTTTTTTCTTTCTTTTTTTGCTTTATTTTTTTAAACCCTGCTTGAAGGTTGACCAACCCCCTGTGTGCCATTCAGCTGCAGCAGCAGTCTGAAGCTAAAGGGGCCGGGCCGCTCGCATGTGGCCTTGTGCCTCCCCAGTGTCACTGGGTGCTACAAGTGCCCCGTGTTTGCTCTCAGTACTGGGGCATTAGCCCACCTTCTTGCAGCCATGCTCAGCAGCTGCCTGCAGATGGACAAATGCATTTTGCATCCTTAGTGTGACCAAATTAAAAGCAAAATAGGCATCTGAAGAGTATCTGAACTGGACTTCCTTTTATTTCTGCTTGTCTGTATGTTTTAAAATAACGATTAAACCCTCTTAATGGGATTTGTATACCATATGGTACTTTCCCCACAGGACAACTCTTTTGTGTTCCTATTCTGTCACTTGCCTATATCTGCCTATAGTTTTCAGCCAGAAGAGCTGTGTGCATCATTTAAAGGCACCATATGCAGTATTTAAAGATGCCCAAAGATAGATCACTATCTCTGGATATTATATTAGTTGTACAGCTTGTCTGGGGCATAACTGTCTCTTGCCATGGAACGACAATGAATAGGCTTTTTTAACAAGTGCAGGGCTCCTTAAATGTTACAAGAAAAAGAAGTTACTGCTTGCTTAAGGCAGGATGTAAATGTACATTCACAAGTGATAAGGATGCTTGATACCTTTCTAGTCCTGTATTCATGTTTTGTTTGTTATACTCCCATCCTTGCTGGTAGTGAGCTCTTAGAACTGTAAAGAGGCACTAAAACTAGTTTCATTATTATTTGGTCAGTAAAATTTACAACAATATATAGTGCTGCTTGTTCCACTGTTGCTTGTCATGCTCCCTTGTTCAGTAGTTTCACCCTTATCTGCAGAGCTGCTGAGATTCAGCTAGTCCTAGTTATGGAGCTGTTCGCTGGTAAATGGAGCCTTCACTTATGGGCAGTGCTATGGAACTGATGCTTCTAATGTCAGATGTTTGTAGAATTTTCACTGGAGTCAAAAACCCTGTGTGTTCCCCCCCCCCCCCCCCCCCCAGTGTTTCTGTTCTAAACTCATTGTATTGCACTTGATGTATTGCACTTATATATAGCCGCTGTATACATCCAATTTCAAAAGGCTTCACTTAAGTGATGCCCTGTACTGTACCAGGGAAGGCAACTGAGCAGGCACGGCAGGTGCTGGGTCTGTGTGGACACGGTGCCATCGTGTGTGTAGTGAGGTGCTTCGTCACAGTCTGCAGTGTAGCCGCAGGACACTCTGGTGCAGGCCACCATGGCTAGCTGGAGACAGGGCCGGCAGTCCTGCTCTTGGAGGCGTGTTAGTGATCAGCCTGAGATGCTGAGCTGAGATTGGGTTCAACAGTCCTGAAAAGAGACCCATCCCTGAAGGAATGCACATGGATAGTAGGTGACTTTGTGCCTCTCTGTATAGGTTTGAAAGTAATAATAGAACATTTCAGGATAGTTGTGGGCCTGCTTGTGGACAGAAAGCTTCCTCAGCTTCAGAAACATTGAGCAGTAGCTGCTGATGTACTAGAACAAAACTTTATGCTTAATGATTATGTGAGGGGGTGTGAGTGCATCTGTATGTTGTGGTGGGTGTGTGAATGGATGTGTGTCTCTTTGTTTGCTTTTGTCACAGAATCCGTAATGTGAAGTCTTTCTGCTCATCTGCCCAACCAGAACTGCTGATAGCCATCCTGCAGCTAGTCCCTGCCTTTGCAATGGATCATGTTCTATCAAACAGCTGCTATAAAAATCTAGGTGACTTTTCAGGGTCAACTGCCAGCAATAGGCTGTATGAGGATGGGAATAAGATGGTATTCAGAGACAAGCAGTTTTGCGCAGCTGAGAGGGCTCAATCTTGACTTGCTTATCACAGTGTAGGCTGGAAGTCACTGAGTTTGCTGAGATGGATGCTAGGTGACACCAGGTTAAAACCTTGTTCCTACTGGGCGACTTTTTTTTTCCTTCTTCATATACTTCTGCTCCAGTGACTTGTGAAAAGAAAGAGAAAACATATTTGGGATGAAAAAAAAAAGGAAAACAACTTCAGGGACTATAAGATCGTTTAGAATGATCTCCTGTGTATGGTAATTTATTAAATGTAGGACTTGAGCTCAAGTGAAGCATTTAGTCCTTCAGGGGACTGGACTGCTGAGAGCTCCAAGAAGACACTAACTTATTACTATTGCTGTGAGTCTCTGCAGTAGGTTTAATTAGGTGAGAAATGTTGAGAAGTGTAACAAGTCCCACAGATCTTGCACTGTAAAGAAAAGTGTCTCATGCAATGGCATTGGGTAGAAAGAAGACAGGGAGGGAGGAGGTGAGAGGGAAATGACATATGGTGGGTGAAGAACTGAGGTCACAGAAGATCCAAGTGGGTAACTTGTGTTGATCTCCGTGAGCTAGGGCTCCAAACTCCAGAGTAATATATTTAAATTTCTTCTGGGATCTCTTTCACTGCCTGTAGCTGCTCTTATGCCTGCAGCATAAACCTGCCTGTGAAAAAGAGTAAGAAAGTTGTAGAGAAATGGATATTTGTCCTTTTGGAAGAAATATGGTCTCAGCTGGCACCTGTCTGTGGTGGTCACATCTTCAGGAAAGGGTAATGAACAGGAAAGCCCTTCGTCACCCCTTCTCCCTGAACATGGGGCTAATGTGGCCTCAAAAGGTGATTTGCACCCTTGCTGAGTGTATCCATGAAGCATTATCAAGCTGTTGTTTCACTACACACATGTACTCAGTATATTTGCAATGTTTCCGTATGCACAGGGCTGAGGAAGTGAAGGTATGTGTGAAAGAGCTAAGATTCATGTATTCCAGAACGAGAAAGGACAGCCTTAATCATTTAGTCTGAAGCTATGCTTAAAGGTGTATCTTCAGCTCTGCCTGTCTAAAATGCTGCAAGTGGTGGTGGTTTCACTAGATTCCCTGATAAGCTGTTCCTGTCTTTTATTACTTCACTGCTGGGAAAATTTCCCTCATTTGAAGGTGGAATTTATCTAGCTTTGACTATTACTCATTTGATCTTTGTCAGTCTGCTTGGAAAGCTCTTTACATGTATCTTCCCTCAAGTGCTTGTACCTACATAGTGTGATGAAGATGTCTTTGCTTTCTCTTCAGTGACCTGAATATGCTGAGCTCCTTACCCTTCACGTCAGAAGGCTTGGGTTTTTTTATTAAAGGCAGGGAATTCATCTGTGACACTTACTTGAGCTCTATCCAGTGTTTCCAAATCCTCTTTAAAATGCAGACACTGGGGCATGATTCAGTAACCTACTAGAGGTCTTGGCAGTGTTGCTTGAAGATGCTGAATCCTTTATTTCTGCTTTGTACTCTTTCTCCGTCTTCCCCCCATATGCAAGAATCTCATTAGTCCTTTTTGCTCCAGTATTGCGCAGAGAGCTTACATTGAGGCGATTATCTATAATGACCCCTAAATCCTCATCTGAGGCCCTGTTTTTCAAAGCCAGGTCTCCCATTGTGTAAATATAACTGACTGCCTTGCTTGTATCTCAAACACTTAGGCTTGCCAAAATATGTATTGTCAGATTAGAAACCTTTATCCCAGTGGTTCAAGTCATCCTGCAATTATGATCTATCTCTTAATTTGTTACTCCACAAACTTATGTCATCTGAATACATGGCTACCAAATATAGAGAATCCTGTAATGGTGGATCAAGAACAGGTCTTTCTGACTCAAAAATTCCCCTGTTCACACAGCAGACACATCCTGCTGTCCCAGGCTTCCCACCAGCTATATTTTGAGATCTGTTATTGGTAATGTTTTAGATCTGTAGTGTATGTTCTGTGGTAATTTAATGGTTTGGAGTAGAAGCTTGTGTCTTACAAATCCTGACACTGGAGAAATCCAAGAGTTTGTTAGCAACACTTGTACCTTTGCCATTTTGTCCTGGAAGCAGAGATCATGATTTGGATTACTTCCCTTCTAGTCAAATCAAGCCCTAAGGGCTTGCTCTTTCTGTCCCTCTAGTTTGTTAAACATTGATCCTTTTCTGTAAGGGATGTGTTTTCACACATGCATGCAAGCCTTGCACCAGTCCTAGGCCACCTCTGAGGAGAAAGACGGGTTATGTTCGGCTTGTGTCAGGCTGAGAACAAATGAATTGGAGTCCCTCCACTACTAGGTAAGTACTGTCACATCAGAGTATCTCTTATGGCCATAATATCGTTTTTCTGTTCATTTTTCTTGAAAGACTTCAGGTACCAAATTCCAAGTTTGGAATCTTTCTGGAAAACAAGGTAAAAGGGGGGAGTGAGCAAATACAATGCCAAAGGCCCAGCAGGCAGGATATGAGATAAAACTCTTTGTTTTTATTGTCAGTTTTAGGTGGCTTCTTCCATATGTAATGTCTGAATCCCACTTTCCAGTGCACTGGCTAGGCTGGCAGACCCTACTCCAGGAGCTGGGCATACTGAGTTTCTGTACCAGTTTTTTTGTACATGGGGGGATAACTCAGTAAATCTACTAACTGGCTTGTCTCCACTAAGATTTTTTCTTTGTTAACTACTTTGAGAGAGGACCATCTGTGTGGAGGGAGTGGGGCTCTAGGAAATGCTGCCCTTGACCTGTACCTCACAGGTGCTGTTCAGTGCGGTGTCCAGCCGTGCGGTTCCGCATTGCTGGGCCAGGAGCGTGATGGCACCCTGCCAACTAGCTTGGAGCTTCCTCCCATCTCCATTCTCATTGGTAGTTCCAGCATCTTCTTCTGCCTGTACTTCTGCTTTCCAGCTAATGATCTCTCATCTAATATGGCATAATTTGCCTGTCAAACAGCGTATTATTTGAATAAAGGGTCAGATTTTAGAGCAAGGACCAAAGAATGTCTTAGCACTTCCCAGTGTAGTTCAGTAAAACAAATCTTGTGACAAGGGACATAGATCTTTGAACACTAGGGGAGGAAGGGGGGCAAAAAGTGTTTGCTATTGCATCAAGGAGAATTCAAATAGTGATTTTTTTATTACTCTTTTTTAACAAGGAACCTTCTTGTCTAAGACTTCATTAGACCACTTACACTAATTTAGATGAATGATCATAATTCTCTGAATAATCTGTAATTATGTGTATGCATAGTGCATATGGTACCAAATATTTTTTGCATTTAACTCCAAAGGGCAAACTCTCAGTGCCAGACCTTGAGGTGTGAGTTTCTGCCCAGGCATCTGCAAGTGAAATGCCCCAAGAAATTTAAGTGAGACCTAATAGAAATAAGGTGTGTAACTGTGACTAACACTTTCTTCCACCACATTATATTATTAGCCTTTACATACCAAGTGGCTGAACCAAACCAGTTGCTAGCACTTTGGCCCATATTTAGGAACTTTGACCATCTTTTTCCTCCATGGTTGCAAAACCAGCCCACTTCTCTGTTCTGTGGTAATGCAGTTCAAAACAGTATGCTGACAGACAGGAGTAGTACAGATTCTTTTCCCAATACAATTTCCAAATCACTCAGTAGTATCCTGATCAGAAGTATGGGAAAGTATGTTAGGAAAAATGCAGTGGAAAAGGAATGGAGCATATGAACATGCACTGCAGAGAAACTCCAGTCTTTTTTATCCAGCCCTAGGATGATAAGTATAGGCAGCACAGAAAAACTTAGTGAGTCAGAGCTTGATTTCAGTGTTATTGAGGACATGCTAACTTCATCTGGAGTTGTGCCTAATAGCCTTGAAAATAGGACTCCAAGAAATGCTATTTAAAGCGTGATGCCTTTCTTGCCACTGAAACAAAACCTGAGATTATGCCCCTTGCATCTAGGGATAAGAAGGGGAAATTGCTTTCTCTCTGCTTGGAAGCCTATTTTTAATCCGAACATCAAAAATATTAACAAAACTTCTCTGATTCGAGCATAATGAGTGGAATTAGACCCCCTGTGATAGGGACACTAGCATGATTTGGTAATACTGCATATAATACTGCAGATCAGTGTGTTAGGAGTAGTTGGGTGCTGAATCAGGTCATTGAATGTGAAGTAGAGGTACCTTTTCTTTTATTTTGATTGTGCCCAAGTGTCCAATCCCTCCCCAGCAAAGGGCTGAAACAGCTAATTTGAAGTAGCCTGAAGTTGTTATTGAATTTTCTGCATGACTTGAAGTCAATCTTATCTTTAATGGTAGAGTTGGCATTAATCACTAAGGTTCAAGTTGGTTGTTCCAGCTTCAGATGAGTTGCTGAATGCAGCCAAAGATTACATGTTTTTGTTTGTTTATTTACTTATTTATGATAAGCTGCGTGCTACTTGGGGAATTGTTTTGCATGACCTGAGGCTGTGGAGAGGTTGTGGAGTCTCCTTCTCTGGAGATCTTCAAAACCCGCTTGGACGCAGTCCTGTGCCACGTGCTCTAGGTGACCCTGCGTGTGCAGGGGGGTTGGACTAGATGATCTCTAGAGGTCCCTTCCAACCCTAAAGATTCTATGATCCTATGAATGAGGAGAACATCGTATAGCTACAAGGGTGTTTTGCCTTAGTGCCAAGATCCTAAAAGCTTTTACGTTTATTTTTGTCCTTTTTTTTCTCTTCCAATTTCTGTGAAATTCAGATTATTTGTGACTCTGTAAACAAACATCTCCAGAGCTGCAAGCGACTTCATTTATTCTTTTCTTTAGTAGGAATTCAGCAGCTAAGAAATTATGAACTAGAGCTAAGGACACTTAGTACTGGACTTACTAAGTCCAGTAAGTTTGTTCCAATGCTTTTCTTGTTTCATTTCGGACAAAAACCTTTTTGTATTTTATTGTATTAAGCAGGCCTTCAGCTCAGACTATCATGTGCTTGAAAGGTTGAGAAGCTTGAGGCATTTAGAGTGGGGGTGACAACAGAAATAATTCAGGTGTTACCACACCACTACATTTGGAGCAATGTTAGTGCCCCATGAACACACATGAGAATTAGATGAGAGCAATTAAGTTCTAATGACTACTCACCATAACACAGTGTGACCTGGTGACACTGCTGAAGAGGAATCTCTTTCAGGAGAGCTGTGCGAGGTCCTGTTCAGGCTCAGCAGCCCTGTTCCCATGTTATTTTAATGCATTGCACTGCTGCTGTGTAAGAGGGAGCGAGAACAGATATAATAGTGATATAATCCCCTGGCATTGCACTGAGCTACATGAGCCTATACTGTGCTCTTCAAGGACTTCTTTCCTTCATCTGTAAGTTTTGCATCAGTCACCCCTGCTCTGCAAGATCTGAGTAGTTTCGCTGCCTCACATTTCTTTGGTGTAGCTGGGGAGGGAGAGTTTGTTTGCTGATGAGGGCAGAAGTCCAGTCCATCTCATGACTTGAATAGCACCAATAGTTATGTTCAGTAACTCATCTTTCCCTATTAGTAGCTTTCATGAATTACAAATTAAAAGGAATGTAATGCTAGGAGAACCATTTCTACTTCCACAATAAAAGTTGACGATAAGAGGAAGAACTCAAATACTCTGAAAATGAACTAAGAAGCAAAGTCTGATGTGGGTTCCTATCCGAGTTATGTTCCCCTCCAGGCAAAGGGCGTTTGGGTTTTTAACCAAATAATATAAGCCATTATTTATTATTCTATTGGCAGATACACCACGTGTTTCAGTATGCAAGCATAAACCATGTTTTTCTCAATGTACTTGAGCAAGTACCCAGGTTTGTTTTGATTGCATGTTCCATCATCCTTGTGCCATAGAAGCAGTAAACAGTTATTCCCCGTTCACATCTTCTGAGCCACTCTTGGTTTGGTAGAGCTGATAAGACTGCTATCTCCCCTGAGCCAGATTTATCATTCATTTAATCCTCATCATGTTCAAGCTCATTCCTGTTTGATCATCCCTATGGCCCTTTTCTAGCCTTTTCTAAATGCTTGGTGTGTTATAATTGCTCAGACTAAGCACAGTGCTCAGCAAGTCTGAGGAAAGTGGCTTTAAGTAGTGATCTAAGGCTGTTTTCTCTTCCTATTCATTTCCTACTAGTTGTTAGTATTCTGCCTCAATGCCTGAGTATGACCCTGCTGACAAGGGAAGTGATGATTTCCAGATCTGTCCAGGTCTCTTTCCTGGGAAAGAGATGATCACAGATTTAAAGTTTGTCACTAGGTATCTACTTGGGGGTAATTTTGTGCCCATACACATTACTTTGGAGTTATCAGTGCAACAGTTTATCATCTGCTTGCTGTTATGAGAACCTATGATGTAAGTCTTAGCTGTCAGCCTCAGCTGTGACTCTTCTGAATAACTTTGCTCCTTCGTTTTTGGCTACTTTGTTTATAACCATGCTGAACACCACAAATCCTAAAACCCATGTGTATGGGATCCTACTGGTACCTTGTGGCAAACTGACATTTTTTTCGTATCTATAAGCCCCCAGAGCAATGTCTCTTCTATCCCCTGACAGTTTAGCTTCCAGGATTGCATTGTCTACCCTTCTGTAGGATGTTGAAATGCTTTTCAACCTACTACAAGTTAAAAAAAACACAATGGTGACATAGTTGCCTTCCAAAGCTCTCTCATTGTCAGTGTTTCAAAATAGACTGTATGGTCTCTGGAAGAATCAGTTAGCTTTGGTTGCCTGGGCACACATTTTCTCAGTTACTGTTATGTGCATATGTATAAGTGTGTGTTTTTTTTATTTTTATTTTATTTTATTTGCAAATAGGTTATTCTGAGACACAAACAAGACCACCTGACAGTTTTGTATTCTCAGACTATGTGAGCAACATGATCAAATATAAAAGCTTAAAACAGACATTTCTTAAAGTTTAAATATGTATTAATTCCCATCACAATAAAGGAAGTCTTTTTTTTTATTGCTCAGACCCTTCTTTATTTGCAGCTGTGTCAGTGACCGCTTTTACCTGTATAGAGCATAAGGGAATTTAATGGCAAATGTGAAGGTAATTTTTATTTTTACAACACTTCCTGAACAGAGTTTGATCTGTACCTCCCTTTAGTTTTTGCCTAGTGTTTGATTAAGAATATGAATGCTTTAATGATGCACTGTGAGCTTTTGGATTGTCCTGGTGAGTAGCAGCTGCAAAATGGGATACAGCTTATGTGTGACTAAGCTGAATGTTGCATAGTAACTCAATTGAATAGCAGCCAAGCTAGTATTCCTTATTTATGTCCACTGAAATGTTTTGATAGAATTAGGAAGGCAGATTCATCCTGAAAAATTGGAAACTCCCATTTTGGGTGCATTGAGGATGCATTGCTCGGATGACCAAGCTATTTATACAGACATGTGTTGTAATTCTGGATGCTCCTTTAATCTTTTAGTAATCCAGACATTACCATATGGACAAACCACGCAAGGATTAATTTGGGTTGGCCTTGCTGGATAAACAAATTCCCTACTTCAGTTAATTTGCTGAGCTTTTGTGTTAGTCTAAAGAAAAAAGCACACACACAAACGTAAAACAACACAGGCTTTGTAGCACACAGTTTATTTGCAGCAACATATAAAATGAGACTGACAACAACCAACGCTGGCTTAAGGCAGCTTGTTTGACAAGCAGCTCGTGATGGTTTGAGCAGTTACCTGTGGGCTTCCTTTCACTGCTTGTAGGCAATGCCTAACCTTTCCAATGTGGAACCGCCTTTGTGTGTACATATCACAATGCACATGGTTTCTTCTATTGCTCTGCTTTCATTGATGTACCTGCATTAATTTGGCTTAACGGGTTATTTAGTTTTGTTATCAACCTCTGCTTTCTCAATCTTCTGTCCTGTGAGGAACTGCCATATTCCTCCTCGGTAGTTCTCGTTCCCCAGGGCATACACAAAGGCATCCACGGTTGGCACACTCTTGGCAATAATAGCAGGAATCTGTTGTGAGACACAAGAGTTGTTAGCAGGAAGCCATCCGGAGGAGCCAGGGGTCATAGCCTGGGGACATAGCTCAGCCTAGGTTCAACTTCCCTTTACTCAGCAAAATGCTTCTCTTCTGGCAGTAACTTGCTACCCCCAAAGAGGTGAGACTTAGGAGTGATTTGGTCAGTGAATGGCATTTACCCAGGATAGGGGAGTCTGCAGGAGAGAAGTCGATTGACTTGAGCTCAAACCGAGATGTTTTCATTGAGATTGGATGCAGGTGCATGCTTATGAGATGCAAATGGTGTGCCATAGCCACCTTTTGGTGGGTGAGGGGACTAATATTTATGTGGGTATTGATGCATTTAGTGACCTGAAACTGGGCTATTTTTGAGGACTGAATAGAACTTGAAGGGTTCAGTATGATGTTACTGAGTCCCAGTCAGTCTCATAACCAAGACTTAAAAAAAAAAAGAGGGTTGGGATGGAAGAGCATAATCTTTAGAGAAACTTTATCAATTGCAACTTCCAGGGAGAAAAATATTAGAAAAAGGGATGAAACAAACTGTTTGAGGTTGAAAATTTTGAGTCAGCACTTGAATTGCAGGAGCTTTTTGTGTCCTTCCCAGACTGAAGCAGATGAGGCTATGGATTTCTAATAAACTGATGAAGAACATCACCACCACCGTGCGTGCACACACACACATATCAAACTGATTTTCTGATTTTCTGTTTGTTAAAAGCACTTACTAATGTCTATGGTATTACTATGCTTATCTGCCTTGCCTTAAAAGGGGTAGGTAAATTATATGCCTTGAGGAACCAGTCTGCTTGTTCTCTATGCCTCTCCTTTCAAGCTCCTGGTGGGTCATGGTTACCGCGATGCAGTGAGGACAGTGTCGCTTTTTGGATTCCCTTGGGCGACCTTGACCTACCATTCGGTATTTTGGTGAAATGAACATCACGTTTTCAACCGCTGCGTAGAAGCATAGAAGGCAATAGGGACCCCAGCAAATGACCAGTGTCTTCAGTGGTAAACCAGTATTAAACTGAAAAACAGGAGCAACAATTTTTTCTATTTCATAACTGCACATTGCAATAAGCAGGTAGGACAGATACTGTGAGATTATATTCCTTGTTTAGCAGGAAAGGGCTGGCCAGAAGAATATGCTGTACTGCGCCTGCTTTGATGTTAATAGAGCTGTAGGAATGTATTTCCCAATTGTTTATGCCCTTTCCTCTTCTCTGAAGGCTTCCTATGCAGTAAACCAGGAAGCTGTTCCCACTGAGCTGGCATGAGGAGCAAGGTGACAAAGCAGCTTATGCCATAGAGTGCCTGCTAGACGAAGCAGCGTGGTCATTAATAGCCATTGAGATGGGAGGACAATAAGGTAAAAACAGATTGAAAAGGAATAATATTTTGTGGACTTCATAGAGGGTCTGCAAATACTAATTAAGAGGGAGATGATATTTTGTGCCTACACATTTTCTGCATTACAGCTTGTCTGCGTAACTACAGAATATCCTATAATAGACAAAGAAAAAAGCAAGCTATTGTACAAACTCTCTGGAAGTAGAAGATTTGTAATAATGTGTTGATGAAGTATGTAGAAGACTTGTGTGTGTTCCAGACAGGTACAAATTAGCCTGCCTGACTATCTCTTTGCCACTATAACATTCTCCTCAAGAATTAACTGCCTTTCTAAAGTTAAGGGGTCTGGCTGTGCCAGCCAGCCAAGTGCAGCAGCTACAGCCTGTATGTAGAATTAGGAAGGCAGATTCATGCTTATATGGCACATAAGGAAATGAGTTATGTCATCACCAAACTGCATTCTTGCAGATCTGCTATACCAGAACAAATCCTTTGTTTTTACCTCACAAAGCTTTCTGAATTTCCTCAGCAGAGTGCAGGTGTGCCACACTTCAAAGAGACTGGGAAAAGGGATGGGGATTTCTGTGGGCTTTTGCTCAGGTGCAAGCCTGTGTTTGGAAGGACAGTAGCAGGGGTTGGAGAAGTTTTCTTACCTTATACTGGCCAGTTTTCTTGAACTTCTGATGTATGGATTGATAGGCTGTCAGAATGATGAAGCCTGGGATCATGAAATTGAAAATGGACAAAGCGAAAAGGAATGTGACGTAGTTCCTGGAAAGGGTGAGCAAAAAGAACGGACTGTAATTCCTGTACAGTGCACCTGTGTAGATTTAGGGCTAACTTATAGTTTTAGAATGGCTGAAACGAGTCCTGTCCATGTGTTTCAGACGCAGCGCGTTCTGAAGGTTGGCTAAGCTGTGCTCGGTGGAAAGCTGCCGTGCCGCCCCCGCAGCCCTCACCTGTCTCCTTTGCTGTAGTCCAGCGTGCAGCAGGTGCGCAGGGGCTCATAGTCATATTCACCCCAGCCCAGCAAGGGCATCACAGACCAAAATGCAGCGAAGAGCCACGCAAACACCATCATCGAGATTGCTGTGCTCCACTGCAGCTTGCTTCCTGCAAAAGGAGAAAGTTGGTGTGCCCGAAAGACACCTAGTGCAGCTTAGCATGGGGGTGTTGTCGTCCTGCTGAATGCTGCCAAAGCCTAGGTGCAAAAGCAGCCTCTAGGTCTAGGTATGAAACGAGCAGTTTCTGTGGTTTAGAGCTTGAAGCTGACCTGGGTTCAGTGGAATCAATCTCACATAAAACTTGAGGGAAAAATTGTAGACATCTTTGTCTAAAATGGAGGAAGCAGCAAATTATACTTCACTTTTATGTGCTTTACTAGCACAAATGTTATAGTACTGGTAGGCTTTGTACTGTACTGGAGATGCAGCCGAAGCTGGTGTTACAAACATATTCTTGTGTTTTGGGGACTTGAATGAGGCCAAAAAAAAGGCAAAAAGAACAGGCAAAGAGATGAAAAGCCACAGTATTTAAAGAACAAGAGCTTTGCTCTACAGTGCGAGTGTGATCTGGAATGTGACTTTGCGCATACTTCCAGCCACTGCCTGCTCCGCTGTGGAGCATGCGTTCATCTCCTGTATCCTCCTCTGGAAGTGTGTATTTGTACATATATGTGTGTATAAATATATACATATATCTGAACACACAGAGATCCTATTTTAAAAATGCATCTGGTCAAATTATTTTGCCCTGAGTATCATAGTTTAGCCTGGAAGGCTCCTTTAGGATATAAGAATCTCAGCATTAGTATTTTTTAATATAATTTTATAATAGAAATGATCACTTGTGCCCTTCTCATCCATTTTCATCAAATACACTTGGAATAGGTTAATGAATGAAATGAAGCCCTGAAAAGCTTGGAAGGTACATGAAGTATTTCTTAGCAGAGTGGACAGGCAGCTCTCTGCGCTGAAGCGGGACATGGTGTTAGCTGTGCAGACTGCATGAAGAAGGCCTGGCTAATTCTGTTACTGAGGCTAACGTTCGTCACCACCCTTGTGCTGAGCAGCCCGTGTCACCAGCTGCACCCGCAAGGAGCGCGGTGCCTTTGCCCACTGCTGCTTTCTAATCAAATCTCCTCTTAGAGAGAAATGATGATGTAATTTTGTCTGAGGCTGGGAAGCAATCATGTCCTCTGCCCTTGACAGGAGCATCAGAATGGGAGGCCTGAAATATTAGGTCCAATTCTGACTGTTCCTTGTGAGTTGAGGGATTGGAGTTGGCTGACAGCGAGACAGATCAGTTTGAAAAACTGATGTTTTGTGCACGTGTTCAAAAATTAGTTTTAAGAAAGAGTACTGCATACATTGCAATCTGAGCACCAAGGAAAAAGCTAAATGCTTTCTGTTAAATATTGTATGTTTTATTATGGTGGCTTCTGAATATCTGATGATGTTTTTAGTAATTTAAGTCATAACTGCTATTTATGAACAACAATTAATAATAGTCTTTTGTATGATTCCTATATAGAAGATATACTTAGGTTGCCAAGGCTCAAATTATGGCTTGTAATACTGACGTAATACAGCTGCAGAATGACCTCCCTGGCAATAACTCATTTAAGGGGTGAGAACATGGTACCAAACTTAAGAACTTGTGGTTATTCTTCATCTCCCAGTCCAAGTAAGTTATATAGCAAGAAACCCTGTATATTTATGTCTCCTTTCAGACTATATAAGTTTATGGCCAAATAAGAGCATTAGTGTTGGTATGTATCCCAAATTCCCATTTTCATTTGTGTTCTACATAATAGTTCTTGCAGCTTGGCTTTACACAACCGTAACTTGAAAATCAGCCAGGACAAAGCATATTACACAAGCTGTCAGGATTTTGTGTGTTACATATTCTAGCAACTTTTTAAAGGCATTATCAAAAGCAGCTACAATGAAACCAGAACTGGAATTTTTTTCTTTTAAACCAGCCTCGTGACAAAAGCAGCTTTGTTGCTTTGTGGATAGGATTTTGTAAGTGGTCTAAGCCCTCCTGATAGTCTGGAAAAAAATGAGCCAAGTCCTTTTTTTGTTTTGTTTTGAGTCTGAGAGGTTGTTGGGTTGCATAAAATAGATAACAAGTATCTACTGTGGTATTTTGTGGCAAAAGCCTTACTTTCCTTCCATTCTTTTATGTCATGGAATTTTGCAGTATCACAAAGGTCTCAAAGCACAGTTTCACAAGGCACAGTGGTGTGTTCAGCACTGGGAAAGCTTTGAGATACTTTGGTACTAGATTAGTGCTAATAATTGGTTCTGGGGCTTCTTACTGCAGCAAGAAGCATTGCAGCGTCAGCAGGCAGGTTATCTGCGGATCCAACACAAACCCTCTGCCCGTTCTCGGGACAGCCCCTGCCGTAGCGGCAACGCGTGCCGCCCTGCTCGCTCGCTGCCTGCGGCACCCGCTAAAGCTCATCTTGCTGATGTCGGTGAGATCTGCTGCCTTTTGGCCTTCCGGAAAACATTTCTTGACAAATCAGAAATAGTAAGAGAGAGCTTAAAAAAAAAAAAAAAGTGCAGATGTTAAACCCAACAAGCTCAGTATCATTTCAGTTTTCTGGAGAACGTTTTGTTGAGAACCCTGATAAAATACTTTAGGTACAAGAATGTTGAAAGACTCATGCTCAGATTATGTGGCAAAAACATCCCCCTCCAAGAGGGCAAGGCAGCGCCAGGACAAGCAGGGAATGGTTTTTTGCATGCAAAGTAGATCGCTACTTTACTCTAAATGCCTTTTCTGACCAGATAAAATTTATCACAGTAGTCATGTTAATTTTAGTTAATGTGAATATATGAAGTTCTGCATATGCTTAAGGATATAATTCTTAATTAGGGCCCTCTGCTGGTGATCTGACTGCTGGCCCTATTAAGTCTAATCACTTCTGGGCTCTGGCTTTCTCTCCTTGAAAATCAAAAGGAAAGTTTCTCTTTTCTCACACAGTCAAATACTAATACTGGGTGTATTAAACACCTCTGTAATACTACTTTGTAATGGAAAGAGGTCACATAAACAAAAACCTTAATCCTTTTGATTCTGCTAGACAGTTTTTAGTGACATAGTCATATACTATTTTTCCATCTGTAGTCTTTGAAGACTTATTTGAATTTAGCCTGTTTTTTGAAGACTTGCAGATTGGCCCACCATTAAACTGTCTTTCACGGGAAGAGCAAAAAAAAACCCCTCTGATGCAGTGGCTACCTTTCAACTACATTTCAGACTGATGCTGACAAAAGATCAATAGGATTTTGGAGATCTAAGATGCAGAAGAAATCCTTTCTTTTCATTCTTGTGAGTAGTTCAACTTTCATAGCCAAAACTTTCCAGAAGGTTCTAGCTTGTGCCAGGTGTTATGCACTGCAAATATCACTTTAAATTGGCTGGTTCTGGTAAAGGCAGAAATACTTGAAGCAGTCTTATAAGGGGAAATATTAGTCATAAGTAAAATAGCTGTTGGTACCTGCTTCACCTGCAGTGCTAAAAGCAGTGGTCATGGGTTCTCACAAGTGTGTGTGTTTATATATATATGTAATATATATAAATTATATAATATAAATAAATATTTATCTATATGACTAGGAAAGCTGCATAATGGCTTCTGTGTGAAGGCTGTTAAAAGCAGCCCTTTAAAATACCCACAAAAAGAGATTTTTTTATTATTATTCCATGAATTTTTTGCTGTGGTTCTCCACAATCATAAAGCTTCTTGGCAATTACCTCCTGCTTCAGTGGAAATGCAAGACCTTAATAAACATTGGCATATCTGCAGGGAGGCACCAATACAAGTGCAAGGCAGACAGGGCCGCTGCACGCAGGGTGATGGGATGCACAGGCTTAGTCCTAATTTGACAGAGCTGACAGCTGCAACTGGAGCAAATGGTGGTTTTCTGTCAGTGAATATTGATAAAACAACGTAGATTTCTCTGAATGGTAAGGATTATGTAAAACTCACCGCAGTTCTACTTCTTGGAATTGACTACTCATACAAAATCCCTGCTGATTTTGTTCATCTGTCCTGTCCTCGTACTGAGGAGTACTGACACAAATCACTTCAGATTTGCCATTCCCTCCTAATCCTTAAATGCAGGTATAAAAGCTCCTAATTTTTTCTTTCCCTTTTAAACTGCAACTGCATGTATCTTGGTTAAGAAAGGAAACAGCTGACGTGGCTCTTTCCCCACAGCCAGTGCGTGCACTCCAGGCTGCCCCTCGGCCAGAACCAGCCACTCGATGGATCCAAGTGACTTGAGCAAGGGCATCTCCTTCCTCTGGAGCTGCTTGCTCCTAGGCGGCTCCTCACATTTCCCTGCTTTTTTTCCTTCTATTACTTCTAGTAAATCACTATGGGATTTTGTAGCTGTTTTCTCCTTGCTCTAAAAGCAGGATCTTGTGGCCTTTTGGAAAAAAACAATGTCCTCAGCAGTCGGACAGTCCTGTGTTCGGGCTGTCTTGTATAGGGTAGATGCTGCTGTGCTCAGTCTGAGCATTTCAGTGTGAGGTGACCAGCATGATGTTGCTTCAGGTTTTTCGCCAATCTTTCTTTACTTGTGGCGTTTTGAAGTAAAGCTTCTTAGTATGTTTTGTCTATCTATGTAATGTTTTAACCTCATATATGTTTTACGTCAAAGACACATTGAGGGGATGAAAAGAGAATTGTCCTGCAGTCTTGACTGGGACTAACAAAGGTAGAGGGAAGAGAATAAAATATCTTAAAACTCTAGCTTCTATCATGTGTGACAGTCATATGTATGTATATATATATATATTTTAATATATGTGAGTCAGTAGCAGCCTTTTTTCTGATGAGTGACTTTTCTTGTTACCAATATACTTCAGGCTAGTGCTCGTTCACTAAGGGTGGTGTTGACTTCCAAATTCAAGAATTTGGCCAAATTTCAGATGCTTCTGTGTGTATTACTCGTTGTTAGTATCTGTAATGGTTGAAAAGGTCATTTTCCCACCCCCCCCTCTATTTTTTTTTCCTAATTATCATAGCAATTCCTCTAATTCTTATCAGCTTCGAAAGTATGATAGTCAAATGCTGGTTAAGGAGTGTCGCACCAAAAACTTTCTCAGAAACTATTAGAACATAATGAAAATATTATGGAAGATGATGCAATTGAGTCCGGGAAGAGTATAGGTTCCAGGAATGAAGATATCTCTGTCTATAGGGAAGGGAATTTCATACCTTCTGTATAGACACGCAGCTCTCACTCTTGTCAACAGGAGTTTAATGTATGGATTGAGAACACCCTGTAGCCTGCAGGCTTGGTGTATCAGCTCTATGAAATACCACTTATTCTTCATTGCTATCAGCATGTGGAGGATGAGATGAGGAATTCTGTGGTCTTTCTGCAATAACCACGGAGCTTAAGCTTTTAAAACCTTCTGTTCTTGTTTTACTTTTTGTTTGAAATGCTTGGTAATGGCAGTACTGTTTGGTTGTCACCAAGTAAAAATTTGTTCAAAATAAAAAATTCTGTGCCCTTACAGCCCATCTGCCCATGACTTTAATGTAATAATTCTTGACTGGAGAAGTACATGACACAAACATTAAAGTCAATGTTGCAGAGAGCAAAATGTATTGCCAAAGATATGCCTATTCTCAGGCTTGCAAAACAAGCATGTTCCTCTGCTGTCTGTAAACATACTTTAGTGCCCAAGAGGGGTTGATGTGGCTGCTGCTTACAGGCTGCTTTGTTTGGAGTCCTTGTCTGGACATGAAAAAAAAGCACTTTCTTGCCTGAGCTGATTTCTTGATAAAATGTTCAGAACAAAATGTTGGCAGTCTTCTACGCTTGATGAGATTATCAGACTGAACATGTTCTCTGTGTGCTCTGGGTGCGATTTACCCCTTGCTGCTTTAATCACACGAAGCCAAGCCTAAAAGGCTGTGTGTGTGAATGCTGAGGAAGGATGGAATCAAAACACTGCAGCTCAGCAGTTTCTTCCCCAGCTGAGTTTTATGATTTTTCTTAGAGAGTATCGTGTAAAGTGGTTTGAGCATTTTGTACTTTAGCACAAGAAAAGGAAGGCTACTTTAATCTGTCAACATCTATCAGAGAGAAAAAATAATTTGGGGAGTGGTGCTGTCTCACAAGGTTTCCAGGTCCCTGGAAAGGGCCTGGCTGGCTGGCCTAGCAGGAAACAGGAAAGATGCAGATCCTTATGGGAACATGGACTTTGACAGCCTCTAACTGGGAGATCTCCAGCATGACTGCCGAAAGTGGCCATATAGTTCAGATTATGGTGTGTCCACTTACTGCCTGAGATTTCCTGCTAGGAAGTGAGGTAAAACAAGTTCGTGTTTCTTGTTTTGCCTCTTTCTCTATTCCTAATGAGGACCATGAGTGGCCCAGATGATGTGGTTGCCACTTGGTACTTTCCTAAAAACTTTTGAATATATTGGCCATTTTGAATTAAACTTGAAAGGGAAGTGGGGGCTTGCAGGTATGAAATAGCTGTGTTTACAGTGAGGCTGGGGCAGAAAAAGGGTTTGGGGAGAGGTGAGACATGAATGAACTCACTCTTCAATGCATTCAGGCAGTATGGACCTATCTAATTAGATACAAGAGGCTTCATCCCTGTGCATGAAATTTAGAAAGGCAGGTTTTGCCAGTACTTACAGGACTACTAGCTTGTTTTATGACTACTACTAGCACCTCATTTTGCACTTCCTGACTTCCCCTGTAATGGGATACAGTGTTTTTTTTCCCATCCTCTCCAGCTACAGCACTGGTTGGTGTGCAGTTTGGGTCTGCAAATAACAGCTTCAGGATAGCTCTGTCCCAGCAAACACTGAATCCAGCTCAGAAGACTAATCTGATGGAAGTTTCTACTTGCATCGAGTCATTGTACAAATCCAGTGCTGCCAAAGTCTGGGACATAGTGGCAAAAGACAATACATATCTATCTCTACCAACCCATATACCATCACATTCCTATAAATCCTTATTTTTTTACCTGATTCAAAAATCCATTTTCAGAAGGCCATAAAAAAGGGCAATTTGTTTTCCCTGGTTTATCTCCTTCTCTTTCAAACACTAAATTTTCATTAAATCCAGCTAGGGTGTCAGAGCTACTTAAAATCAATTGTGAGAAAAACCAAAGCCTGCCTTCCCAAAGAGAATGAAGATACCATCTTCCTCTATCAGGGCTTGAAGAGAGCTCCACTGCTGCTCTTGCCTCTACCACAGAACCTCTTCCTTGCTTTGGAGCAACTGAACTAACCCCCAGTCCGCAAAGGGAGCTTGGGGTGTAACTCAGCCCCAAAACTGCTTGGCTCCCATCCAGCTGCACTGTCCGTAGAGGCACACGCTGCTCCCATGGAGGATTTATCTGGAATCTGTAAACTGCATGGGCAGGAAGATCTAGTTGGTATGAGGCAGGGTGTTTAATGGAAGCCTGGGACCATAGGTTTTTCTTTAATGTCAGGTATTGGATGTTGTTTGAGACACTGATTGCCTATGTGGACGGCAGAAGCGTGGCAAGGGGATTGGGACGTGGAGGGAGAATAGGAAACATTCTGAGGGAGGCTGATTGTGCTCCCGGCACCGGAAGGGGTCCCTTGAAGAGGCAGTGTATTTCACAAACTAGAGACGCAACAGGTACAGGCAGAGGGATGAGATATGCAGGTAAGAAGCATGCGTCTGCAGGGATTCTTGGAAATCTGAACTTGCTGCCCATTAGCAGGATCGGGGCAAGGCCAAGAGGTAAGCGATGGCACTTACTCGTGCAGTAGTGGTGATACCGGTCCCAGGCAACTGCGGCGCTGGAGCCGATGCTGGCCAGTGCTGTCAGGAAGCCCTGGAAGCCGTGGATTTGGCAGCCGTCGGAGCCATAAGGCCAGTACCTGTCAATGGTGGAGCAGTACATCAACAAGGTGTTAGAAGTGGGTGAAGATTCATTTGGAGAGCTGTTAATGGAGGGGTGGAAAAATGATAGTCTGTGCATATGCTTTGCTAATCTGAGAAACATTTCCTTTGTGACAGATGTTATTGTGGTCACTGTCAGGTATTTGGCAGTATTTAGCTTGCTAAGGTGTCTGATATGGTAAAACAGCTCTATTTTTGCTGAGAGAAGGAAACAATCCTGTACTTATCTGCTTGGGAAGGCTGTCTGTTTACATTGAAATCTATATTTGTTCCAGGTACCTATACCGTCAAAGTTTTTACCTGCCGATTTGTCAACCTGTGAAAGTAGCAAATATATAATAAGCTTTTGCATAGTCAGGGGAGCGTAGGTCTTTGTGCACGATGGGCAAGAGTACAGAAGCTCCCAGTAAATCAAAATTGCTTCAAATAGCAAAACTGATGCCTCCAAATGCATTTGCAGACTAAGAATGTAAAGAAACATGAGATCTCATACAGGAGGCATGTGCTGACGTGCACATTCAGTATCGTGGTCACCCACGGTAAAGTGTTTTGGCCTTTTCATTCTCTTTGCCTTTATCTAATGTGACTCTGCTTGTAAACTGTTGCTGACTGTCTTTGAAATGGAAGTCTTCATTAATCTCCTTTTTTATGCATTTATACCAGTGTCATACGTCACGAGATTGTCTCTGGAAGTCCCATTGGACAGAAGGCAGCCAGTTCCTGGGAGGCTGTGTAACTTCGGCTCCCATTTAAAAGAAAAGGGCCTGCAGGGATTCCTCATTTTGGAGTCCATTTCTATTGTGGTACCATTGGAGTCCACCAAATCAATCACATGAATGGCCACAATATTGCAGATATCCAACAATTTGCAGCTATTTATGTTAGCAGCTAGTGGCAGGAAGGAGAGACATGACCTTTTGGGTAGGTATATGAAGTCTTTTCATGGTCTCACAGACTTTCTGTATTGCTACTGCCCCTGAGGCTCCCACTCATGAACTAGGATCTTACTGCAGCGTATTAGGATACAAAATAGAAAGTGGTAGTTCAAGATTCTCAACAATTATTACTGCACTTCCTTTGCAGTTATGGTGCTGATACACTGTGAAGCTAAACTGTAATCTTTGAAAGATTAGAGTTGAGGTCATTTTTGATGTAGTGACCTTAACTTCTTAGCAGCACTTCAGAAAAGACATCTTTATTGACTTCAGCAAGACATGAGTCTCCTGAAAGCAGCAGTAGTAAAGCAATTCTTGAATAGGGCCTCATTGCAGCTGACTATTGACTTGTTAATTTGCTAAAATGTTTTTATATCCATTAAGAGAGAAGCAAATTGTCACTTTCCAAGTTGAAATGTTTCTCTCTGTTCTGGTAAGGGTATTCTCAAGGTTTAAAAATATGCTACTTAGGTAGAATTATTCATCAGCTGTCTTAAAGAGCATGTCTTTTTGGAATGGTTTGCTTTTGAGTTGTGTGGCAATTATGCACTTAAATGCTTTGTATTGTTTCTGTCCTCTCCTTAAATGACTGAAATCTGGGAAAATGTGGAGAATTAAATGTGTCATCACTGTTGTGAATCTCCCGAAAACCGTAGGTCTGCATTTCATTTTCTACAAATTTCTGAAATAAATTCTCTAATGGAAGAGTTCACAAACAACAGGAAGGCTCCCAAATAACTTCAGGGTCAGTCTTGGAGGTTTAGTTGAATGCAAGTACATGGTTATTATTCAACTAACTTTACTGTATTCCCTGGTGAAACTGTGGTTAAATATTTCCTATAATTAATCTTCTAGACAATGGTAGTAAAGTTTACTTTTTTAATCTCCCTGATAGAATTGCATTTTTAGAGCTTTATTTTGCTTTTTAATTTTGAAAGAATGAGAAAGCTGGTTAGAGTCAGTGCTAAAGAGTCAATTAATTTTGACCTTTTAAGGCTTTACTTGTTCATTTTATGTGGTTCTTCTGAGCATCCTTTAGGAAAAAAGATATACCTTAAGAAGCTGGAAAAGGCAGCAACGAACGCGTTGATGCAAATCCCACAGTCAGCCAGTGCAATGCTGAAAACCAGCAGATTACTGGGTGTTCGGAGTTCTTTGATTTTTCGGAAGGAAATAATTGTCAAGCCATTCAGACAGAACCCAAGCAGGGCTGAAAAACAGAATTGTTCGACATGAATTAACTGGAAATGGGAAATATCTATAATAGCTCTGCTGTTTTCTTTAATGAATTAGCAATAATTACCATGGAAACTTAAAGTTACTGTGTAGTGGTTACCATCTGCACCCGAGTAGCTAAAAGGCTTTCAGGAGAAAAGTCCTGGGTGGCAGCTGAAGCCAAAGCTTTTAGCTGCACCAGAGCTTAGGGATGTTGCCACACATGCTGAACAGAAATGGCTTAATTTTATTTTTAATTCAGTATTTTACTCAACAGAAACCAGTTTTTCAGGTTCCATTGAAGGAGCCACAAGTTGGAGGTTTGAGAGGGGCCAGCAACCAGCAGGCACTGCCAGCATACATCTCTTGTGCCTGGTCTTTGGCAGGGAAACGGGCCGTATTTGCAGCCAGTTGTCCCACGCTGCTTGTGTGTCAGCAGAGGAGCTCCTCGGCGCGTTTCAGCCAGCCGCCTCCCTTCGGGCTGCTGCCTAAGGCTGACCTAGACAGCGCTTGAATCACAGCAGCCCAATCTTATTACTGCTCATCGTCAATAGACTATACATGGAAAGGAATAATCTAATTATAAAAGCAGGCACTGATAGATTTTTATAAAGTCAGTTAATGTTAGTTTAGAGGGGAGCATTCAAATAACCCCCACATGGAGCTGTGCTACCCTTATTCTTCACAGGGCTAAACTCGAGCTTTCTCCTTTAATGTTCTTTTCTAGATGACCTGAATTATTTTAGCTCTGATGAGGCTCTGACTCAACATCACCTCTCTAAATCTAACTTAGATGAGAGGCAGTGCAGCTTCTTCATTGTGTTCTTCTTGGAAATGGAAATTATGTAGCAGAGAAGAAAATCCATATTCCCTAATTCTGTAAAATAGCATAGTTACTTATGGTCATTGTCTTAATTCTGCAGTTACATAAGATGGATGATTTTGTATAGTAAGAAATCCTGCTCCCACCTTAATTGCATTAATGGCTGATGGCATAACCATAGTAACAGCTGATGTGCTCCTTTCATTACACAACAAATAACAAAATGTTTCCAGGAGAAGTATTTGGAGCCATTTGAGATGTGCTCTTCTTGTTTCTTCCGTGCCAGCTTAACTCCCATCTGTTCCTGCTGGCTCCCAAATCCAGTCAAGCCCTCTGGGAGAGTGACCATATATAGAGCAGAGCTGAAGCACTATTACTATATCAACTCTTTTTTTTCTGGCTTTTCACTGCTTTTGAAAGGTTGAGTAAAGGCCAGCATGAGTGTGTATATGGACAAATTATTAAAGAGAGAAAGCTTTACGCTTCCATTTCTAAAACAGCAAATATGTCCCCCTATTGAAGTGCATGCTAAAAGGTTTTCTTCCTCCCTAGCGTGTTCTTGAAAGCTGTGCTTACAAACTGCAGCAAAAACAAAGGGGTCATTGCCTTTGTCTTAGAGTCTCTGAGAAGGTGAATTGATCTTTAATTATTTAGTTTGATCTTCTCTCTAGTCAGATAACAGAGACAATGTATTACTGTCAAACACCAAGTATGTTGTGGGTAAAACCCTACAGAAAATACTGTACAATCATACTGTTAGCTTTGTTTAATAAAACATAAATAGGTTAGACCTTATGTAGTTTTAGGTGAAGGTCTGTTATCAGTAGGTAATGTGTTTCGGTATCAATTACTGAATCCTTTTGTCTTTTCACAGCTTGAACAACCTACTGTGTATATTTGTGTGCAAAGGTTTCCTCATGGACTTCTGCAACTATACCCTGCAGGCTGCTGGACAGGAATTTGTCTTAACAGTTGCAGCAAAAAACTCTGCTGTTGCCTCAGTATCTGCTATGGTAAAGGCAAGAGTGACAAACTTGCATCTAAGACATCAAAGAAGTAGAGACTGGACTTCAGGATTAAGGTATCTCTAAACATTCACATGTCCACCTGGCAAATTTAACAGTAATGTAAGGGTGTTAAGTATCTATGCAGTAAATATAGAAAAACAAGTTGAAATAACATTAGCCAACTCAAGTTTCTATAAAAGCTAATGCCTAAAACAGCTCTGAGATTTGGAAAATTCAGCTGAAAAGTTTATAAAATGTGTTTTATGCATCCTTGTCATCTCTAAGCAGGTATTAAGCTAGGTTGGGAAAAACAAACCCTGAAAAGACAAGAGCAAGGAATGTGTGTTTTGTTTAGCAGTAGTTAGAAGGCAGATAAACCCGGTGAGTGGGACTGAAGCGTGAGTGAAAAGTAAGGTTTGTTATTGCCCAGCCAGAGCAAAAAGCAGCTGGCCTGTGCCCATGTACTCAGGGCTGGTACTCGGTACCGTGTTTCTGTGGTAGTCCCGGCTGGCCCAGGTGGAGTCACCTGCAAGGAGAGGGCTCCTTTTCCCTCATGCTCAGGGAAGCCCTGGTGAGCTAACAGGCATCGTTTCCATCCAGACAGCGCTTCTGGCTTCTCTTCTGCCGTGAAGCCCTGTGACACCAACGTCCCCGCCTGAGTGCTGGAGCGCAGGGATGGAGCCCCAGACCATGAAGGGGACCAGAAGGGAGGCCAGGGCCTGACCCTGAGGTGTTCGTGGCTACAGGCATATCCTTTGCAAGCTGTCAGGTGGATACAATGCACAATTGTGTTACAGTGTCACAATGAAGTGGCATGTGCATTAAACAGCCCATACTGCTTAAATTAATTTTGTCTCCTACTTGTAATTTCGCTGCTTAGCACTCTGAAAGCTTTCAAATCTCATCCAAGCATATTTCTGTTCCCTACCGTTACCAAGCAGCCATTAATTACAACTCTACCAAAGCAATCTACGTGTATGCTAACAGTTAACAGGCTATTTTGGACCTATCATCTTTGATTATAAGGTAGCCATCACAGCCAACAAAATAAGCAGCCACATATTAAGGGATCATCAGATAATGCAGCATCCTTCCTCTGAAGAAAATAAAACTGCATTTAGAAGTTGATAACAGAATCTTACTTGCTAAAAAACTTAAGTAGCAAGCATTGCCCCTTCACCATGCAGCACTGTGTGCAGAGCAGGTCTTTGTTGCGAGCGACTTTCAGGCCACCCTGTTTTACTCGACAGAAGTACTGCTGATGTGGCCATAGCAGCTGCACCATGTCTGGGTCACTGTCCCAGACACTGCTATTTTCTCCAGTTTTCTTTGCTTCTCAACACCTCCCCCTGAATAATAAGGGGAAAAGAATCCTCTTTCTGCTGAAGTCCCGCACGGAACTTACCTTCTACCAGCAAGGCAGTGCCAATGGCAAACACCTCTAATTCAGTGAAGCCTTCAGGGAGAGGGTATGAAGTGACCATACTTGCAATCAAAATGCCCAAAAAACCTCCACCTCTGCAGCCTGTTATAGCCTTGGGGCTGCCTTTTTCCTGGATTCCCTTTCTTCTACTAGTCCAAGGCAGCTTCCTTCTTAAAGGACCAGCTCACGTGCAAACACATGCTTGCTATTATATAAAAGCTTTGGGGTTTTTACTCCTACCACTCCAATCCCTGTGAGAATGTCATTAATGATAGGACTAGCATCAACCCGCACTCCCCCTTCTGCAAATCGTATTTCAGACAGCAGCAAAATGAAAGCATTCATTGCAATTACAACAAGTTCTTTGTAGAGATAAGATTAAGAACTCTGTCCAGTTAATTCTGCAACACTGAAAAAGAAGCTTTTGGAATGAAGGAAACACATGTAATATGTAACTGGGGAGTGACCTGAAAAAACAGAGGCCCTCACTGATTTGATAATTAGGGGAAACTAAGAATTTCTACAGCGTACAAGTTTTCTCCTTTCTCATTTTTTAGAAGCTGGCCAGTGTCTTTTTATGGCAATAACTGTATGATGTATATATTCTGTATAATAAATAGCACCACTCTTTAGTAACTTGGACTTAATTTAAGATGCACATTAGCAGAGCTTGACCAAAGGCAAGCCTGCGCTAGTGACTGATTTTGGACACCAGAGGGACATGTGTGAGTAGCCTGTTGGCGAGTGCTCGAGGGACTCGCTCCCCTGCTGTCCTCTGCAGGCCCGGGCTGCGGGCAGGGGGCGGCCCTGGGCACCTGCCCCGAGCAAACCCACGGGGTCCCAGTGTCACCACGCACCTCTGGCCTGCCCTGGCAGGCGCACTGCTCTTTGCTTCCTTTGTGGTGCTGTTGACCGATTAAAGCTCTGGGAATTTGAACATTTGAATCCTGCAGAATAGAAGCTGATGGCTTTCAGAGCCTGAGTGAAACAAAGGGTGCTATTTAGCTATGAAACTGTTTTTCATGTCACTTTTAATTCTTGTCCGTGAAAAGGGATACAGTCGTACTTCTCAATTTTGTCTACCTTTAGAGTAGCAATAACTAGAATGCCAATACTTTTGTACATGGTTAAATAGATATAACTGCATATATCCAATACCATATCCAATACAGGATATAGCTTTTTTTTTCCTTTGTATGGTATTTCACTGTACTTTCTAAGTTCATTTTCTTTTTCTCCCCTTCTCCCTGTTTATTGTACAGTAAAGACTACTGTTCTGTAAACCTTCCCATCGTACTAACCAATAAGAAGATACAGTAGTATCTTGCTAGCAGGATAGTTCCTATTTCCTCAACTTCATCCTGAGAATCCTGTGCAATGAATCATAGAATGCTTAAGGTTGGAAGGGACCTCTAGGGATCATCCAGTCCAACTCCCCTGCACACGCAGGGTCACCTAGAGCACGTGGCACAGGACTGCGTCCAAGCGGGTTTGGAAGATCTCCAGAGAAGGAGACTCCACAACCTCTCTGGGCAGCCTGTTCCAGTGCTCTGTCACCCTCACTGTGAAGAAATTTTTCCTTAAGTTCCTGTGGAACTTTTGGTGTTTCAGTTTGTGGCCATTACCTCTAGTTCTGTCAGTGGCCACCAATGAAAAGAGGCCAGCACCGTCCTTCTCAAACAAAGAGGGAGTTGAAGCATAAGGAATATTGACTTCCCCCAGTGAAGTGTTCTCGCCCCAGGTCTGCGTGGTCACACTGCTGTGCCTCTTGGTTGAGTCACCTTGCTGTCTTGTGTTAGTAAGTGAGGCTGCTTATACTCAACCTACAGCCATCATCCTTTGGGTAACTGCTGTGATGGATATGCTCTTGGACTTGGAAGTGGGATTCAGGAAGGCATGGTATTTGTTGGGCTACCCAGGTGTTTGGTTTAAGCAAAGCAAAATTACATTACGCTGTATAAATCTGTCTTTGTCTCGCCTTTCACTCACTCGTGTATCTCGATCAAGAAGGTGATAGCCCTGACTCATAATAGGCCCAATGAGTCATCCAAGCCTGTGTTTTTAATAGTGATCCATTGTGTTTTCTTGCAAAAAGTTAGTACTAGATCTTGTGAATGTCTTACAAATCTTTAGTGTAGTGCTTTTGAGAATATATGATTTACTGTGATGCTTATCAATGTAAAGTTAGACAGTTATTGTAGATCGGAGATAGAGGCCACAGATATGTGTGAACTGCCCTCATGAGCACTGTTGGGCACTTACCGTTGCCTGCCAATCTCACTCACCATCTCTCCCAAGGAAACACCCAAGTGCATGACGCTGCTGGTACCTTCTTTAGCTCATGTTAAATAAAGCTCACTGCACACTTTGCTCATCCCTAAATGTTTTTTTTTTTTTTTAAAAAAAGTGGTCTACAAATGCAATTCTTTTAGTTTAACGGGCATAATTTAGAATATTGTGGATTTTTTGGCTATTTCTCCTTTAAGAGTCTTAAATAATTATCATATCTAAAACTTATTTATATATCAGTGCTGAGTAAAATAATGCAAATCAGTTATAGGCAACCTTTCATTTGCTTATTCAGCCTCTGATTCAGGTGCAATTTATATCAGTAGAATAGTTAAGCATCAGGCTCCCAGTATCTACTTCTGGTGATGTGTTAAGGTGACTGGTAGAGTTCATTGGTGTGGTATGTGGTGATGTATGTTCTAACACAGCTGCTATATTCAGTTGGATATAAAGGGTTTTCTGCAGCAAAGAGGATGTGTAAATGTGGAATAAATTAATGAGTTTGAAGGAATCTAATAATGATATTAATTTATTTTTCCACTTGGTAAAACAAAGCTGTATTACTTTGTTTGCTTTCCCTGTGAGAAACAACATTATGTTAGGTATTCATGTGAAGTCAGTGAAACCATGTGAAGGATAACGGATTTACCAAAGGTATTTAACGTCCTAATTTAGGAAACCTCTTAGTGATGGTTTTTACTTTATGCAATTTTTTCAATAGCTATTTGTGGTTTCAAAATTCAGGAGGAAAGGTTCTTTGCTTGATCTGATGTTACCTTACAACCTGGCATTTTGCACTCTCTATGATCTCCTCACTGCATCAATAAAACATCCATTTCAATTTACGCTCTCACTTAAGGATGCTTCCCTGGTTACTAATCTGTTTCAAAGAACATGTAGGAAACAGATCTGATGCGTTGTTGCCAGATTCCCCCATGGATCTCATAAGACAGAATGGATTTGGTGAGAACAGATTAATCTTTGTGAAATATGCATTGGTACAAGCACAGTAAAAAAGGTGCAGTACAGAGATAACAGAATACTCATACCTTTCTGAATTTTATCCAAGCAATCAATGCAGATTGCTGATGTGCTTTTTTATATTCACAGCAAGAACTTTGCTAAATCGATGTGGTGTTATTCCTCTGTCTTATTAATCCTTTCTTCTGATGCAGGTTTACCCAAATTGTTTTTGACTTTCTATATATAAAAATGTCTTTAAATGACAAATGGCAGCATTTCAGCAGAGGCAGCCTGGCAATACAGACACACAGGGCTTGAGTTCAATATCATGTAGGTGAGTGGTAACCTTGGATTTCATTGGAAATCCTTCTTATGAGGGAATGGAAACAGGAAGGTACGCTGTCTGGAGACCTGTGCTGGTCTTAAACCTGGTTTAAGTTGCTTAAGCCTGTTTTGAATTGGTAGCAGTAATTGGGAGTTTTTCTTTAGACAGTGAATAGGGCTGCTTTCAAAGGAGACTTTACTTATATAGAGAGAGAGCTCACAACAGCTGGAATCTGAACAAGACCTCACTCAAATCTCTGTTCCTGTCTGAGTTCCTTCCTGAAAGCCTTAATCGCGTCTTCGTTTCCTGATACATTTCATGCAGACTGCAGAACTAGAACTACTTCCAAATACCGTCCTCGGAGCATCAGCTTTACTAATGTTTCTTTTGGCTTGAGTGGGACTGTAGGAACCACTTTGCTCTAGTAAAGATTCTGCAGAGTAAATGGAGTTTCTCTGAGGATGTCTCTGTGCTGGTGTAATCTTTCTGCCTTTCCCAGGCTGCAGCCAGCATTGGGCAAGGAAAGTTAGTACCGAGAGGAAGGTCCAAACCATCGTATGCTTGCCTCCTCACCTCAGGTTTCTTTCTATTATTTTGTTAAGGAAAAGTCATCACAATTAGGCCGGTTATATATCTTAGAGGCTTTAACAAATGAGTAGTAAGGGTGGAAAAATGACCCATAAAAAGATGTTGCTTTTTACAGCAAAGTTTTTAGAGCCCAAGTTGGGAATTGTATCTCACTATGGGAATCTTACCCAGTTCTGTAGAACTGTTCTGGTGTTGAGGGGCTACCTGAGACATGTCCTCTACTCTGATATTGCCCTGGAAGACTCCCCTCTCTTTTATCTTATAACTGTGCTAAGCAGTCAAATGATAATACTTGAAAAAAAAATCTATATATATAATCAAGGATTAGTCAAAGAATTATTACAGTAGTGTAATTACACAGGCACTATTATGACCCCACCACATGCATATATATGCATGCATTGCATCACTGAAGATAATAGACTGAGAAGAATGTATTGTTCTGAGAAAAATAACATAAAAAAATAAAATATACCAGAGCAAAAACATTCCTTTTCCCTTTCCTCCTACCTTTCCCCCTTCTTTTGTTTTCTTCTTCATTTTTTTTCTATTTTTCTTGGTCTCTGTGTGTAAGACTTAGTTGCAGGTTTCAAGAGATTTATTTGAACTGCCACAAGCCTGTGTATTTATGAAATCTCAAGGCTGAAGGTAGGTAAGGTATAAAAGGAAAGCAGAAGATTATCAGAGTGGGTAGAGGGTTGCTGGGTAAAATATATTATGCTCCATCTACATCCAAAAGCCGGATAAACTGTGCAGAAAGTTTAATTCTTTTTGCATGCCTGAGGAAGCAAAATAAAACAAGCACTGTTCCCTAAGCAGAGGTGACTCTGCAGGGCTTAGGGTAATGCTATTAAAGTCCAAATCAGAAAAGGCTGTTGCAGTCAGCGAACTGTTGCACGAGCCTCTCTGTCGAGCAGCAGAGGGTGCTAAGCCCAAATTCAGCTGCTTTTGTTAAATTGCAGGACCCTTAGTGGATTTTAGGGAATGAAGGCACAAGCAAGAGATGAGGGGCCAGGAATATAAACCCAATTTTTTTAACACATTTTATTTTTCTTACATGTATCAGCCAGATATGATTATGGTATGTCCTGTAGCCAAAGCAGGCTAATGTGGAGTGGTAAGTGGTTGTGGCACTTCAAAGAACTCCAATTCTTTCTGTGAGAGATGTCACTAAGCATTGCATTTATACTGTTCTAACGGTGGGTTTTGGTAACAGTATAGGTGTCTGCATATGCACATGTAAATAATTCTCTGCTCCTAGCCACTTTTTTGGTTTTGCTCTTTCAGAGACTTGTAAAATAAACTTTAGATACTGTTCTGATCAGAAATCAGTCAACAACTGATGGTCAATAGAGCATATATTTTCTTCTGGATAAAATAACTTAAAAGAAGATATATTCATTATATCTAATATATATATGAAAAAATATGCAGATGTACAACAAGGAAATTACACATCTGATTTATTTATACTATTTATATTTATTTATTTTATATTATTTATATGTAATGTCATCTTGATCGTACTCTGAGAGCTATGGATGTTGGTCTTCCATAAAGACCAACCATATGCCCACACCGTACTAGAGCTTCTGGGCATTACCAGTGTAAGTGTGAAACAGTAAGCACTTCATGAGGTACACATTGCAGAATGCAAAGTCCTATTAAAATAGAAGTATAATGATGTTAAAAATTTACCGCGGTCCTTTTTCTTTCATCCTTTTCTTTCTCCCTTACTCTCAGGCTATAATGGTAAAGCAGAAAGGTAATAGGTGGTTGTCACATGTGAGAGATGCTTGTTTAGAGTTTGATAGATCTTTCCATGTGGTTAACAAAAATAATCAGAAACATCATGATCTTTCAAAAAATTCTACCTTGTGCACCTTAGTTGTATTTTTTTCCCCACATTTTTGTGATTTTTTTTCCATATTACCATGATGGATGATATTATGATAAGGCGTTTATTGACAAGGTATTATAGACATATTATGAGTGTTTATAGGTTGTGGTTAGAAACATCTTTGAATTTCCATCTAGTGGACAATGTGTTCACTTTTATATGAGTACTGAAGTGTAATAACCCTGAAGAAAGGCTGCAGACACCCTCCAAGAAGGAAGAGGTTGGTTCATCTGGCGGTTTCCCTGTGCAGGGGAGTTAACAGATAGTTCGTTCTGGAGAATTTTGTTCTGTAATCTTGTACTTCTGGCCTCTAGTAGCTGTTTAGCTGCCACTGCAGGGGGACTTGGAAGAGGAATAAAAGTAGTACTGTCATGGCAATGGCGGCTACCCTCTCCTTCCTTAGATTTCCGGGATAGGAGGACAGGAATCTGTCACCTGGGACCAAAGATGGTGACCCAAAGGCTTAAGGAGAATAAATCCGTGCATCAGGAGCCTGGTGCTCCTGGAGTTCGGTGATGCCAAGGCCACCAGCACCTCAATCCCTCAGTCAGGAGGAGGCCTGCGTGGGGCGGTGCGGGCAGCTCCTCGGTCCTCGCTGAGGCCGCGCACTGGCACGCTGGCTTGCGAAGCCGCCGCCACTGCGGGTCCAGCGGAAACGGGGCTAATGCTGCTTTCATAAGGGAGCTGCCTGTCTTTCCCCCAGGACAGCGGTCTGCCCTGACTTCAGCTGCTCAATACTGGCTATAGGAACCGCAGTAAACATACGTGAAAGAAATACTGCTGATAGGCTTCTAATATCCCATGGCAAAAACCATTTAAGTTTCTTTTATTTCTTCAACACACCTAGAGGTTTGCTTAATGAGTTAAGTCCTGTATGTCTAGAGGAGCTTGCTTCATCGGTATTAAGTGCAAGATCTAATTTAGAGCGACGTAATGCATTAACGTGCTCTCAACTTGCATCAGTGGGAAGGATTTTCCACTTTATGAGATGTGCCCTGCCAGAAGCTTCTTGAAGATGCATTTACCTAATGAAATTGATTTAGTGTCTGGCTTACGTTACCCACTAATAAAACCTTTCAGACAAAATCGTGATAATAAGGCATTTTATGACTTTCATTTATGATAAAATATGGTCCTTTATTTGCTCTATGCCATCTTTATCTAAGTATATGGGGATTAGAAGTAAAAATAAATCCTGTCCAATGGCCATATTAAAAAAAAAAAAAGTGACTCAGTAGAACATGCTTTGAATTTATTGCTTGAGTCTTGCTTTTGAATCTGTGAGTGAGCAGTCTATTAAAATAAAATAACATTTCTGGGTTCAAAAAGTCTATCTGAAAAAAAAAAGTGTGAGAACTGTAATGTCAAATAATTAACTTAATCTTATTAACTTTTCTTTAAATTGTATCCTGCCTAAAACTGTTAAGCTGTAGGAAAGATTGCCACGTGCTGAATGCCATTAACTTTGTCACCGACAGTAGAATATGTCCTCATTTGCTTTGCGTGCTCTTCTCAGAGAATGCAAAACAACTTCGTACACTTCTACTGAGGGAGACTGCTGCTTATTATTGCTTCTTAGTTTAATATTTTTAGTTTAATGCAGAGAAGAAACACTTTACTTTATAAGTAGCAACAAGAGCATAGCTTTTGTGATTTGGAGCCCAGAACTTTGCCTGTGGAAATTAAGGTCCTCAGTCCCACTGGTTTTATATTGAAGCAGAATTTGGTGTTCTGGACATACATGTTTTTATTCTTCAGAGCTACTTTTGGTGCTTGGAAAATTTCACATTCGTTAAAATTGAATATAGTTTTAAATCTAATGTCACATTGATTTTCAAAAGTCTCATATAAATATCACCTGCAACCTGAAGGGAATTAGCCAGTGAATATTCATTTTAAATTATGTAGGATAATGTGTGAATAACTGTAAAATATTATGGAAAATATAATACATTTCCCCGTTAGAAATATCACGATGGCTTAGAACGTTCTCACACTGCAAAGAAACACTGTGCAACCAAGCAGAGCTGTGGGGCAGAAGTGAGTGCAGGGCAGTGGGGCTGACTGAAAACAGCAGCCAGGCCTTCAGTTCTGTTTTGCCGCTGCCATCTCACTGGATTAGGGCAGAGCGTGGCTGTACCTAGGAGGAGAAACCCTTTGGGGGAGTTTCTTCAGGCACTCCCCCTCTCTTGGCCATGTAACACACTCTCTAGTGATCTTTGGCCTGACCTGCTTAAGCATATAATCCAAAGGGAAAAACATGTAGAAGTTACACTTACATTTATCCTGCTGTTGTCAGCCTGCCATCCGGTCTTTTTTCTCTCTTGTTCAGGGTGAATCTGTCATGCAAACTAACAACCTTTAATGACAAAGCGTGTAGGATTAACAGCTGCTAAGGAATGCCTTGTTGCTCGCCCCTGTTTCTCTGCTTCTGGCATTTAGCTGTAACCTAGATGTTTCATTTGCTAGGCAAAATGAGATTTGTGAAAGCAAATCCTACTATATAGTAACTGCCTGCTTTCTACAAGTCTGTTATTCTGGAGCTCTAGGTGAGGGAAACCACTTTATCAGATGCATTGAAGAAAGCAAAGCAAAGTTAATCATATTGAATGGCTCTTTTGAGTAGAATTTAACATCAGTGGGGAGTGAGGTGTTTCAGTCAATGCTGCAAATACGGAGCTAAGGAAGAGCACCTGGACAGCCAGGCACCTTGAGCCACTGCTCAGTGTACTAAACAGAACATTGATCTTGGCCTTAGCTTGGAGATCATTAAGGCAACTGAGAAATCATTAAAACCAGAAATGGGATCTAGTGGAAGTCAAAGAGAAAACAACTATGGGCATTTAATGAGCAGCATTGCATCATGTTCTCATCTCTTCAGAAATAAATAATGAGATACTGGAATTTCTCTTTGAACGACAATAAATGTAGGATGTGAAAATAGCATGGGGAAAAATAGTCCTTTGGGCTGTCCTTTCAGTAAGTGATTTCTACGAGCCTTAATTAATTACCAGAGTTACTAGTGAAACAATATTATGCAAAACTATGGCACCATAAAATATCTGTTTAATAGTTAGCCCCAAGCCACATCTAAATTACCTTGATATTCTAAGAGTTACTAAGAATTACAGAAAAATTGCCACTCAGATTTTGTTCTTCTGGATGGATTCTGTGTGAAAACGGTTATACACCAAAAACCTGGTAAGCCTTCTTTATTAGAAACAGCACCTATACTGTTCCTGTAGCATACTAATTAACCTTCAGATCATTTGTACATAGGACTATTATACTATTCATGCACTTCTCATTTGACACTTCTGATTTTTTTTGTTTGAAAACGAAAAGCAACAAATCCACAACAGAGAGCGCTAGGAAAGATGATGTGGCAGATATATTCCAACATTGAATTACTTCAGCTAGCAATTTAGCCTGCTGGGAATCCTCCTTGCACATGCTGATCCTCAGCCTTGGCAGGAAAGCAGGTGAGAGTGGGAAAACATGGATTTAGGCTATTCACACCAGTTTACTTTTTGTACCCAACTGGGCTCCCTAAAATTCTGTTGTCAAACTGGGCTCCCTAAATTCTATTGTCAATGGGAAGACAGACAATCTTTAGCAACAGGAAACTCTGCTTGTCCATTTTACACTTACCCTGGAAGCTGTACTCTGTCTCTACAACCATCTAGGAAGTCTACAGAGACTATCCTTTGTTAGGGATCCGAGTTGGCTGTCTGTGGTTGGATGGCATGAATGCCCTGCTTTGTCTTCATGGGATCTGCAAAGATTGAGGACTAGAAGTAACCTTAAAGCTGAACAGACATCCAGGCATCCTCAGGGTTGGCACTGGGCTTTCATGCTTTCTGCATGTGCAGGGAAGCATAGAAAATATTTGAGTTTTAAAGAGTGATATCTATAGCAGCTCTTCAAAACGCATCTGCCTCATACCTTTCTCAGGTGGAAGCTTTGGATGTTGAAATCTCTCTATTTTTTTTTTCTAAACTTCAGATGCTTTTTGGCGTGGCTCATTCCTGTATCTTCCTTAAGTATACAACCAAGCATCCAAAAAAGTCCCTCAGGAAAATCTGAATTTGGATGGTTGGCCACAAGAGGTGAGAAGAGCAGCCTTGGCTGCTTTAGAGCATTGTCAGAAAAACTGTGAGGACACTTGACCAATGTGACTATAAATTAAGATCAAATAAAACCTATTTTTAGGGAAAATCTTTGTTGTTGTACTGTGTGGTTGTTATTGTACTTGGTGTTTTTTCCCATCTTCTTTGACCTTTGTCAAAGAAAAGGACGATGGGAAATGAGATGGATGTGGTGGACAAACAGGCAAATGGGAGCTCAGCACAGGAATGCCAGGTGTTTTCTGCTACTTCTTATCCTACATCCCATTTCTCTGGCTGAAGTCGATGGCAAAATTCCTACCGAGTTAAGGGCATCCAGAAGTTTACTAGAATTGTTCCTGTTCTAAAACATAATAAGGCATCTTGGGCTAGCTCTTGTGACTCTGCCAGGCATTGAGGCTTTCCAGGGTTACAGAACCACAAGAGAAACATTTTCATAAAGTATCTCTGAAGGAGTAATTTCTAGTTAGTGTTTTATTGCTAGGTTGCTCTTGTTCAGGTCCATTCAATCATTCCTCATTGCCATTACCTTTTGCCTCTCTGCTTCATGTCCGGTGTTGGGGTCATTTTTTTTCCTGCCAAAGCTCTAATGTAATATAGCTATGAAGCGTGGGAGAAGCAGTCTGATAAGGTTGAAAGTAATCAGCTAGTAACTTATCCAAAGGCTTTGACTTTTAGAGAAGTATTGCACAACTGCTGACAGTGGTTTATATACATTCCCACTCAATAGAAATGGTAGCTTTTATAAGCATGTGATAGCCTTATTAGTATGAACTTGATTCTGCTCCCATCTAACACAGCAACCTTTCAAGTGTTATATTTGTGCATATTTAGGCTCTACTCTTCTGACATGTATTGTGTTCTTTGGAGCTAGCAGAAGACTGTTGAAAATACATGTCTTCTGAGTCAGCTTTTTTGTTATGGCTCTTTGCTAATTAGGAAACAATTATCTCAAAGAAGTTTGGATAAAAATATTTTGACACCTAGAACTGAATTGTGATAAAGACAGAAGGAAGTGTTGCCCAATGCTCCTGAAGCTCTTGTGTGCCACAGATAAGGTGGGGATCCCGGAAAGTGGTCCCACCTCTGGGATCTGATGTATCAGCAAATGAGGCAGTAACAATCAGTGACAGCAAAGACAGAAAATGGTCAGTGCTTCAGGGATGTGCTAGGCCTGATATAAACTGGAGTATATGCATATTTTCTGTAACTTTTCATTTATTAATATAGGCATGTTGTCAGCAGTTAAATAATCACTTGACTAAACCAGAAGCTGTGGGGAAAAAGAATCTTTGAATAATATTGCTATATGTTTTCAATATCCTTATGTAGGAGGCTTAAGTTCCTGTAATGCAAGAAACTCTTTTTAAGTATTCCCAAAGTCACTGTAAGAGAGTAATTTGTTTCTATTTCCTGGTCAGATTATGTTTATCTTGCCTCTAATGCAGGTCTCCAAAAAGCATGTTTGTTTTTGTCTCATGGAAGAGCCACAGATTTCCTGAGGAGCCCGATTTTCATGTGGCTCCCGAAGGGAAGAAACACTGTCAGTATGATTCCAGGAAGCAATAAGCACCTTCATGAAAATAACTCAAGTCCCCATCCTTAATCCCTGCCTATCCTTTTTTATCTGATGGACTCAGCGCGGGCTGGAAGATCACTGCGCGGCTGAAAACGAAAGGCAGTTAACAAGATGTGACCGGTCAATGGATAAAACAAAAGGCAAAAGCATTTACTTTGTCTAGTATCTAGGTGTCCTTCTCATGCACGGGTGATGAGGATGTGGATCCCGGTGGGTTTGCTCTGCTGCTTAGTCTTTGGAGGGCTGCCTCGGGCCGGTGCTTCTTGTCCGTCTCAGTGTAGCTGCACCTTCCATAGTCCCAGCGAAGGGACAAAAACCAGGTACGCTGATATTCTCCGGGGGTGTTGATTGTTTCCTTTATTGCTGGATTTTTATTTGTTTGGCTCTGTGAGGATGCTTGGAGGAGAAAATATTGTGGCTGGACTTCATGTTCATTATTTTTCCAGTCACTTTGCACTCTAGCTTTATTTGCAGAGGATTAGCTTCTGAAAACACAGTAAGCTGATTTCAGGGAAAGCATTTGGGCATCTCCTCTGCAAGAACAGAACCACCATAATACCAGTGGTGCAAAGACAAAAAGGAATTCAATTTAAACATTTTTTTTATGTCCATGCTGAAAATGCTGCTTAAAACTTTATTCTGCTCTGCTGGTTTGTTTCTAAAAGTAGCTAGATTTGACTTATATTGTGGTATGAAAACTGCAATCCATTCTGTTTGCATAAAAAATCCTTCAGTGGGAGTATTTACAGTGCTAGAAATAGATGCTAGATGAGAATGAAACAAAAAGACAGATAATAATAAGAAAGTAAGATAATTCACAGACTGGAAACTTGGAAACAAGACCAGAGGGCCTCGGTTTTGGAATGCAGCACCATCAGATAGAGAGGGCTGTGTAAGACTTTAATGAAATATCTTTTTGAAGTGTAATTACAAAGTAATGATATGATTTAATCAAATGTAGGCTATTTTTTTTTATCATGCACAGTTCATAGTGGAACAGGTTTTGTGACAGAGAGTATTTGCAAACTCCTTTGCAAGAAATACTTTTTCCGGCAAGACCACAGTATAGGAATGAAAGACTGTCCGCTCCATTTTGGATCCTCATGAATAATCTTCTTTCTTATCTTTTCTGCAGTGCTATGGATTTAATACCGCATGCAGAAGTGTGGTAGAGGCACAGGTAGTCTGTAATTGTTGAAATGAGTGCAATCGCGAGACAGCCTATTATTCCTCCATAAATGTCATAGTTCGTGGTGAAATTTCCTTTCAGTGACCAGAAAAAAAGCTGCAGTGCATTTTATAAGATACATAAAAAAGCTCATACCCATAGGTCTCCTAAGGAACATAATGTCACTGTTTTTTCTGCATTATGATTCATATTTCTCACTAGGAGAGGGAGATTATCTCATAGATTAATTGTTTAGTGCTCACTGACATAGTTTAGGGACATGATGAGAAGCATTAGAGCAAGCTGCCTTTCTGCAATAGTGTCTCTATTGAAATTTGTGTCATGTCTACACAAAAAAATATTATATTGAAAGAAGATTTCTGGGATTTTCATATTTTATACCCTTTTGTTCTTTGTCAACATTTCAGCCTTCAGCTGAGGGTGGGCAGGACTTAAAGCCGCAGTAAAAGTGCTGGATGAAAGTAATGTACTGTGTTTTGATTATAAATTAACAATTTTAACTGAAGGCTCAAAAAGCATTTAAATCCTGCAAACTTGCATGAGCAGTTGAGTGATGTTGTTTATTTTTGCTGATAGTAGTAGAATGATTGCTTTCCACCAAAACCAGTCTGGTTTTGGCAGCTTTGCAGTATTCTGTCAGCAAAGCAATATGATAAGAAAATGGTAGTTGACTGATCACGTTACATTTCCTGCGGTACCTTTTTTAGCATGTGGAGTTGAACATGCCTATCTGACCCTGGTACCTTTTGCAAGGTATTATTTGTATTTTAACTTTGTATTTTGTTAAGAATTTGCCTTTCTGTCTTTGCTGATAGGCAAATTGAAGTGCAGTGTGAGAGGCCTGTTTTGGCTCCTTTCACTCCCCGTGGTGATCTGCAATTTCACGTCTTGGCAAAGTCAAATTCATATTTTTGTGTACGAAGGCTTGAAAAAATACAGCATGTGATTTTTCAGGATTTAAAATGGGAAGGAACAATTTTGTCACACAAATATACCCTGCTTTAACATAGCATTTTGCAGAGTTAATTTTCTGTGCTTTCACTCTCTTAATTGTACATGACCACAGTGAAATGAACTGCCCCATCTCTGAAAAACTTAGACTATTTCATAGTAAAGCAGCAGTTGATGCAATGTATTTCCAGTGGGGGGTTAGTTATTTTCTTATCCTTGTTTCATGAGCCAGAGGTCTTGTGCTGCATTTAATCTGCATTACTTCCCACACTTCAGTGAGGCTTCTTTTAATATGCCTTTTATTGCACACTTTATGGAGCATTTTGTTTTAACATGAGCTAACATCCTGTGTTCTATATGAATGTTGTTATTGCTGTCTGCTATAAATGCCCTAAAAAAAAATGAAAGAAAAAGGAATGCTGTAGAGGCTGGATTCAGCCTCATGCCACTCCAACAGAGGCAGAACACTGCAGTCATTTCCCAAAGGTCCATGTGTGTCTGCAAATTACTGCAAGTTAATGAAATCGCAGGAGTGATATATAGATTATATAGGTGGTAAGTAAGATAGAAAAGCAAATAAGACTCATGAAAAAGGCAGATCTAAATCTTTTATTAAAATAAAAATGTTTCTAAATATAAGGAACTCATGAAAGGTCTATGTTTGCATTTCCCCACCAGGACTGTGCTGTGTAATGATCCGGAGATGACTCTCACGCCTGTAAATATTCCTGTAGACACATCCAAGCTTCGGATAGAGAAGACAGCCATCAGGAGGGTGCCAGGGGAAGCCTTGCATTCACTCCACAACCTGGAATACCTCTGGATGCCCTATAACTCCTTGGCCAGCCTCAGTGTGATCACCTTCAAGGGCCTCCGTCGCCTACAGGAGCTGAGGCTGGATGGAAATGACTTAATATCATTCCCGTGGGAAGCCCTTGCTGACATGCCCCAGCTGAGGCTTCTGGATCTGCACAACAATGAACTCACCTCAGTCCCCCCAGAGGCTGCTCGTTATGTCAAGAACATCACCTATTTGGACCTGTCCAGCAATAAACTGATGACTCTCCCTCAAGCCCTTATTTCCAGCTGGGCCAACCTGCAGGCAGTTCCTTACTTTCCCAATGATAACTCCAAGATCATCTTAGGTAAGAGAAATAGTTGATTTTGCCTGGGGGCAGAAATGATGAGAGATCCAAATGTTATTATAGCGTTTTTACTGACACTGGTTACTGTACCACATTCTGGGCTAAGTTAATATCCCATGAAAAGTGTGCATTAGCAGTGCCTTGGAACTCCTTCTTGCTCAGAGTAAAGCATATTTTAGTGGAAATCCATTTTGATCTTGACAGTCTCACCTCAGGCATCCCACACCCAATTTATTACACCAAGAATTTGGTCACTTGCTGAATCTTTGTAACATAAAACTAGAGATGCTTATTTATTTACTGACACTGTCATTTTTGACAGAAACACAAATCATTATGGTGTTGTTTTCTAACAATAACTACTGTAGAGCTGATCACTTTTAAGTGTTATTAAATAAAAAAGATGGACACTTGTTACATCCAAATCCAGGTATAAAGATACATGAATCTTCTTTGTGCTGAGAGTTCTGGGCTCTTCAGAAGTGTGACTGTAGAGGAATGTCATTTTTTTTTTGTGTCGGAGTATGGCACAGATGGCTGTCTTGAATCCTCTGAGTTGCAGTATCCCCAAATGAAGTTTTGAGCACGTTTAGTAGTTTGGGGGATTACTATTGAGCCTTTTAGCCACAGTACGCTGGATCAAATTCATGTCAGACCGCTGATGGTCCAGAGTAGTTGCCATCTGCTGTCCTCATTTGATATAAACTGACCTGGCTTTGTCAATTGTGTTTTACCCATGGGCTGTGCGTGTCTGTGTGTCGCATCCTCAGGTACCGCAGGCTGGAGGTGAGTTCATGCCCTTGCTGATTATCTCAGCACAAGGCTGCCTTAGGCCGGGAAAGCCATCCATAGCTCAGAGAAATGCTGCTGCTGCTCTTGTTCTCTGCATAAACTTAGTGGAGACAAAGTTTTTTAAAGCAGATTGCAGTAGAGAGAGATCCAGTACTTTGAAAAGAAAGAAACTGCTGCCTATAAAGCTACTCAGGTCCTTAGCAGATGTTTCTAAGGCTTGCTTAGCATTAGAAGATGAGCTGGTGCCAGGTGCAGCATCAGGCTCTTTAAGCCAAAGCTTAAAGATTACCCATTTTGTTTGTGGCATGACAAGACATTACCATAGGTCATACATGCCAAGTTACATGTAAAAATTACTACATTCAATATGGATTATGAAGGTGTTTTATCAGGAAGGATAGATCATGTGTTGGTGCTCTAGCCAACCTGAGTGTTTTTGTAGTCAGCTGCACATTGGTTGCTTGCACCAGGATGTTAAAAAAAAAAAAATAGGCAAATAAGTATAATGCTAAGATTTGCATTATAAGATAGAGAGAATCCCATGCCTAAGTCCTATCCTGCTGACACTGCTAGGTGCCCAAGGGCATGACATGCACATCCCTTGGAGGGGCAGAACTGGAGAACAGCTGCATGTTTCTGTTTCTTTTGGCTCATGACTGTTTCTCATGATTATATAAATTGTATTAACTGTAGAGTCAGCCCAGTCCCTTTCTTTCTCCAAGGCGCATTGGCATGAACCCTCTTCACAGCCCTTGTTTTCAGTTTACTACCAAAAAATGTAGTTTCAGCAGTGGGTTGGCTCCCACACTTTGGGGGACCACAGCAGCACTTGCAGCTCTGTGTCTTCAGGGCAAAGCTCTGTGGCGGGTCGGAGGCAGCAGGGTCCGCGGCCAGCCCGAGGAAGCTCCTCCGCACGGAGCCGTGCGGCCAGGTCACCCCCGGCGCGGGCGGGCAGGGGCTCCCAGCGCGGGAGCTGCAGCCTCCCAGCGCCAGGCGGGGGAATGGGCAGGGAGCGAGCCCGGCACAGCCGGCCCCTCTCCACCCCGGCGCTTCCAGTCCTGCCTGGCTAAAGGCTCCATTTATTCCCCTACAAAGAGGCAGCGGGGAGGACAGAGCTTACCAGAATGGGAAATGACAGGGCAAGGGGTGCAGGAAAAGCAGAAAGTAGCCTTTTTTCAGACATCGTAGCAAAAGAGGATGTGTCAGGACGCTGGTGGGAAGTCAAAGGGTTTCCTCCAACCTGCCCAAGATTCTCATTCAAACTGCAGAGGAAAAAGCAAATCTCAGAGATAATAAAGTGCCACAGGGAATAGCCTGGCTGGTTATTTAATCCATGATGATTTCAGCAAAGAAAAAGCAATTATTTCACCAGCATATCTGGAATAATTTACAGTGTTATCTAGCCTGTGAAGTCAGAAATATGCAGTGAACAAAAATGCCATAAAACAACAAAGCCAAGCTCTAAACTTTCAGTCTTTATTTAGTCTCCTTAAGATAACATATTAATTTATAAGAAGGGCCCTGCTACCAAGCCTGCCACTTTTGACCCCCTTGCAAGGCCAGGGAGGATAGATGGAAGGATATAAGCCAGAAGGTTTTATTAGCAGCCTCTAGACAAGTTTACTAGAGGCATCAGTGACTTTTGATCTCCTCTATATTTCTGTTGACTCTAGCAAATGCAAGCATCCATTGATCAACCCAGTCCTCCTGCACAGCTAGTTGATTTTGCCATGCTGCACTGTTGGAGTGATTTAATGCTCTGTTTTCATTTGGCAGGTTTGCAAGACAATCCTTGGGTGTGTGACTGCAGTCTATACGAGATGGTCCATTTCTTAAATTTCCAGTCGCCTAACATAGCGTTTATAGAGCCCAGGCTGAAGTGCTCCACGCCCCGGAGTCTTGCAGGCATCGCCTTCAGCCAGGTGGAGCTGAGGAAGTGTCAAAGCCCGGTTGTACATACGTCTGTAGCCAAAGTGAAGACCATCCTGGGCAGCACCGTCTTGCTGCGATGTGGAACAACAGGAGTGCCCATTCCCGAGCTCAGCTGGAGACGGGCTGACGGAGCTCAGCTCAATGGCACAGGTAGGTTTGCCTTAACTTCTGCTGTCATGTTGACCGAGTGAGACCTGTACATGTATTTCCTGTTCACTGTACAGCACATGGGAGCTTCCAAAAATAATTAAAAAAAGGATAATAGATCCTTCTCACTGAAAAGAGACCAAAAACATGGTGCGAAAATAAGATTGTAATTCACTATAGTATTGTGATTTTTTTCCAGTCTATGAAATTACTCATATATTGACCTAAATGTCATCAGATAAATATAGTTGAACTGTCACATGGAAGAGTTGTTTTAGTTTTGTCTCACAAAGGCACAGACATATTAAAAGAGAAAAAAGCCACTGAACTGCCAAAGGATACAACACGAGTGGAAAATGCTATGAGTCCATTAAATGAATCATTTTTGTTAGACTGACAAACTCTTTTGGGAAATATTCTGGAAGAAAAAAGTGCTGACCAGCTCCCTATCTTGTGCTTTCCGCTCTTGTGGTGGAAGCCTTCAAATACTACTGTCTTTGTGACCGGTTGTATTTTCATTTCCGCTCACAAGACTGACAAAGAACAAAATTGCAAAGTTAGTTAGTCCTTCAGTACATGAGTTGCTTAGGGAAGAAATCTTTGCTCTATTCAAGTCAGCCACCTGAGTTGACTTTTTGCCCTAGAGATCTTAGCTCAGGATATGATATCTCAGTCCCGAAATGTTACAGTCCCATAGGTCCAATCCTGACTTTCACAGAAGGTGTAAACCCACCTCATAGATGGTTGGGTCTTCAAAGGGCTGCTGGGTTCCTCGGTACAGCAAAAACAGAGGAGAGAGGGTTTTTCTTTCACAGCAGTGGAACCACTTGTAATAAACATTTTGGGGGCATGACGCGTGGATGCAGTGGAGCATCTCCTTCTAATGAAAATGTATCCCATTTTCTGCAATGATATCTTCTAGACTTGAAAGTGAGACACAGAAAATAAATCAGAGAAAGCTTTCCTCAAAGCATTTGTTGAGTTTACTTTGAGCTACAGTCAGGATTGATGTATTTTGTGCCCCATTAAATCTGGCTTTAGTACTTTTCAGTAAAAAGTCAGTAAAAAGTTGCTTGAAAATATACATGTTTTCTCAGCAACAGCAGCTTCTGTACAGGTGCTCTAATGCAACTCTTTGAAATGGTGCTGTTCTGGGTAGAAAGAAGTGAGAAACAGTGCACAGTCTGCATATAAAAGGATAGTACCACAGGAAGACTGAGAGACTTTTTTTTTTTTAATATTCCTGTTCAAATAATAATTGTACTCAAAAGATAACATTTTCTGCTCTTGTATCTCACTTCCATTAAAACGAGTCCTGATTCATAACTTGAACTTGACCTCACTCAGGTTCTGGGGAAGTTTGCATCCTATTTTATCTTTGCCTTTCAGGCTTCTCCCTGGTTTACCTTTCAATAGGAAAGGGCAGAGGTGGTATGTGCTCATCCAAAGGAGGCTGGTTAAATAAAGAAGACATTCTCTTCTGCATAATCCCATCTCTTTAAAACTTTCCCTCCGCACACACACACACAAATAGAAAATAGAAAAAGGCAAAAATAAAGCTTGCTTTAGTCTCCTGGCAACCAGGAGAGAAAAATCAACATTCAACTGTGTGCATATTGCTCAATGGAGCTATCTAATTTTGTAAGAGGTCACACTTCCATGTATTTGGCTTGATATAAACACCAGCCATACTTTCGGATTAAAAAGGAACTGTTTTTCAGCCACTTTTCTCCTTATATTCCACATGTGATTTTTAGGGGCTTTTCCGCATATGATTCACATTCTCCACTGTTTTTTTTTTCTTCTGTGATAAAGTGCATTTATGGTTCACCTAGGCTGCGTTACCTCTCATTCTCTTCACTGTTTTACATATTGTAGTTATATAAAAGTTTATGAACTTTTTTTTTCCTTGAAAATAGAAGGAAGTCTTCTGTTTGTTTTCAGTCTGTATGTCTGTTTGAAGGATGAAAAAGTATGAGATACTTCACAACCATTGGCTTCAAAGCAGTGTAAATTGCAGCATACCTTGATTTCAGGGTTGATGTCCTTTCCTTGGGTTTACTTTGATTTTGTAACCTACTTACTGATAAAAAGGAAATAGTGATTGTGCTATATCAGGCAGATACCTGGCTGATTGAATCTTAATATTTAAAGAAGAATGCTATTAATTGTTGATTGTCTTTTTATTTTGCACTTTTCCTTACTCGCAGTTCACCAAGAAATTTCTAGTGATGGGATGAGTTGGTCTATTCTGGGCTTGCCTGTGGTCTCCTATCTTGATTCTGGCGAGTACATCTGTAAAGCAAAGAATTTCCTGGGGGCCACAGAGGCGTTCATCTCCCTCATCATCACGGATTCGGAGAGCACGGATGACCCCAGCTCTAACGGCAAAGGTGTTTGGAGTGCAAAGGCGAACGGGATGGAGGCGGCTGCCTACAATGACAAGCTAGTGGCTAGGTACGTTATCACCACCTCCACTGTACCTACCCTGGGAGCCAGAGCAGGCTCCGAAGAGAATCTTGTCCTCCAAAATGTGGTACAGAACGACAACTCACAAAGCCTCCTGGTGAGTCCACCTACCGGTCAGCAGGAGCCAGAGCGAATTGTGAGGTCGGTGAGGGTGATAGGGGACACCGACCAAAGTGTTACCCTGGCCTGGAAGGCGCCTCTGGCAAAGAACACGACAGTATTCAGTGTCCTCTATGCTATTTTTGGAGAGAGAGACATGCGGCGGATCAACGTGGAACCAGGGAAGACCAAGGTCACCATTTACGGGCTGCTGCCAAAGACCAAGTACATCATGTGTGTCTGTGTGAAAGGGCTGATCCCCAGGAAGGAGCAATGCATCATATTTTCCACAGACGAAGTTGCCAGCGCAGGGGGAACCCAGAAGCTCATCAATGTGGTTGTGATCAGCGTGGCCTGCGTCATCGCTCTTCCTCTCACTCTGGTGGTCTGCTGCGGAGCACTGAAAAGGCGCTTCAAAAAGTGCCTCGTGCGGAAACCCAAGGAAATTCAGGACTCCTATGTCACCTTTGAAAGCCTGTCACCCGGGGCCAAGGCGAAAGGGGTCGAAGGAGAATACTTGACTAGACATACCCCAGATGAGTCTAACAGGCTGCTGTCTGCCCGCTCCAGTGTGGACTCAGAAGCAATACCAAAGATAGAGGGGCAACCTAATGAATATTTTTGCTGACTGTAGCAAGAGTAGTTTTCAGCTTGTTAGATGTGAAACACATGTGGCTCTATATGTGACTGTTCTACAGACCTAACGTTGCAGGCTCTCATGTCAGTGCTAATGTCTCCTGACATGCTCTGGAGGAGGGTGCAAGAAGCTGATGGCACCCAAGCTTACAGGAACATATTGGGATTTGCTGTTTTGTACCTGATCAAAACCTTCTGTGATAACATCCGCGTTCTCCTGGATGACTCTTCATTTTGCAAAATAAGGTGTGCACACTGAGTGTGAGAACAATAAGCAACATTTTTGAGTGCATGATATCTAGTGTTGTTTACTATCTGCTCTGCAGTATGCTAAGTATTTTATTCTCAGACTTTTTGAAGTTCTTTAGGTTGACAGCCTGGAGAGCATTTCATAATTTTAATATAAGTGTATCTACAAATGTGAAGATTGATAGTCCTATCTGGTACACCCACCATCTTTACATGATACATGCAGCTTGATGCCTAATAGATCACTAAATGCAGATATACAGCAAGCCTTTATATTATGTCCAACAAAATAACAGCTTTATGCTCTGAGTTCAGAGAAATGTGCAAAGATACAAATCAAGAGACAAAAAAACCCCCATCCCCTCCTTAGAATACATACCAGGGAGTGTTTGTGAGGACACTTTGGCCCTAACCAGGCTTTCTTTTTGTTGTGACTTGAATGGCTGTATCCCCAGCTCCTCCAATGTCAGGCCTAGCTGTCATTTGCTGCAGTGCTGTAACCGGTAGAGCATGTTTCGTTTTGGTTGTGCTAGTTAAAACCACCCAGTAGCCTGTTCTGAGTGTGTGGGTGTTACAATGGTTGTAACCACATTGGACAAGTTGCATTAGACCGCTCAGAAACAAATTCCCAGAGCAGCCCCATCATGGCTGCCAGCCCTCCTGATGAAACCAGTAGTGAAGACAAAAGAGCCCTTTGGCTGCTTGTGCTCTGGACACCAAAATGCCTGTGCTCCGTGCAGAGCTGATGCTGGTGATGCAGCGGTAAGGCCTTTACCTGATTAGACTTCAGCCTACAGCAGCCACTGGTGGCATAGTCTCAGTGCTCAAGGATGGATATCAAGCATTTTGCAAGTTCAAGAACCCTAAAAATCTGTCCTATATTGAGCTAAAAGTACTTTCATAACCAGGATAACCTGATCAGTTTAAAGTCCTGCACATCTACTGAAATTTGGATGTGAGTGCTTGTCATGAAGCACTTCTCAGTTGTGTAAATTTCCACTCCATCTTCTATGTAGGAATGCTGTATTTGATCATTTTCTCTTTGTAATAAATATGTTCAGGAAGAAAATAGACATATTCTGCCAAACGTTGAACAGGAGAATCCAGCCACATTGTAATGATAACTGATGAGGTCCTTTTGAACTATTTTGAAATGTGTATTTGTAAATGTGTCTATATGCATAGGATCTACATGCATATTCTGGATGTGTATGTACAATGTGAGTTAAGAAAATATGCCATCTGGAATGGATCCCTGCACAGATTTTCCAAGTCCTCCTTGTCCGGAAAGATTTCAGTTATGTCAGGTTACTTGGTCTGATGGAAAAAAAAAATCATTCCATCTCAGCCTAGCTACCAGCTACCTGGGGTACATAATAATAGTTTCTGTCTGCATTCCCTGTGTTCCTTACGTTAATGATAAGGGAATTCTCCTGTGCTGGAATAATTTGTCAATGCCTGTATATAATAATTCAATCCTGCTTCCCTCAGTGGACTGCATAGATTGCTAGGTGTACAAATAACATTTTGCTGTATGCTGTGTTTTAACCCAATAGATTACCTGATGATGTATATAACATGTGATAGCTCTTTTATTTATTTATACAATTGCATTTCCTGTGGTGATATTTGGTGTTTGTTCCCCCCAGTAGCGGCCGGGCGCTGCTCGGTGCTTCTGAGGAGGGGAGAGGAACGCGCCTCCCTGTCACGCTCACGAGTGGGCAAAGTCTTACAAACTTTACGGAATACTTTTGCACTTTGAATAAATAGTGTTCCCAAATAAAATGCATGCATTTTTTTTAATTTCCTGTTGTGACACTCATGCACTCACAGAAGAAGCAAAAAGTTGTAGCATCTGAACTGCCGCTACTGCTTAAAAGCAACTTCTCTGCTGGAGTAATGGGATGGGAAATGTGAGGCTCTGGGTTAGATTTAAAAAGGAAGATAAATACTTTTTTCTTTTATGCTTTTTTAATCTTCCTTATCTTTCTTTCTTTTCTTCCTTCTCTTGTTTTTCTTTTTCCTTCTTTCTTCTTTTTGCTTTTGTCTTTTGTCCTTTCTCTTCTCTTTTTTCTTCCTTCTTTTCTCTTTTCCTTTCCTTTTTTCTTTTTCTTCTTTTTTCTTTCTTTTTTTTTCTATTTTCTCCTTTTTCAGTCCCTTTTCTTTTTCTGTCCCTTTTATTCGCTTCTTTTTTACTATTCCTTTTTGGGTGTTTTTTCTTTTTCTTTTCACTTATTCTTCTTTCTTTTTTTCTCTTTTCTCTTTTCCCCTATATTTGACTTCTTTCTTAATTTACTTGACTCTCCTTTTTTTCCCTCTTTTTTTCTTTTTTCTCTTTTTTTTCCTCTTTTCTCTTTTTCCTTTTTTTCTCTCTTTTTTCTCCTTTTTTTTTTCTTTTTTTTCCTCTTTCTTTTTTTTCCCTTTCATCCTTTTTTACCTTAGGAAAGTTAGGCACCTACTTCAACAGGGTTAGGCAAGCTTTGCATAAGACATTTGAATGAATCAGGCTTTAGAGTTCAGGCAGGAAAAAATATTTTCTTACTCATTTAAAGTCAATTCTGCACACCAATGTGCTCTAGGAACCAAAATCAAATTTTTGAAATCTTGAACATCTTTTGAAATTACTGTATTTGCAGCCCTATTTTTGTTTCTCTTTCTCGTTTGATACTTGGTTACCTTAGTTTTTCTTTCTGCTTGTATAATATTTTATCTGTTAATAAGCCCTTTTTTGTAAGATTTTGAGCAATTTATTGCCTTATCAGGTTTATTTCAAATGTGTTGCACTACTTAAAAAATACATGTTTTTGAAGGTGTTGGGGGCACACTATTCCTTACTTTCTCACTTTAAAAACCACTTTTCCAGATCTTCTCACGCAAGGTTTGAACCCCTTTAAATACACTCCGGAATGTAGGTGCTGTCAGCCCGTGAGCAGGAGCTTGTGAGCAGGACTGTGAGCAGGACCAGGGCCACCTCCGTGGCCGCTCATGGAGAGGGGAAGGGCTGGGGAAAACGCCTCCTGCCACAGGGGCTTCTGCTACTGGGAAAGCCAGATCAGTCTGAAATGGAAAAATTAAGGCTCCGTTGTTAAAAAAGAAGGTAGTAGTGTTTTAAAAATGCATCCAAACAGCCTTCTGAACTGTGCTGATCTCGTTTTAAAGTTATGTGTATAAAACAAATGCCATAGATGCAAACTGTTGTCTAGACTGATAAACACTTCATGACCAAACATGATTTAAATGTGTTGGAGGGGCTGTAATGTTGTTAAATATGGTTACTGTAATATTTATTTCTTTCTACAGAGAGACTGGTCTAAAAGGTCTTTAAATTACTGGAAAATGCAGGACACAAAAGTGTCCATATGCGTATGTATAAAAACCCATGAAAAAAAATCAGAGGAACTGAAAAATGTCGAGAAATGAGATTAAAACATTTTTCAATATATTTTCAAAAATGAATTGATATTAAAGAAGGTTTTTAAAAGTATTCAAATAGTAAAGTAAAACCTAAAGGTTAAAAAGCCCCTGAAACCTTGACATCAAAGTGCCTCAGTATCAACAGGGAATAGCTAGGAAGCTTCAGGATGTCATTAAACATCATTCAGTGCTAAAATAACTTTCCTCAGTGGGAGCTGCACCAGCTTCAAAGTCTATGAGAACAAAATGCAGATTGTTGCCCAGAAGAGAGGAAAAGAATTGCACTTGATTTATTTTAACTCAAAGGAAAAAAAATAAATTATTAACAAAAGTCAAACTGTTGAGAGCTAAGTGCATGGGGCGCAGGGGTGGGAGACAGCTGCGTGCTGAGCAGGAGGCTGTTGTGCCCCATCCAGGTTAGCGTTACTGGTGGGTGTCCCCTGGCCTTGACGTGGCCGATTGCGTGGTCCAGAGCTGGGCCCAGGGCCCCGAGAGCAGCGGTGAGAGGAGAGTCCTGCGGGCCTTGCTCCAGCCTGGGCGGGAGGCCGGGAGCAGCGGCCCTTGCCAGAGCATCGGAGACGGCGCCTGCTCCCGGCCCCGCGTCTGCAGGAGCTGCGGATGGAGCCAGGGCTGCGCGTCGCGGCCTCACGTGGCGGCGCCTCACTCGTGGCAGCCCTGCCCCGTGCGGCCGGGCTCCAACCACGGCAAACGCGCGGGCCCTTGGGCGCCAGCGCCCGCAGAGCTGAGCGCTCGGAAGACATCTGTGCGTGGGCCTTTGTGGGGAAAGCTTGGGTTCCCTTCACGTCACGCTTTTCCGAGTGTTGGCTTTGTGAGCAACTTCCAAGCGCATTGTCATGCTTCAAGTCTTGGTGGTGACAGCGTTTTGCATCACCCACTGTCATTCCCTGCGGTGTTTCCTGGATAAGTTATGGCCTCCGCAGCTATTCTTTCCTTTTCACTTCAGCCTGTTCTTCATCAAAGCTGCTTTTTGAGTCCTGCACTGATTGGTGTCTCAACTATCAGGCCCTACTCCAGGTTTCACCTCATTTAGCCTCCAGAGCAGGGATTTCAGATGGTGATAGCCCTGGTGTGTGGGCTTTTAATCTCAATTACCAGCCTGAATCTGATTTCCTAGAGCCCTGTGTGCTTGTCACTTGCATCGCTTGCCATTGCTGGGCGCACGCGGTGTCCTGCTCTCTCTCGGCGTCTGCTTTGGCAGTAAGTGAGGTCTTTTAAATTCCACTTCTAGTACATTAGTGGACAATATCTCAATGGAAATTTATTTTGTCAGCTTGGGTTTTAGACAGCTTGTTCTGCATTTTGGCTTCCACCAGCATGCCACATGACATTAAAAAGCAGCTGAAGTGAGTGGACATCTGCTGTCACAAAGTGACCGTTAAATTTACAAGCAGACATAAACTGGACTGAATTAAAGAGACAACAAACCCCAGTCCTATAGGTGTGGAGTGTAACTAGCAACGCTGTAGCTAGTGCTGTTTGGGGGACTAAGTTTCTCTTTCTTTTCAGACTCTCTACCCACAAATTCATCTGATTTAGATATGTAATTCAGCATTAATTTCTCGGGTTAACACTGAATCTTCTGAATACATATGGGATTTTGGAACATTTTGAAAAATGGCCTGTGAACGAACATCCGATAAACCGGCAAATCCCCTCAAAAAGAAAGCCTTCCATTAGTTTGCATTCTGTCAATAAATCCATTAGTACGTAGTGATACTCTGCTCTTTTCCAAGAAAGACTTTTTGAACACTCTTGAACGCTTTTTGGAGTCTCACTCCAGGTCTTGTAGGAGGGATGCGAATGGCTGGAGACCTGTCCTACAAATCCTGGCCTACTGCTTGTGCCCTGGAGGCAATCAAGAAATGTCCCCAGTGGCGGCCCCACCAGCTCACGTTGCTGATGACCCTGCTGCTGCTGAAATAGAAGCACTCGCTGATTTAGGAGCCCCAGGCACCCGCCTACGTCTTCGGTAATTACACTGGCCGTGTTATTGCCCCGTGCCTGGAAGCCATGGTTAGAGCTAAGCTGTCACTGGGATGCTATAAATATTTTTCTATCCTGGTCCTGTAGGTTAGAGGTTAAGTAGGTTCAAGCTAATCTTGATTTGTGACCCAGCTTCACACTTATTGGCAGTGAGGTTAAGCCCATTTTCCGATGGTGTGATGCCTTCGGCAAGCTGTAATAAAGCCCATGCACACTAGATGGCCGCAGGAGAACACTCTGTCACCAGAAATTGTAAATGAAAATTGGTATTTCTAAGGAGGAAAAAAGCAAAAAGGGTATTTCCAAGTCCTCCTAATGAAACTAGAGGTTTAAACTGAGTTTTTCAAGTGGCTAAAGGGCATTAGGCACACATTTTACAGCAGAATCCAGAGAACTGAAAAGAATGACATACCCCTCCCTATTTGGTATTTAAACCATAGATATGAACATATTTCATTTCCTAGAGAAGTCCAAACACAGAACTGGATACAACTGTGCCGGTTTTGTTTTTCTTGTTGTGTTTTTTGTACCACTGTGTGAGACTGGGGATAGCTATCAGGGATTTGTTTTAGGAGAAATGTCTTCTCAACTGTGTTGACTAAGATTCAGGAGTAGATTTCTTGCTCACCATACACCACTGCTGTGGTCGTGTTTTGGGGACTGACAATGAAATAGGGCATGGTGAAAAGTCAAATTACAGCGATGAATTCTGGCCCTTAGTGTGTTTTGCTGCTTTTATGAATGCCATGAAAACATTGAAGCTTTAAAAAAAATAGCATGTAATAGTGCTAACTACTTGTGTATGCTTGGGAACAGAAGCGCATTTGGCTCCAGAGGCCTGGTGAGATTTCCTTTCAGTATTACCATCCAAATGAATACTGTCATCAAAACCTCCATGGCTAGAGAACAAATGCTAAGAGTGGTCCCAGAGGTGATTTTTAGCACTCTGGCACAGGCTATGAACCATATTACATGTCTTCTTTAGGGTCTGGTCCCTGGCAGGATTTATTTCTGTGTCAAGGAAGATTACAGCTAATAGGATTTGTTCCTTGGAGGCTGTGGGCATGTTTGGTGCAAACCCTGCACAGTGCTTTCTTAAAGGAGAATATGGACCCTTTTCTTCACATCCTTCTTCTTCTGTCCTTTCTCAAGATAAACCCATCGCTATCGTCTTGCGTCACAGGATGCTCTTGTTCTGCAGACAGTTTTGGAAGGTAAGAAAGCTAGATACCTAAACCTAGCATCAATGAAGCCCCTCGGAAATTCCCCATATAGCTGCACTGCTGTTATGAGAACTAAAGCCAAGCAGATGGCTGCATAGTATGCTGCCTCTAATACCTGCGTATTATAAGCTTGAGCGTATACTAAGATTTCTCAGATATGGAGTTGCATATGTACCAATTCTTATGCAATAATTGCATTCTTTGTAGGAAAATGGGTGTAAAATCAAGCCAACGGTTGTACTGGTTATGAATGCCCTATATGTAGCCGGTTGAACTGTACAGAGCACTGGTTTGTTAGTCACAAACACAGTGTGTGACCTGGTGAATTTTCTTGTTTCCTCTTCAGGAGTTTACTCTGCATGTCTGCGCTGCTGACAAAGATCCCTGAAAATATCCCTCAAGACATCAGAAAAATTAGGATAGAAAACTCTCACCTAACAGAATTGCCTCGCGGTTCGTTTTCAAATGTCAGTGCCTTGGAGTACCTTTGGCTCAATTTTAACAACATCACGGTTATGCACCTGAAGAGCCTAGAAGATCTGCAGGCCTTGAAGGAGCTGCGGTTGCAAGGGAACAAATTAAGCTCAGTGCCATGGACAGCATTTCAAGACACCCCGGCTCTGAAAATCCTGGATCTAAAGCACAACCGGCTGGATGTCCTTCCTGAACATGCGCTCAGGTATCTGCCCAACCTGACCTATTTAGATCTATCATCAAATCAGCTTACTGTTATTTCCAGGGATGTCTTCTCCAGCTGGCCGGTCTACCAGAGGAGCCAGCGGGCAGAAGGGAGCCTGGACCATACTGCCAATGCTGTCCTGGCCCTTCACGGCAACCCGTGGATTTGTGACTGTCGCCTGAGGGGATTTGTCCAGTTTATCAAATCCGTTGGTCCACCTATTATTCTGATGAATTCTTACTTAACTTGTTCAAGTCCAAAATTCAGGGAGGGCAAGTTTTTCCATGAAGTGGAGCTCAACAGCTGCATGAAGCCACTCACCTCAGCCCTTGACACCAACCTGACAGTCCCAGTGGGTCTGAACGTCACCTTGACCTGCTATGTGCAAGCCAGCCCTTCCCCAGCCGTCTGGTGGACCTATGCACACAAACTTCTAAGGGCATTTAATGGTAAGCACAGACATTTTTTTTCATTTAGGCTTTGCTGTTGAGAATATGCGGCCTTCAGGCCAGCTGGTCAGCCTGTGTGTTGAATGGCAGGTTTGAGTGTGACAACATCCCAAACAACGGTTACCTCACTGCCCTCTGGGCAGCTCCCTGACTGGAGCTCCTCGAGGAGCTCAGGCAAAGGAGAAAAAGAGCAGGGCCTCATTTTCATACAGCTGCGAGGAGATTTATTTTATTCATAGATCTTCCGGGATGCTACTTGATGTGAGAACTATCAGAACACCTCAATCATATATGTGTGTGTCTGTGTGCTATAATAAATATATAGTTATATATTTCTGTGTGGGGGTACATTGCTATGTGTATCCGGCTGTAGTTATGTCTTGCATAAATACAAATGATTATGTGCAAATACATACATGCATATATGTGTATAAACATATATACATGCATATATTTATACAATACATTCACATATTCACACACATACACAAAATTAAACACAGAAATACACATACACATGAAAACATATACACACACTCATATGCACCACATGCACAGACATATACACACACTCCTATTCACATGTACACACACATAAAACACACATTCACCCCCACATTGGCACACAAAAACACGCATTCACAACCACAAGGATACATACGTATACGCAAAATATACACTCATACACACATATATACACATACATGCCTTTGCACACTTACACGCATATACACACATAAAAAACACATACACACATCACCCACATCTACACAGACACAAGTTCACATACATTTACACACACTGCCACAAACATCCACCCATACACAGATGCACACTCATACACATACACTCCTACGCACACATACACACATGGTACACATAGACATACACACACGCATTCACATATACACTGACCTCTACACACATGCACACCCATACACATACACACACATACACCCACACATATTCCCATACACACACATCTATACAAAAAAGACACATGCACACATACATTTACATGCACACCCACAAACATGCACACATACACATGAATGCACATTCATGTACACACATGCACACAGCGACATGTACACACACATACTGCTCCGCACACACACCAGAAAACACATACATGTACACACATATGTCTACACACAAAAACCCAAACACATGCATATATACACATCCATCCAGAAAAATACACACAAATATATACACAAATGCACACACATATACACCTACAGGCACACTCCTACTCACACAAATATTACACATACACAGACGTCTACACACATGCACATATACATTTGAACACCCTTAAACACACCACAAACATGCATTATATATACTATTATATACACACATATTCACATATGCAACCACATCTATACAAGAAAACCGACATATGCACACATACATTTACACGCACACCCCAAAATATACACATATACACCCAAAGGCACATTCATACACACACACGCACAGAGCCATAAACACACACGTGCTCCTACACACGCATGCACACACATATAGTACACACACCTAAAACCACAGACATACACACACACACACACGCACAAAATACACACATAACCTACACACACATAAATGCACAGACATAAGCAAATACACACACAAGCACATGCCCACACACCTCAAAAATATATGCACACACACTCCTATGCACACACATGTAATATACATATCCATACACATGCACATATACCCCCCCCCCACATTTACAAGTAAAAACATCCATGCACACATACATACAAATATGCACACAAATACATGCCCACATGCACACTCATATTCCATGCACAATCACATACACACACATAAATACATGCATACATATACACATGCACGTTAATACACACACGTACATATGCACACACACACACTCCTACACATACATATAATACACACTTAAAAATCCATGCACGCACACATTCACATACACACACGAAATCACACTCATAAACACACACACTCCTATTCACACATATACACATATAATGCATACATATAAAAACACAGACACACATACATCTGTACACATGTAGATGTGCACACACATCAACATATAAAAACATGCACATGCACACCCAAAAATATATGCATACTCAAAATGCACACAAACACACAGAGGCACGGGCACACACATACACACTCCTACGCACACATACACACATTAATGCATGGAAATACAAATATTCACAAAAATCATGTACACACACCCACAAACATACACACCTACATATACTCAAATTACACACAAATGCACATACACAGGCATATACACACTCTTATGCACACATAATGCACAGACATATATCCACACACAGACACATGTCCACACACCCACAAACATACGCACATGCATATGCACATGTCTACACACAAAAACCCAAACACATGCATATATACACATCCATCCAGAAAAATACACACAAATATATACACAAATGCACACACATATACACCTACAGGCACACAAATGCACCCACACAGACATGCACACACACACAAACTCTCCTACTCACACATGATGCACATACATGGAGACATAGACATATACACACACATATTCACATATACACTGATATCTGCACACACACATTCACACAGATATATACACACCTATATGCACACAAAACCACACACATATTCATGCATCTATACACCCACATCTATACAAAAAACAGACATATGCACACATACATTTAGATGCACACCCACATACACACATGAACCTACATTCATACACACACATATGCATACACAGAGACATACACACACACACACACACACACACACACACAAAATACACGCACCTAAAAAAATACACATGAACATGCACACACAAAAACACAAGCAAATGCACATATACATGCCTACCCACAAACATACACGCACATTTACCACACACAAAAAAATGCAGACATACACATATAGACACACATTTACACAGAAAACTACATTTACACACACACATACATATACACACCAATGCACACATACACCTATTCATACATATATATACCCACATCTATACAAAAAAACCCCACAAACATATGCACACATATATTTACATGTATATCCGCAAACATACACATATACGCACAAGCACACACAAAAACACAGCCACATGGTCACATATATTCAAACAACCACAAACATCCACACACACACGCATATGATACACATACATACAAATATGCACACATAGCCATATACATATGCACATAGTCTCATAAACTGATATCTACACACAGAAACACAAACACATGCATGCCTACATATACACACACCCACAAACACATGTTGTGTATGCTCCTCTAGCTGGAGGCCTGTAGCTAGCGGGGTCCCCCAGGGGTCAGTCCTTGACCCAGTCCTGTTCAACGTATTCCTCAATGACCTGCATGAAGGTACAGAGTGCTCCCTCAGCAAGTTTGCTGATGATACCAAACAGGGAGGAGTAGCCGATACCCCAGAGGGCTGCACTGCCATCCAGAAGGACCTTGACAGACTGGACAACTGGGTGGTGAAAAACCTCATGAAATTCAACAAGGCCAAGTGCAAGGTCCTGCACCTGGGGAGGAATAACCCCAGACACCAGTACAGGCTGGGGACTGACCTTCTGGAGAGCAGCTCTGCAGAGCGGGGCCTGGGTGTCATGGTGGACGACAAGTTGACCATGAGGCAGCAGTGTGCCCTCGTGGCCAAGAAGGCCAATGGAATCCTGGGATGCAGTAAGAAGAGCGTCTCCAGCAGGTCGAGGGAGGTGATCCTGCCCCTCTACTCAGCCCTGGTGAGGCCACATCTGGAGTACTGTGTCCAGTTCTGGGCTCCACAGTACAAGAGGGATGTGGAGCTGCTGGAGAGAGTCCAGCGCAGGGCTACAAGGATGATCAGGGGCCTGGAACATCTGCCCTATGAGGAGAGGCTGAGGGAGCTGGACCGGTTCAGCCTGGAGAAGAGAAGGCTGAGAGGGGATCTAATCAGTGTATATAAATACCTCAAGGGAGGGAGTGCAGAGGATGGTGCTGCCCTCTTTTCAGTGGTGGCCACTGGCAGAACTAGAGGTAATGGCCACAAACTGAAGCACCAAAAGTTCCACAGGAACTTAAGGAAAAGTTTCTTAACAGTGAGGGTGACAGAGCCCTGGAACAGGCTGCCCAGAGAGGTTGTGGAGTCTCCTTCTCTGGAGATCTTCAAAACCCGCTTGGACGCAGTCCTGTGCCACGTGCTCTAGGTGACCCTGCGTGTGCAGGGGGGGTTGGACTGGATGAGCTCTAAGGGTCCCTTCCAACCTTAAGTATTCTATGATATGTGTATACAAATATACACACAAACACATCCTCATAAACATCCCCCCCAAAAAACCCCACACATACACATCCATACAAAAAAAAAATACACATGCACATTTACAAGCACACCCACAAACATACCCAGAAAAGCACATTGATACACATCTACACACACAAACACATGCACGCACACATGCAACACATACTCACACATGCACACTCCTATGCACACACATAAAAACACAGTCATACACATATACATACATGCACACCCCCCCCCACAAACATCCACACACATACAGACACACATATAATACACACACATTCACATACCTACACAAAAAACAGATACATGCACATGCACACCCACAAACATGCACATTCATACACATATACACGCACTCCTGCACACACACACACACACACGCGCGCACAAGAAAACAGATATATATGTATACACACACACACACACGGACATTTACACACTCCTACGCACACGCAGAATCACAGAATGGTCGGAAGGGATCTCTAGAGATCATCTAGTTCTACCACCCCTGCTCCAGCAGGGACACCTAGAGCACGTGGCACAGGATCACAGCCAGGAGGGTTTTGAAGATCTCCAGAGAAGGAGACTCCACAGCCTCTCTGGGCAGCCTGTTCCAGGGCTCTGTCACGCTCATGGTAAAGCAGAAGTTCTTCCTCACATGGAGGTGGAGCTTCCTTTGTTTCAACTCACACCCGTTACCCCTTGTCCTATCACTGGTCATCATGGAAAAGAGCCTGGCCCCATCCTCCCAACATTCACCCCTCAGGTACATATACATATTGATCAGATCGTCTCTTTTCCAGGCTAAACAGGCCCAGCTCACTTCTTAGTCTTTCTTCATAAGATAGATGTCCAGTCCCTTTATCAGCTTCGAGACTCTAAGCTGGACCCTCTCTAAAAGCTCCACATCCCTCCTGTACCAGGAGCCCGAAACTGCACAAGGTACCCCAGGTGCAGCCTCACCACAGCTGCATATACACACACAAAAATGCATACAAACATACACCCACAAACATACATATACACACACTGGGTCCCCTAAAAACACACACAGGCATAGACAGGCACATGCACACTCGTACGCACATGTGCACACCTATAATACACATTAATGAACAGCCATGCATCTCTACATACACACATAAGTGCATGCACACACTCCTATGAACACATACACACATTAAAAAAAAAAAACATTCATATACCTATGCATAGACACCCATGCACATATAAATCCACACTGACACACAGAAACATGCATACATATGCACACCATGCTTATACACACACACAGATACAAACATATATACACACACACGTAGATATACAGACAGCTACACACCTGAACACATTCAGCGCACACAAATGTACACTCCTGTGCACACATATAGTACACATGCATTAATGCACAGACACGCATCCATACACACAAAAACACAGCTACAAGCACACACAGGCCTACGCACACATCTACATGCAGATGCTACACATACATGGAGACATACACATATGCACAGATATATACACACACAGCCACATATAAATCCACATGTATATGTCACATGCACACATATGTTTACACCCAAAAATATGCACACCGAGCCATATACACGCACATACTCCTGTGCATGCGCACGCACACACACAGTATACACACCTAAAACCATAAACACAAACATATATACACCCCCCCAAAAAAAAAAAAAAAAAAAAAAAAACCACAAGCACATATACACTCACACACAAATGCAGACATTAAAAACACACACCCTCAAACATTTGCACATACATAAATGCATGCCCAAATGCATACTGATGAGACTGTGTGTATATATATGTGGCTGAATGTGTGCATATCTGTGCATGTATGACTGTGCTTGTATGTATACACGTGTGCAGATGTCAGTGTATATGCGCGTGTGCATAAGCATACATTATGTATGTGTGTGCATTTGTGTGTATATATGTACATAATGCATGTGTCTTTTATATAGATTAGGATGTGTATGTGTGCATGTGTAGAGAGAGCTCTATATGTGCATGTTTGTGGAGTGTATGAGCGTGCATTTGTGTTTGCGTATAGGTAAGTGTGCATGTTTTGTGTGTAGATGTCACTGTATATGTGCATGCATATGTGAATATGTGGGTGTGGATGTGAGTAGAGGGTGTATGTGTGTTTGTAGCTATGTTTTTGTGCATAGATGCATGTGTACGTATTATATGTGTGTGCATATCTTTGAGTGTATTTGTGTATATGTGTGGGGGGGCATATATCTGTGTAGGACTATGTGTATATGTTGTTTGTGCATTAATGCGTGTGTATTATATGTATATGTAAGCGTGTCTATGTGCCTCTGTGTGTAGCTGTCAGTGTGTATGTCTCTATGTATGCATATTGTATATACACACACATATACAGATGGCCACATACACACATCATATATGCACACTCATAATCCCACACGCATATGTATGCACACCCAGCGACATACGCTTGTATATATACACACACACACATACACTATCTGCACACAAAAACGCACACTCATACGCACACATTCATATAATCACATACACTCACACATGTACACACCCACACACACATTTACACTCATAAACACACAAATGTTACCACACACTTATAGCCACCCATATATACACACACACACACACACACACACACATATGCACAAACATATGCACATAAATGTACACAGGTAGCGCCGCCCCCCCTCCCCCCAGTTGCCTGTGTTCACATGTACATAGGTGGGTATGGCTGTTCGTGTGGGGTTTTTTTGGTGTGCATGTGTGTGCTTACTTGTCTGTGCCTACGTGAAGTGTGGCCCTTGTGCTGGTTAAGTTATTTGGTGTTAAACAGGGTGCTGCTGCTTTTGGGTGGGCACACTGGGCCACAGCGCAGTGCTTTGGGGAGCTGGGGCGGCGGGTGGGTCTTGGTGGCGCTGACGCTCCCTGCCTGCTCTGCTGCAGTGTCCACGCAGCCAGTGGGTGAGGAGACGCTGCGCTCGGAGCTGCGCATCCCGGCCGCACGGCCCGCCGACGCCGGCAGCTACACCTGCACGGCCGCCAACTTCCTGGGCAACGCCTCGGCGGCCATCGCGCTGCGCGTCGGGGAGCCGCTGGCCGCGCCGACCGCCGTCCCGGCCGCCACGGCGGGGCCCGCGGCGCCCGGCAGCGCCGAGAGCGCTGCCCACGTGGAGGTGCGCATCGCCAAGCAGACGGTGTACGGCATCACGCTGGAGTGGCGCGCGGCCGCCGCCGAGGCCGGAGACACCTGGTACACCCTGCACCTGGGCCGCTACGACGCCGCCCGCAAGGACACAGTCTCCGTGGGCCCTGGGGTGCACACCTACAGCGTGGGCGACCTGCTGCCCGCCACCAAGTACGAGGTGTGCGTGGCTGTGCGTGACCAGGCACCCCGCAAGGGCCAGTGCGTCGTCTTCGTCACCGGCAGCGACGTCAGCCAGCTGGAGCAGCGGGAGAAGCTCATCCACATCGTGGTGATCATCTGCGCCATGGTGCTGGCGGTGCCCGCCGGCATGTACGCCTGCACCGCCGAGGCCCGGCCCGGCTGCCTGGCCCGCGGGCTGGCGCCCTGCCGCCGCGGCCGCCGCGGGGACCGGGCGCCGCGTGGCGGCCCCGACAGCAGCCTCGACAGCCTCCCCGGCGGCAGCGAGGAGGGGCTCTGCCGCCCCGGCTCCGGCAAGCGGCCCCGAGAGGAGACCGAGCGCCCTGGCAAGGCCCGGCCGGGCGCCAGGAACAGCGCTGACCTCTACTAGCCCGGCCGGCCACGGCACCACAGCGCCTGTCCCTCCGGCTCACGTCCTCAGCGGGACAGCGACAGGGCTCCTTTGTGTCATGTTTAAGCAGTCCCCTACCATTTACGGCTGCAAAATATTTTTCAAGGTTATGCAGATCATAAAAAATATTTTGCAGTAGGTAAGAATATTTCAAAGCACATTTTGTGGCGTGCACAGTTTCACAGTGACTGCTCCATACATATGTGTGCGTGTGTTCGTGTGTGTGTGTGTGTGTGCATGTTTTTTTTTTTTTTAAACTCATGGTCACTGAGTAAAAGAATCTCTTTCTCTCTAGAAAAAACAAAAACAGGAATTAAAAGCTAACCCCTGTGCAAGCAGCCGCCCTGCTCCCCGGGCAGCTCGCGCTCTCGGCCTCTCGCGTTGCAGCGTGACCAAAGCAGGAGGCCGAGGGCCGCACATCCTGGGCACCGGGTGCTGCTGCAGGCACCGACAAGTAGCCTGAGTAGGTGACGCCTCAGCTTTAGGAAGAGATGAAGCCTAACACGAGGTTTTGCTTTGTGGCAGTCTGGCTTGCTAGGTGTGTTTGGTGACATTAGATGTCCTTATTTATTTTTTGCTGTCTCTCGAGGCCTGCGTCTCCTTCCCCACGCACCCTGTGTCCCGACCTTTCTGCACAGCTCTCACCAAGCCACGTGTTTTGTCAGTGCTGACCTTCACTGCTGCTCTCTGCAGGAATCTGCAGTCTTGTTATTCTTAGTGCTAAAATAATAAACGACTGATTTTCAGAATATGCAGCTGCTCCTTTATTTCTCGCCTTGTGCAGTTCAGAAGTGCCCAGCAGCCCGACCATAGCGGTTTGTGTGCGCTGGCCTGGCAGGGCTCAGCAGGGGCATCCCCGGCCGCCGCTCGGCGCAGCACGGACGGGCTCCAGGTGCCCCAACTGCATCACCGTCCGCGTCGGCTCCCGGGGGCTGCAGAGGAGCCAGCGCCGGGCGTCTGCGCTGCTGCAACCCCACCACATAGCACCTCCTTGCCTCTGTAGGCACAAACGCAAGCTAAAAAATTTTTAAAAAAATCATAAAGCTGACTCATTAGAAACTGTATTGCTGGGTAAATTTTAATAAAGTCAATTAAATAAAACCTTCTTAAAAAAAAGTAAGCCCACTTTAAGCAGGTTAGCCTCTCCAGTTGCAACAGAACAACTTAGAAAAATGTAAAAAATTCAGTGGCCCCCTTACACTGCAGACCCCGATTTCAGAGTTGACAGTTTCAATGAGGAAGCCGGGTCAGGCCTCCTCGCAGGCAGGGCGAGCACAGGGGCAGGGCGAGCCCCACACCCCGGCCTGCAGCCGCCGACCTGGTCACGCCTCGGCCGTCGCATCCCCACGACAACGATCGTGCGCTGAAAGGCAGGAGATGGTAAACGACAGGCCCGGAGAGCATTAGCAGTGCAAAAAATAGATCCGTATCACACATATAATTGTAATTTGTACATGCAAATGTAAATCGCCATCTCAAGATAAGGTTTTTGTTCCCTTCTTTCCCGCCCTGGGGCTGCCTAGGGCTCCCGCCTGTTTAAAGCAACCAGAAGGTCATCACTGACAGCAGAAACACACTATGAGCACAAGCAACTTTTACAGATTTTTAAATTATTATTTATTTAAAAAATAAAGCAAAGTTGAAACACAGAGTAACTGGAAAAAGGTCTGACAACATAGGAATAAAACATCTTTATTCCCTCTTAAATATATCTCTAAGACTCTAAGCCTATAATTCCTCCTAAATCTCACCTAATTGACCAGTCCTTATAGGCTTTCCTCACTTGAGAGTGAACATTAAATACTGGCTTTGATACAACACCAGGAAAACAGTAGCACAGATTAACAACAACCTTTCGGTTCCTCAGGGAACATGGTACAAAACGGTTTGGACACAACCAGCGGCGGGAAGGTGCTTGGGCGAAGGACGGGCAGCGTCACCGCAGGTGCCTGCACTGGTCGGTCCGAGGAGGGGGACTCGGTGCTGGGCTGCCAGGGACAGCTGCCAACTCCCAGCAGAGAGGAGGGACGGGGCAGCAGCAGGAGCTGCTCGTCGGCGCAGACCAGCGCTCCACCAGCTGCGGCCGCGCGACCAGGAACATCCAGCGAGGCCTCGCGCGCCGCGACGCCCTCACCGCGGGCAGGGAACTGCTCCCCTTCAGCCCCATGAGGGCACCATGCGCTGTTCAAAATGTCTGTAAGGACGAATTTTATAGGTGCCTGCGTCCTCGCACACAGAAGTCCCCCTGTGCAGTCGTAAACTGAAGGAAGCTGGTCCAGGACACCCTCCAAAAATCATAGCTCCACAGCGCAACCAGCTGCCCCCTAAGCTGATGAAGTCACAGTGCAAATGAAGGGAGGCCAGGCTTGATAAGCACATATGTAATATACACCTTAAGGGGAAAGGATGACATCGGCTGGTGTGCCACGGCCTGTTCCTAACTCCTGCATCTGCCGGAGGCAACTGCGCCGCGCAGGGATGGTGCGAGGGCACCGGCAGCGCCACGAGCCTCCAGGCGAGCAGCGCGGGACAGGCCGGGAGGAGGCTGCTCCGACGGCCGCCGGGCGCGGGCAGGGGCAGGGTGCGCGTGGCCTGGCTGCAAGGCCAGAGGCCTGCGGGGAGCTGCTGCTCTGGCTGAGACGACAGCGAGAGGCAGCTCAAGAAGAGCCCTGGTGGCCCCTTGGATTAACCCAGCTCCCCGCAGAGCCCGGCGGGCCGCCAGCTCTGCCACCGCGCGGGGCCGGCCTGTGGGCGCTGCCCAGGCGGTGCTGCCGCCAAGGCAAGCCCCTGCTTGCTTCCACTTTCCAGCCAAAAAACAAGCTGATGTTTTAGCCCCCCTCCCTTCTGCAGCATGCCCAAGTGTCTAGAAGGCCCTCCCAGCCCGGGAGATGTCCCCAGAAATGAACGCGACTGTGCACGACTGTGGAGCAGACCCTGCAAGAAGGACACTCTGCCTCCAGCACCTTCTTACTGTCACATAACAGGGAAAAACTGGTCTGTGAGAATCCACCCCCTTCTTAACTCTTGTGTCATTCAGCCAGAAATGTTGAGAAGACAAGCTAGAATATTTTAAGGAAATCTCATCTTGTACTCGCCAGTCCCTGGAGCAAGGCAGGAGAGGTGATGAAATACCTTCCCAGCATCTCCTGCCAGGAGTGTTCAAAAACAAATAATCCTCCCAGACACTTCCCCAACCAACATATGCGAGTCTGCAGCACTTGTCTGTATTTTTCACTTACCACTTTTTCTCGCAGCTTTACCTCGCCTTCCCTGCTGCTTTAATCATGCCTCTCTCCCGCTGGCCTCCCCCTCGTTAGGGCTGCGGTGTGGGAAGGAGGCAGCATCACACAAGCGCCGTTGCTGAATTTCCACGCTTTCATCCTGCCCCAGTTGGGCTGTAAAGGACCGGGGTGGCCCTTCTACTCCCTTATTAGCAGGAATGTCTGGTGTCAAAGCGGAGAGCATCATGTCAACATACAAAACAAAAATCCAGCTAAAGCTGCAGGGAACAAGAGATTTCTCAGCGCCATCTCACCTCCAGGATTGTGGGGGCTGCAGTCGCGAGCATGTGGCCCTGCTGGCTGTTGCGTAGAACCCAGTGCATCTAGGACAACTGATACGAGCAACCCGCCAACGAGCTATTAATGCACAAAGAAGCGTGTCCATTCTGAGGGGAACCCCTGCATGGCCCTGATTCTCTCGCCACTGTCAGGCCAGCAGGGTGGTCACTGGAAGTGATCGGTTTTCAGGCACCTCAAATCCCTGGGCTGGACCAGGTGAAATCTGTCACCAGGAAGCATCCTGGCTGCAGGGCACCACTGTCCAAAAACCAGGGCTGCTAAACAGAGGCAACCTAAACCACCGGTCACTTTGGGATGCTCTGTGTGAAACCCCAGTAGTTAGGGCCCCAGTGACAGACACGGGGAGGACACACAACCTGCAGGAACTGCAGTCACGACAGGGCGCAGGCTGTAGCATCGGCCATGGTGGGACCATGACACGCAGTACATGCACAAGGTGAAGGGCGGTCATCACGGCGAGGAGCCACTCGCTGCTCGTTGGGTGTTGGACGAAATGGGGAAGACCACAGTACACACACACTCCCACGCAGCCACTGCTGGCCACGTCTCCTAGATGTGCTGGTCCCCGAGGGCCGCGTTCCTCTTCTCAAACTTGAGCTTGAGCTCGGAGACCAGGGCGCTGTGCGCGCCGCCGGGGCCCTTCCTCCTCAGCTGCTTGTTGATGAAGGTGGGGGTGAGGGAGCCGGAGACCGTGGGCACGCGCCACACGGGGGCGGCCGCCGGCACGGGCGGCGGCGGCGGGTGGGGGGCGGGCGGCGGCGGCGCCCCGGCCTGCACGTTGTTGTTGCTGTTCTCGTTCCGGGCGTCCTCCTCGACCATGAACTTCTCGGCGGTGTTGCTGGACCTCCTGAGCTTCAGCCACTCCATGCGGACCGTCCGGGGCGGGTGCACCTGCCTCTTTTTAATGATCCTCCTCACCGGCATGACTTTGTTGGACCGCTTATTGCGCCAGAACATGGCGGTGGAGATCATGACCGTTATCATCACCATGATGCCCATGACGCCAGCTAGCACCCCTAAGGCTTTCATGGGGTTATCTTTAGTTTGCATCAAAAAGGCGGCCATAGGCCCTTTGTGAAGAGTCTGTAAAAGAGTACAAAGAAAACACGTGACAACCTATGGGACAGACAGTGACCCAGAAATTTCATTTGTCCAAAATATGTAACAAGCAGGGTTGGCTAATAGAAGTTGCCTATAAAAAAAAGTGAGAGTCTCATCACCAATTTGGGTTTGGATAATTTAGATATAGCAGCAGCCTAGGCAAACATCACAGCACTGTCAGATGACTGTCAAACACGGCAACCTACAGGCGACTTACTGCCAAAATGCTGTGTATCACCACAGAATTTGCTTAACTTGCCCGAGCAAGGAAATAATTGGTGCTAGGATCTCCAGCTGCATTGTTATAATACATTTCAGAAATAATTTTCAAAGAACAATAGTGCTGAACCATTGGGTTGAAACAGAATCTTATGAATAGAAAATGATCCTTCAAAACCAGCTGCGGGTGATACAGCTATGCAGTGTATAGGACTGCTATTGAATATAGCACTGAAAGCATTTGGAAGAAACTTTGCTTTTTAAATTACATTGTACACACGAGGAGTTAGCAGGTGTGTGCTGCCTTCTGTTTTCAAGTACTCTTTTACAGACGTAACAATCTCTGTGAGGTAGGGGATGTGAGTAGAGCTGAAGAGCTTTGTTTGTATAATAAATAAGCACTAGCATAAGCTACGTATGGCATATTGAGGACAAATGAATGACCAGTTCACTTTGCAGCTGAGCACACTGTGCGTCTCGGAGGTCCCCGTATTATTTTGCGGAATTTTCCCTGCGGGTGGAGCCTGGATCTTTTCACACTTTTCCAGTACGTGACGGTGGAGATCACCATTGTCACCGAAATGGCGGAAAGGACGCCACTCGTGCAAATTCCAAATATTGTCCACGGACGCTTCTTGAGGCCTAAAATATAGGATTTTACCCTGGACTTGATCTGGAAATGTCAAAAATAAGAGAAATGGTCAACCCAGACATGATTACATTTGAAAGAGGTTGGTATTTGTTATAAATCTAACCAGAGAACCAGAGTAGAACATGTATGGACTAGCCAGTATGCAAAATAAGGGGAGCTAAGTGCTTAAATTAGCCACAGGAGATGAGACATTTGTAATGATGTAGAACTAAATCTAGAAACACTAAAAAAAGAGAAGATTATAGGAAAGCTTACAAACACCTGGCTGATCAGAGACTGAGGGGAAGCAGCAAGACATGTGGAGTATCCCTAATGCAGACACTTGCACAGACTATGTTTCCAAAGGAGTTTGCAATGACTGCACACACAGGCAATGCTATCTTGATGGACACGAGATTCAGGAAAGGCCTCAAGCTCCTTCAGAGAGGGGCACCCTCCGGGAGGGAAGCATCTCCCCGGCTCTGCGTGTGTAACGAGGTCGTCTGCCTCTCAGTAGGTGGTGCAGGCGCCCACCCTTTGGTTGGTGAGGAGAAATGAGGTGTCAAAGACAGCAGCTATTCGTGGACCCTTGAGACAAGCTTGCACTTGAACATCTAGTTTTCAGATATTTAAAGCGAGATGAGAGAGAGACAAAAGAGAAATAGGCCAAGAGATGTCACTGAAATTCCTGGATGACTTTACCTTACTGATAAACACCAATCTTTGCCATTCTGCTGTGAAAAGAGATTTTCCATTACTTAATTAGCAACAGACCTGAGCCAGAAGCCCAAAGCAGGGCAGTCCACAACTTTGGGGGAGACTGCATTTGGATCAGCTTTGCTGTTCTGCATTAGATGGATTTTGTGCACTTAGATCCCATCACATGACAAAAATTCTACCCTTGCTCACTTAATTCTATGTGAAAGTCTGATGAATTAAGTGTCAGATAAGCCCTGCTAAGTAGTACATGACCTGAGATGAGTCCATTTATTATACCTGTTGTCAAGATCTATTCTGCAGCATGGCATTGAAGGCTAAATAGTATAGGAACAACCCAAGGAGAGAAATGACATATACTTAAGAAGGTGGTATGTATCAGTAGCAATTATTTGACTAGATGTTTGAAAACCATGAATAAATGGGATTAGATATAACTATGTTGTCAGAGTGAAACAGTTCCAGGGATGTCTTGATGGGGAATCACAGGGGGAGTTTCAGAGCTCAGCTCCATTGGGCAGCCCAGTCTCCCTGGGCTCAGCACCTGTTTGCAGTTTCTAGTTACACACAGGTGACCAACATCAAAGCCAAAAGCCATTAATGCTGCTTCAGCCATCGTGCTGGTTAGCGGGTCAGCACTATAAAAGGGTAGTATTGCCCCATCCTTGGATGATGCCTCTCTTCTGATGTTTGTGTGGACTATTAGGCATTTTACAAGCTTATAGTGGTAAGCCTGATGTTTACCAAAGGCCTGATATCTACAGGAAACCTGGGAGCAGCAGCATCTCAGCTGGCCTGCAGGGAGGCTTACGGTAAGTGCCTTTGTCACCAACAAGCTTGTGTGTATCTTTGTGGTGGCCATCTGATTAACAGGGGTTTGGGAGCAGTCTGAGCATCCTGCTACAGCAAAAGTGGGCGCAGATGGACATCTAGATTTAGGCACTTTGGTTTTGTACTGTCAGCACAGCTGCAAGTCTTTGTAGTGATCAGTGACAACACTCCAGAAGCACATCACCAAGTAGAAGCCCTCTGCAATTTATTTGGCTGTTACTCTTTTTTGCTAAGAGGCATGTTGCATTTTGAAGACTGCTGATTTTTTTTTTGTAAACACTAAAGAAGGGCAGATACACAGAGAAGTAAAAGCTGATATGGGAACAGCTGTCATCTCTCTGAGGGGCAGAAACTGGAAGAAAAAGTCTCTGTTTTAATAGATATCAGGGGAGATACCCCTACTGAAAAAAGATGGGGTTTTTTGCTGTGAATTCTAACTATAATGACAACTGGCCCAGAGAAGAATTGGGAATGACCAGAGGGTTTAAAGAACGGTGGCAGAAGTTTGGATATAGCTAAACTGTTTGTATGAACTTTGAGAAAGGAAAAGTCCAAGTTGGACCAAGTCTGCAATTAAAAAAACTAAATTACAGAGTTACCACCAGTGATCAACAACACCAACAGTGATCTTGGGGCTGGTTTCAGTGCTGCCAGGGCACGTTTGGGCTGCATATCTGAAGGGCAGGCCAGGGAGACACCTCTGTGACACATGGGACATCTTCCCCATTGCGGCTGCCCCTCAGGCCCTGGGTTTACCCAGCAGGGCTCCCAGGGCTCTCTCCAGCTCCCCAGATGCTGATGGTTGCTGTCGCTCTTCTCTGCTGCCCCAGCAGTTTGCTGCATGCAGACACCCACCCCGAGGGCCCTAGGGTGCGTGGGCTTCTCTGGGCAGGTCAGTGGGTGGCACATCCTGAACGAGCCCCTGGCAGATGTTGGTTGAGCTGTTCAAGTCCCAGTGCCTCAAGCTGCCTCTCAGCTATGTTTAGATGTCTGAGTGAGTGGGCGAAGCAGCTGAAGTGCCAACCTAGTGCTGGTTACAGACCACACAGGTGGTGTCGCATTTTACATCACTTTTCAACATGAAAATGAGCAGAGAGCAGGACAAATTGCATAAACCTGCTCTGCCCAGTTCAGTCTAAGGTCCATGCAGCTGTGGAAAGAGCAGGCTGCAAACCCAGCAAAGGCACAATCCCCTTTGGGGTTGTGGTGCTGGTAAGGGAGAGGAGGAAACAACCAAATTAACCCACAGAAGGTACTGCTGGTATGTTACAGTCAGGGGGATCTCACATTAAGATTCACCAGCTATATTGAGAAGTCTAAAGTAGCGGCCAAATCTATAAAGAACCAAAAATATCACAGTTTATGCTATCTAAACATGTACTTAAACCTCAGTGAAGAGCTGTGAATAAATGCCCCCACATGCTTATAGAGCCTCAGAAGAGACAGGGATCCCCCTCAATCAGACCAAGCTCCAGGATCAAAAGAGCAGGGACAGATATCACTGAAAAGTCTCAGACAGAAGGAATAGATTTTTTCTTTTTTAATAAGACATAATGGTAAAAAGCTTTTCAGCATGTTTCTTATTCTATCAAGAAAAGATGGGAGATTAACAGATGCACCACTCGATACAAATTTCCATAAAAACACTCAGTTAAATGGCCCCTGGAACCTTTTACAGCTGTATTATTCTAAGAGCAAAAGGTGCTTTTGATGTGCAGTACTGCTGAACTCAGCTGCAAGGATTCTATCTCGAAGGGCATGGCCTTGTGCTAATTGCAATGGTAAATGTTAATCAGAAATATGCCTGTTAATTACTTGATGTGATTAACACTGCAGGAAACATCTAGAGGATGCCTTCAAAAAAAAAGTCTTCCTTATCCAAAATGAGTAGTATAAAAATGTCCCCCAAAATGCTCATCTAAAGACGCTGCAGACAGAGCACAGTGTTTTTTGGTTGTGTTGCTCTTAGATCAAAAAAAGAGTAAATAGCTACAAGCAGTGAAAGAAGCAATAGAGAAAAATAGTACAGAAACTAAAGGAGGACACAGGGATGAGATCAATATCACAGATGCTGCTGAAGACACCTATGCAGGTGGAGAAGGAAGATGCTGCTGCTACCTCAGTGGTTGCACTTGGCAAGGAGAAGAGAATGGGCAGTTGGGAATAGCCGTGTCTGAGAGCAGCCCGTGTGCTTGGGGCCTGGCTGCTTCCCTTCTGCACCCTGTGCCAAATCTGCACCTCTGCAGAGGGAAGAAGGGCACTCTGAGGAACCTGCTTTCTTCTTGAATAGAAGCATAAAGGCCCCCATAAGGAGTGTCAGTAGGATATGAGGAGGCAGAGAAAATGGAGAGAGAGAGAGAGAGATGATAATATATAAAGAAGCACTGGGCTTATTTTGGCCAACCAAAGGGAAGACTAAGGGATGGCCTGTGGGAAGAGATTTGTATTTTTGCCCACTGTGTGTGTCTACAGACTCTCAGGCTAGTGATGCTCCTCACTCATGCTAAAGCCCATTTCTTCTTGCCTGTACCCACTTAAAGGCACAGCAAGGCAGTTGCAATAAATAGAAATCCTGCTTGCTCTGCTCGCCATAAACTGCTACTCTTTGGTTTTACCAAAATTGTCCCCGTGGATTGAGAGTTTTGTTATTCAATCTTTTAAGTCATCTTGTGTTGTGTGCTGATAATACTGCAGTTATTAAACTTGCAGCTAAATTTCTATGCACTTTAAAGCATTTCTATAATGTGTGTCTTCTCCCATTACACCTATGCTGATTGCAAAACTGGTCTGGTATATTTCATGCTGTCCACAGTGATTTTCCACTTCCTTTTTGTAGGAAGGAAAAATTGTTTCCCCCTTCTCCTCTCAGCTGAAATAAAGATCAGAAATTCAGCAGTTGGGATTTACTCCCAGGAGCCCACAGACCCTAGTTTTCATCTAGCTCTAACAAGCTAACATCTTTGCATCTAACAGATGCAAAGAAGTCATCTTCAAACTACATTATGCTTTTATTTTTGCCATCTCTCACCAAAATGTCTTTCATGTTTGTGGCCATAGAATCCAGTTTCACTACAAGGATCTAGAAATATTGCATGTTACAGAGCTACCAAAAAAGGGCAAGTGAGGGGTGGCAACTTTTTGTCTGATTTTAATTCCTGAAGCATTTAAAAAATGCTCTCAGAAATAGAACAAAAAATGATTTCTCTTTGATGCCACTCAAGGAACACCCCCCATGAGGCTTTTTCTAAGATACTTGCTTACCTCCTCCGTGATATCGATCTTCAGAACTGCAGTGGTACTGAAGGAAGGGGAGCCCCGGTCTTTGGCCTGCACCACCAGCGACCAGATGCAGTCCTTGTTCCTGGTGATGTTGTGGATGATGTCCAGAGAACGGATGTAGGATTTCAGCTTGATTTCCCCGGTGCTCTGGTCTATATCAAACACGTTGGCTGGATCTGCTTGCATGATGGAATAATCAACAATGTTGTTGGGTTCCTCTGCATCTTGATCTATGGCCTGGTAGAGGAAGAGTACAGAACAAAGATGTTATTGTGTTTGTAGCCAGACCAAAGACAAAATTCAAAGGTTTGAGCATTCACTTCACATAATATTTCTGCTTTGAGAGTACTGGGCTGTTATTGTGCAGTTCTGGAAACTATTTTGCCTTTCCCGTCAGCTGTGCTACATTTTCTCGTGAAAAAGGGCAGGATTAGAGCTCTTTTATAAATGTTTTCTACTGGAGATTAAAGCAGTGGAAAAAACAAATCATGATCTATCTGTAGAATGCAAATGCTCCATTACAGGGGAGCTGCCTACACAGAATGGGGACAAATATTAAGCAAATAGAGAACAATGTGATCAGCTCCATGCTCCCCAAAGCAGAGCTGCTTAATCTTTATGCTCTGGTAGTTATTTTATCCAGCTTCTCGTGTTGTGTAATAGAGCTTGATTATATGCATCCACATGTGTAGGGTAGAGTGGCTTGCTCCTTTGCCTATGAATTGTGTGTGTTTTTTTAACCTCTTGTTCTACAGATCACTGTAATGATCATTACAAACCCTTCTGCAAAGATAACTTGTGAGGCTGAGCACAAGGGCATGTCAGGAAAGCCAAGTATTTAAAACTGTACTTTCAGTTGTCTATCTTGGACTTTCTCTGATGAGACTCTATAATCCAGCAGATTGTTCAAATACTGTAAGTGAACTTTCTTTGCTTATAGAACTGTATTTCTCTTCCTTCAGTTTTGTCAACACCATCACTCTGTTTTAATCCATATGTTACACATGTGCAAATAAAGCTCCAGAAAAAAGCCAACTTTCAGGCCCTCCTTATGATCCTAGAGCAATAAAAGGCAGAGCTGGAGGTTCTCCAAGCACTTTGCTGTGACACATGGTGCTGTGTCTCACCTCTATCTTCACTGGTGACCCGATGATCATGGTCTTTTCCTGGATGTTCTCGTTGAACTCTGGAGAGTGGTCATTGACATCCAGGACTGTAATGAACACTTCAGCCAAGCTGTACTTCCCATCCGTGTCCTCTGCCTTCACATAGAAATTGTACTTGGAGTTCACTTCGGCATCTAACGTAGCCCAGGGCTGGGTGTAAATTATACCTGTTGATGGGTGGATTAAGAACCTGGAAAAGAAGCATGGTAAGATTTGAGATTTTTTTTTTTTGTCACTTAGCATGTGTTTAGAAGCTGCAGTGTAGGTGGGTTCTAAACCTTGGATTTGCCTCCAGGTTAATACTCTAAACCTAGCTCGGGGCTGTCTGACCTATGGTTAGTGGTGGTCTGTGACTATTGCTGCACACCAAAACAGCCATATGCTGCCCCTGCAAAAACAGCCTGTGCAAACTGAAATTCCTCAGGCCTGTAGCAGCCTCTGTTGTTTCCATGGTGGACTTTGCCCCCCTACTGAAGTGGCAGGGAAATGGGGGTGCTCAGGAGCAGCTGCACATCCAGGACAGGAAGGATGCAGGTCACTGGACCTTTGGTCTCTCCTCTACGTAGTAACAAAAAGCTGGGGTAGAGGAAAAGTACCAAGAGGTGCCTTCCTCTCGCTACCCCCTCAGGCTGTGCTGGGAGCTGAACTGAGCCCAGATGGTTTCATGTAGATGTGCTGTACTGAGGACCTGGGCTGGGAAGTAACTGAGATCTTTGTGCATCACGGTGAAAACACACCTGAAAAGTTGCCAGTTCACAAATCATTCTGTCTATTTTTGCTTGTTCCTTTAGGCTTGGAAACTAGAGAATGATCAGTGAAGCTTTTCTATTCATTGCACATTAGCCACTTTAGATGAGTTTTTTTTGTTAAAGCCTTTGTCCTCATGAAATGTTCAGTGTGAGGGCCTTCTCCCACAGTGACTTCTCTGTGTTAAAACATTAAAGAACTGCCTATTTGTTCAGTTTATAAGGACAATGTATTAGATCATGTCCTAATAAATGAAGATTGACTGATATGCCCTCAGTAGCTGAGGGAAGTGTGCTGCATGTCATATTTAAGCTCTTAGCATCTCAGAACAGGTAAGAAAAATGGCTGCTCTCAAATCCCAGAAAAAGCAGGGCAAAGGATCTCCCCCCAGAACAATCACTTCTCTGCAGAAGTGATGGAGTGGATGTTCAGATGTCACTGTAGCAAGTTCAATTCTACACATCTAATTAATGAGACATTATCAAAAGTGACAAGCAAAAGTCTGCACTTATAGAGAAGATAACAACAGTGTATAATTTTAACTGAATTGCCAGCAGTGGTCCAAACAGTGGACCTTCCATTTTAACAAATGGAAGGTTTTATATATTCTGTAACTAATATAAAAAAAGAAAAATGTTTGTGTTCTGAGAGCTCAATGGAAAACAATTATGAAAAGGTCCCTAATAATCCAGATTCATCAGTTGTTTGCATTAGCCTGTTAAATACAACTACACTCCTGATGAAAGCTGAGATGCTGAGGTCCAGGAGGAACCGGAGGGAAGTGCTGTCCAGCTCAGGGTAGAAGACCTATGCTGAGTGCCTCCTTACTGCCCAACCCAGCCTAATCATGCAGAGAGGACACTCTTCATCCTCATTTTACAGATGGACAGAGGTACTGAGCTCTAAGGAGATTACAGCAAAGTACTCCATTCCTGCTGGCAGCTTGGACACAGGATTATGATGGAAGGGCTGTATCTTCAAAAGATAGCACTATTTCTCTTATTCTAGTACCACTCATCTCTTTGTCATTGCACTGATGTAGCCCCAGAGACACAAAAATCGTGCTCCTAACTGAAACTCTTAAATCTGTGTATGAATTATCTGTTGGCAGATCCAGAGCTACAAGAGCCAGGAAACCCATCCAGCTTTGGAAAGCCATGCCAGCCTGGCACAAGCAAAAGGGAGAAAAGAAATCAGGCTTAAGAAGTCTTTTTTTCCTCTCTCTCTCTCTTTTTTTTTTTAAAGAGTGCCTGCAAAACTTAATTTCCTCATTTAAAAGCACAAGAACAGTGAGTCAGAACACCCTATAACACCAAGCAAAATAAACTTGCACTTGCATTTTTTCTAAATCCTTTGTCAACAACCTTCACAAGCTTCTTTGCACCAGCTGTTACATTTTAAACCTGAGAGGTCTGACTGTATGACATGACCTTTGCCTACTTGCCTCTACCCAGTTAGCAGCTAGCTTAAGGACTTAGTGAGAAGCTCAAAATAATCCATCCTGGAAATGCTCCCATGTGTACATCCCTCTGGCTACAGAAGAGGTTCACCCTTAATATCTTGGATTTTGGACTTTGATTGTGCTTCCTAAATAGCATTCACCTTAACAAGAGGAGTTCATCTTTAAGCACAAACAGATAACACAGCGAAGAACAGACTTGGGGGTGAGTGCCTGAGCAGCTCGTTCGGTTGTCAGTTCTTCCCGGCAGCTTCCCCCCAGTCCCAGGAGCTGCAGCTTCTAGCAGCAAAATCTTAGTGGCTGGTGAAGCTAGAGGTGCCCCAACCAACTGGTCAGGAGCTGCTGGTATGAAAGCAAGGCGAGAGCATCATGTTCCTGTTCCCCAAGGCTTTGCTCAAAGGCAGAGAGGGGGAGCTAAGCATCATTATGATATCAAATAAGCATGAGAATCTCTTCCTCTCTGACCTAGAGCTACTAGGCTTAAATACAAGAAATGCTTTAAACACCCACTGCAGCTGCCCTCCAAAGCTAAAGGTTATAGCCTTGAAAGTCTTGTTGTCTTTGATTTATTTTGACAAGAGTTGAAATTGAACTATTTGTACAGCAATATGGAAAGGGAGGGGGAAAGAGTAAAGGATTTTCTTTTTCTCAGAATTGACTTTTCAAAACAACCAGACCAAAAACTCCTCTTCTTATTACAAGCATTTTTCAAATGGCAATTTGAACAGTGCAGTGGTACTTCATCTGCCTTATGTCTCTTTGTGGGGGGGTAATAGTCTGTGGGTAAAACTCCATGGATTCATGAAGCAGATGTTTAATGATTGCACTAGTTCTTCTGTTGTTGCTTTCACAGAACTCATAAAGGACCTGGCATAAATGTCCTTGGAAATGAGCAGGTCAAGACATCATCTGTTCTATTCTGCCTGTTCTCTCTTTCTCTTTTTTTTTCTTTTCCACTTTTAAAACTCTTTTCTAATATAGTTATCGGGGATTTTTTGGTGGTGGGGTGTGTGTGTGTGTGTGTGTTTTTTTTTAAAAAAAAATTACTTACAAATCTGCTCCTGTTCCATAGATAGAATACTTGACTTCTCCCCAGAGTCCTGAATCTGGATCTGTAGCCTTAAGAAAGTAATAGGGTCATTATTCAATAAATTGCAAAAAGAAGTATATTCATATTTCTTTCAACAGGCTACTTCAAAATCCAAACGCTTTCCCTCCTTTTACCATAATGTTTTTAGGAGGAAATCACACAAACATACATGCACATATGAAACTGCAAAATCTAACACAAATGCCACTGGGTGTCCCAAGAAAGCTACTAAGATTCCTGTCTCACTGCCAGGCTGGAGGCTGAAGCAAGAAAAAAGCCACTAGATGGCTCCATATATTGACATTTAACAGATCTTTTACTAGAAACCAAGCCCATTTCAATGATGCAAACTACCCGTTTACTCTAGTCTCCCTTGTTATTAGTTTAATATTAATGTATACTCCCTGGTCAAAATTATTTACTTTAAATAGGAGATTTTTTTCTAAGTCTCTACTTGTTTAATTGATCTAATTGAAATTAATGCATGGCAATTATTTCATTATATTCATAATATTTTAGCAGTGCTTATGTTTAATCTCTCCTGTGCCTGTGGGACTTTTAGTATCTGCATTATTATCTTGGCTGTTATCTTTGTTCTGAACTCTTCTTGGTTTCCTCCCTTACCTTGGGATTAGCAAAACTACTGATTTGGTGACAGCTATTTCTGTAAGTCCCTTCTTCTCGGAGGTGTTATATATGTCTGAAACAACGTTATATTATTGCTTTGTACTCAGCCATCAAAACTCACAGCAGCCCATTCCTCTTCCCATTTGAATATTTGGTGCTTCTTTTGAAAAGGAGAGCAGTATTTTTGATTTGCAAATCATGGCTAATGTAACACCTGCAGTCCTGCTGACATGTGCTTTCCATTCTTCAATACGAGCTGAGCAGCTTCCCTCACCCCCTGATTTTGACTGCAGTCTGTTTTTCTTAAAATGCCTAACTTTGCCTAAAACATCTTGCTCATCTGGGCCTCCTGCCAGAATAGTGATCCTGGAGTACCCCTCTTTGGGAATAGGGGTCAAGCAGTGAGTCAGTACCACATGATGACTTCTACATGAACTCTTCATCTTGGCTAAGTTTTGCAGCTTCAGTAACCTTTAAAAATTTCTATTACTTTTGCTGGCCACCTTCTACATTTTTTCTTCCCCTTCCTGCACAGATAGTGGTATTTGGGAGTCTGTTTTCTACAGCCTTCCTTTTGGTTTCCTCTGATATTCCTTTTTCTTTGTCTTGTTTTTGCTTCCCTTCTTCATTCATTCTTCTGTTCTTACAACTTGCCCTTATTTCTGGTCATTTCCTTTTCTTTGTGCTGGCCTCCCTCACCTGTAGCTGTGGCCTTGGCAAGGTGACTTGTGTCCCCGCCGATTCCCACCTGGCTTGGAGATTTCTTGACTTTGGGATATGAGATCAGTGTCCAGGCCCAACTGCTGTATTAAACAGGCCCAGCTTGGGTATAATGACCAGAAATGCTTCCACAGCCTGCATAGTGCCCTCACTTTCTTCTTAGGACAAGGACTAGGAGACACTAGAAATATATAAGCATATTCTCCCAACTGTGAGAAGATCTTTACACAGAGACTTTTAATGTTATATTCTTGCCTTCATTTACTGTCTAATCATGCATTTAGCAGCCTGGTTCCTCCCAGGAGGAGATGGCTTATATGCTACTAAGCAGCCATTTTGTTTTCTTTTTACCCATACTTAAGCAAGCAAATCCAGTAAATCTACTTCCACTTAGTCACAGCTGATCCTCCTGCTAGATGCTAATTTGACTGGGGCTTTCCTAGTACTCACTGACCATGTGATTTGTCTTAAAAGCAGATGTCGTTTGATTAAAAAACTGATATAAAATTGTTTTTCTGAAAAATATTTAAATAAGACTTTATTAGAACTCTTTGGTGGTGGTGTTGATTCTGGAAGTTGGAGCTTAGTCCAAAAGTTGAACCGGAAATAGGATTTGCCAGTTGCCCCTGTCAGCTATTTTTAAGGTACTTGTTAGTATTCCTATTTGACTGCCTCAACAAATAGTTGGTCAAGACAGATGAATCTCTTAAGAGTTAAGTAAAACTTACTGTTACAGCGACCACGTTGGAGCCCCCGGGGGAGTTCTCCGGGATCCTGGCGATGTAGTAGTCAGAGGAGAACTTGGGCACGTTGTCATTGGTGTCCAGCAAGCGTATTGCTACGTCAGCTGTTGAGCTGAATTTCTCAGGTGTGTTCACCTCTATCGCCAGGAGCTACAAGGAGAATATAGAGAGAATTTATTATTACAAAGTAGCTACTGCTACCTCTTAAAGAAGCTTCAATGCATTTTAGCCTGGTTCGATCACAGAAGCCAGAAACTGGGAGCACACGAGCTACATGTGTGAGCAACACAGGCCTGTTTGTGCATGCTTGCAAGTGGCAATCAATCTGTTAAAGAAGCTTTCAAACCTGTGCAGACATCTCAGGCTTTACACGACAGCTGTGACCAGTCACAAGTAACCAGCACAGCTCAGAGAGGATATGACAAATCCTGCAAAGACCCACTCCCTGCAGGCAGCTTGCCTGGAAACTGGCCTGAGCATGTTTGATAATTTACCACGGAAGTCATGTAAACATTTAAAAACATTGGAAATAAACTGTGAAAGGATCTTGGGGAAATTCAGTTGTAAGGATTGTTTGGGATTACATAGAGTGTATCTGTCCTAAAGGGGGAGTTTAGTTATTATATCCCTTCGGTAACTACTGTGCTTGGGAGTCTATAAGGGTGTTGCACCAAAATAAATTTTTAAAGGTTCAGTCATACCCGCATCACCAAAAAAACCCCTCATGAGCAATCTCAGCTCCTAAAGCAGCACACAGATAAAATCTTGATTGCTTAACATGTATGTGCATTTAAAAATAAATTACAGTGCCTATGGTGAAACAATGCTTTGCTGATGGAATCAGCCCCCACCTTTGGCTATCCTAGAGGGTGGTCATCATTTGGGTCTGGTTGGTAAGAGCTGCCAGCAGCCACGGCCAAGGAGAGACGACACAAGGAGAGGAGAGGTTTGGTCCCCAGGACAGCAACAGGTGGCCCCCATGGCAGAGCCTTGACCACTGTTTTTGCTCCAGGAGGCCTCACCCAGGAACAGCAGCTCAAGCTCCTGGCTGGCTCAGAAGGAGGTGGCCCTGGCTATCAGCTGCATTTAAAGGCAAGCTGTAACTGGAGGACAGGTTTTCTCAGTTAGCCATCATCTCGACCTCTTCTCAGTGGCTTAATTCCTCCCTGGCCTTGTCACTGGTCCATAAGAAGGCAGAGAGGAAGGAGCACTGCTTACAGAAACAGAGAGCTCCTCACAGCTGCTGTGGGATGTGTGTTAAATAGAAACAAGAACATATTTCACCCAAAATTCCAGCTAGAAGGATTACTTGGGCAACTAAAACATGGCAGTAAGTGGGATGAACTTAGCAGGGAAATGGAGAAGGAAATTAGGTCTTTATAAAGTATTTTCTGCCATATATTAGTGCCCTATCACCTAACTGCACCTTCTGCATTTTAAATGTAGACAAAGTCTCTGCATTTCTAGCAAAGTCTTTATAGTCTTTCTTCTGTAGAAATAATTTCATTAAAAAAGAGTAACTGCTTAAAGTTAAAAAAAAATTCTTTTTTTGTGTGGTAATTAATTCTTTCAGTGTTCCTGGCAATGACATTAACCACCTTGATTTCTATTAGTATTCATGAGGAGGCCATGTGTAACTTCTTTAGTGGCCTTTTGATAGTTCAAGCTGAGTAAATGTGCACTTATTATAATTAGTTTTGGTAGCACTTTATAGCCCTTTCTGAATCTTCCATTTTAATACAATAATGATGCGTTATATTTTTGTAGCATCTATAACCTGTGAAGCTCAACCTGACTGATAAACATTGCAAGAGGAGACACCAGGCATATCGCAGTGAAGTGACTTGCTAAGGACACAAAGCAAACCATTTGGCAAGAGTGACAACAAAACTCAGGAAGTCTGGTTTTTGTATTCTAGAGAAAAACCACTTTTTGTACAAAATCAAAATTAGCACATGTTAGTACTTAGCTATATAGTTTTGACAGTCTTTTCCATGACCACAGGCATTGTCTACACTATTCTTTGCAGTCAGAATGGAGCTTTCTCTTCTCATATTCAGAGGCTGACACAAACCAGAAACTACGTAATTATGTTACCATGTTGATGAGCCAATGAAGCCATCAGGGAAGCTGCTAATGCAAGTTCCCAGATTTTGGACAAAAGCTGTTTTTTGTATAGCTGGCTTGCGGCATGGGTAAAGTGGCCTCCGATCAGTCTGGAAAGGGTCAGAGAGACACACCTGACAAATGCAGTGAACAATTTTGGGAAATTATCTCCCAGGTCAGCTAGTGTCTTCAGCCAACTAAAATTCAAATGCGTGATCGTGGACCAAATTACTTAGGACTAAGCAGCTACATTCGTGGCTCCAGAGAAGTTAGGATTTCATCCCATGAATTTATCATCATAGAGCAGAAATAACATCCCTAGGGTTTAGTATAAAATGATTCAGAGCCACCAAGATATGCAATTTCCACACAGAGATAATACTCAACAGTTTGCACTGACTGGACTAAATCAGCCCACAGATGCATCCATTAAACCTTTTGGAAGTTGCTGAAGCAGGGGGAGAAATGAGTTTCACTTACATGGAATATAATGTCACTAACAATATATGAGACAGCTCCAGGTGCACTGCGAAGCCACACGCCATCGTATACATAAGCCATCATACACATATTATATACATAGCCATAGAGGAAATGGAAAGCAGAAGTACCTTGAAGGTTAACACCTTGAATTTTTCATAGTCAATAGCAGCAGAATTTTCCACTATTACTGTAACCTGAGCTTCGTTCAGGACAGTTTGGGGAACAACTCGGAAGATGCCACCAGGTCCAACAAGACGGAGGTTGAATTTAGCATTGGCTCCCTGCAAGGAAAAGCAGATACTGTCTTGTTTAAAAGTGACCATTGCATTGCTTACAGCTTACACAGGCTCTATTTCTTCAGGCTGCATAAAATGTGAGTCTTTCTGCTGAAAGCCCTCCATTCTCCACCCCCTGACTAAGAGAGTGCTAAGAAGCTTAGTTATATAATCTCTCCGGCTCTGGTCACAAGACAGACATGGCTTTTCTTAAAATAGGCCGACAAGCTTGGTTATTCTTTCAGTCATAACGAAGAGGCCTGCAGCAGCTCTGGCTAACAGACCGACCGCTGTGGCAAGGGGCTTGGGCTTCCCGCCTCACGCTGCAGGGCTGGTGGCAGCAGAACACCCACAACACGCACCTCAGCACACGCCTCCCACCGGCCTCCTCCTCATCCCCGCCAAGCAAAGATGGCGGAATTGCCACAGCCAAGATGACGGCCCGCTCGGAAGCGCAGCCGGGGCCTGCAGCTGTTGGCCTGGAGCCAACACGAGGTGCAGGGTCAGTGCTGAGATGATCCTCGATGGTTTGCACTGACCGGATTCGTTAGCCCACAGTTACAGCCACTAAAACCTATGGAAGTTCATAAACCCGGGAGGAGAGCAGAGCTTCGCCCGTGCAAATTATAATGAGACATGCACACATCAGAGAGCTCTGGGAAGCCAGATCCCATCATACAGACAAACCTTCCAGTGATGGCAGAGCAGGAAACAGCTGTACCTGGAAAGTTAACACTGTCTGTGTGTGAGCCAGAAATAGCAAGCTACAGCCAGAAGGCCAGGCAATTTTTTTTTAAACCATAGTGGAGCTGGAAGGGAAAGGGCAAAATGGGGGTTCTCTTACAAGGGAGGAGGGAACATGTGCTGATCCCTCCTGATCAGCTCTCTCCATTCACCCATTCCCAGTGTCACAGTTGCACTGTGACAACCAGCCCCATTCACTGACTGGTCGATGCCCCGTCCTCCTCTTGGAGGAATGAAGAATTTATGAAGAATTTCTAGAATTTCAGACAGGGTAACTTTTGCTTTCAGCTACATCCCTGCAGGCCTTGTAATGTGCAATTCTTGTTCTACCCTAGCCCACGTCAAAAGGAAAAGCATTCAGCTGCAGTCACCCAGGGGAACCCGAATGATCTGGGATGCTCAGAGGTTTAGGCTGCTTGGAAAGAGAAACCTCACAGCTAAAGAGAGGACGACAGGCTCCCTTTGCAAGGCAGTAAAGCCGAGCACACAAGTGTCGCCAGCGCTGCTGGCCTGTGGAGGACAGTGCTGATGGGGAAGACCCTCTGAGCAGACCCCTCCTGGGCCCTGTGCGTGGCTGCCAGGACAGTGGCACTGCTGTGGGCAGAGCCCCCCAGCCCAAGGCTGCCGGGGACGCGGCCCAACGCAGAGCCGTGCAGAGCAAGCCACGCACATGGCTCCACGCGGGCAATCAGCACACACTGCTGATGGAACCACAGCTTTCTATACCTTAACCAACCCAGTTCCCCCACAGTGATGAGTGCTGCTGTATTAGGCAGCTTCTTTAGAAATCTATGCAGAATATTCAGCTGTGTTTTCTGCTTATTTCACTGCCTAATTTGCAGCCTGAATATTTTGTCAGCCTATATATTAAACATACATTTTGTCTCTAAATGGAAGACAAGCCAGGAAAGATGGGTTTTGTTTCTTTCCTTTTGCAGCAACAGCCTCTGTGACAACAGTGGGATAGACAGAGCCCTGCTTTGAAAGCAGTCATCTATCTGCTTGCTGCAGAGCGGCAGGAGGGAGGGGGAAGAAGCTGGTGGGTTTGATAGAATACAATACCGTCAAAACAGCACAATGTTGAGCATGGTTATATAAGAGCACTCTTCCCAATAGTAATACAGTTCTCAGATGCATTAAGCTTTCTCTTGTCGCTCCCTAACCTCAGGCTAACTCAGATGGATGCCATTCATACAGTATTTAGCCTAGGGATCCCTATAGCAACCATCACCATAGTATCTACGGGCATCACAGGTCAGTTAGGTAGCAAGCTGAGATGAATAGAGTCCTCTATTCTTTTATCTGGTTATAGTTAGTTCTCCTCCAGTATAATTTTAAGATTACTTAAAAATATCACTCCTGAGGGAATTATTTATCAAAGCATGCACTGCATACTCTGGTTCTAAAATAAGGGCCAGAAGGATAGTATCTTGTAATAAAGACAATGTTAGGGTACAAACTATATTTTTTCCAGAGGGGTCCAAGGAGATACAGACAGCAACTGCACTTTACGTTACTAAAGTATTTGGAAGACCTAAATAAATGTTCAAAGACAGTAAGTTTTCAGTCACTACATTGACAACTATTGAACAGAGCCAACAGAAAGCAGAGGTAGATAAGGATTCCTGAACTTTAGTGGCCACAAGACCTGAACTGCAGGTTTAAGACCACTCTTCTTGTGGCAATCATGCCACAATGCAACAATAGCATGTGCCAGGCTAACTATGCTTCTGAGTTCATACTATCCATGGTAATGGACCTCACACCTACCTACTCTGTTGGCCGTTCAGGAGAGCAGGTGAAATGGTTGGACTCCTAAAATGCCATTTGCCAATCTGGCAGCTGCTTCCTGTCTTTGGAGAAAATAGGTCAGAAAACTGAAAGTCCCCCCATAGTTTTCACTTACCTGATCTGAATCATTGACTGTAATCTTCAGTCCCCTCAAGATTTCTCCCTCTGGGGGATGCTCATACATGGTCAGTTCAAATCGGTTCTGGAGACCATTTTCTCCATAGAACGTCGGTGGATGGTTGTTGAGGTCGACCACCCGTATAGTCACAGTGGCAAAAGCATACTCTGAGATGTCACCTTCTTGACTGACTTCTGATGCCTGTGGAGGAAAGAAGAGAGAGAGAAAAACAATGAAAGAATTTCTATTCTTACTTTGCTCTTCCTTCAATTCCATGTCCAGGTATTGTTCTAATCAACCTAACCCACCAACTTTGTACACAAAGACACACAGTCTTACACCGGTCTAGAAAACTCAGTCCATTTACCCTCTGTGTTTACGATGATTAGAAGATTATGGTAATAAAAAGTTCCAACAAAGAGCTCTGATAAGAAAGCTCTCCTGATTTTTACGAGCTCAGTACTTCAACCTGAGCGTGAAAACAGTTCTCTCCACATAATTCCAATACTGTAAAATAACAATTAAATCTGCCTGATTTTCAACCATCCCAACATACAACCTGGTTCTCTGGATTGAACCTAAGATCCTTTTTCTATCAGGACAGAAACTCTGATTTGTGTTTGTAGCAGGTGTTCATAACCGAAGCCTTTGTGCTCGAAGTGCTCAAAACCAAAGACAACTGACACCTAAATATCTCTGGATGAGCCCCCCTTTTTTTTTTCAGCAGTGCCAAACTCGGCCCTGCAGCTGCGGCACCTGTTGGGACCCATGCTGGGTGGTACAACACCCACTTGATTCCTCGGGCAGGTTTGGTAGCCTGAACTGAGTGTTGGGTTGCCGCAGCTGTACTCAGATGTCAGCAGAGCCCAATTAATCCTGTACCCGTGAAGCACTAGCAGGCTGTTGGAAACCTGAGAGATTAGAGAAAGAAACAGCGCCCAAGTCAGACCTTATGATCCTCCAGTTCAACATCCTACTCAAGCACACCAGCAAATAAGTGCCCTGGGGATGCTACACTGCCTCTAGCAGTGGGCCAGGCCACAAAACTGTCTTTGGACTACTGAGGCTTTCCTGGGCAAATTGGCATGGTTGTAATGTGCTTTTGCCTGAGGAAAACAAATATAATTTTCACTATTTAACTTTTCTTTTTGAACTCTTGGCCTTTAGAACCTTCTTAAAATAATGTAGCACTATTAACTCATCAAAGTGTAAGCATGTCTTTTTATGTGGTTGATCTATGTTTTCAGGGTGGATGTTAATACAATAGCATGATCTACCCCAAGCTTGTTGGGACTCAAATTTAATAATCACCTATCTCAGTATGTAGAAACTAGGAATCATTGATTCCTCGTCTATCAACAGCATTTTAAAATACAGAGCACATTCAGAGATGGACAGGATAATAATTCTCTAGACTCAGGGATCAAATTATGACAAGACAACTTCATTTGTAAGAAGAAAATTGAGACATTACAAATATCCAAGAAAACAAAAGCAGCTTGCTCTGACTTACACTAGTTGGCATCCTGATCAAACTTATACTGGTTGGCAGGCTGATCAAATATATGAGGTAACTCTTTAAAAAAGGGTGCCATAGATTAAGTTATTTTAGACAATAATGACTACTCATGGTATTTAAGAACATCAGCTTTCAAGTGGCCATAAAACATACCTGAACTTTTAGTTCATAGACTTCTTTCTTAAGCTGATTTGGGCTTTTTATAACAGAAACAGCTCCAGTTGTGTTGCTGATTTCAAACGAACCTTCACTTCCTGCAATAAAACCAAGATGCTCCCATTACATGCCTTTCCCCGTGTCCTGAAAAGGCACGAGCAATCAGACATACACTTCATTACACACATCTATGTCTATATACATCTCCATATCCACATGCAGATCTGCAGCCGTTTTTCAAGAACGAGGTGCTTCCCTGCTTCGTCATGGTATGCTGAACGTGCAAAGGAAGGGAAAGTGGAATTTCCTCCCCAGGTTGTGGTTTGGGGGAGCCCTGACCTGCTGAGAGCTGCCCTTGTTTTCCTCTTCCCCACCACAGCCCCATGCCCTTATACTTTTGAGGCTGGGCGTGCAAACTTGGTACTCATTTCCATTATGCTGTCTTCTTTATGCACTGTTTCAGGTAAAAACAGTCACTCTTCATTTTAATTAGCAAATGCCTAATTAAGTCTCTGAGAAAACAGGAACATTTTTCTCACTAATAACAGCTAAGGTGAGAAGCCTGACGTCTACTTAAAAGAAACATAATCACTCTTTCTGCAGGCAGCCCCTCTGGAGGCCTTGGAAGTTCAGTTGTTAATAAACTCTTGGCCTCCTGCTAGGCTGCCCTGAGTGGGAAGGGGCTTTGGAGGATCTGGGGTGAGAGCCCTGCCTCATGCATGGCAGGGCTGTCTGCTGACACGTGTCCCCCTGCCCAACTGCCAGAATCCATGCGGGATGCAGCGACGGCCAGCAGTGTCCCAGCACGATGCCGGATCCTCCTGCCATGGGCTGCAGCAGCCGACGGTGCCCTGGGAGCACCGGGATCTGCACGGGCACAAGGCCTTGGCTCGGAGACCCCCACGGCCTACGCGTGCTGCACGGCCTGCTGCTGAAGTGGGAGAAAGGATGGGGAGCCCCTAAAACGCAGGAGAACGGTCTGTCAGAAATAAAATGTGATGGCATGAAAGCCCTGACACTTTTTCCTCTATCTCAACTTCAGTGCTTATTATTAAACCGCCCAGCATTGACCCCTTTTGCTAATATCTGCACTAACTGCAACTTCATTAAAGGACACTAGACACAATGTGGAATAGGTATTGACTCATGTGGTAGTCAATTATTAAGATACATTGGCCTGGAAAGTACCTCCTGACTAAGGAAAAAGCTGAAGTCAATAGTGGTTTCAAGCAACAATGCTTCATGTTTTTGTCTAATTACCACACAGAAATTGGTAACTCACAATTGGAATTGGTAATTGGTAACTCACAATTGGAAACTGGTAACTCACAATCGGAAATTGGTAATTGGAGTATGTAGCATTATACGTCTTCCCTAGGACAGCATGTTCAGAGGATCAGAGTATTTTCTCAAACAATCCCGTACTTCCCAGCATCAAAACTGCTTATAAAGAGTAAGTACTTCCCTATTTGTTATTAGCATTTTCTTGCCCTTTGCTGCCCAGCCTGCAGGTATTGACATAAGCGTTTGACATGAGTAAGGGTCTGCAGAGCCGGGGCAGAAATCTGCCACAGTCGTCTCTTCTTGATTTGATTCTTCCCTCTTTCTTCAACACTGTTTACTAAAGCACATTCACCTTCTCTTCTTTTCACTTCCGTTTCCTGCTACCAGGATCCGCGTTAATGCGCACACAGAAAACCCACTCCCAAGAAGTCACATTTTATACCATTCTATCATCCCTTTCCTTACCTCGCTCTTCTCAAACCCCTTCCCCATAGCCCTTTTCTGTTCCACCTCCATTTTCTTTGGAAATTTACCCTCTTTCTCATTAATTCTAGTTATCTTTGACATTGTCCCTATTTCATTTTCCTCCACTTATTCTCTTCCTCAATTTCCTTCCTTATCTACCATCTTCTACCCCCACATTTTAGTTTCTACTTTTCATTCTCCATCATTCTTCGATCTGTTCTTTTTTCCATTTACTCTTCTGCAACCTTTTCTTCCTCAATGTTTCTGCCTTCTTTTTACCTTCTTCTTTCTTTTACCCTCTACCTTCCCTGCAGCAGGGGAGAAGGAACCTTAGCACGCATCCCATCCCAACCAAAGGAAAAACCCGAGCGATAACCTCCTCCATCCTCTCCAGACCTTGCTGTTTAGACGAGGTAGCAGTGAAGAACTTCCTGCAAAGCTCTGCAACTAAACCTCAGTTTTCTCTTACTGAATTTTAGACTCTCTTATTTGGGAGTTAGGGTTGCCTCTAGAATTTGTTTTGGAAAAAGGGAGAACCACATGAAAGTGCCAAACTCAAAGTTACAGCTTGAACTAAGTTGTTCACTTCACTGGTTTATGACACATCAATTTAAGCCTCACGTTTATGCTATTAAAAGATGTGCTAAAGACAGCATCAGAATAGCTGATGGAAAATATTAATCTTCTTATTGTTAAACAATTATTTTCTCCTAGTGCAGTGGACAAGCAGTTTCTCTTCACTGATAAATATCATTACTTCCAAGAAACCGAAAGTTTGACCATTTAGTCACTTTAGCCACAATATTAATAAAAATATCCCTCTAAATACCGTGTCTGGTCTCTAAATGCAGTCTCGTTTTTAAATTAAATGATAGAGACACTTGGTGACAGTGAATTCATCTCCTTTTACATTTTCTAAAATGACAAGCAGGCTACTGATGCTTAACAAATAAGCAACATTAACAATTCCAAGATGAATAGCATACCTCTATGAAGCAGATACTAAAACGCAGTGAATCGTATCTTGACTGTTTTCTGGTAGACAGGGCCCTGGAGTTGTTTCAGGCACCTGACACTATTTCATGAGAGTTTGCCTCAGCTTTATTAAACTCTAGTATATTCCATCCTAATTTAATGTCACATCTACTTTTGACTACCCCTCAGATTTCAGGCAAGCCAAGTCTACTCACCATTCACGATGCTGTAATGAATGCTGTTAGGCTTTCCTCTGTCTCCATCAAGAGCAACAACAGTAAGTACCTCGGAGCCCTGGGGAGAAATAGGGAATTACAGTCCGTGAGTAAGATCAAAGAGCAATGAAATTGCCACTGCGTATTAATAAATTTAGCTTCAGAAAGTCTTTCCTTGGCGAGGTATGGGGGGAAGAGTGGGTACCTCTGTTCTGGCTGAAGGGGAAACACTGCAAAAGTCCTTGACTCTCAGCCAGAAAAATCAGTGCTGGGCTTTGCGAGGCAGGTGGTTTGGCTGCTGAAGCTGGACACACTCCAAGCAAGGAGGGTCTGGTGCCTTCTGGCCTCCGCTTTCCTCTTTCTCTCCGTCAGACTTCTGTTCTGGTGCTATTTTCTGCAGCTGTGGCAGGGGGCTCAGGCTAACAGCATCATACTATGTACACAGAAGCTGTCTGTACCTATATGCTCTGTTACATCTCACTGGGACACAGAATTGATGATTTGACAATTCCTGCCAGGGAAACAGGCTGTTTACCTGGCAATTAAATCAGACAAGTCCCTGTTGCCCATGGCCACCTTGGGAGACAGGAATGGGGCTCTCCTGGCCTTGCTGGAGTTTTTTTTCTAACATTCCTCAGTGATTTTTTCCTGGCTTTACGCAGTGGCCCCGCAGCACCAAGTCAGACCCTGGCCTGACCAACGCAGGAGGTGTCCTAACAAGGAGCTGGCACACAGCAGGGTGCTGTGCTCACGAATCACTCGCGGCTGCTCCTTGGGTCCATGCTGCGCCTTCCCTACACTGCTAGCTTTGGTTGCTCTCGGCAATGCTGCAGCCCACGTGCTGTAACTCCTTCCAAAGCAAGAATGTTGCTGCTGCCACATGCACCAGGCACAGCCTTTGCCTGCTAGCACAGCCGCTGCTCTGCAGTTTGTCCCTTCCTGAGGACGGCCAGAAACGCAGCGCGAGCCGGGGATGTGGAGAGAGGATTGAGAGAAACTAATCTGTGACCTGAGGTTTAGCTTGGTTTGCTGCCAAGACAAAAGCATTTACAATACGCGGAGGTGAACAGAGATTTCCACCCAAAGCCCAGCAGTCTGGGTCAAGGACCTCTCTAAATCCTATCTAAAAATGCCACTACTATTTCTCCTATCTTCAGATAGGTGTTTTGTTCACTTAACAGTGGGATTTCTCTTTTCTCAGGAAAGAAACAGACAAACCCCTTTTCTTCAGGCTTGTCTTGCAAGACCTCTTCTCTCTTGCCAGCAGCAGCGAAGTCTCTGAACCAGACCTTGGCTTGTGCTCCCACCACTATAATATCCTAACAGTACAAGTATTTACTGACTCCTGATTTTCTTGGCAAATACTAAGTCCTATGCACACTGGATGGTTATTCTGAGATCTATACGTAACTACGCAGAGTAAATCAATACACATAATAATGTTAATTGCAAACATCTGCAGAGTAATGAAGCATCACTGCTCTGCCATGCTGAAAAGTAGCCATCTATGCATGGAACTGCAATGTACTGTTAGGCAAGAGCTGCAGAATACATGGGGATTATGAACAGAAAGTAAAGCCACAATCTTTCCTGAAACTTGAGAGTTCAGGTAACCAGCATGCAGTTACATGTGCAGAAAGATCAATATTTTAAGGTTGGATAGTTTTATAAATAGGTATTAATGCTTATCCTACCTATGAAGAAATTCTTAGTTAAATCTTATGTAATAGGGTGAATGCTGGTTGGATATATGGGAAATTCTTTGCTTTGCAGCATCACAAATTCTATGTTGCTGGAAGCCACATGATAAACTGTTTGCTAAGCTCTTGGAACAAATCTCCCATTAGGAGCTTCTAGAGAGTGGCAAAGCCAGGACCTCAGTGTCCTATTTGGATTCTTTGTCTGTGACAGAAATGTTCAAGCTTCAGCAGCAGACACATGCAGACAGATTCACTGTCCCCACTCACACATGTGTGGCTTGACACCCTGTTGAGTTTTTGGCCTGGGAGGACTTGTTGGCCCCTTTGGCCTATCTAGCCATCACGGAGCAGAACACATCCTTTGTTATGGGGATGGCAGGACTGCAACTCCCCAAATGCTTCCAAGGGGACGACACATGGAGTCTACAGCATTTGAGCAACAGGACAGAAACCAGGAACTCTTCTTTGACTCATACCTTGCATAACTCATAAGCAAGGAAACTAAAGTACTATCAGTCCACATACTACAGGCATACACACAGTCTTATAACAAGATGTGTTCAGGTGAGGTAGCTGGTAATCTGTTTAAGCTCCCAGGTGTCAGCAACTAAGAGCTCTTAGTCATTGTCTGGGTCTAAAGTAATATGGAGGGGCAAAACGATTTTTTTTTTGTCTTTAATGACAGCAGCAGCAAGACTTCCATTGTGAATTTGCAAAGGACATAAGTAAGAATTTGCCTAGTTCATTTCTCCTAGCAGTCAGAGTTTTGGTCCCATTCCTTTATTAATAAGGCTGTCGCCATAAACTGTGGCTTGTGACCAACATATGAAAGACTGCACATGTTCTCCCACAGGTGAAAACCAGCACTTACTGCGAGGGTATCTTCATAAACATATCCATAGTAGGGAGTCCCGATGAACATGGGAGGAGTGTCCTGAACATCCTCCACATTGACAGTAATTGTTGTTGTGGCTGAAAACACTTTGTTGTCTCCCCTGAGCTTCCCACCACCGTCCTAGAAGAGAAGTCATCATCAGATACCTCTGCTGAAGCAAGTGTCCAAATCTCTTACCAGCCTTGAACACATTTCTTAAGCCTTCGCAGCCACCATCCAGGAATTACTTATCTCTCTCAACACATATTAATCTCTACTGTCCTATTCCTTCTCTTTTCCATTAGTCCTTCTATTACCATTAATCCCTTTCTGATTAAGCAGAAGGCCCTCAATATCTCAAGAGTCATTTCTTACATTAAAACTGGCTGTACTGATATAGGTTTATATATAACTGCACGTATCAATGACATACGGGACAGGGGATTCAAGTTTTTTTTTTTTTTTTTTTTTTTCAGGAAAGATTGCTAGAAGCAGATGCAAAAAGTTAGCTACAAAGTCCCACGAGTTTCCCTCCATGCCCCATACAGTCTTGCCTGCCACAAGGACATCAGGATGATATGCAGCAACAAGGCAATGCATTTCCAGGGGAAAATTATACAGTGCATGTTATCAGAGTCTCCTAGGGACTCTTCCATGATGTAAGTGAAAGCAAGGAGGAGCACAAAGCCAGAAGCTGTTAGGTAATCACAGTGTATAAACAGTCTCTTGGGACTTTACGACAATCAAATCTGTTCATGCTACTGATACAGCAGGGCCAGTTGGAGAGATGATTCACAATTTCAGAAGCTTTTAACATCATCAGTTTCTGGCTGAAGGTCAGTAGTTATGCTGCTATATGAGAGAACATGAATTGTTTAGCGTGTCTACTGTAGCAGTTCTAAAAAAAAAAACCATCTTTTTGAAGAGACATGCTCGGGTTTTTCATCCTTACTGTAGCAAACAGCACTAATTCACATTTTGCTGCTCCTTCTCAGATGAAACCTGGCTAAATAAATACATAAAATGATCTACACACTTTTCCTAAAACACAAGAAACCCAGAAAGGCAGCATAAAGATCAGCAAAATCGTCCTCTTTCCATTGCATGTGTCTGCCTGTGTGACAGGCCCCCAGAGCATCCCGAGAGACTTTATTCCAGAATCCATAAACTTTTAAAGCCTGTTACGAATCCTCAGCACTGCTGAGGGTGACAGTGGCAAGGAGCAATGTTCAGCAATATTCAAACGATTTGAGTAAGTTCCTGCCACAAGGCAGGCAGAGAAGTGAAGGAAAGAAACACCCACAGACGTATCCAGAAAATGGGTGCTACAGCCCTGGCCGTGTGGCTGCTGCTGACCGCTGCCATCGACCCAAGCTGCCGCCAGCCGTTTGCCATGACTGACCCGGCCACCCTGCAACAGCGTGGGGAGCCCTGGGCTCCTGCATTCGTGTTTTGAGACTGATGCTTCCAAAAGGTGAGGCTGCATAAACCATCCTTCCCCTTTTCACCACACGCACGAGAATTTCTGCAGAGGGACTCAACATCCCAGCACCAGGCCTGGCTAAAAGTAGGAAACCTGCCCCTGAACATGTCCAGACATTACACAGCAGCAGCATTTTTTCTCCTGAGAGACACAGGTTACCTCTTCTCACTTATTTTTCTGTGTTTCCTGCTGTATCTCCGTGCGTGATAGAGGCTGCTCCTGCTCCGAAGTCAGGCTTCATTTCAGTAACACTGTGGGTCACCCTCCTTCTATTTGACCTATGCTGTCCTACTCGAATACAACCCTTCCTCTCCTCACATTTCAAAAGAGAAGCTTGATACCTTGGCTACGACGACAACAAAATGGGTTCTTGATTTTTCATAGTCCAGGGTGACCCCTGTTTTGATGCGCAGAACACCACTGTGACGGTCTATTGTAAACTTATTAGCATGGATGTTCTAGAAGAAACGAGAGGAGAAGCAATGAAAGATTATAAGTATGGAAATAAGATTGCTGTAGGGATTCATCTTTTAGTTCATCTGCTCAGGCAAAAGACTGGAATAATGATTCGGTTTGGGTGAATAATGCATTTGATGAATTTCACCTCTGTGTGTTTATGAACAATTCATGAACCAATCACAAGTGTCTCATTATTCAAATAAATCACCAACTTCCAATATAGATTTTTTTAATCTTTTAGTATTTCATTGTGAAATCTTAAAATTTGGTCAAGACAGGTCATTGCATAGAATTAAATTGTGCAACTTAACAGAAAAAAGATGATGGGAGAAAAAGGAAGAAGATAAAAGGTGTTATCCTTAAGCGCTTCCGAGTTCTACTGGCTTTAAAAACACAGTAGTGTTGCCTGCATAGATTATTGTCAAAGACTTTTACAGTGATATTTTAGTGGCTTTTCTGGGTGTCTATGATGAAGGACCTAAAAGATATCTTATTTCCGAAAGAGGCAAAAAATATTTATCTCCATTCTTCCTGACTGGAGATATCTGTTTACTCATCTGAGCGTGGGCAGGTATATGCAATAGTTTCTGTCAGATAATCTTGGCCTTTTTGAGTAGACACCACTACCTGCCCACACAAGACTCTTCTGTACACCTTAAAAATTCTCTGAGACTGTGCCAAAAATGTGGCAACATCTCTTCAACACATGCACATATTAAGCAACATTTTGGCTACACAAACATATCAGCTTAACATAGATATTGGAAATAACTGTTCCCTAGCTTCATATTCTGGAGGCTTACCGGGAAAAAAAAATCTGTGCAAAACTGAACTTTGTACACATTGTACACATTGTATTTTGAAAGGATAATTGGTCAAATACAAACTAAATTTCATCAAGGCACTCAAGATGTTTTTCATAGTATGCCTAAGCTCATAACAGGATTAGTTTTAGTGCTATATAAATATTTTGTCGCTTTTTTCCATTTTTGTACCAAAGTAAATATTACAACAAATTTGTTTAGCATTTTTTTTCTATTGCCTCTTCAATGAGAGAAACTGCAGCAAATCTGGAGAAGCTGGTTGTAAGAAGGAGGAATTTAAGAGGAATTTAAAAGGCATGATGCAAAACACTGCACTCTGGCATACAGAAGGTCTGAAATAAGGATAAAATTCAGTTTTAAAGATGCAGAGCTCTCCTGTCACCAGTAGGCTACACCTGAAAGGCTGGTTCCAAGCAGGCACAGCTTTGTCCTGAGGTGAGAAGAATTGGTATTCCCAGTATCACACTGTGATGCAGAACCTTGGTGGTTATTCCAGCCTCTCCCTTCTGGACTGTGCTCAGCTACTGCAGTCAATGTCATTGAGGCCAGAGCGTGTTCCCTCATGCACCATGCAAAATCTACAGACACTGCTAGCAGGCTTAATCCTCAAAATCTGGTGTTTTGATTACTCCTGAATGCACAGGTAATGTCTTACCTGCAAGAAGTAGGTGATACTTCCTCCAGAACCTGTGTCTCTGTCTACTGCCTCGATCTTAAATATGCTGCTGCCTGAGGGGGTGTTCTGCAACCAGAAAGAGTTACCAGAGTCAGAAAGAACCAGGAATGCAATGCGAGTTGAAAGAAATGAAAAATGGATGTGCAAGTGGGAAGAAAAGGAGAGTAAGGATAGAAAGAATACAAATGAGTGAGGGAACCAAAAAGCAGAGAGAAAATAGAGAAGAGAAAGACTTAAAATGGAGTAAACTGGAGAACAACAACAAGATGGAAGAAAACACCCAAACTGGCTGGAATGCAAATAAGAGGACAAAGTGCATGCTATTCCCACCAAAGTCAATTCTAAAGACTCCACTGCATCATGTCTTGGAGCTTACCCACGAAACAGCACACCTAGAGAAAATACCCCTTTCCCACCAGACTTGGTCTCTAACTGCTCACTGCATGTTCAATACCTACCCCAAACTCTGCAACGAAAGACTGCAAGTAATCCTGCAAATCTTGTGGCTTTATTGAAAACATCAAGTTCTCCTCTTTACAACTCTACTGAGATACACTTTTAGAATACGAAAAAAAAATAACCAACCTCTGGGACTTGGACTATGTAAGGTGTATTGATGAACTCTGGGCTCTCATCATTAGCATCTGTTACAAGGATCCTGACTTTTTCAGAAACCTGAAGTGGAATATGAAGACCACATTAAAAATCAAGGTGATTTACAACATACAAACATCCATTTGCTTACTGAAGTGTATTCAAAGGCAATAGAAAATTGTGCACTACCAAAATTGAGCGTGAGAAAGAAAATGCAGAAAATCTTATCATCCGCAAGAGCCAATTTCAAGGAGAACACAGGGATGTCTCTAAACGAAACAAGGACTCTCAGAGTACTTTATAAATTACAGATTAGGGGGTGATTTTCAGAAGTGGCTTTCTTTATGGCAGTCAAGATACCATGATATATTTTATGGGAGTACATAAATGACTGTGTACAGGTTGATAACTGACTGCCAAAAGCGTTCATTAATGCCTCATTTGATATCACAATGTTGATAGTGTGCATAATTCGGATGTACAAACACACACTATTAATATTCAACAACAACATAAAGTATGTTCTCTAAAAAGATACAGAAGCAAATGTCTTTGACCAGCAAAACTTCACAGCTGTTTACAAGGTGGAGATGTGGATGTGATCTCATTAATTCTTTTATTTACAGAGATTGCCAGGGCAGCTGGGTCTGTAAGACCTGGCCACTTCCCAAACATTCAATGTAGTAATCTCACTATATTTGTTTGACACGAGGAAGTGCTTTGTAGTTAATCCAGTCTCGTGGCTAGTAAGTGGGTTCCACTTTTGTGGCATCTCTAGAGATGAAGCCCAGGTACCCATGGCAGACTAATATCCTGACTGTATCTGTTTGTAAATGGCAAATGCCAGGGGAAAAAAATGTAGAACTCGGATCAGACACTAATGTGGTGCCCCAGATAAGCTCTGAATGATTAGGAGTGATGAAAGCTTTATACAACAGCAGATAAGAAAAATCCCACCACCTCCCCACCTTAGCATAAGCACATCTTAATGCCGTGCTGCAGAAACACTGCGGGAGGGCAGGGAAGGACGTCAGCGCTTGGGTGTCCAACATCAGCCCCTATAATGTCTTCAAAAAGCCTCCAGCTCTTTCTTAGGTGTGAACCCTACCGAGCGGACAGTGAAATGTCACAGGCAGCTGTTGTTATTTTGTAGGCCACTGAGCCAGGCTCTCAGCTCACCCTGCAGTTCTAATTATCCTCAAATAGATGAGCCGGGAGCTGGAATGAGACCTGCAATACTGGGAGTTCAGTGGCTCTTGAAGCAGAAGGTGGGACTCTAATGAGACTATGTGTTCTGATAAAATGAGATATTCCCTAAAAAGAAGTTTAATGGGGGGAGAGGTGCAGGGGGTGACAATTCCACAAGCTGTGGCATCAGAAAATACTTACTGTGCTCAGGCCATCTGAAATACTGACTATAACTTCAATCTCATCTTCCTTCTGCAAACCAAGAAAATTTCCTTGTTAAAGAGTTGGTTATTTGTGCTGATTCAAACAGCATCTGCAGATTTAAACAGGTCTCAGTGGATGCAACAAGGTAATACCACAAAACCATCACAGCAGAGGTGAAGAAGCCCCTTCACAGGCTCCACACCAGGCTTTTACAGAGCTTCTTGGACTCCCTATTGGCAAGAGATAGTTGCTCCGAAAGCAACTTAATCCTCTTAGAGAACTGCAATTGCCCACAAGCTCTTGACTGGGGGAAGTGTGGTATGTGGGGAGGAAAAATACAGAGTAAATTTCTCTTTTGGCAAATGCTGAACATACAGATGCTCAAAATTCAGTAGTAAAGTCAGTGGTGCAAGTGAACTGGAAAAGAATGTGATGGGTGAAATATAATGTCTCCAACTGCAAATTAAATTGTATGTTTGAGGGGGGAAAAAAAAAAAGCTGACTGTTCCTCAAAATCATGGCTCAAATTAAGGACTCAAGGACATTTCATTCCCTTGTACTCTACCTCTCTGTCAAGCTCCTCAACCAGGGTAACGTTTCCAAGGTGCTTGTCAACAGAGAAGTAGCGCCTTGATCCAGCTTCATAGGTCAGGCCGTACGTCACGGGATCTCCTTCGGGGTCAGTGCCGTTCAGAGTGTACACGTGGGTGCCTGAAAAATTGGGGCAATCAACAACATTTCCTTGCGGTCGCTTCAATCGGTGATTTTTTTTCACTGATCTGTTCCTTGGTAATTTAGCCCCTGTGAGGCAGACGAGGCTTCTGTGCATCAAACTCCCACAGGCCTGAGTCCCAGCTTGGAAGATCAGAAGATACAGAGACATCTGCAGACTTTTCCACTTGCAAACTAAACAGATGCAAGAGTCTGTCTTCGTACTTAGCTCCCCCTCATTAAATTCCCTACTTAACACACCCACTCATGCACATACCACTGAATAAATTCTCTAAGCTCATCAATGTATTTCTTTCACAAGCTGGCAAAAGAGAGAGATTGCTATTTCTATTTTTAAACATTTGAGAAGTTGGTGCCAGTTTCTGAAGTAGAATGTTTTTGTTCATCAGAAGTGATATGTCCTGGGGGAGAACGTGGTGAGGGTTTATTTATTTTTTTTGACTCACATGTCTATCATTTTACTGTGCATTAATATCTTTATCCAAATAATCTCAAGCACTTTACAAGAATCAGTTAACTGGGTCTGAGATATAAAACAGTGCTGTTTGTGTTTTCTGTTAAAGCACAGCAATCTGGTGTGCCTTCAGTAAGTTACCCGAGATATCCAAGGTCCAAAACTGCAGGTAACTCACCCACAGCACATCACTGCAAATAAGCTACCAACTAGCCGGTATTGAACTTTGCTCTTACATAGGACACAAGGAAACCACGGCAGAGCCATTTCTGAGAAAATTAACAAAGTTATGGCATAGCATTGTCAAAGGGAACCCAAAAGACTCCAGTTTTAAACTGCTCTGACACACTGAGTTTGGCCATTTTAACTCTATGACCAAAAGTCATGATCTTTTTTCGCATATAATCTCTGCAGTGATAATGGAATTTTTTCACTTACTAGACCCCAAGTTTCTGTTTACCGTTTTGGCTTGTGGTCCATTGACAAAAATGGGGCAACTTTGTAGAGAAAAAAAGTTCACATTACAAAGAACAATAGGTCCAAAGGAGCACAAAAATCAGACCCTCCTATGAGCTGGCTCAGCCAGCCAATGAGCATTTAAAAATTTCAGAACAGTTTTACAAAACTGCAAAACAAATTGGACATTTTTCTTAGGCTTTTCCCACAAAGCAGAGTAGAAAATAACAATAAATCTAAAATCAAGAATCCAAAAAATATTAAGGAAAGGCAACGAGCAGAATGATGAGACATTCCTCCAACTGTAATAACAGAACCATGTAAACACAAATAAAAGCAAGAGGAGGAATAAACAAGGACTTTTCCAAAATATATTGTCCTAAGGAGATGTTCCCTTCCAGATATAGCTGTTTGATATATATTTACACACAGGGCTGTTGAAATTCCTGCAGCACTGACTGCATTTATTCTTGTTTCTCAGAAGTTTTGGTCTTAGTACCTGCCCTAGCTAGGACCAAATGGAGAACTCGGGTGTCAGCTCATAGCTGCCTGAGGACACAGCGCGTCCTCATTCTTTCCTGCTTCTCTTGCATCTCTGCCCTTTTCTCGATGGCTTTTCCTGTCCCTTCCACTTCTCACGTTGGCTGTCCTGTCCATCTCTACGAGTGTGGAACCATTGCTCTCCCGGTCCCCCTGGAAGGCCTGGCCGTGTGTTTCCAGCACGGGCAGCTGCTGGAGGGAGCTGCTCTGTCCATCCAGGGGGATGGGACGGGCACTACGATCCCGTATCTGAGGTTTTCACAGAATGTCAGTGACAACGAGTCCCACGCTCTGGCCCTGTGACAGGGGCTATCCGCAACACTAACAATTTCTGATATTCCAAGAATGATGAAACAGCTCTCAGAAATCAGGAGGCATGTGCTAGAGCAGACCGGGTTACAAAAGTTCAGGTAAATATATTTGAACCTGGACTTACTCTAATCTTATTCTTACAGCTTTCTCTCCCACATTTTCTAGGAGTTCGCCTATAAGGAAAACAGTAATTTTCTTTTCTAAAAATGATAGGAAACACTGATATTGGCACATACTGAGTTTACTGAGATTTCTGAGGAAATAATAGAGGGCATCACTGATCTTTATACCGTACTCCTTGCTTTCTAGATACAGCTGGCACTGCCCCATTTTTTTGTAACACACATTTTTGTGTCTATTAAATCAGATTGTTGATCAAAATCTCTCTCCTAGTGCTATCAGAGTTCCTAATTTTGATGGAATTGTAATTTCAGTGCAAAATACTCCCCATATTATTAACACCATGGGAACACTTCTCAGCACAGTGTTAATGCCAATTAAAAATCTCCGCTCAGTATGCTGCCTCCACTTGCTGAAAAGAAAATAAATGAAAATCCAGCCAAAATCTTATCAGAGGGTGCCCAGCAAACAGCCTCTTCCTGTCAGAAAGATAAGGAAGTAAAGCAGTCTTTAATGGGGATATGGGAAACATGCACAGGTCCAGATCTTGGTTCCCTGAGCACCTTTGCGATGGCTCAGCAGGATGGGAGCTGGGAAACTCCTGGGAGCAGCACATTGTTCCCTGCTACTGCTTGCTCCAGGACCCATATTAGACTTTCACTCTGTTTTTCTATTCCAGCTTGAAAGTCACTTGCTCTTTGCTCAACTGCTTAGGTTGCATGGCTGTCCCGTGATGGCATTGCACCATCTTACTGCATTTCCAGCCTAGATTTATTCATGGCTAGCATAAATTCATTTAGTCATGGCCAGCATCCACCCAGGTGCTCGGAGACAGCACTGCCCTCTTGCTTGCCCGACACTCAGGAATCGCCCCCTCACTGCAAAGTTCAACAGACCACATAAATTTTGGACTCGCGCTCAGCCCCCGCGCTCCTCCTCTGCCACCGCAGATGAAACCTGCTAGTGAGATGCTGGGGGGACTTGCACAGCTCCCAGCGCCAGCATCGCCGTTCCCAAAGCCACAGCCACACCAGCTCGCCGGGGGTTGTTAGCCTGCTGGTTTCCTCCCATGGAAGGGCAAGGAACAGTTGCATGCACAAAGCCGACGGAGGCTGCTTCGCGCTGCAAGCTCTCCTCGAGCAAAGGGGATCCCAAGCTTCTGGAGAAGGGGAATCATGTGCTATGACTACCTCAAACACTTCCCCTTTCCTTCCCACTACCAGCTAATGCTGCTTCCAGAGCATGTCCAGACTGCTTCAGCCCCCTCCCCGCGTCGCTGGGCGGCTGCCACCGCATCGCGTTGGCTCGTGAAGCAGAGAAGTGGCCACAAAACAGCAAGAAAGCCTGGAGTGTCTACGGCACGAGCTGGATCTCTCCGCGGGGCCGCGACCCTGTGTGGCTGGGCCCGGGGACACCCGCAAGTGCTCAGTGCTGGGCCCAAAACACCCACCGTGGGGCCCAACGTAACCGACTCCAAGGAGAAGCAATTTGAGGGTGATTTCCTGATATATCTGCAGTTTCTGTTAAAAGCATAAAAACAGAGGAAAAGGCCATATGACCTGGGAGTTGTCAGTGTGGATCTGTCAAACACTGCTCTGCAGCACATGCTCCACCTCACCTAGTGCAAGCTCAGCCATTGCGATGCAGAAGACAGGCTATATTTAAGAGCTCAGTTCTGGTTGCTCCCAGCTTTCCTAGGGTACAGACCTCTGGTTCTGCAAGGAGGTGAATATTTTTGCAGCACTTCCCTTATAACAATTTAGCTTTTTGGGAGTTACCTCAGTGTGAGGTCTTGGTGGGTTCTCCAGGTTTCGAGGCAAAGTTTGGGCTAAAATTTCCATGCATGGTGTGTCTAGTCAGCTAAGAAGTGTAATAGGAAAGAAAAGCATACTAATTCTTTCACTCAAACTATCTGTGATGAGGAGGTCTGGAAATTAATTGTGTGCAGAAAAAAAATCAGGTTCAGCTATGCCTGTGATGGAAGGAGATGCACTAAAACATGCGGAGAGACAGCAGAGTGCCAGGATGGGGTTTCTGAGCACCAAAAGAAGGAGCAGGAAACATGACAGCAGGGACTTCTACTGTTTTGGAGACGATTGGTTGGGTTTGGGTAACAAAGAAGGAGCAACAAATACCAAACAGCATGAGGCAACTCTTCACAGCCAGGAGAGAACAGTGGGATAGAACCAGACCAGGAGCACGTAGGAACAAAAAGGGAAGCTTGAAGGCTGGAGCGATCTCAAGCGGTAAATAAGAAGCCTGGTAGGTAGCTGTGAGTTGCAGCTTTGACCACTGAGAGCAATTGGGGAGAGAGGGCAGACTTGCTGGCATGAAACGAAATAGAACAGAAAATGCAAGGATGAGACATGCAAAGATCTCCAGAGCTCAGATGATACTTTTAAAAAGTAATGAACCTCAGCCTTACAAGTGTGCTTCAGTCTCTTGCTTTGCATCTGTTCTCAGTGCCCCACTGTGACGGCTTACAGAGATTAATGAGGTAGGATGAAGCAAACAACCTGAAATAGCATCCTGCACATGCTCTAAGACCTTGATTAGGGGCACATGTATGTTTTGTATGTACACAAGCAGATCTCAGCAAGGAGCTAATCACCAAATATCCCCACCTGCCCTGCCCAACAGCCACAAACTGCAGCTAGTGTTTCAGCCCACAACCTTTTCCATTCTTCTTAAATCTGGCTGGAATGGACTCCTGCTCTGCTGACCCTTCTCGTCTCAAGGGGTCTCATGCTCTGGGATCTAAATGGGATGTGGAAATGGGCAGACAACTTCAAACATTGCACAGAAATGGCACTTGCCATCCTTATGATAACTTATGTCAGTCACTAGGTATGTGCCCATGACAGATCATCACTACTTTAGAAGGCAGCATACTGCAAGTGAAAAGAAGATTAACAAAGTAATGTACACAAGACTCTTCCTAAATTTGCTGCATTCTTCCCGGTGCACCACTATAACTGCTCCTTCTGCAATCCCATTGCCCATCCTCTCCTCTCTGTGCTCCAAACAGTGAATGTTCCCTGTCTACAGATGACTGGGAACCTATCACACCACACTGCCAATTGCTTATAACCTCAGCAGGACCAAAGACTATAAATTCCTGAAGATTTATTAAAGGTGCTGTTAAGGGCACTGCTCAGATGAGACCCTGACTGCTGCTGCAGCGTATCCAAGAAAAGTATCCGACTATGATTCCCACTTTTATCTAAGCACAGAGAAGAGCTAATGGTTACATGCTCATTTCGTGCAATGCTTAAACCAATGCTGAGTGAGGGCATCCAGAATCAAACATATGGAAGTTTTCATTTCCACCGAGGCTGCTGTGTCCTGCGTGCCCTCCTCGGGGCATCCCGGGCACCTTGCTGTGCTGGCTCGGGCTGCAGGCGAGTTCTCACTCTGCCACTAGCAGCAGCTGTGAGGGACCTGCCCAAAGCGCTTTCAGAGAAGAGGTCTTTGCAGTGCTCCCAGATTTTATTCAGGCTGGCCTAAGAATTATAGACCAAGGAAAAATTGGCAGTTGCGTGGCAAGGCCACCACATCGAGATTTCCCAAAACAAAAGCTCTCCAAGGGTTTCTCTAGGCCCTTTGTGAAGTTCCAGCCTAAACTCAAAACCTCCTAAACCTCAGAGAAGCCTTTCTGGCAGCACCTCTGCGGAGTTAGGCCAGAAGTTACTTCTCTTTCAAAGCAGATGTATACAGCAAACTGGGAGTACAGACCAGGCAGGTAAACACACATTCTGGCTGAAGCCAGCACCCATGAGAAACAACAACACCAAAGGCTGAGCAGCTTGAGCTGCATCACGATAGCAACCAAAGCATGAACTCTTCAGGGACCGCTACATACTCAGCCTCGTTGTTAATAGTACAAAAGCCCGTGCTATCACACAGTGATCACTATTCCTGCTGGGGCTGCTTACAGGGGCACTAACACACGCTCCACCACGCCATCACCTTGCTTCGTAGGGACACACACACTCGGTCTTCGCCTGCCCGCAGCCCCAGGCCGGACACGCTGAGTCCTGGTGCCAGGAAGCTGCCCGCTGCGCTTCACTGCTGCGCTGGGCGCTGCCAGCCGGGAGGCCCCACGGAGCTCAGCCTGGCAGGAGGGCCGCCCCGGCCTGCTCCCCAGCACCTCGGGCTCCCCGCGCCACGCAGGCGGCCGCGGTTCGCAGCCCAGGCCGCGGCAGAGGGGCTGATGCTCCCTGAGTGCCAGGGAGCCGGCGCCACAGCAGGGAGCGGGACAGATGACAAGCGAGTTTCCTCGCTCTGAGCTGGAGGCGGCAAGCGTCACCTCGGATGAACTGCACAAGGGCCCCATTTCGTGTCAGTGACTGCCCGGCATCACAAGCCTCATCTACGCCAGCAGACCAGTGATTCCAGTGGCCAATATTACTGTGGCAATCAGCACAGCTGTCCTGACTGCAAAAGCGCGAGTGACTTCCACGCGAACGCGGGCAGAGCAACGGCGCAAATCACAGCTCCCCCATCGGCCGCTGGCTGCCGCCGGCGCCTCCGCATTGCCCTTGGCCTTCAGCTGAGCTCTCCGCTTGGGCCGACCGCACGCATTGCGAGCTCTCGGCCCGCGCGCTGCCAGCCACGGCACCGCGTCTGCGCCGCCCCAGCCTCCACGGCTGCCGCCTTGTTCGTTACGGCCCCGCTTCCAAACCAGCCCCTTCCTGCCCTCTGCCACCTCAGCGGAGCAAACCCCAAAACAAGACCTCAGCTCTGCACTTGTGCGCACAACGGTGGTGTTTAACACTGAAATATATTTTACATGAAAATTGGTATAGAAATAGTTTCCACTCATTGCCCCCCCCATGGAGGATAATGACTACAAACCACCTTTTTTTGACTTCATTTAAACTTTTCTTAGTGCAACTAAATTAAAAAAAAAAGAGTGAAATAAAGAGACTCCTTCCAAAGCTACACTTTTTGACGCTTGAAAATTGAAAAAATGTATCCACTCTTGAATTTTCAATAACGCAGCCAAACCTTTTTTAAAGGAGTCAGATATTTAGAGAAAGCATTTTTCACTCCAAGTAGAAACATTTTCTACCATTTATACTGCAAACACTAGAAATATAACAACTTTATGAAGAAAAACCTGACTCTTATTTTTCCATGTATAGCTTGCTTTTGGGGATACAAAGTCTGATAAAATTATTAGGAACTCTGCTTTCTTCACATAAACATTTGCAGAAATTTGTAAGAAATCCCTTCCCACTATGAATTTATTTTTAATCCCAAAGTTCTGTACTTTGGTACTGCAAATAAATTATGGGACCAAGAATGGGAAAGCTAAAATACGTGTTTTACATTACAGCTACAATTTAAACATGTCGTTTTACACTGAGGGAGGGAAATTTCAATTGAGTTTGAGAGGGAAAAAAAGAGCAAGACCACAGTATGCAATAACACCCACATCAAAGTATACTTCGCTAATCAAAAGAGCAAGTGGCTTCAGTTTCTCTATGCAGTTAAACATACTATTTTTAATACTAACCAATGGATGTATCCTCCGAAAGGCTAAGAAGTGCCATGTTCCCATTCGTGCTTCTGTCTCCGTTATCGAAGAAATAGGGGGCATAATTTGCCTGAACTGCAATGAAAACAAAACAGAAGCCAAAGAAATGCATTTCACAGACAGCAGTTACTTGGCTTTGCTGCCTAGCTCTCAGTAAACGTAAGCTCTTCTGGGAATAGCACGAGCGCGTAACACAACCAGTCGCTCTAAGAGACTTTCCGAATCACATAGGTGCAGATATTTGTATTAAATTACTTGCACATGCTGCTGTTCTGCTATTCACAGGGCAGCAATAAGTAAAAAACAAGGAATCGTCATCAAACAGGATGTCTCTAAGAACTCCCATCCAGCTCCAGGCAGCTTCACTGCAGAATTAACCTTCTCGGCGTGCACGCTTCTCCCCTACGCTATCCCTCGAGTCTGAAACTTTCCCAGTGCCAACCTGCCCGACGTTCTAAACATACCCTGTCATAACATTATGCCTAGTGCACGAGCAATTAGCCATAATTAAATCGTTACTTACTTGCTGCCAGACAACAGCAAACAAAGTTAAAAAAAGAAACAAAAAACAACAAATTAGTTGTTATTCTACTGACTAACTGTTAGAGATTCAAATTAGCCCATTTGAAACAAAACTGTAAATATATAAGCACAGCGGGTGACATTTGCACAGGGATCACTCTGCGAGGAAAATATTTCAGGACCACATTACCACATCAGTAAGGATTACTACAGGATTTAAGGTTATGCTTGTATCCTCCTATATTTTAATTAACAAAATGATTATTGTACTTACCCAGGCAAACGTGCACAAAACTCAGAAATAAGGAGGAGGTGCAATGCCACAAATGCTTCATCCCACTGGAGAAGGGGCCAAAGCTTCTATTGCAAGGGTTTTATTTTGTTTTCTCTGAAGGCACTAGGAAAGTGCCCGTCAGGCTGCTGCAGTGGAGAAATGTGTAAGAGGCAGTAACAGATGCTAAGATGTTAAGCGGATGACACGTCTTTATTTCTGAGGAATTTAAAGAAGCTCCTTCCTACCACCTAATTAGACCAATTACTTTGCAGAGAGCTGTGGGACTCATTTCTGAGACGAGGTTTGGAGGAAGCAGCGTAACTCTCAGCGGTTCTGTTGTTAGTACTGTATTTGTGTTGCCTAAATGTGCAAGCCAGAGAGAAGGTAAAGCTGAGAGTTGTTTTCCTTCTCAACTCTAATTCGCTCAATCCTCTATTTTTTTTTTGAGCTAAAAGAGTGGCTAAAAATTTTGGTTTTGGTGATCTTAAGAAAGAGAAACTCTAACACAAGTAACAGTAAGCATCAACATGAGCGTTTTCAAGGAAGCTATCACATTAATGATAGCAGAAAATACACAAAGTTGCGTAACAAAAATACAGAAATCAAAATACTTTTTGACCAGCAAGAGCTGATTTAAAAATAAGTGGATTTCTCATCAGTTTCCAAAGCATCTTTTACATCAGCCTGTAATTTTAACCAGTACAAAGTATTCCATGAAAAAAAGCATCTTTTCTTTTTTGCTTTGTTTTGTTTTCCTGCACGCATATGGTGCCTACACTAATAATAATAAATATATTTACACACACAGATAAGAAAAATAATTTTTAAGGATAAAAAGCCACTCAAGGATAACATTCACATACAAAGCTTTCGGCTGCTTAAAAGGAACTTGATCACTGGTAATAACTAGACTCTGTAAGGGCGATGTATACATAATGTTTTAGCTGTTTAAACTTGATCTGAGGCAAAGTAGTGCTACTTAAAGTAGCCTTTAAAGGTGTGCTAAGGGAGTTTGCACTTCTGGTTTTAACTGGAAGAAACATTCAAGAAACAGAGTGAGTTCTCTGCTGCAATGCTTTTAAATCGAAGTTGCACTTTCTTCCTGGCAGGTCAGATCTACCCAGCCCGGTGCTGAACGTGCACATGGGGATACGCGGGCGAGACGGGTGCAGCTGCCTGGCAGCCCTGTCCCCACGGCCCAGCTCCAGGCCCAGCAGCAAGAGCTGGTCCGTGTTTAGAGCCTGCCTTATCCCCAGTCACTGACACCGCGGCGTGAAGGGACGACGGGGCAGACCACGCGGAGAGAAGTCTTTGCAGCAGACACGCTGCGGCGATGCTCCCTCGCGTTCCCCATCTCTGTAAGCCCCGAGGACCAGCGGTGCTCCTGTGTGGATGCATCTACCTGCAGAATAAGTTAAATATAAGGCCTCCGGAGGAGGAAAATGCAAAAGATTTGTGCAAAATATTAAAAACTTCATCACCCAGAATGCAACTTGTCAAAGGATGTTATAGGCAGCAAAAACTTAAAAATGCTTCAAAAGGGATTAAACTGATTCATGAGGATTATGTCCGTGAGTGACTATCAAACATGATGATACTGATGCGCCCAGGAAGGCACTACATTATCACCTGCTGGAAGCTGGGAAGTTATACCAGGGGAAGGATCATACTGCTCTTGCCCTCTTTCTCGCTTTTACCAAGCATCTCTTACAAGACCAGACTTTAAATATGACACATAAAAATATGACTAATTTTTATATAGTAGCATTGAAAAGACTCCATGTCAGAACAGCACGGTGGCTTCAGCAGTGACCTGTAAACCTCATGGGAACCTGCAGGAGACAGCTAACAATCAAACCCAAACTTAATGCCTTTAAATTCAGGATATAGGGATGTAAAGCAGAAAACTGCACAGGAGAGATTATTAAATAGAAAACAGACATAAACATAAGTGCACACCTGGTAAAAGCATAGAAATACACCTGCACAGTGCCCAGGAAGCCACGCTGCTTTACTGTCAGCCGGAGGGGGCAGTGGAAACATCAGTCCCTTGGGAAGCACGAGGTGTGTGCAACACCTACCCTTGGAGAAAAACCATACGCAGCACCCAAGCCTGCTCCCACGTGCCTCCCCAAGCCAGAGCTGCTAACACACCTCTCGACAGGGTATCTTCTTAAAAGTGGTAGGGAGCCAAAGTCAAAGGTAAAAGTTAACACCTGCCTGTTTCCCTTTCTGTAGCCCCAAGGGATCTAAATTTCTGGTCTGTATCTCCAAGGACGCAATATGCATGACACCTCCTGAATTTCAACGATTTTGAGCTTTTAATCCCCCTAGAGTATGAAAATCCAGCTAGCACATTTTTATGCACTTAGGAATACACCTAGTGCATGCAGCTAGGTGTATTCCTAAGCTGCAGCTGTCAGTATTCTGACAGATTTTTCTTTTTCTCACAGTAAAAAAAAAAATCCTTTATCAAAGCTAATAATGTTGACTGACAAAACCCAACTGATTTTCATGATTTTTCCCTACCAGCTCCAGCCCTCCTCTCTTCCCTGTGGCTCCAAGAATCTTGCAGGAACCTGGGCCCAAGCCTGCTTATGTTTCATAATCCAAAACCCAGCCTAGGAATAGTCTCCATTAATCAAGTACAACTGACAAAAAATGGGCTTCCACCAGTACTGCCAGTTGCCCTTTTCCTGCTTCAGCTTCCTTGGTGGAATATGGGAATCCCAGGCCCCTCCACGATTTCTCAAAACCACTCTCAATGCCCAAACTAAAATCTGTCCCAAACCAGAATTGGCAACAGAAGCTAACACTAGAACCAACCACGTGGCCTTGAGCCATGTATCTACACCACTCAGGCTACCCAGCTTGAATGAAATGCCAACGTGCGAACAGCCATGGGTGCAGTTTGCAGATGCCCTTATCCAGGCACCAGGTCTCAGCTGGCACTAATTCCCACCTCGGTCGGAGCAGGCAGGGCAGAGACGGAGCAGGCACAGCAATAAACTGAGCTTTCCACGTTGTGGGCGGCCCCTCTACCTCAGAGCAACCCCGTTAGCGCTGCCTGCCTGGCATACAAATGTGAGGTGTGGACTGTGTTGCATTTCAATTAGTTTTCTTACACTTTCATACACAAGCAATTTAAAAATAGAGAGCAAAAGAAAATTAAGGGAATAAAAACAGATTAAATTATCTTTCATTCTCCTGCTCTGCTTTGCATTAACCAGGTATGCCCTTCAGATCTTGTGTGTGAGGTAAAATCCCTCTGTATTAGACTCTGGACAGTTTTGGTAAATAACCAAGCTTACATTCATGTGGTAACAACTCAAGCCCTTCTCCTTCCTTTGCTCCTCCTCCTTTGCTGGGTACACATGGCATAAAAGATTACCCTGGAAAAGAATATTCGGCATTTCTTGTGGGCATTTATGTGTGTAAATAAAGTCAACATAAAAAGTGTTCTACACTTTGTAGAAACCAGCATGTTCAGAAAGAGTCCAAATCACACTGGTTTTCCCTCTCTAAATTACATACCGACTAAAGGGAGCAGCAGGAGGGAGCAGTGATACCCACAGGCAATCTGCACAGAGCAACCCACTCAGCAGTGCTAGATGCAAGAGCCACAAAGGGGAGAAGAGGAGTCAGAGCCATTCTTAAGACCCTTCTCCTTCAAATATGATAGGGAAGCTCTTACGCAAGAACTTGGAACGTAGTAACTTCGACCATAGTAAGTAGGAGCTAACTTATTGCGGGTGGCAGGCAAAGGAAGGCTAGAAGGGTGGGCCCAAGACAAGCATAACACATAAGGCAGATGTACACCCCGTACGACCCAAATGTGATGGAGCTACAGCCGCAGCTGAGCTGTTCTCTGCCCTCTGGAAAGTCAGGTTACCAGCAGGCCCCACAGCATTGCACAAACATGACTGCTTTCACATTTTAACTGTGAAGAATTTCACGCAATGCACTCTTGGCATTTTCCTAACACAGCACAACAGAAACACAGTTTGTCCCTGGCTTCTGAGAGCCGGGCACTGAGACAGTTTGATGACAGGAGAGTCTGAAGTCCCTTACATATCTTCACCTTTTCTCAGTCTATAGGTTTTGAAATAATACCTATAGAAGGGAGGCAGACTCACAATACCATTTGACAGTACGAACAGCAAAAAAGAAATACCCCTATATTTATAATGGTTAAATCTGACCAGACACATGCTGAGACCCTGACAGTTTGAGACCTGGCCCATGATCACCAAAGTCTGAATCTTTCCTGCTGCCAGAACAAAAATGCCACTTCCTATACAAAATTGTATGCATTTCTCCACAGTCTCCCATCCCATTTGTAGTATCCATTAGCTTTTCCACTTAGGACAAAGTGATCTAGACAGACCTTTTAAGAGGATTATTATCTACTAAATTAAATTAGGTCCTACCTGGCATGCAAGCAATTTAGAAACAGGCGGCAGCTCTTGGTTTTGTTTGGCAGGCCCTTGTGGAGGATGTGTGTGCACTGCCTGCATCTCGTGGCACTCAGGCTGTGCCTGCTCTCTACAGCATGAGGCACAGAGGAAGGTCCATGACTTATGTCTGATAGGGAGCCGGGTCCCTCGACCCACACAGCAGAACACGTAAGCGTCATGGACGCCTTTGTCCACCGCGGTGCTCGCAGAGCTCTTGTGAGGTTGTGGTGAGTGGGTAGACGTGAATGGGCCACATGGTTAAGATGACTTGGGATTTTTCATAGCCTGATAAGATAAGAAACATAAGCCACTAAAGACCTCTCTCTCTGACTATATCATTTCTCTTGGTACTAATTGAATGAGTTTAACATTTTTGTATCTGAAAAGTAAAATCATCTCTTAGTTAGTTTGACTCATGAGGCCTAAGTTCAATTTTCATCTCTACTCCCAGCAATTTATAAATAATCAGCCCAAGACCATCAAATTCACATTAAAGACATCAGAAAAGACAGTGACAGTCTGTCATGACTGATCATGGCCAAATTTGTAAACCTCCTTCAGCACGGTAATAAAAACAGAAGGAAAAATTAAGAACATAGCAATCCACAGAAAGCAATAGTGCACACTTTAGGTTGAAAAGCAGAACAACAGCAGTCATAACTGTTTGCAAAAACCATAAAGTTTACAAACCTGTTTTGTATTATGGTTCCACTGGGCAACAATGCTAAACCTCTGTAGTATACAGGAAAAAGATAAAAGCCTGGATAAAACACATTTCCTGAAGAAAAATTAGTAACTTATCACAGCATGAGAAGGCTTAATTTCCTCACAAAAACCATGTTTTCTGGAAGCTGCTTAATTCTTGGTGTCAGAAGTTATTTTGTTGTCTTTGTATTTGAGGATTGCATCCTGTTTTAGACCAGGTTTCCACTTTTGATCAATTCTGCCTCTATAGCTCCTCTCACACGTAGAGAAAATGTTATTTAGATCATGACAAATTACAGGGCAGCAGGTTTGAAATGCAAACAAAAAAGGAACCCAAACTGGAAGTCTACCTGCAGTAAACACATTCACCTCTGCTGGCTGCCACTGCCACGAGAAGGAATGAAGAAGTCAGAAGTCCTATTCCCAAAACAGACAGTGAACTGTTCTCAGGAGCTTAAAAGACAGAGTCTGAAGGAGGAAATATGCCATTTATTGGTTAAACACAGGCAGACCGAGGCCAGGCTATGGAGGCACACAAGGTCTGACCTTCAGAGGGCACAGAAGGAAGCTAGTTTTCAAATTGTATCATATAGCTGAGTCAGAACAGAATCTTCCCCTGCTAGGGGAATATTTCCAAGGCCAAACTCTACACATATACTTCAATATAAAGCCCATTTATCTTCCTTCTCTGCAGGAAGAAATTTACTAGACTTTTGATAGCATTTCTACTTGGCACAAACTGAGAGAAATGACTCACAGTACCACACCAAGAACCAACAAAAGTTACCCGGGTAGCAAAGCAAACATGCCCAGGTAACAGTGTGGGAACAGGAGGTACCCGAGGCTCCGTGGGGCCAGCGGCCTGTGGCGTGAACACCCAGCAGCCCTGTCCTGCATGGTCAGGGAGCCCTGCTCTTCACAGGCTGCCCCACGTGCCACACAGAGCTGCTGGAGGCCACGAGCGGAGCACAGACGTCGTGTCCCCATCTCCAAGGAAACTAGGAAACGTCAAGGGCAGGAAAACAGAGAGAGCAGACGGCAAACGCCCAGCAGTCCCAGCATCACCCTAGCGACTTTCGAGCAGGTACAAGTGTCAGTGTGCTACTTCCCAACCAACCAGATTTTTTTCCAAGGTGAATTTGGGCAAAGAGAGATACTGTACTCTTTTCCTTGGAAAAAATGCTAATCTGCAAAACAAAATCTCAGATCACTGTTCCTGCATGATTTATTGTGAATTACACAGTCACTCGCTGCAGGCAGCCACAAGAGGTTTGGGTAATCCCCGGGAAGGAGAAGTAACGTTCCCAATGCTTCATTTCAGATATGCCTCCTCCTAGTTGCAGCTTTTGCTGCAAAGAGTCTGCAAAAAAGACTCTGTGGGCAATGGGCAAAGGGAGAGCATTTCTATAGCAGACGGCTAATGAAATGTCCTGCTAAACCACTTCAATATCCTTACAGAATACTGAAGACCACTGAAAAAAAACATTTACAATTCAGTAACCTTGGTCCTTCGGAAGTTATGTATCATTGACAAAGATGTCTGCACTCGTTTTTTTTTCCAAGGATAATAAACAGAGAACAGCCCCACTGCTCAACAGCCCCCACACTGGGCCCTAGGGAACTTACCAAAGTAGGTACCTTGTGAGGAACAGGAGGGCCAACTACTGAGGTCACCCTCCATCTTCACTTAGGAACTCAGTAACGAGAGGAAATCTGATTAACCAGAGAGCCTCAGAAACAAAGTACATTTCAACAAATCACGGTTTATAAGAGGAGGAATAAATACCCAATTTTGAAGTAATCATTAGAAACACATTGGCCTATGACCCCATACAGTTTCCAGCCACTATCTATCCTTTGTAAGATTGATAGTCTATTGGTTCTCAGAGTTGTCAAAACAAATAGTTTAACCTGGCTAGAGCCCAAAGCCAACTTCACGCCTGCTAGCTCTTCCTACAAGCAGTGTGCCATTACCTTCTCCTCTCACCCCCTTTAAGGACTCATTTTGAGGCACTGTTATAAAAGTTTTTACAACCTCTTAATAAAATAAATCAATAGAGCTATATAGAAAGAATCCAAACAAAATGCATTAATCTGAGGAATAGATAAAATACCAGGGAACAGCCTTCCACATGTGATAATTACAGTGTTTAGTTCTTAACCGTATGATTTAGCAGACCCAGAAGTGATCACAACAAATATTAAAATCAAATTAAACAACAGAAAAATGCCATTCGCACTGTGAATTTGAGATGTTTATATGGTATTTTTAAACAGAGCTTCTCACATTCTAGACTAGCAGTCTAGAGTCTGGTCTGTCTTATGGATTGAAACTCCTGGAGTCAAAATAAAATATTTCAATACAAAAAGAAAAAAATTGAGGAAATAGAGACAGTTGAGGAATTCCTCTTAGATGAGATCCTGCTTAGATAGGGAATAGGTGGGGGAACAGTGAAGCCAAGAAATTTAGGATGATTTTTCCAGTAAAGGGAGAACAGAATGAAGATCTTGACCAGAAACTCTAATAACATGTCAAGAAACATAAACAAGTATGGGAAGAAAGTTGGGGAAAGGAGCAGAGAAAAAGCAGTTTTGTGCAACAGAAAGGAAAAAAAAAAGTAAAATACTTTAAAATAAAATTACAACAATACAATTTATTGCATTTTTCAGACTTCAGGATCTGTTTTCAAAACTCATCACTCTGGACTTATCTCTGTGAAAATCTAGGGGAGTTACTAAGATCATCAAGGAGTGAGTTTACAAGGCTAGAGTCAGCTACATATTGTTTTGGTAGAACTTCCTCTCAGATATTTTATCTTTCATCTTATACTAATTCAGAGATTTTTATAGAAGAAATAAGAAGAACTTGTACATGTTTAACTAAGTCAAAGAATGGGGCTTGTTATCCTTGGTAAATTCAAACACCTTCCAAGATAATAGCCCAGTAACATTGACATAATCTGTTGTCTCCCAAGTAAAGTTAACTGAATTTAAAGGCTTTTTATAGAGGGACTTGCAACTGCAGTGTTTTTCATCTCATTCAGAGCTTTTGTTTTGTTTCGAATCACGTCCCTGCTTCTTTGAGAACATTTGTAAGTTAATGGGGTTAACTCATCGTTATGTGATCACCACACAAGGCTCTGCAATGACACAAACGAGAACTTTTGGCTCAGGAACCCATGTAGCAAACATGGTATTTTCCAGTATGCTCCAGTCTTGGGAGCAGAAAGCACATCATAAATGTTTGATTTTCAGAGAACAGGGCAAGCTATGTGAGATGAAGACTAACACAGTAACACCTAAAGAATATGAATTCCCCCTACTGCAGTTGGTATCATCAGTGATGACCAAATGACATCCCTGAATGCAGCCTCGCTTCACAGAGGATCTCCTAGTGTCACCTTGCCTGTCAGGTCAGGGAAGCCTGGCTGCTATTTAACCGCTGGACTTGGAGGTTCTACTACTTCAGGAAATATTAATTTGACTGCACTACATTTACCACAAATGCCTGATGTTGCTTGCTGACTGTTCTTGTGCCTACTGCACAGCTGATCACAACCAGCCCCTGGGCAGGCATCTTTACATGGACTCAACTCCTGACAGGGTGGGTTTGGATGTCTCCTGCAGTATCACCAGCTGAGGCTAAGTAGCTCTTCAACTAACAAGCCAGGAACAGCTCAAGTATCTGACAGAAAGTGTTTTTTTTATTTATTTTTTTGACAATTTCTTGTTATCACAGAGATTTCTGAGTGTGTCAAGCAGCAAAAGATGGACAAACCATGTTTAGTTTAGCATCTCAGACATGGAGTGACTTGCTTACTCCAATTATGCTTTCAGATGCGGTCCAGATGGCATTATGAGAGTAAAGTGCTTATCCTATAGCCAAGCCCTGTCCTTATCCATTTCCTCATGGAAGGGGTATCAGCCTGAAAACGTGGAATTTACCATTCCCCCCGCCATCCCCACACACTTGATAGTATTCAGAGGCAGGGGCTCTGAAGCACAGACACATACTGACATAAAAGATGAACTGCTCTTTCAGCAGCCCTCTCCCACCAGCACCACACCAAAAATGCCGAAGTTGCTCCTTCTATGCCCAGAGCCTGGTTCCAGGATCACAGGCCAAAGCATGATGAGATGATTCTGGCATTTTCGAAGTCAGCATCGCTGGTCAATCAAGTGATGCCTGCTCACCTATAATAGCAAATGGTCACTGAAAACCAGTGACATGGGGATTAGAATTAATACTCTTTCTTGTGTAGAGCTCTCTGCTTTTCACTAGAACTTAAACCATGGAACTTTGCAGATGAATGAGGTGTGGTGGAGACAACTGCTTAGATATAAAAGGAAGAACTGGGTGCTTCACAGCAAAAGACTGTCCCCTAATAGGATTTTCACCTCACCTGCAAGGGATGAGAGAAAGTCTTTGCTAAGCTTTGAACAAATTATTGGAATAAACTTCATGCAAATGTGGATAGGAAATGTAATCTGCATTCACCATCTGGCAATACTTTACTGTGAAGTGGCCATTTGCTATAATGACAGATGGGATGGTATCGACAAGAGGTCTCCAAACTTGATCCAACCACTTAAGTCTTGAGGAGCTTGGAGAACAAGTTACCCTCTAAGAGTACTTCCACAATACAAGCATAGGGCTAGCCCTTCCTTTTGTTTCACATAAACAAGTCTATTTGAAATTCGATTTTGTTTTCCTTAACTAATACACTGACAAAAAGATGGTCATCAAGTCCCCAGTTGGACTCGGCAGAAACTCTCCAGAGAAAATCTCGCATTCTTCAACTCAAAATAGCCCTTAAACAGCAGTTGTGGGCTAAACAGCAGAGTTGAATAGATAATTGGGCTTATTTTGTATAAAAGAATGGACAGTTATTTCTAAAATAGACTTTGAAAAAATGAAAAGTCTCAAAAATACCTGTACTGTTCTTCCTGGGCTCCTGACAACTCCCAGTCATCAGGCTGTATCAGACAGACTGATACCAGTTAGTGCAATGAGAGTCACATAGCTCAGTTGAAAAAGGCAGATCAGGATCCATCATCTATGCTGCTGGGCACAAGGATGCTCCAAAAATATCTTTATTGGAAGTTGAAAGCTATGCTGTTCTCACACACACAACACCACCAAATACAGAAAAATGCATCTGTCAGCTGGGACAAGCTTGATTTACTTCTTTATATAAGCATACAGCTTTGTTCTTGGAAAAGTCACAGAGTAAATAATACTTTCTTCTCAGATAGTGCCAGACATACGCGTAGAAGTGAAATGAAAGCAAAAGGAAGAACAAGTGAGGCCATGATCAGACTGTAGCTCTGCTCTACCACAGGGGGAAAATGTCTCAGGAAGGGCAGCCAAACTGTGGTTGAGGAATCACCTTCACATGCTGACACACAAGCTCCAGGTTTCTCAAGGCCAGGCAAAAACCCCGTTTCACCAGCAGTCACATCCCTGCTAAAATAGCTTGATAATTCCTGTTTTAGTTTGTTCAGTCAGAACTATGGCCTCACACAAGTAAACTTTAATTTGAATGGCCCTTTTGCCTTATGTTGTCTTACCTTATGTCTGGGTAAATAATTGCATCAAGTGATGTCCTCGAAACCTCAGAGGCCCAGAGCATTTCTGTAGTATTACTGATATTCTCTCTCAGCAACAGCATAAGCCCCCCAAAAAACATCTTGCCCAAAGAAACTGGTGTTTGTAGGGCAGGAACCAAATCATGTTTTATTTTTCAGATGTAAAACAAATGTGCTTAAGTTCACATTAGAGAAAATAAACCCCATACCTCTTAGCAATTCTTTACACAAATCTGTAAACACACATGTCCATATCTTATAAAGTAAAACCCTGCTCCAAATCCATTTACTATAAAAATACATTCTACATTTTCTTGTCATTTGTCGTCTATATTCTATAGATTTCTTCTGTGAACTACATAAGCCAAAACAAAAATAAATGTGCTTGCAAACACTGCTCTTACCAACCTCCTGACTCAAATCTTACAAGGATTTGCAGCTCCTTTTTCTTTAATATAAAAATGCTGTGCAAAGACTGCTCTTCAAAATGAGGAAACTGATGGTCAGATCTAATTTCTAAAACAACAGAAACAGTAACAAAGCAATAACAGAGCCAGAAAAGTGGTGCAATTGCTCACTAAAATAGAAACACTGTTAATAAAAAAAGCATAATCTCGCATAAATGTCCATTAACTTTCGTTCTGGGAATTGCATTTACCCATGGGCTATAATAAGCACGTGGCTTTCCACATTTAACTTCCTGAAATTACTGAGGGGCACTGAGACCACTTCTGTCACACAGGAAGTTCTCTTGTGGAAGCAGCAGTACTCAAGCACTGGGCATGCAAAGGGCTTTGCACACACCTCAGCCGCTAAAGGAAAGCCAGGGGTATTGACAGGCAAGCAAGTCTGGTTCAGGAACTCACCCCACGCATGTACAGAGGAAAGGGCAGGACACAAATGTGACTGCTTATGCGACTGGGACACCAGTGACTGCTTATGAGGTTGGCAAAAGGATCTTCTGGTGCTCTTACTCAGACCGTAGTCTTAGCACTTGTTTTATTTCATGCTCCAGCTTCAGCTTTGTTTATTTTGAGGTGACATGATAGTAATTTAGCAGCCTTAGAACAGCTGCCCCCTGGCTTCAGGAAGAGAAAATATTGAATCTAATAAAGGCCTGACACCTTCTCAGAAGGCTGTTTAATAACCACCTGATAACATCCTTCTGAGAAGGACAGACACCTTTGCTTTTCAGGGCTTGATTTAAACTGCAGGGCAGATACTGAAAAAATGAAATAAAAATAATACCACTGCCATACTTGAATCTTGGCCCTCCACCACCAGAGTTACCTACCTGCTAATCCAATTTTTCAGCTCTTTCTCTAAAGCACGAGTTCCTTCCCACTTCCTAAAAATCCACTTCCAAGTGGATTCCAAGTGCTGAGAGTAAAAGATTTGGGAACAAGCTCATCATGCACCGACCTACAACTATAACCCTTTTGTTAATATAAAATCATTAAAAAGGTTGAAAACACATTAAAAATGAATATATACAGTATATATGTGTACCTAACCTAACTGGAAACAGTAACATCAGTCCTTTCCAACCACTGAACAACCTGCAAGTGCAGAACAGAGATATTCTCAGGAAAGCTCTTCAGCTCTCCTCTCCCTTGTTTGAGGAAGGAAACACCCGAGCAGAGCAAGTGAACCATGTGCAACAGACCCATGGTCCAGGGGCAGCGTTGCCTGACCCGTTAGCTGCCAGGGCTGATGTCAACAATGTGGAGGAGCCTGAGGGAAAGGGGAAATATTACACCAACTGAAGCTTTTCCCAAGCAAAATAATATACACTCATGCCCAATCTGTGAAAGGAGAACCCTCAACCAAGTGAAGCACTGTGAGACACGCTGGCAGCAGATGCCCTTCACCCTGCTCTGAGCCTGTTCATTTCAGTTGTGGAAGAGGTCCGGGAATCACTGGAGGGGCTCCCTGAGGGCAAGGCTTGCAATATTTCCTTTTTTGCATCAGAGTCATTTTGGGATTCGTACCTGGAAAACAAGGGTGGAAAGGAGAGAAAAAACAAAAAATGTTTAATGAGGAGTGCTTAGAATGACACAAAATGTCACTATACGGTCATTTGTATGGGCAGGCTTGGGTGCTGATGACTGAAAACACAAGGGATATGGCGCACAGTTACTGAAGGAATCACCGCACTTGCTGCTGCCATTGGAGGTGTCCAGACAGGTCAGCAGCAGAACTACCCTCTCCTAAGTTCAAGTTCTACAGTCAAGGCTTTACACAGCTAATTGTATTATACTACACAACATCATCCCTCTTCGTATCACCACACTCACCAGCTTTCCTGAAAAGCAATCACAGGCTGACATCCCCACCAAACATTTGCCTTCTGGGGTGGCAATTGATTTTGCTTTGGAGAAAGAACTACGTCTGAGGAAAAATGGGCTTTTGTTTCTAAAGCAGTAGCCAGTGCAATTTGATTATCCCTCTCAAAGCCACACTGAGATAACCCTTAAGCAGCTTTACAAGCACTTCTGCATAGGTCGAGCAGGAAGAAGAGAGCAGAGGAGCACTTGAACACTGTGCTTGCCCACTGAGCATAGGAAGCAACTAACACTCATTGCTCCAGAAAAGCAACATGGAAATAAGCATCACCCAGCATTCTAGTAACAACATGAATGCAAGCCTATGGTGTTCAGTTCCCATCCAGAAACAAATACGGAACAAAACACTGCTGCGTTCAGCTTTTGACTTTTTTTTTTTTTTTTTTAAAAAAAGTTTGTTTCAGTAGTAATCAAATAGATTCAGAACAAGCATTTTCATAGAAACTGATAGATAACTGAAGGATGAGTAGTAGCATGCAACAGACCACTAAGTACTGTACAGAAGCAGAAAAAGATAATACCCAGTTTAGAGGGGACCTGGTTACAGCTGGAGACAAGAGACAGCTGCAGGAGGTGGCTCAGGTGCTCACAGGCAATTGGGGAACAGTCGAACAAGGTACCGAGGCCATCAGGTGTTACTGCAGCCAAGGACAGCATTTACAGTTCCCTCTTAGAGATCTTTGTGGCAAATTTACAGGTTTTAACATGTTGAAAACAAACTGCTCTTGCTTTAAGACCTAACTTATAGCTGAATAAGCTCTCAATTTCATCTCCAAATGAAGAGGCCAGAACTATATAGCTCTGATCACAGGCATAGTCCCATGGGGTGCTCACTGCCCCGATAATGTATTTCATAAAACAAAGCCCAAAGAGGGGGGCCTTGGGAGGCCACAAGGCAGTGATCAGTCTCCAGCTAAGGAACACATGTAAGGGATTCTCCTGTAAAAAAAAAAAAAAAAATGTGGATTTCACCCGAGTTGGGCAAATACAAAAAGGAATAAAGAGCTAAGGGTATTTTAACAGTTGAAATTTCACTAGAAGTTTCAAAATTAAGTTTCATGATTAAAGGACAGAAAGTGGGTAAAGAAGTCAATGGGAAATTAGCTATTTTCAATCATATTTTTAAGAATACTGCAAGTTACCAGCTAACTTACTATATTAGAAGCTTTCCAAAAATTTAAAGTATTTTTACTCTGCAAAACATACCTGGTATCCATGTATAAATGCTACAGCAATATTTAGTGGTATCTAAATATTAGAAATTTTATTAGGCTTACTCATTAGCTTTTTTAAATAATAATAAAAAAAACAAAGCTAGGGTCTCACTGAAGCCAGGGAAACTATGAACACACAGAAAGAAGCAATTGGAGTTTTCAGGCTACAGCAGATGTTGAATGACCTTAGTAAGGACATACAGATTCAACACTACTGCTAAGAGAAGCAGTTGTCAACTGTTCAGTGGAAGCACTGATGTAATGACAAGAGTTTAACAGCTATTTAAAAATGTATGTGATTTTCTTCAGGAAGTATTTATTTTGCTAACTAGAAACTGGGCTAGTAGATCTAGCAGTTCTTGCTTGCTGTTCCTCTGAGCAGCAAGCTAAGTCCCAGCCGACTTGCTCAATTCCTTGCTTTTGCTTTCAACAGGGCCAAGTAAAGGGGGATGTTTGCAGGCTCGTACAGGTATGCATGCTTAATGTAAATAACAAGGTACACAGAGTGAAGACTGAGCTTGCGGCTGGAAGTGTTTACATCAGATCCCGGCTCTCAGTGAGGCACCAGTCAATTAGGGAACAAGAGAAAAAAGTGAAATACGATCAAGGTTTTACAAAAGTATAAACGCACCACCTGAAGTTCCTACCAAGAGTGAGGTTACTTGGAAAACAAAATAGTTTGCCCACACTTTAAAGATTATTCTTTTTCTACATTTTCCACTAAGGCCGTCTTGAAAGACTACAGAACAGCCCCTGCCTTCCACTCACTCAAGCCAGGGAACTCTGAGTAAAAATAGCTCTGAAGTACTTGAATGCAAGTGTACTCTTATTTGTGTAGTCCTTAGTCTGTCCTAAGCAGGCACTTCTTGAACCTAGAAAAAAACAATAATCTTTTTTCTTTTGAATTTACAGAATCATACCTTGGTTGGTCTCTCATAAAATATGGAGATGGACACAATCACAAATAGATTCTGAGATAAGGGAGCAAAGAAATCCATCATAAAGCTCTTTGCTTTTACAGGTCCTCTTTATTCTTTTCAATAAGGAACCATGGTATGATATTATTCTCCCTGCCCTCAGAACAAAAGCAATACCTTCCACAACACAGAAACTGATAGGAACAGTATGTTTTCATTAGACTATCTGCCTTCTCCAATTGTTTCACACTGAGCATTAAACTGTTTCCCTACTCTCATTTCTTCCCCATCCAAACCCTGATGCATCAGACAATTGATAAAAAAGTTTTTTTTTTGGCACAGTGAAAGTAATCCTCACCAATGTGAAAAATTGGGACGTTTACAGATGAAAAAACTAAGTAACATCAAATTGTTATCATTATAGATGAATCAAAAACGTGGACGTTACCTTTCTGCGATTTTTTGTTGAGTTTGGGTAGTTTTGAGCAGCACATTTTTTTAACCTTCCGACCTAAGGAGAAAAAAAAAATAATACATTACCAGTGGAGGCAGAGGACAGTTGTGTGTGTGCATTTACCAAGTAGGCTGGAATCCTTAGACATTTTGGCTATTACTTTACCTTTGAAATCCTTCAGAGTTCTGCAAAACAAAGGATCATCATGACTGATTTTTTCATCAGTGCATATAGCCTTATCCCTAAACAAGGAGCAAGAATGACTCCCCTCCCAGTCACTGCTGCTGGATACAGTACATTAAACACATAATAGGGTTTTTCACCCATTTACATGTCACATATTGACGGAGAATACAGCCAGTGAATTTCAATTGCCTTAACACAATAAACAGACTTGGCATTGTTTTTAGTTAATTATTCAATGAAAGTATAAAATTGAGAGTATGCAGCCACATGTAAAAAAGATTACTACTCCCTAAGTGAGACTTTGCACACAGACAAGAATGCAGGAACCTGCCTGTTTTGATGGGTTTTTATCATCAGGTCTATTTCTCCCGTCTTTCCTGCTGTGTTCCTACAGACTCATCTAGAGATCCTTCTCCAGAGAAGCCCAAGTAAAACACAGAAAGGGGGCAGAAATACTTATATACATATTAAAATTTCCTGGTGTTCATTCATCCTCACTACAGCTCTAGTCAATAGCTCTATCAGGGAGGAAGATGAAATTCTGGACTGCTCATCTGCCCAGACTTAAAGACGGCCTCTACACGCTTCTCCTCACTGAGGCTTAACGTAACTTAAAATACTTCCTACAAAGTTACAGTGCTTCATATTTTCTAGAAACCATGACCTTTGAACATTTAGTTTATTTGCCTTTCCTTATCTCATTCATTCTCTACATCTATGTAAAAGTTAAACACCAGGGAATAATCATACTGAGATTTACAACACCAGACATCAAAAAGCTGAACAGATAGCTGAAGAAATTAAAATACCTTTCAGATTAAAAATCCTGCCTCACTGCAAATCCCAAATGGCACTTTCAGATGTGCTATGGTAAAGACAGAGCCCCATTTTTAAGATTTAAACTGCTTTGTGAAGCTCTGTGCTTTGAAATACTGCAAAACATTGAAGAACAAAGTAATGCGCTAATTAAAATATGTAGCTTGGGTGCAGGTGGGAGAGAACAAACCCCAGTTTTTCTGAAGGAGTCAGAAGAGCTATTCCCACACACCCTTGAGTAAGGAATTTCTTATTTACTCCAGTTCAGGGTATCTGACTTATCGGTGTGGAACAAGGGAATACCAAGCTATCAACTTCATCCATGATTGTGTTTCCTGATCAGCCAGACTATTATATTGTCAGATGGATATCTAACAAAAAATGGCATAGTTTCTTTTCAGGGGAGAGATTAACTTCAGGGAAATTAATCATGCTGAACTACATGCAACAGGTAGTAACAGAAACCTCTGCAAGGCAGATGGAACATTGCTGTGAAAGGCAAATGAGCATTAATACACAACCACATTCAGCAGCTTTAGATTTCATTTTGCCCTTCTATCTCTACCGCCAAGCTCGGTTTTGTTTTCTAGAGTTAAATCAGCATACAAGTAGAGAATAAGCATTTTTATATTACAAGAGGAAAGAAGAGGAAAAGAAACAAGGCACTTGTGGTAGCAGAATGTTCGTACCTTCCCCTGTGAAGGCGTTGAAGCACAGGAGCAAGATAAGCAAGAAGCCACACAGCGCCAGCAGCTTCATCCTTGCAGCTAGTCAGGAGAGCAGCGTTCTGGTCTGCCTCCAGCACAGCCTTCCTTTTTATAGGTAGATCAGAAGGAACGCTGCGTTCGGGATGGGTGGGGATTTGGCCTTTGTATTGTACTTCAAGAGATGGAAAGGACAGAAACAGCCCTCTCCACTACCAGAAATCAAGCAGCAATTGACTCACTTCAGAGAGGGTCCTTCCAGTTGGTGCGAGGAGCCTGGCTTCACGTACCAGAGGAAAGGGATGCTCTGAGGCGCAGCCTCACCTCGCAGCTGGGCCCTGCGGCTCTACAACAGCTTCCTGAGGCCACCTCATGTGCTCTGGGTGCTGGCAAAGATGGAAAGCACTACTAAAAACGAAGCTGCGTGGCGACTGGAAAAGGTAAAACAAACCCATTGGGTTTACATTGGAGCAGATTTCAATGTGGTGTTAATGCAATCAGCAAGACACCTGGCTAAGCAGCATATCTGAGTTTATTATTAACTTCTCACTATCTATTATACCTGGATAATTAAGTCTCTTAGAGAGTCCTTTTCACAGTCAAGATAAAGTCCATCAAATTCAACACAGTACCAAGGTTCAGAGAGAATGTATTAAAAAAAAAGAAAACTCTTTCAAACAGAGGTGAACGACAGATCTGGCCATCTCCGACATCAGGTAGATATTCAGGTTTGGCAGCACCTGCATATTCTGAAAAAGACACAGTCCCCAACCAGGAGGATATGCTGTGAGGGTCAGCCTGGTTTAGAGGCACAAGTGGCATCGGCTTGATGCTGCAGAGGAAGAGGAAGCTTCACTCTGGCACCCGGCATGCACACACATCCCCACCGCACACCGACTGAAATGCAGAGATTTCATATCTGAGCTTCTACATTTTGCTTCCTTCTTGTGCTGGATTGCCAACCCTCCTAAACAGGACACCCTTTTATCCACCAGTCTTAGCTGAAATCGCCCTTGTATTTTTACATTGCTACATTATGATTTTTGAATATTATGAGATTTGCTAAGGCCATATTTTTTTTCCCCCAAGAGCTGACACTACCAAGTCTGCAAGATGAAAATCAGTAACAGCATGTGAACTTAAAAACAAACAGCCATCTTTTTTGCCAGTTAATAGAGAAACAATCTGCAAAATGCAGAAATAGAAGAACAGTTATTACTAAAACCAAATTTGATTTTTGGGGGGGTGGATGTGGGGGCAGATTTTACAACTATAAATAGCTATATGTAAATTAGGAGTACTCTAAGAAGTATTTTTGATCTGGAAACATCCACACAATCCATTTTATTAATCAAATAAGATTTAGGACATCAGTGCACTAACAGAAACATTAAACTGCTTTAGGTATACTCTGAACTGGGAATAATATTTGAGCCATAAACTTACAATATAGGATGAAATCTAAGCTGTGAGCAGCTGAGTATTTTCCAAATTGGTTTCCTAGAATAATCTTTTTGGTTGAAACTTTAACTTCTATTTTAGCAGACAGCTTGATTTGTGGTTAAAGCCTTTCAAACATGCATTTGTAGAAGTTGTGGCACAGTCCTTCCCACTTCAAATCAGAAAAACCCTTGAGTGCCTTTTACTGTCCATTCCTGTTCAGCAAATGACTCACCTGATTTCAACAAGGTGGAAAACTATCACACAAAATCAAGATTGAAATTCTGTTTTCTAAGCTAAATGATAGCTCCCTTTTCCTTCCTCCTGTACCACTTGATAGCAAAGCTGTAGAGAGGGTAAGGAAAAGAACATCAAACTTTAAAGAGGATATGTCACCCGCCAAAACATTTAAAAATTCTTCCAGGTCAAGTCTTTATTGAAAGGAAGAGCAGGCTCGGCAGTATTCACTGCCAGCAAAGCCGCCAGGATCACAAGGATAGCACAGGTAGGTAGCCAAGCTGTGCTGCTGGGTCAGCCCATGGCCCTTGCACTCATCTCCTCACTAGTGACTAGGGGAGGATGGAGACAGGTGGTTTCTCTCCCATTTGATTTGTTTCTCCTTTTCCCTCAGAATCACCAGCATGCAAAAGTTTGTTCGCTGGGTAAGATAACTGCACAGACAGAGCAGAACAACGAGAAATGATCTTTTTCCAGGAAAAGAGAAAACAAAATTTCAACCTAAACTAAGCACGTAGAGAACGCTGGGAAACATCATGGGCTACGCAGCCTACTTGTTAACATCAGCAGCACATGCACACATCAAAAAAGCAGGAGAAAAGGTAGATGGGAGAGTCATTTCCCCACGATACTCAGCGAGGTTGCTTGAAAAGTGTCAGTTAAGTACCTAAAACTACAATATTTTATCTCCATCTCACTGGGAAAATTCAAGGCAAACGTATGAGAACACTGCACAATACAGGAGATGATTAACACTGCAAAGGGAGTAGTTGTTAGTAATAAGACATTTTCAATACATCTGAGAGCTAAAGCACAAAAAAAAAAAAAAAAACACACACACACACACAACTTCTGAAGGGTTCAGTCTACTGCCCTGTGAATTTGAATTAAATCTCATAAATTTGGAAGTGTTTAATTACGATATGCAATTCTTATCCCTGTAAAAACTTAAGAAATCACAATGTCTTAGTGAAATTTTTCTCTTAAGGCATTGAAGACTTTCCTAATTAGTGGTCTCAGGTCAAATTCTTTCTGTATACCATTGTGTGCATACATACATTATATAAGAAAATATTCATATTTTTTGAAGAAACTGAGATCCTCCCAAAATGTCTGGGAAAGATGAGTAGCAGGGATAGCGCATGGAACCTAAAAGCTAGAAAAGGAACAATAGTTGATTCCTGTCTTTCATGACACATCACTAGATATACTTGTTGCTCAATTATCTCCGCTTTACCTGCTAGGGATAAAACTGTACACTGAGCTGAAGACTGAAGGTATTTTTCAGGAACTGTATTGTTTTAGTCTGCTAGAAGTAAAAGGCAAACTTCTCATTTACTGGCAAAAAAGTTAACTCTGTTACTTAGCATAACCATATGTAGGTAATAATGTTAAAGCGTTCTGTTCGCAGGGTTAACTCACAGAAGTATTACTGAAAATCAAACTGTAGCCTCTGCAGTGACAAACGGTCAATATTCTCCCATCAAAACTTGCTACTTACTCCAATCATATTAAAGCCCTCACCATTTTTAAACTCTCAAAAATAACTTCAATTTATTCCTGAAACTCACTGACACTCAAGTCTCCTCACTCTTCTGATAAGCAATATCATTCTTTTTCCTTAAGAATTTAGTTTGCATCAAGATGACAACCAAAAAAGAGAAAATTCAAGTCACATCTCAGCTCTGCCTCTTAAAATAGTGGCTGCCTCACCCAAACATGAAAGGGAAGTACACGTGAAAAATCTCACAGAGGGCACATATTAACTCAAGCCTACCAAAACTTAATCCCAAAGAACGCCGGTCTTTAACACTGAACAGCCTTTTCCTGCATACAAAAAATTACCACCATATATATATGTGTGTGTGTGTGTATATAAAAAGAGGTTAAGCAGGTAACATTGGCTACCAGTTACGGAAGAGAATCTCATCACGTGATGGTGATTGACATTTCCAGCTATGCTCATTTAATGGAATTGGAAGACTGCTGGAATGTTGAATGCATTACAGCTGCTGCCAATATCTATCTCAAAGAAATATTTTTCTTCTGAAATATTTACAACAGAATATTGATCATTGGAGTGTTTATGGGTTTGCTTTCCTAAACAGAAATGACTAGACCACAACTTTACCACCGGCCTTGAGCAAGAAGCAAGGGCTACCTGAGAGACCCCTTGGCTTTCTGAGCAGAAGGCAGAGCTGCTGCTAGGTCTCCTCTCCTGCAGCAATCAAGGCCTTCCAGCTACAGGGACTGAACCTGCTTCCTTCCCTTACGCTTCCCATCCACAGTGGGGGGACACTGAGCCCAGGAGGGCAGATTTTAAGCTGTTTGCACCTTTTCTGTCCTTGAAGCCTGCTCTTGCATCTCTTGTTCTGGCTTCAGAGAAGCCAGTCAAACACCCGTCTAAAACTTAGTCCCCAAGAGTGCAAAGGACTTCGGCACGGAAGCCCCCAAACTGTCTCACGATACACGAGGGTTGAAAACCCTACTGATACATGTAACAGCTCAGCAAGGAGGCCGCTATGGGGCAAAGCACTGGTGTTCCCAAACTAAGGGAGACAATTTTCTAACTTGAGACTAGGTGAACATGTCTGGCTTGGAGCTGAACTCAGCTTTTGCATTTTTATAAGCACAAACTTCCCACTGCGAGTACGAAATGTTGGCTCTTACCATCTATAGCCCTGCCACCCGGCTGGACCCGCTCTCCAGCACAGCACTCACCTTCCCCCAGGAAACCCCTGCTGCCCTGCCGCTGTGAAAAACGCACGTTAAAACCACAGCACATGTTAATACCTGCCGTGTATCTTGCTTTGATCTGTACACGGGTATTTTTCTGGAGAAAGGTTCACCACAATTGATGAATATAACCATAATTGCCAAGTCGTTTTTCACAAAAACATGCCTGGCCAAAACCCACTACTTTTTGCAAAACCAGAAAAGGTACAAACAATTATTTTTAACATTTGAGCTTAGTATATGCTTATTCGGCTTTTCTATGTTTGCATTTAATATGCCAATTAATGTACTAAATCTTTCATTTATGATTTTTGCAGACTGTTCTTTTAATTCCTTCTTTTATAGCCAGAAGCCTCACCATTTCCTGGCTTTTGAATTCATAATTTTTTAAAACATAGGTTCAGCTCATTTCCCACCCTGCTAATTTTCCTTTTTAACTGATAATACAGCACTTCATCCAGTTCTTGGTTAGTGTTACATACGTGCATTAAATAGGCCAACTGGCACACCCAGTATTGGCCTTAAAGCTTGGGGGCAGTATATGCTGCTCCAGGCATGACTCAAACACATACAGAAGTCCACTAAGAAATTCCTATAAAAGGTGGGGAATTTTTATTTCGCCAGGTATGCCAAAGAACAAACAGAGCACATGCTTACCTTACAACTAAATTAAGATCTGAACTTAACAACTAACTGCAATTGATTTTTCTAAGGATTCCCATGTTGTTTTACATAATTCTACTTTAAGTCGTGATCTAAAAAAGCAGTTGGAAAACACTATTAAAAATTGATTTTTGCTTTTTCTGCAACCATGTGCAGTTTTCATAACCAAATGATCTTTAGAGCTGGCTGGCATAAGCAAGAAGGCCAGACCTGCCTCAAACACATTTTCAGTCTGCACTGCAGAGAGGTCTAACATTTGAGCATTTTTGTAAGGTAAGGTCCGGCGTAATAAGCACTGTGCCTTTCATCCAACTTGGCTTTTGCCCCAAACGCACCTTTAAGCCATGAGGTAATATGCTCTGGCCTTCAAACCTATAAAATAATCCATCTATAAAACAATAATACTTAGCACACCTGCTGCCTTTATAAAACTCGAATTGCTCTCTAAAAAGACAAAAGACAAAGACAGTTCCTTCCTGCTTCTGCTTACATTAAAAAAGGAAAATTAACTAATATTTGAAGAGTTTGATAAGCAGTTTTTTTATATATATAAATCATCTTCAGTTGTAGCAAACTGAGAATTTAAAAATAGTTGCATGGCTTTGATTGTAATTTTGAAAGGACATTGCTTTGAAGAAAAAATAATAATAAAATCAAATATCTCTTCCACTCATTTCAGTGAGAAACGGGGGTTTATTTCAATGCTCCACTACCTGGGAGCCGTCACAACGGGGAGCAGCTCCCACAGCGCAGGAGGCGGCGCGCAGACCCGTGCACAGCGGCGCCAGGGGCCGCGGCCAACAACCTGCCCGCGCGCGGCCCGCGGCGCCCCCGGCCACCGCCACCCCCTGCAGCACTTGGAACGCGCTCTCCGAGCCGGATTATAACGTAGAGCTGACATTTTCCAGGAAAGCAGGCGTCTGATTTATGTGTTCTCACCCACTATGTCTGACGTTTAGATCTTTTGCCACACTGCTTCTAGAGCCAAAGACGAGCGGAAATGTGTTCAAAAAGACACACTGTCTTCATCAATTCCCTTCATCCCTTGATTTTAAGCCCAGAAACAGTATTACTAATGCTTACAAAGGCATGAATTACTCTTTTGTTGTTGTTGTTCACGTAAACATGACGGTCAACATTAGTAGCACTTCACTAGCAAATGCAATCTAGCTGTTGCATGCCTGTGTTAAGTTTCTGAACAATTCTTTCAGCTTACTGTAAATCATTTCTTCTTTATTAAGTCTCACACACGAATTTAACTTCAACTGAAAGACAGAGAAGCTTTGTATGAAAGAGCAAATTGTTAATCTATTATGTGTTGCCACTTCCCGATAGTGGTCCTGACACCAATAAAAGTTACTGCAAATATACCGACTACTGTTTAAAGAAATAGCATGACAACACTGTCTTCCTGGAAAGAAGAGCTGGGCAAGAGAATATGCCAGGAGCAAAAAAATACTGGAGCTTATGAGCATTACCTGCAACAAAAAGCTAAATATTTAACTGTGAAATCTTTAAGATGGAACTCAGCCACATGAAACAAACTACATCTTCATTTTGCAAATTTTAGTGCTGTAGGTATCTGCAGAAGTCCTGAATTCCTTCCTAGATGCTAACTCATCAGCACTGCAATGATGAGACAGCAGAGGCATAATAATTTATTTGCATTAATTAATGGCTGCTGAATTGTAGGTCCTCATACAGTAAGCGTAAAAAACACCCCACCACCCTGCTTCGACCAGACACAGGACGGCACCAGTCTGCCATCACTACTAATTCACCTCACTTCACTGATGGGCCGGACACCATGATGTCCTGCTTTCTCTCCTGGGTAATACAACACATCCTCTCCCACCACCATTTTTTTTTTCCTAAAATAAAAACCACAAGTGGTAAAATAACCAACCAACAAACAAAAAAGGACAATCGTATTTCTTAGAACACTGCTTCCTTCGGGATTTTTGAATAAAAGTTAATTTACCATTTTTCAACCCCCCAAGACAATTTAATGAAACAAAATTCCAGGTATGTTAGCTAGTTTTATTTGTGCCCCAAAGGAATGAGAAACAAGCTGAATAGAAATGCAAAAACCCACTACCCCATGACTTATGTCTCTTATTGAGATTGATTCAGAGAAAATTTCAGCTCCCAATAAAAGCTTTGCTGCAGTTTTGCTAGCCCATCAAATTTCTGGCTAAGAGTAAGACCATTTTTCATGACTGTGCAGGTTCTTTTATTCCTATGCAGCCACATAAATACAAGTGAGATGACCATAAATGCTTTGGGGAACAGACTGTGTTCATCGCATTGAAATGGTGCCCGGTGAACTGGATCACTGCATTTTTAGCTCCCGCAAGCTAACACAGCTAATTACCACTAAATCAAAGGATAGAACATTACTCTCAGGCAACTGTTGTGCTGTAGGAGCCATGAGGAAGTGGAGGAGGAGTTAAAATTCACACCGCTCTACAAGTGTAGACAGCCTTAGCCTTTGCTTCTAAAGGTCTTAGTTCAAATGCGTTTTGGCTGTGTGGAATGATCAGCAAACCCACCGCTTACAGAAGCGGGAAGAGCCCCATAGCTGCGAGCAGCAGCATTTATGTCAGTTCAGGACAAACTGCCTCTGCCAAGCCTGCCTCAAGGCGCTGCTGCCAGCTCGTCTGATCAGCACAGTTTACCCACGTTTGTAAGAAAAAGATCAATATGCACATTAATCACAAAATCTTCCGGGAAGCCCTGGAGGCTGACAGCTGTGCAGCAGTTTCTCTTTTAGAGGCTTGCCAGCTGATTTAATAGCTTATCTGCTCAGGAAGAGTGTGATGTCTGCCAGGACATGTGCCTTTCTACCACTTCACTTTCTCATAAGTTTTCTGGAATTAAGTATTAGGTAACCAGACTATTTTGTACCTGATGAAGAGTCTTGTATTCTCCGACCATCTTTCTGAAGGGCAGTAGGGGGGAGGCATTTTCTTAAATTAACACATCAACAACAGTATTTCTGGACAGAGGCTTTGCCTCATTTCCTCAGAGGCCAGTAGCCACCACGACAAACTCAAGGCCCTGTAACACCAATCACACACCAAAACACACGGGACAGTGAGGACAAAGCTGTTACTATATTTTTCCCAGCTTGTCCATAGGAGGAAAATTATAAATATGCAAAATAAATGCATCTACAAACCTCACCTAACAGTTGAAAGCCATGCAAAAGAGTGGCCAGCTCTATGACAAGAGTGAATACACATGACTTGCAAGAACAAACAAAGTATACGAGTCTCACAGGCAGGCTGGATGACAGTTTTATAGCAGGATTACTGGCAAGGCACAAATGGAGGAATTACTAGAGATTTACTGTAAAAGCTCTGGAAAAGAGACAGAGGGTTTTACATCCTGCTCCAAGACAGTCTCCCAAATTATTCTCAACTTACTGTAAGAGAAATTACTTCAATTTTGCTCTTTATTCCTGTTTTTGCTAGTTATTATAACCCAGCACTTTCATTATTACCTCTAATAGAAAGAGCAAACAACTGCAATAAAGCTACAGTCTACAACTTGAGCAATTTCAGCTCTTCTTTGAAGAGGAAGGCCAGCATATGTTCCTACAGAACCACAGAGATTTGTAATTAATCAAAGTTGAATTAAATGGAGTTGTATCCCGGAACTTATCAATGCTTCCTTCCTTCCCACCACTCCAAAGTGAGTTTTCATTTACTGCCAAGTCAAATTAGACCTTTTGTTCCAACTATTTTCCTTCTGGCGGCTTCAATCTGGTTAGAGGGAGTTCTCACACACGAAGCACAGGTTTTCCTTATACTGGCATGAGCTTACACCATTAGAAATACGCCACCATACAAGGTCCAATAATCTTGTAATATTTGTGTATTATATCCAGAAATACCCACACACAAAAAAAACCCACCAACCTTGAACACACCTTAACTCTGCTCAAGGTTTTTCACGAGACATTTATCTTCTAAACCAAAGGGATAAATTCATGTTGCTGATTGCTTTATCTCCCTGGATGACCGAGTAGTATCTCCCTTTGTACTTTCCAGGCACATACCTTGAAAACAGTAACCACCTCTGCAACTGCACAGGAGTCATAAAGCATTTGCTACTCCTTCTGTATAAAAGGTTTCAACAAAAAGGATATTGCATCTACACCTTCTAGGTAACAGACTGAAGTCAGGTTTATAGGAATCTGTTTTCATTCAATCTCCTGCCTCCAATCCCTCTCTCCTGATGCATTTTTAGAGTTTTGACCCTGTTACACTTTTCCTACATAGTGAGTCTGGAGGTGCCAGGTCTACCTAATCTTCCATTCCATTTGCTCGACATTTTCTGCTTTTCTCATATTAAGACGGGATTTATGATTGACTTTCAATCCCCGCCAATTCCCCAAACATAAATGGAACCTCACAAGGAAGAGGCTCCTCAACACCTGCAACCTGCTGTCCAGCCAGGCAACACCCACAACCAAACACCAAACTCCTGAAGAAAGAAAATTAAGAAACAAAAAAACACCACCACCACAAACCGTCCCATAACCACTGTACCTGCCACTTTACTGTGAGGTCCAAACTTGACTTAAAAGACTTCCAGTAATGAGTCTTAGGTACTTCATGTTCTTCCTGTTAAGATGTAACAGTTGAGGGTCCCATGCCCCCTAAGCAAGGCTCCCAGTTTCTGCCCTGTTTAACTGTGAATCTAATTAAGCTACTTCTGCCAAATCATGTTTTTGCTATTCTTATACAAAAGTACATACATTTTCTTCCTGTATTTGTTGACAGTTAAGCTTACACTTTCAAAATTTTACTTTAAATCTTTCTTCCCTAAACTATACTAAGCTTAAATCTCAAACATAAAAATCATTTTAGTTACAGCCACAGTTACTTACTTGAAAAAAGATGCCATGAAAATATCCAAAGTTCTCATGTATAGGAGTACATTAGAGGATTTTTTTTTTTTTAAAAAAAGCATACCAGATGCTTAGTATCTTAAACATACAATTTCCTTATGAAAGTAACCAGTGGTCGGGAGGAACACTGAAGAGAGCACTTTCCCATTTTTATCTACACAGCTATAGAAATCTTGTTCCAAGATAGGATTTGAGAAAGCGCAGGGTGTTTTATTAAGTTAACACAACAGTATACAGAAACTGATTAACTACTAAGAAATTCCTTAGAGGTAACTCTTTAAATTGTTCACTTACACTTGACATGATCCAGAAACGTCTTGCTCCAAAGTACTACAGAAATTCCTTCAGCTGTAAAAGTGTGGGAAATTAAGACTACACTACAGACAAATATTGCAACATGCTACAGACACAAAGCAGCACTGGCTGTGGTCAAGAGCCAAGTCACACTTACTGGGACACTTTACTGGGCCACCACAAGTGTTGATCAGCATCTCTTTCTGGGAAACATCCTTAAGAGCCACTGAAACTGGAAGCCATCTTCATGGATTCCTTAGGGATGTATGCATTAGCGTTCTCACAATAGAAGAATTAGTCAGCAAAATATTTACAGTGCACTTAACCACATTAATGCAAGGTAGCAAAATATTTCCATTAACACAGAAGTGAACAGTAAGCTTGTGAGGCTAGAATTTTATTGTTCCACAAGTCAATACATGAGCATAGCATGCTTATCAGAAAATGAAAGTCCGAGTTGTTGACGTTTGCTTAAAAATTTCTTGTGCCCAAGAACTCACACCTCTTATTCCAAGACAGAGCAACAGAGCTTGGCAAGTTTACATTTGCTAATGTCAAGTCAACCTCACTGATAAGGAGCATTTTAGACAGAGCTAATCATAGCAATGTGGAGAAGAGTTAAGGAAAGAGGTAAAGATGCAAGAGTATGGTAATCTTCTACTTGGGTTTACACCAGAACATCCTTAACTGCCTCCGTCAGTGCCAACTGTCCAAGTTGGTAAGAGAAGCTGAGCACTGGGAATTCTTCCCAAAGATTGTCCTTTACCTGCAATACTGCCATTTCATCACTGGAAAAAACCACACACCTCTATTGCTCTCCAGCAATTGACAGTTTTTTTTCATCATAAGAGCCTAGTTACTATTATACTCAGTTAATATGAAAACTCTTGTCTTAGTTTCCAGTGCCTTAATATGTGCTCCAGAAAAAGACTGAAGTTTTCATATAGAATAGATGCTACATAGCTTTGTCTTCCTGTCCCTTTCTGTTTTTGGTCACCTCATCCAACCAGGCCAACATTTTTAATGGTTACTTAAGCATTTCTGAAGTTTCTACTGCAGTTAGTGCTGTATCCAATTTCTACAGTTCTTCACATATCACTGAAAGATCATTTTACACCATCTTAACTGAAAATTCTTTATCTCAACAGCATTTCCTTAAGTAGCTTTATCCCTATTTGCCTAAGGGAGACCACTTTACAGATTACTTCCTTTTACTGTGAAATTGCAGTAAAAAGGAAACAGGAACTGCTTTCAAATCTATTAAGAAGATGACAAATTATTTTACTCAATATATTAAAAATAATTTACTTTCCCCAAATAATGTACAACTAGAAGCAGTTCACACCATTTTAAACAGAAAACTAGAAAGTGTTCAAGGAAAAACTATTAAGTCTGAACATTGCACTGAACCAAGAGTAATTTGCTGAAATACTTTAAACTTCCTGACTCCTGCAGCAAAACTGCTTGCAGCCACAAGTTTTTATTGAGCATATGCACTAGGCAGACAACCAAGAAGTTTGATCCACCAGACAGTTGCAGAGGAGCCTTGGTTTACTTCCTCCTGCCACTCCCACCAGTGGCGAGCATGGTGGCCACCCGAATGAAGATGTTCAGTGTATCCGTGTAGATGCCCAGGCACCTAGGAAACAGGAAAGCAAAGGAAATCTAGTTGAACAGAAGTAGTATTTGGTTGTGTCTCATACCATTATAATTCATTTTTAAAAACAATTTCTAAGGGCCTGTGACAAAAATCAACTATAGTGTCCTCTGAAAATGTGATGTATAAAACCTATACCTTCTTGGTAGGTCTCACTGGACAGCAGTCCTCAGTTTTTATGCTGAACTTCTATTTGCTTACCTCCAAGGATTTTTAAAGATTGGTACTCTTTACCAATTATTTTACTTTAATGATCAGGAATCCAAGGAAGGAAGTAAGCAATTCACCTAAGATCAGAAAGACAACCCTTGTAGCAAGGAAGCTACTTGCTTAATTAAACTTGTACTTGATGAGTGTTAATTAATCCTTCTTTCTTTACCTATTATGCTGATAAAGCTTTTTTTATTTTTTTAAAGTAACAAATATAAGGTAACTACAAGAGAGTTAACATGCCTTGTCTGAGGTGATATTGACTGATATTTTCAGAGAGCAGATACAAAAAAACCTTTCCCTTCTGAGTTAACTTTTTTAGAAAACATTTTCATATTGTTGGAAGCACATAAAATATTCTCTAGCTTCTATCTCAAGAACCCCATGGCTCTTCACATTTTAGAGCAATACACTTTGACAGTAAACAAAAGGCTTTTTTTTTTTTTCCTCAAAGCATACTTCCATCTGAAGCAAATTCTGATGTGGACACTGCAATGTAACACAGACTGCTAACGCGGAACACTTACGCATTGATCGGATCATATTTAACTACTCCGTAGTAGGGCAGGGTCTCTGCACGCTTGATAACATGCTGGGTATCATAGAGCAGGAACATGCCAAAGAGCACCAGCCCACCATAAACGGCTACGGAATACAAACCAGCACCAAAAGCAGATGTAGGAGGCAAGAACATGGAGCCTGGGAAGAAACAATACAAGAGTGTTAAAACTACTGCAAGTTTCTTATTCTGGATAAACTCACATTTCAGTTACTACAGCAAATATTTTTCAAGGAGTACTCAAAAATTGTCATGTGCTTGTAGTGTACTTGCATACCAGCTACTTTCCTACACCCGCATACAACAGCTGGAAATAATGCATATACAAGTTGCCACGGGAATTTTAAGCACGCTAGGGAAACCCATACTTTTCTTTACGTGAAAGTGGTTCTGTCCCTGTGGCTTTTACATAGCAATGTACAGAAACAAAGAAAGGAGAAGGAGCGGATGAGAAGGTTTGCTGATGCTTACGATCCTCCCTAGTCATCCACTGGCAGCAGTCAGAAACAGAAGCCATCACTATCAGACATTTGTCAGATTAACACTGGCCAGAATTGTAATTTCACTATATACTTTGTTTCCAACACAAAACATAGCATCTTCTGCTGTACTAGTGAAGGCAAATCTTAACTGGGGACAGTATGTAAACAGTGTTTTACCAATTGAGGAAGCAAGAACAAAGCCTAAGCCTATTCCAAGGGGTCCTCCCATATTCAGGAATTTTTCGCTCGGCGCACACATGGCCACAGTGGAGAGCCCTCCAACGATGCCAGCTGTGTACCAGGCAGCTCTCACCAGCAGGGGACCTCCCAAGAAAGTTAGAGGAGCCACCACTGCACCCATCACACCTGGTTAAAGAAAACAAAAACAAAGCCTGTTAGCAACAGATCTGCTCAAGACTCCACCTGCTAAAATCATGTTTTTGCAGCCAGACAGTATAGCTCAAACTATGCCATTTACGGGACAAAAATGCCGTTGTGCTTGTCTATGTAACTATCTGGAAGGCATGAAAGCATGACAGACTGGCAATCTTAAAATAAGTGACCTACTTTCACCTAGTTCTAAAGAATATTCCAGGAAAAGTGGTTGTGGAAGAAAGCTTTAGGACTAGCCAGCATATTGATCTATTCAAAACACAGCTGGTCAGCAGATACTTTGCACAGAACTGCCAACTACCTACTAGCAACAAGAACACTCAAAGCTGAAAGGCAGGACAAATTTGTGCTGCAAGAAATAGTTAAGTGAAGCTGGATTTCTCACTGGAGTCTTGTATGAAGCCTCCATCTGTTCTCTTAATGTCAGATTGTAATAATAACATATGATAACAACAACCACTGAAATAAACTTGATTTCCTCTTTCATTGATAAAAATCTTTAGCTCCAGAGAGTTAAATACTATTTCAGTGCCTAACACTTGTCATTCCTCAACCATAAATTGTTTCCGACAAAACATGTTAGAAAACAAAAACCACTTATTTCAAGTAGTGGCTTGCCTTATTAAGGCAACTTGTAAAGTTATTTCCTTCAGTGCGAAACTAATCTGTAAGCCCATTTTACACACCTCACGAGAACATGCATCTAGGAAGCTGTTGTTTAAATACTAAAGTGCCAAGTTTAAAGTCAGTTTTCAAATATCCTTTATTTAGCACACATAGAAGATTCATCACAAGACCATTAAAAAAAATCTTTCATATCAATAGTAAATAAAATATCCTGCTGAAAAATCTAACCCTTCTCCTTAAAACAGGGCTTTAGTAAACAAGTTCCCTTTTCCAGGAAAGCTGTTAGTAATAAAACCAATTCACAACATTGCAGGTGGTGATGACGACACTTCACACAACAGCAAAAATAGCTGCTAGCTCAGTAGCTGCTAGCTCATCTTAACATAATGTTGCTGTCTTTCTCCCTGCATTATTCAGCCTAGCAACATACTGTAAAGACTACACAAGCAAACTGAATGTAGGCCGATGTTTTACAATGAGTGCAGGCTAAATATTAATGGTAATAGTAGGCTTTTGTGGGAGAACTTGATGCAAGCAAAACTTGGCCTTCACATTGCAGCAATTCTTGTAACTGAGAACACCAATGTTTGAACAATTTCACTGTAAAAACAAGTTGATATGGCTAAGAGTGCACAGCAGCACTTAGAGATGCTACAGTGCCATAAAGCGGTCAGTAAACCAAACCGATGATGCAGTTCTATCCCATAGGGCATATTTGTATCAACTTCAAAAGCATGGCTTTATACAAGATTATAAAATATTAGAGTTGTGTGAAGGACACTTAAAGGTCACTGACATTCAGTTCTCACAGGTCTCTGAAAACTACAATTCTCCTGAAACTGTATCTAAAGTTCACTCTAAAAACCAAAGCTTTGTTAAACAGGATCACACAAAAAATAAAAAACACACAATCACCAAACACACACCCCACCACACACAACCAAACACATATTCCACTATAATGAAAAGTAAAAGTAAAACCCACATACCTGAATGCATCATCCAGGCAAGATGCTTAGCTGCTGGACTATCTGAATAGGATATAGACCTGACCAACATTCCAGCACCAATCATAGCTGCAAAAGTTGCACCTATTGCCTACAAAAACACAGCATTAGACCCGTCAGTTTGGCATCACCACATATGGTCTCTGTTCTGCCCCCAGATACGTTCTAACTTGTGGATTAGAAATTAACAGCCTAATGCTGAAAGAAGAGTAAATTCTTGTTTTCCTTCTACTCAATCTTTTAAGAATTTGAGTTCAGTGATAAACTTGCAACAATCTCCTACTTGTGCACAACAGAAGCAGGAAAATCTATGATACCTCCGCTCATTCACCCTGGGTTCCTGAAATGTAAACACTATCTTTCCTGTACACTTCTCCACCCAAACCCAATATTCAGTTCACATATGCTTTTGCTGCCACTGATTTTTAAACCTCATCACCTCTCCTTATTGCTGCTTCTGAACAGAATTTTCCAGCAGCTAACAAACTGGTCAGAAAGGTTCAGCTTCTAGTTAATCACCAAGGATGTATTATTAAACTAATCACTGCAGAATTATGTTGATGCCGGCATTTAACTATCATTCTTCAACTACACTTATCACACATGCACTCAGCAAACATTTTATGAACAGTTTACTTGGGCAATTTAACTAGGAGTATCGTTTTGGCCTTGGCAGACAGAAGGTAACTTTCAAAGAGACATACAGAAGGGGACAGGCTGGAGTAGGAATGCATTAGAATGTACCCGGTTTTAGAAAATGATGGAAATAGTACTATTAGTCTCTGATGGCTACCTATAATAGGTTCTTACTAGCAGATAGCTAGTCAAGCTAGCATAGAACTTGTGTAAATAGTTTGTCAAAGATAAACTATTAAAGGAACATACCAGGTGCAAGTCAGCAATGTAATCGGCTACCATACTGAAGCTGAATTCCTGTCTTAGAAAGCAACTGTACTTAAAATCCAAACAAACAAGAAGTAAAGCCAAACTATTTAGTTTTGCTACTCAAAGCAATCAAATCATTTAAGACAGAGGATCAGTATTGCTCAGGCCACTTTAACCTATCTAGATCCATTCTGTAAGTTACTCGGTATTTGCAAAGATGAAAGTATCAACCACTGTATTAAAAGCCAGCAGCTTTGAAAGATGTGTACTGATCTTAAGAACTCGAGTCTTTAAGAAGTAATGTCACTTACTGAAAGCAACTTAGCTTCTCCCTGCCTATACCTACGCTCTCTTTGGATATATGGGTAGTCACTATGCCACAGCTTTAATATGTACATAGGGTGGTGTTTTGAAAGCACCAATGTATTCTTCTGTAAATCTTTCAGCACATTTCCTACCTACAACAGCACATTAATAAAGCCTGATAAAGCCAGCTAGCAGGGTGCTATCTGGTTTTACGCAGTTTAAGCTTTCGACAATTCAGAAGCTAAGTAATGGAACAGCTATGATTGTCACTGTCCGCCTTGCCTGACGTACCTGCGAAATCCAGTTGCCAATGCTTTTATCACCACAGTTTTACACCACAACTTGTAGGTACCAAGGCTTTCATGATGCCCGCTTAAGGAACATTACCTCCATGCATCCCTTGCTCAGCTGAACTCTTCCTAGTCTCTGGACCACTGAGTTTAATACCTTAAGTTTTGCACCATCTGTCACAAAGGAGTCAAAATTTTGCATTTTTGATACCATTTGTCACACCTGGGACCAGTCACTCAGAAAGCATCTTTAGATTTCGCATGTGCTTACTAGCCACGAGCCCCTTGTCATAAGGCTCATGAGCGCCGGAGACCTGCTCACTGCTACAGCAGACAGTGCAGTCAAGCCAATGCTTCCCGCAAAGTACATGTAGGTCGAGCGAATTCTGTCCTTCACATACTGTGGCCAAATGCTGAAAAATATGCAGTAATGCATAGTTAGGCAATTATCAGTACCAGCATTAAGATCAACCAAAAACATGATCAAAGCTATTAAGTCCATTATTAGATATCAGACGGGTCTCATAATAATGCTGGGGTTTAGCAACAACTTATTTGGTATAGCAATCAAATCTTTAGAAATATTGCAAGTCACAAATAATATAGTTTTGAATCAACACTATGGAGGAAGCATGTAAGAACAAAATAACCAATGTTTTAACTACAAAAAAAAAATGTGCATACATAAATTAGTAAAAACCTATCTGCAGAATGTGTATCAAGCATGAAGTTCCCTGCTGAGCTGTCCACCAAATGCTGAGTCATAACGTACATATTTATCAGGCATCACAAGACACACAAGTCATTACGAGAACTCTCCAACAACAGCAAGAGAAGCCAACATCACAGCTTCTCTACTACAATTCAATTGTACCATGGCCAGGAAACCTCCCCAGCTAATACCAAGAATAAACATGCTGCACACATTTTCTACCATTTTACTCTTCTGATCCATTACTTGAAGGCTTGTGTAAGAATAAAAATACATGAACACTAGTTTTTAGATGAACAATTTCATATAGCTACAAGCAGTGATCACTTCCAACTGTTGGTGGGGCAAAAGCAAGCCAAAGTGTATCCAGCACTTACTTGCCCAAGCCTCAGCTTATCACTATCCAAAGCTGAAATAACTATAGGCTTTGATTTTGCAGTTGGTTTTTGTTATCCAAGTAGTAATTCATGCCACTTTTAAGCAAAACAAATTCATTACGAGCAGGGCTTATGCTAACATATGGAACATGTGCGAAGGAAATTCTCTCCTCAACCTTCTCACAGAAGGTTGTACTGAGGTTTAAGGAGCGAAGTCTCACAGTAACACCAGGCAATGTATTCTTAACTGGTATTTTTACAGATGACCAAGTACCTTTTCTAAACTATCTGTGGGATCTTCATGAAAAGTACTCATATAGCCTTTGCAAGCAAATTTTAAATTTGCCAATAAAGAACAAACTCAAGTCAATGAATATGCATATAAGCTGGAATTACCCCAAATTTGCTTTGGATTTTATGCTTAGAAGTCTTGCATACCAGAAGTGAGGGCTGTTTGGGGCTTCAGAAAGGGTAAGTCAGACATACACTGAAATGTACAGCAGAGAAGAGGCAGAAGTAAGCACAGGAGGGTGTCATTTCATGGAGTCTTAACTTAAAATAATAAGTCATCTTACTTACACAGCTTTTTCAATAGCTCCAATCTCACTGGACATGCCCATTCCATAGTAACACAGAGCTCCCAGGCCAACAGCAGCCCCTCCAGCAACAACTAGTCTTCCCAGGCGATCAGCTATATAAAAAAAAAAAAATAATGCGCTTATGAATGCTTTTTCTTGTATAATAGCATTTTTATGTAATAGTTTAGGTAACTGATCCTAGATACAGATCTTAAAGCTTCATTTAACTTCAGTAGTTGTTCAAGAGTTACTGTTTTATCAGTTCTTAAAAAAAAAAAAAATTGAAATACTCTAGATAGCTTGTCAACACAACATAGATTCATAAAACAGAGCAAGAAACAGGAGACTAGCCAGTCACAAACTTTATTGATCTTCATTACTATAACAGACAGGAATCCCAACACACACTAATTAAGTTTTCTAGGAGAAAAATTGGGCCTCTCTCTTTCACAGTCATTGATCTACCCTTAACATTTGCTCCCTCAAGAGCTCTCCGGTAACAATTAGATCCAAATCAGTTCAAAAAGAGATTTCCAAAGCTCACAGCCAGCAATAAATGTTTCCTCTATTAGTTTCTACTGTGTGATTCTTTCAGATGTATTGCACTCACAGGCATCAGAATATGGCTGCTATTAACAATATTAAGCATACGATGTTGGTGTAACTGAAAAACAGCTGAGTGACTACTTTGGGCTGCAAAAGTCCTTTAAAATCATATTTTTTCTAATACATTAGAGACACAATTTTGACTAGTGAATCTAAATACTATTTATCAATTCAATTCTCTTGCTGAATATTTGCAAGTCTCATTCACAGAACACTGCTATTTAAACAATCCATTTGTGATCCACCGAGAGAAAATTTCTCATAATAGAAGCTCAAAGAGAAAACTGGAGGCTTCTCTGTACCATGTGGTCTTTGCCATTTTAGACATTACTAAAAAAGACAGACAAACCAACCCTATCCACTAGAGAGAGTCATTAATAAAATTCAGTGTTAAAAAGTTACTTTTCAATGTATTTAATGGATTCAATAAAAAGCATTGCCTCGAAGAAGTTTAGAATTCAAGTGTAACCATTAACGTAGAGCTTCTCTACCTTTGATTGCAGTTTCTGCAGATGGCTCAAATGCTGCTTCTTTGATCTCTTGGCCAATTTTTCCACGTCTTATTCCCGTTCTTACTCTTGTGGCGTAACACTGTTAAAAAGTAACATTAAAAAAATAACTTTTTTTAAAAAAGGGACATAAGAGCAAACATCTCTTATTAATAAGCTGCATTTACAGACTAATGACCAAATATTTTTAAGGAAAAACAATTTACACTTCAACAAAAATAATACCATTTACGTGGTATCCTTAAAATTGCTAGATAGTCTCTTACTCTGTTCATACCCCATAAAAAATGGAAAAGCCATGCTCAACAGATCATGAAAGCTTAAGAGCATGCGTGAATAAGTAGACAGTTGTTCTCTAATTTATGCATTCTGAAAGCACAGAATCAACACTCTGAATTTTCGAAGTATTTACTTCAGCTAAAAGACAAAACGAAATGTCTGATTTTCTTCTTCGCAATTCCCATGGTACTAAAAAAAGGTCTTAAGATATAACTTTCTCTCCGTAAAATGGTGAAATTAAATGCCCTTACTCTCCTAAGCAGAAATGAACTCCAATTTATAGTTACATTTATAGGTACTATATTGGAGAGCACAGCGTAAATTCTGCATTTTTACATGTTTAAGACTGACTTAGAGAACAAAAGTTGAACAAAGGTCTTTGAAATAAAACAAAAATATACACTATAAGCTTAAGATCATATGTAAAAAGACTCATATGTAAGACAAACACAGAAAGGAGGCAAGAGAATTTGGCAAAGGTGCTTTCCACAAGTTCATAACAAAAAAGCAATCCCTTTACCTAATGCAACAGTCCAAAGATAACATTAAATTGGAAGAAATTCCTTGAAAGAAGATGAGTGTTATCTCTAAAGGCAGCAAAAGCGAAACATCTCTCACTAAATGGACAAACTGTTCTCAGGACACTAACAACTGACTTTTGACACCACTGATGAGATCACGAGTTGTGTGCCAGAGGTCAGAAACTGCTCTAACCTGGGCTAGAGCTCTACACATGTACTGTGACTGAAGTCGCTGTAGATATATTGTTTTGTACAGTAGCAAGACATTTACAATTTTTACCCCCTTGCCTCTTTCTAGGTATCCAACAAAAATTCTTACTCACCTTATCTGATGAAACTTATCCATTACTAAACACCTCCCTGAAGTTCTACAAATTTCAACAGGGAACTTGAACTGCTCTTAAAATCCCTACCCTGTAATTAAGTAACACTCTTCTCTCATCAAGTTAATACAGGAACCCCATGAAGAGCAACAGGCTCATGTTCAATGCACAGCAGATACCACCTGTAAAGTGATTCTTTTGGAAAAAAGATTTAACCTTTCCATATGTAAACAATCAGAAACATTAGTAAAATTACCATACCTGGCTAGGCTGCCACAGCTTGTATGCCTTTATATTGGTGGTCCTCAAAGCTGGAGAAGTCTGAACGATGGCAGGCCGGATAGTCTGGCATGATAACGTCCTCAGGCATACTAGCCTTGCGGCCAGCATGGTTGCTTAAATGGTTAATATATTTCTGCAAGCACACAAGGAAAATACACTTTACTATTTGCATACATGATTTTCAAACAGGGTATGCTTCATACCCATCCCTGACTACACTACATAATGGAAACAGTACTAATATTGGATTTCTGCAACTCAAGAACACTCTATACGTTTTTAAGTACATAATTTAACTCTGCTCTACCTATATTTGCTTCCCATTTCAGTGAGAGATCTATTTCCCACAACAAACCATATATCAAAAAACAAGAGGCCAATACAGCTCCTTACCATCATAACGATGCTTTACGAGCATTATTATGCACTCACTAGGGCACCGCTTCCAGGCACAACTTTGAGTTACCTGGGCAACTAACTTCCATTTTGAGAAGCAGCACTGCAACATTCTGCTCTCCGAACAGCACCACGTGCTCCAAATTGACATAACCTTCAGCTAAGTATAAAGCCAAATGAGCACATATCATACATATACCATGTATGTATGGTGGAGAAGGTTTAACAGAGACTTTCTGTTAAACCGCTAAGACGGGTTTATTTCAACAACCTCTTTGAATTGGCTACTTTTATAGACAGGATGTTCAGTCAAGGTCACAAACCTGGGCAGATCCCTAGGACAAGTAGGAAAGGGCCTGCATATCCTGCAGGTGCTGTTAAACTGCTCTGTTAACTTACTACAGCTGCTAGCTTGCTTCAATAAACACTAAATATGTCACTTAAAAGAATTCTTTGTAGTTTCACATACTTTAATGACCTTAACCCCTCCAACACCCAATACGCTTATTCTAAAAACTATTCATCATTTACAAAAAATGTCAAATAAAGTTTAAAAGTACAATAAAAAAAGACAACTTTAAATCTGAACAAGAAGTGGGCACCCACAGCAGTAGACAGTGCAAATCAACTGCAGATAGGCAAAGAGCAAAAGAAACAATTTGGCCACTAAAAAACATACAAATCCACAATCTTCCCCCTGAAACTCCAATCTCAAAAGCCTTTTTATACTTCCATAGGATAAGTATTTTCAAAGGTACATCCACTTCTCTCCAATTACACTCCGATTTCCACTCAGATAATACTTTTTTCAGAACTTCCGGTGACCGCTCTTTGAATTTTTGTATATTTGGAAGTTAATACTTATATACATGAGATGAAGAACAAAAACAGGTAACAGCAGAAGACTAAGACGATAAAGCAACACCAGCAGTTCAGCATTCCTACTGGGAAGCACAGCAGCAGAGAAAAAGACTGCGACCAACTGCTGCCCATTCCATAAGGTCACTGGCAGAGCAGGGCCTGCGAGACCCGCAATCCAAGAGAATCGCCGGCCCCACGAGCTGCGGCCCCAGACACACACGGTACCCACAGGCCTCGCTAAAGCGCACCCGCGGGGAGGCGCACGGGGGGCCCAAGCGCGGCCCAGAGGCGGCTCTTTCCCCCGTGACGGCGCCCGCGGCTCAGCCGAGACCCGCCTCACCCCAGCCCCCTGCCCGCTCCGCGCACCGCTCCGCGCCGCTGGGCCCGCTCCGCCGCACCGCAGCCGCAATGACGCCGCGCCGCCGGAAATCACGTGCGGGGCTGCTAGAGCCGGCGGGGACTGGCTCGCCCGCCCCACGTGACCCTCGAGCACGCACGCGCCATTGGCTCGCGGCGGCGCGCGCAGCGTCACCCGCCCGGCGGCGGGGAAGGCGCGGGCGCCATCTTAAGTGAGGCCACAGAAGCTTCTGGAAGGCCTCTCTAGCGGGGCTCCGCGCGGGGTGCTGCTCCGTTATGCGTCGCGGCTGGGCGCCCGGGACAGCAGCTGGGGCTCGGCCCGCCGCAGCGACCTCCCGCCGCCTTCTGCCGGCCCGAGCGCGCCTCGCAGGAGGCCGCTGCCACCTGGCTGCACGGCAGTGCTCGCCAGCCGCCATTTTAAGCGCGGTGGGCGAGCACGGTCGCCGCCATTTTGGGGGGCAGGGAAGCGGCGGTGCCGCCCGCAGCGCCCTGGGCTCTCTCGGGGCTTCTCCCTCGCAGGCCACGCGCAGTCCCCGGGCTGCTGGCTCGCAGGGTGCCCGGCTGCGCGCGTCTCGCGGTCCTTACCGGCTCTGGTGCGCTGCGTGCCCCTTGCCCCCGCAGAGCTGCTCCCCGTTTCCAGCAGGTGGCATTAGCTGTGTGAAAATAAAGGAGAGCACGGCTGTAAAAGTTAACTTCACCTTGCAGGAGTGCCATAATCCCGAGTCTCTGTGTGTTTGCCCTCCATTTTGTTGGCAGCCGCCTTTGCTGACATGGGCGCCAAAATGGCAGGGGGCAGAGGCTGCCCCAGCAGCGCCAGCCTGAGCCGCGTGGCTGCCCCAGGTGCGGGTGGCTGCCCTGCACCTCCAGGCCTCAGCCGGCCCATGGCCACCCTGGCTGCTTTCCGCCTGCGAGGAGAAGCCTCACTTTAAATCGCCAAGAAGCCCTGGACCTCCACACCTGCTTCCCTTTGCAGTAAAGCAGCTTGCTCAGAGCTGGGAGTCCCTCCTCCTCCCATTCTTAGGCCTTTCCTCTCCGGGGTGACACCTGGCTTCACACGCATGCGCTGCCTGCCCTGAGGAAGGCGGTTTTGCACTGCTGGATGAGCAGAAAGAGGCTGCCGTGCACAGAGCCAAGAGGGAAGGCGCCTGGTGGCAGCCATGCAGGCCAGCCCAGCGCTGAGCCTGCCCTGCTCCTGGCTTTTCTCAGCGGGTGGTCCTTGTGCAGCCCTCCGTGCCTGGGGCAGCCCTCTCCACCCCCTCCACTGCACCCCAGGTTTTTCTTTCCTCCAGCCTAACCCTCGGCACAAGCCTAGGCCTGGACAGAGGCTGGTGACACTGCTCACTCCAGAGACTTCGTTCTGCAGCAGCCGTTTGGTCAGCTCTGCACCAGCCCCGCTCCAGCTGCAGCCCTGGCTGTCTCAGCACTCAGCTTAACCCTAGTCTGATCCTCAAGCCAGACTGAGACCACGCAGAAACGCGGAGCGTGGTTTTGCAACCCTAAGTTTGCCTTGGAAGCCCCAGCTACAGCTCTGCTTTCTTGCAGCATTAACACTGCAGACGGGCACAGCTCCTCAGAGCCAAGCGAAACAGGCTGCGGGAGCCCTGAAGCCGAGATCAAAGACAAACATGGCAGAAAGGGGGTGTGATAAAGGCTAGCGCACAGATATAGAATGAGAGCTAGAGAAAAAATGCGGAGGGTCAGGAGATTGGCCTCCCTATACCTTGGAGTTTCCCTTTTTAAACTCAAAGAACTAGAATATACTGACCTGCTAGTTTGCAAAATGAAAGTCAGATAAGAAAGATCCAGTGTGGAAGAGGTCTAGAAATGCAACAGTACCTGGGACCTTGGAGAAGAATTTGAATGAAAAGACTGAAGCAGGGGAATGAACTACAGCAGGGAAAAAATTCCATGTGAGGGGGGCCAAATCCAATGGGATTCAAGATCTGATGCTCATTTTCTCTGAAGCTTATTTACTTTCCTTTGTAGTAAATGAAAATCCATGGCTTTGAAGTCTGTAGCCCCAAGGCCCTCTACAATTGCAAAAAAAATGCCCATTTCAGGCCACAAATATGTTGTTTATTTAGAGACTTAGAGTGTTTATTTCAGAGTTTGTAACACTCCATAATTGTTCTGTACTAAAGGATTCATTATAATAATTAGTATTTAAATTTATAGTTCAGTTATTAATAGTAATAATTTATGCAAGGAATAAAACTTCTCTCACTGCAGCATCATCGTAATGTGAAAAAATCTCCTGGGACTTTCAAATAACATCATCAATCCAGCTCTGTGCCAAATTGTTTCTGTAATAAATAGTTTTGCCAGAAACTACCAAATTCACAAAGGGCCCACAGTGCAGAAAATTCATCAGTTGTGCCTTTCTCATAGAAATTTAGCTACTGGATGAAACTTGTTTTCTATGAAACGGTCAAGTTTTAAACGCTCTAGCCAGCTAATTTACTGATTGTGCTCAAGTGGGAAAACAGTGGCCTCATGTAAGCAAGTCCCAAACTATCTAAAAGCTTCCGAGTTAAAACCAGCCGGTTGGAGTCTGCCTGTTGGTGCCCCTGTTCCATTAGTGCTTTTCTCAGCCGGGGGCAGTAGCCTGTGCCGGGGCCAGCCTGCGGTTCCTGCGGAGCGGCAGAGCAGCTGGCCGCGCTTCTGCAGGGGCTGGAGCTCGTGCTGACAGCAGCGTGGCGAGCAGCGCGATGGCAGCCGGCCGCACACGCACAAACCTGCTCTTCAGCTCTGATGCTCTGTGTCCAAGTGCACCTGGTTCGGGGTTTGGCGTCCTCATTAATCAAACCCTGGAGAAGCTTGCCCAGAAATGGAGTCTCCATGCTTGCAGATGCTCAACTCACTGGCCACGGTGATGGGCAGCTGCTCCAGCCAGCCCTGCTTTAAGCAGGGGCTTGCAGCAACCAGCTCGTATCCAGGGGCTCCTGCCAAACCCAGCCATGCTCCAACTCCGTGAAACGTCAACAGAAAGATGAGTCCTGAAGGACTCTTTTTTTTTTTTTTTTAGGGAGGTTGATATTCACCTATAATAACTGCTTGGAGAACGGTAAACATTTACTTTAGGCAGCACGTATGGAAATGATTACATTTCAGAAGAAACAAAAATACTCAGAAAAAGCGCAAAGATACTTTGGAAGAGTCTGAACCTATCTTCAGAAATCAAAAGAATGAATAGGAATTTTGGGGGCTACATTCTACAATTTTAACAGACCGTATTTTCACCTGCAGCAGGCTCTGCATGTGCTGCAAACATCCTTACGCAGGCAGGATCAAGCGCGGTTCCGTACCAGGAGGTTAGCGCGCAGCTGTGCGCTCTGCTGCAGGGCGGAGCGGCGCGGGGCGCCGATGGCTGCCGCGCTGCGTCGGGACACGGCGGTGCGGACGGGCAGCAGCGCAGCCCTCTGCCAGGAAACGGCCCCTCACGCAGGTTCAGCTCTGCGCTCTGCCTTGCCAGACACCCCAGGCAGGACCATAAAAATCCTTGCACTTAGCCCAGTGCAGTCCTGGAGAGCAGCATGAGCCACAGCAAGCCCATAATTGTGCTAATACTGTGAATTTTGAAGTTTAGGCTTATAACTGCAGCTCTGATACCGTCTTGCAGACAGAGACAACTTGATCAGAATGTTCACACGGCTGTGCCCACCAGCAGAAAATAAATGAGGCTGTGGCTGGCACAATTTCTCCTTAGGGTGAACTTTGCCACTGAGGTTTTTCAAATTAGAGCTGACGAAAAATGTTTTGAACGCTTTTTGGCTGTGTTGACTGTAGCGTTGCAGATAGCTCTCCCAGCACGTTGCAGGGGACTTTCACACGGAATCCGTAGCTCCGCTTTGTGTTACAAATGCACGTTCAGTAAGCATCATGTTCTTACTTTCGATTAGGTATCATTAAACGGCGTAGTGCAGCACGGGGAATTTGCAGAGACAGTACTGATGTCTTTATCAAGAGGCTTGCTCAAAGCCAGGCAAGAGAAAATACCATTAAAAAGAATATCTCTGCTATGGAAGGATAAGGGATGTGGACAGAACAACTTCCATGCTGGGAATTAAACAGCAAGAGCAGGTTGGGATTTCCCAAAGTGAAACAGCATCAGTATTTTTGACAGTTTGAATAATGTTTGAGCTCTTGGTATATTCAGCCACATCTCCAAACACAGATAAGATGGTCACTTCATTACAGTGACACTGAACTTCGCTGACACAGGATAGGGCCTTTACTCATTTTTTGACAAAATTTGCACTTTATATATATTTTTAAAAATACTGTATTGAAATTCATACGCTTGCATGTGTATTTCATATTAAAGTACCTTCAGTGTAAGAATATGGCTGGAGTTAGAGAAAAAGAATAAGTGTTTGTGAAAAAAAACATAATAGATGCTGTCAAAAAAGTATCATCTTAAAAGAATTTCACATTTTGTCTGTCTTGTTAAAACAAATGCACTGTGGCAGGCACGTCTGGTGTGTAGTATTGTCTTTATTTTTAAGAGATGGCTGGACTTTTATGCATGTAAAATGTGTCTTAGGCAAAAGAAAATTAGAAAGCGTTTAGATAGTCATTGTGTGTTTTTGAAATAAATGTGTATGTGTTTGTGCAAAAGATCCACTTAAAATAGAAAACAAACAATATGTCTGCAAGTTCTGAAACTATCTAGAGAACAAAACAATACATCTTGAAGAACAAGCGTATCACTTTTGTTCTAAATGACTGCTTTTATACTGCTGGAAGTGTTCATCCATAGTCATTCATTTCCATGAAAACACTGCGATGCCTGCAGCTAGGAGTTTGCTCTGTGAGTACTTTGCAAACTTCTAATTTCCTAAGGAAAAAAAAAATCCTTCAGGTACAATTTAGGGAAACATGCATTTTCTATGGAGTAACAGCTTTAAATTAACTTTGGAACAAGTTCTGCTCTTGGGTTTTTTTTTCAGTCAATATGATGTTTGTCTTCTGAGGCACAGTAAAGACAGGAGTTTTGTAACACACCGCAGTAATAAAGAAACTTTTGCTCTTAAGATCCTAGGTAGGAAGATCTATTAAGAAATGCCCATTTCCATTTCTTGATCATTCATATTTAGACTCTACTTTGTAGAAATGACTTTGCTTTTACACTATAGGCTGTACTCAACCATTTTATAGGTTGGATTCTCTGTGGCCCTACCACTAATCCTGATGACCTTGTCTCCAGCCTGTAGTCACTTAAATATATTCCTTTGCCCTACCAAATATTAATTATAAACTGCTACTCGAACACATAATTAGGCAGTCACAGGGGAGTTTGATAGAAAGTCTTACATATTCCATTAATTACTTATTTGATATCAGATTTGAAAAATGGAGGGCTATTGTTGGCTATCAAACCCCAGTTCAATGAGATCACTTAAGCTTTCAAGCAACTATGGTTCTTCTTGGAACAGCACGCGAACGTATTTAATGTAAAGCACACGCTCAAAACTTGTTCCTTTACATTAGTCGCTTTAGTTCCTGAAGAACTGAGTGGTGGCTACTCCAGCGCTCAAAGCTCAATGAAGATGAACAAGGAGCTGACATTATATGGTTATACGTGAATACATAAGGTAGAACATTTTGTTCGCTGAAGAGTCTGTTTGAATAAACTGTACATAATGGGACATTTCTTCTTCATGATCCATGTGTTGCGTCTATAGAATTAATTATGTATTTGCATCCAATGCTAAGAAAAGCTCTCACAATTTTAAAATATTTTTCTACAAAAAGGTGAAATCTACGCGGACAGCATGAGACCCCTCACCCCCAAGAAGTTGCTATTCATTTTGTTTAAATACAACAAATACTCATTTCCCTAAATGCCTGTGAACCACAGACTGCAGCAAAAAATGACCTGGGGCTTTTTCTAAAATTGCTGTTTGTGCTTTCTAATTACTTCTAACATGCAGGGAACTATTCTCTGCAACTTCTTGAAAAAATATAATACTCTCTGATATTTACTAAGCTTTGATTTAGAGTGATTGGCTTCCACCTGGATGGAGGGAAATTTTCTTCTCAGGAAGTTTATTAGTACATTAAAAGATGCAAATTAATTCGTAATTCTTTTCAGTTCATTCTCTTGGGAACAATTACACAAGGAAATTATTAACGTACAGGAAAACAACAGTTAAAAGTCTCAAAGGGCAACAGCGATGTGGAATATATGAAAACATTTAAACCTATCTAATAGCACAACTTGGTTATCATAATACCAGTTCATGAAGCAATTCTAGTTTGTTTATATTTGCGGTCTGACTGCAGCCCCAAGGTGCACATAAGGAGCCAAGGACCTGGCAAGATGAGTCGGTAGGGGACGGCCCGGGTCTGAGGGGCGCGAGGGACGCGCGGGTGGGAGCCGGGTGTGGGGGATCACAAGGATGCGGCTTCCGTCGGTTCGCGAGTTTCCGCATTCCTGATGTGCACTGTTCATGAGGATCACACACAAGAATATTCACTTCAATGTAAGCCTCCGAACTCGAGCCTCTGATAGATGAGCTAAATATTTTGATCCAGATAATGAAAATCCCTCAGGATCCAGTTAATATTTGATGAAAAAACAGCAAACCCACTTGCTTTTCTAGGCTTCTTTTGATGGGCTTTTTTTTTTTTTTTTTTTCTCTTCCCTCCTTTTAGTTTAAACAACTCAATAGCTTTCCTTTTCAGCTTTCCTTTCATAATTTATCTTACATGCTTTTAATGTTATACGTCTGATGAAAATTTTAAGTATTTTTACAATCAGAGTCATAGCACAGGGTATCACCAGGACACCTGCAGTTCCTCTGGGATCTCTCTCCACGTTGTCTCTCTGACACGTGGCTGTTAATGAAAAGGACCGGGAGGGAAGCACTGAACACACAGATAACAGGCACCGCTTATGGAGGGAGGTTTGCCCACCTCACGGGCATTATCCTGTGTTAAGTAACTTCTCTTTTCCTATGCTTTAAGCACAGCCACATCCACGTAATACTCAGCTTCTGTTGTTGGCTAATACCAATTTCCTTGAGGTCACCACATGGAAAGTCTGATTGTAGATTAACACGCTGGGACAAGATAAGACAGGGATGCCACTTGAACTCACAGAAGATTAAGTTATGGATATGCAAGCATAAAATAACTTGTATTACAGACATGCTCACATGCAGCTTTTGCTGAAGAGTCTAGAGCACAATTCACAAACCGACAAGGATTAAATCTGGAAAAAGTTCCACAAATATTTCTCTCAGTTCTCAGAGCAAGAATTAAATTACCACGAACTAAACAGCATGGACTGACAACAATAAACCCTCAAGAAGATAAGCGGATGCAGTAGGATATAGAAATCATCCAGGCAGATAGTTATATTTCTTGTTCTGTTTTCTTGTGACAGTGGAAGGGCCACTTCCAGATATCCCTCCCTCAAAATATTCCAAATCCTAAAACCCAAGCCATTATTTTGACAAGATAGAGAAAGGAAAAAGAGAAGTTCATACACATGAAAAAATAGTATGGGTGAAAGTATGGTTCCAATTCCTGTTCTGTCCTGCTCCTGCAGTTGCCTGATTGCACAAAAGCATTTCCCTTTGCCAACCTATAACAGGCAGTTTGCTTCCAGAGAAGCAATTCTGTCTAGTCTTTCTCACAGTTCAGTTGGAGCTATTGAGGAAAAAAAAAAAAAAACACAAGATCATCTAATGCCATCGTTCTGTATATTTAAAAGAACATATGAACCCACGACCTTGCAGATAAAACACTGCCAGGGACCCAGAAGGACATTTCTGAGTGGCATTTCTGACTAGGGGCTATTATAGCTAAACTGTTTCCAAAGGCAGTTTTAATTACATGAAAATACCAGCAAAAGTTTTTGTTGAGGACCACAGAGTAACATATAAAAAATAACCTTTGTCATTTTTTTTTTTTAAAAAAAGGCATGACATAATTTTAGAATACTTCAGGGGAAGGATGAGACACCTTAGAGGACTGGATGGAGATATTCCATGTCCCCAGAGAAATGATTTCTTACGAGGCCAGCAGCGAGGTTCAGTGGCAGAAATCCCTAAGCTCCTGCTGCTCTGATCTGCCTCCTTGGCAGCAAACCAACACCACCAGCCCAGTGTAAATTTTAAGTGCCAGATCCATATTTTTCCTTTGAAGTGCAGCCTTAAAGGATTCGCGTAGAGCCCTGGAGAAAACAATATTCAAGTTAAATATCGTCATTCTTCCAGAGAAATGACTTCAGTAGCTACTCTAATTAATCACGGTCATTCCCTCTCCATATAGGCAGCAGACAGGAAAAAAGGTGCCATCGAAGGCCAGCCTTACCGAAAGAGTTCCCCCTGCTTTAGACGCAAGCACAGAGGCCTGGGCTAACACCAGGACTCTGCATGTGAGAGAGGAAACCGCGAGCTCTTCTAAAAAGCAGGCTCTGGGGTTGGTCAGGGCATTCCTAGGAATCTGGCCCTTAGCAGTGTAGGCTTTTGTCTGCTACCTCCTAATTGTCCCCACAGCAGAAGGGGAAGCTCTGATGTAGGGGTAGGAAACACTGAAGCAAGAAATCACTGTGAAAAGGCAGCGATGCCTCATTGACCCAGCACATTCACATGGGGATGCCCAGGCCAGGCAGGGTGGCCGCGGTGGCGGATACCGCACGTGCTGCCATCGCCGCCCCATGGCAAACGGACGGGAACTTGGAATCTCACCGTGAAAATTATCTTTTCTTCTTTGTGATGGATAGTGCTGCTCTCATCCGTGAATAAGCATGAGGTGAGCAAGTGCCATGAAAACGTGCTGGTTTAGTTTTGAAGACATTTATGGGAAGACTCACTGATTGCTAAATGATGGAGAACAGTTATAATCTGTTATAGTTAATTTACTACTACATAAGTAAAAATGTGCTAAGAACAGCACACTTGTTAAATTAAAGCCCACTTAATGATTACACAGCAGTTGGGAATAACATCCAGTTAAAGAGTAAGCACTAAGTGGATGTTTTCTTTAGAATCATTCATTTTAGGAAAATAAGATGACAGAAACCCTTTACATTTTTGCTAGATATGAAAAGAAACAAAAGGGCAGAAAGTAGACGAGGAGGGATTTCTTTTAAATGTTAATTCATGGTGGATACTGGAGTACTTAGTGCTGCTGATATAGCTTCCAAGAGAAGGTTACTGGAGCTGATTCTCCACCCACTACAGCAGGCTGAGCTGAAGTCAGTAGTGCTGCCTGGGTCTTACAACTTGTAACACTGGAAAAAAAGCTAAAATGCTCTTCCGGATACTATCTGCTTTAGGCTCCTAGTCGCTTGCTTCCCACCCGCGCAGCATCTGCACATGCGATGCGTAAAATCAGCAGGAACAGCCAAGCCTCAAGGGCGGAGGACGGCGAGCGACAAGCCGCGAGGTGCCCGGCGCAGCGCCGAGAGCCAGGGCTGCCTCTGGGCGCGCAGCTCCCTCGGCACGCGGCGGCTCCCGGCTGCGGAGCCTCGCTGCTACGCGCGTCGCTTCGCACGCTCCTCCGCGGCTCCCCGTCCTCCTCGCCGTGTGCGTGTTGTCGTTGCGTGGCGCTGGACAAGGGGATTTGCCATGGAGATGTATTCGCTCCCTGTCTAATGAGGCTTGCCTAATTGGTGGCATATGGGATCTTAATGAAGACTCCATGCAGGACGCCGTTTGTCTAGCAAGGACTTCACAGTACATCCTTCTGTGATTTGTGGATGACCATTAAGAAAGCTGGAATTATTGCAATTACAATATGATTAAGAAAAAGACATTCTAGCATTTTCTGCCTGTTGATAAAGTAAGACCATCTGCATGTAGAGCAAGACAGATTTCAACTTCTTATTTCTTCCTATGGAGACACCATAGGAAAGGACTCAGAAGAGCACTCAGCATTCATCAAAATGAGAACCACAGTCCTGAAATCTTTGTCTTGCAGAGAGAAAAGCCTTCCATCCACAGTAAATCATAAACACTGAAACCTTGCACTGGGTGCAAGGGGAATTCTTACAGGTGCCCATCTGTTCAGCAAAACTGTGTCAGCACCTTTCATTGCACCTATATCCTCCCATGTTGTGGGCATGCACCGGCTCTATTTGCCATACTCTGAAGTTCTTAGGCTTCATTGTAGACCTCTGCAAACAAGATAGGGCCCATGGAAGTCAAAGAGCTCCCGTTCTCCTACCCCAAGCGTTACGGGTTTTTAACCTTCTTCAGGTCCTCTGGAATCAATGGCCATTTTGGAGTGGCCATAAAACAAACCTTTTAAGTCCTCTCCAGTGAAGTTTTCAGAAGAACTCCACTTTATATTAAGTCATGAGGAAAAAACATTGAAGAACACTTAAAAACATAACTGATTTTGAGTTTTGGTCCTATCTCTTGAAAAGCATTTGGCCAGAAGTGATTAAACCTTGGCTGAAAAGTGTTAACTGGTCAGAGGACACTTGAGCGTAACTTGAAGTGGGAAGAGCTTTTTCTTTTTGAGACTATAGATGGAGTTATGCTTATGATGGAAAGCAAGGCTCACCCTTAACTATGGAGCAAATACAACCTCTGCATAATAATGCTGCTGTGCAATTTATTCATCTGGAATGTTCTGTCTGCAAATAGCCATATTGGCAAAGGGCATATTGTAAAGAAAAGCAGCAGAAGCTGCTGCCTGTGAAGACTTAACATAAATAGATAATTTTACAAGTGCTTAATAGTAGTTACTTGTAAGAGGAAAATAATTTAAATCATGCTCTGCAATTTGGATCTTATTAATCATTTAGCACAAGCTCAGGAAAGTTGAGATGTCCTAATAAAAAATAAATACTTCAAACTCACATACATAATGCCCCCATTCTTGAATAGAAAGTAAATGTCAACACATAACATTTAAATAATCTGCCCGTATCTTCTCCATCTGTTTTATAAAACATTTTTTCCCCTCTTCCTAAAACTTGGATCTACCCTTTCAGCAAAAACCCACAATAGACTGGCATAGGGTAGCAAGTTTTTAAACCGGAAACAAATCAGAAGTAAATGTAGACACAGAACATTGTGTCTTACTCAGAGCCATTCAATTTTAACCCCAAAAGAACTTCTGTACAGGCTCTAAGGTCTCAGATCATTCCTATATCAAGCCTTGGACTTCTGAACGAGGTGAAAACTCAACATTTTAGCATAGGAAGATGCCAATTCTGTGAAGGGGAGGGAGCTCCTTCCAGGTGGACTCTGGTTCTGTGACTAGAACCTATGTGCCTGTGTTCCTAGGCTGCCTGGGAGAAATGAGGATTTCTCCCACAGCAAAAGGATTTGGACTGAGAATGCCTGGAGGATACCCCGTTAAAACACCCTTCATCTCTCAACAGCCACACACACCAAGGGAGCCCTGCAGGCCCTTGGCGCTGCCTGCTTAGGACCACAGGTAGAACACAGAGTAATTCTGCACAAATGCGCTGAACTTCAGGGCATCAGCAACAGGGATCCTGACTGTTCCTACGGCCTTCCAGAGTAAAACTGAGCAACCCCCTTGGGGATGGGATTTACAAAAGGAAGCCAAAAGATTCAGCAGGTATTAAAAACCAGAGCAGTCTGGATATCTGCTTCCTTTGGCTGCCTTAGTTTCTCCTTGTCCACCAGAGTAAAAATGGTGATTCATGATACCTCCTTTTAGCAAGAATAGAACCAGCTGATTGTAAGAACAAACCCAATGAAATATTCAGCAATAAAATGGTCAAGTCACTAAATAATGCATTCATCTGGTTGACCTTTGCAAAGTTCCTTGGAGGTGAAGTGCAAACTATTATTTTTTCCACAGTCTATTCCTGGGGCAACATTGCTATGAGAACTCTATATTTCACAACGGAAGCAGCTCATTTTTTTAGCTTTAATTATGCATGTTCTTCAGTAGGTGGCCTTCCTCCTTGGTAGTAGGTACTGAATCAATGACCTGGCAGAGTGCTAATGGGCACTGTGCTGCTTGAGGCGCCGTCTTTCACAAGAGATGCTGAGAGCAAGGTCTCTTTTCTTTGCAATTTTGATAACTCTTGTGGCACTTTTACCTTTTTTTCTTTTCTTTTTTTCTTTTTTTTTTTTTAAATAATAGAAGTGTTAGCACCAGTGTCTTGGCCAAGTTAGGTAATTACGTTCTGTCTTCCTAAATTTTCCTTTGTGCAGCTATAATTTGATGTGGTGTTTCTTCTCGTCTTGCCCGAGGTTGTTTGTGTCATTGCTGGGCGCTCCTAAATAACTGCAGACAGCCCCATTTGCGCTGCGTTCTGCCTCGGCGACGGCTGCGTTTCAGCTGCCAGCGAGGCCACTCCTGTACATGCAGTTTGTGACCCATTTGCAGAGCAACCACAAGATCCCTTGCAATGATGACATGCCAGTATTTACCTAGATGAGCTCCAGATTCTCTCCTCTTTCTCCGTTTGGGGTTAAACTACCAAACTTCATCCTTCTTCTGGGAAGTATGCTGCAACAAGCAGCCTCCCTCTGCGACAAAATGCAGTATTTAGCCGCAAACTTAACACATTAATCCCCACAAAGGGATGCAGGGCAGAGCTCCCTGTCCCGGTGAGGGCTGTTCCCAAACCAGCCTGTCCCGGGCTCCCTCCCTCCTGCCCCTTCCCTCTTTGGGGCAGCCTGTGGCCTTGGGCTCATCAAGAGTTGCCCTCATGCAGCGTCCTCCCCTTGGCCAGCCCTTCAACACGCAAACTCAAACCAGCTCTGCTGGAGGCTGGAAATGAAGCTAATACCAGATCAGACACGGGTAGCAGCCACTATTAATCCAGAGAAGCAAAGGGCTTCTTGAAGCCCTTGTGTTGCCCTGCTGCTGCTCAGAACGAGGTGGATCAGCTGAGCATCCCTCCCCCGAGTTCTGCACATGCATATGCTTTTAGGTGCTTTAAGGAAAGGAGAGAGGAAAAAAAAACAGGGGAATCACAGTTTGCCACACAGAGCACGCTGCTCTCATGGGAGAGAATAAATCAAGGTTGTCAAGTTTTCATCAGCTTGATTGAAAAGTAGGCTAAAAATAAATATTACAAAAACAACAAAACAGAGGTGCATTTCAATGCAACCTGTGTAACCACAGCCATCCGAAACAGGCTTATGGCTGTATCTCCTCATAGTTTCCAATACAGCTCATGTATTCAAAGTCTCAACTTGAAAATAAAATCATAGAAGCAAAACTTGCATTGCTGTAAATCAGAAAGACTCCACTGATTTTTCTGATTTACTCTATTTGAGTAATCATAACTATGTATTGTCTCACTTTTCTTTCAAACCAGAACTTCAGGCTTTGGAGCTCTTCATGTCAGTAGTTTTGTTGCTCTCACTTCGATCACTTTTTCTATTTTTAAAAAATACAGCATGCTTTTAATGGGTATTTTAAAGCTATTCAACCTTTCCTCTTGCTACCCAAAGATATTTTGCACATGAAAATACCCATTTGGTCCCCAAATCACCACCATCTGCTCATTTGTGGCAAGATCCAACTTCCATCACAGTGAAAGGGAGCCTTTATTAGGCCCTCAATGGGAGCTGGATCTTGCCATTAGTCATGGGACCGGCAATAAGCTTGGATTGCATTTTCCTGATGAAAATGAGATAATTCCTTTATTCGTCACTATTATTTTCTGTAATGTCCTTTCAATGAACAAAACTAAAAACCTCCATTTTTTTGCAATTTATCCCGCGTACCTAAAGCAGCTGTTGTTTTCCAGATACCTCCTATCCTGGCATGCCATCCCATGCCAGAATTAAATGGCACTATAGGTTTGCTTTTCCTCATTCAGGAGGAAAGGCTGGGCTCATACATGTGCTGGGGCTTTTTGAAATTGCTGAGCTCTCCTTTGTGTGACGCTCAGAAAAAAAATACACTGCAATACCAGGGATTTAGTTGGGTTATAGGATCAAGAAAGAAAAAATGAAGTCAGTCATTGGCAGAAAGTGGAGATTAAATAATTGAAGCAACCTGCCTTGTGTAAGTATCAGCAGCAGGAAAAGACTCAAATGGGTTTTAAACTTGCATGAAGTTTCTCATAAATTATCATCCCGAGGGACTTTGATAATAATAATAAAAACCTTGTGTTCCGAGAGGGCATGTGGGAAAGAGGGAGGCTGTGGAGGTGGCATCCCACGTGGGACGGCTCCCTTTGCTCCTGGGGAGGAGGCAGCGGCAGCACCGCGAGCGCAGAGCGAGGCCCGCTCTGTGCTCACTTCTGATCCCCGGAATACGGTGTGGGGTGGGAGGTTGCTGCTTGCTTCAAAATGTTTCTGCAGAGCTCATTGCCACAGTCAAAGCTATCCCAATGCACCTTGGGGACATGGCTCATGGCACTAATTTCATTTGTATTTTCATTTTTCTAACTTAGATGCAAAAGACATCATATTGACTTTCTCTGAGAGTATGGCCAAGTGCTGCAAGTTCACAGCCCCAAACCCTGACACCTCCCATACTAAATCCAGAGTTCCTGGCAATTACTGCTTCAGATGGACACATGCAGTGGGTATACTGGGATAAACTAGGGTGTTAGCATGCATGGGAGTAATTGCTCCTATTACAATTCCATAGATGATTTGCTCATAAAACTGTTCAAGTCTATAGGGTTGTGAGGTAGGAATTTGCCTTACATATCCTAGTTGCCGCTATGGCCCAGTACTGAAAAAACACAATACTCCAGAGCAAGATAGCAGGAATGCAGGAGGGGAAATTTCAAGTATTTTCAAAGCTGGCAGTGACTGGAGGAAAGAGCTTTATTCCTGCTGTGCAGGTATGAGCTGGGATTTGTCTAACTGAATTACAGGTCTACAAAACAAATATCTGCATCTGAGCTATTTTGCTCAGCTCCCTTTTCAACCAAGGGGAGGAATATCAGCAACTCTAGTTTTTCTCTCCTCTTAAGGTAGAAAGTGAACAAGCACATACAAATCATCCTACAGAAAGAACTGCTCTTGTCATGCATTAACACAAGACCATACACTGCTAGCTCTAGCACAGAGACATGCTGAAAGTTTGGTGAGCTTGAACTGACCCTTAATCTCTACCTGAATTCTTCATCGGCTCAGGATTGATGGTGCCCAGGCACAGCTCTCTCTAGCCGATCCTAAATTTAGCCTCTGTGTAGCCCTGCATAAAACCACTGAGTATGAAGGCAACCTGGTGCCATCTGAGTATGAGGAGAAAACCAAATTTGCACAAAATGCAATGTATGAAGAATTCCGGCCCTGCTCCACAAAGGAGGTGCGATGCCTGGTGGTAGCAAGCTCAGATGCCTTGCAGGGCAAATGAAGTGTAGAGAGACACCTATAGACTGATGGGAGTGAAACCCTCATTCCCCTAAAATGCTGTGCAAATCAGGCCGTCCCAAAGGGGCTTTTAGCTGTACAGCTAATGTGGAGCTCAGCAACAGCCAGCGGGGACAGGTTTTGAGGGGTATGTGAGAATACAGATGTCAAAGGCAGGAGAGATCCTTGCGCGGATCGCAGCGTGACACAGCGCAAGAGCTCATGCCCTTCAGCTCCATGAAATGCTTGGCAGGCAGCGGCGCTCAGCGAGACTCTACACGCAGTGCCTGTAATGCTTCTTTTCAGGCCAACCAGGTTTTGTATCTTTTTTTCCCTAAATATTAGAAAATGAATTGATTACAACCACAGCATTCACGCCAGAGCAACATATCTAATATAATCTGAAAGCGATAACACCTTTCATCAAAAGATCCCATGGGGCCCTGCGTATCCGATTCACAATAGCTCCAATCCTATAACAGGTTCTTGCTTAAATTTATGAACAAGATGCTCCACTGAAATCCAATCATACGCCTAAATCCAGGGACTAGCAGCGCGCAAGAATTACATTTGTCTCTACTGATAGCAAAACTCTGTAGAGCAAAGTGTAAAAATAATCTGTGCTGGCTGAATTCCTTGAGGAATTGAACAGTCAGATCTGGATTTTGGCAGGAGCGAGAGGACCATCACCCTACTCTCTCCCAGCCTATTTTACTAACCTGCTAAGTCTCAATGTATGCATAAATATAGATGAAGCCACATACAATATATAACCTTCTGTTTTATTACAGAAGGATAACTGCTCTTGTAAAAAAGAAAGGAGGGGGCGAAGGAGGGAGGGAAGGGAAGGGGAGAAGGGAGGGAGGCCTTAAGTTAATTCACATTCTCATGCAGACTGCCTGGCAGCCCTGTTGCAAGCTGTGACCCCCCTATCTAGAATGTGCCTCAAATGTAAGAGTGGTCGTACCAAATTGCATGACTTGTGCGTGCTTGAATTTCACTTGAGTCTAGAGTTTGGGTTTTGGTCAGTGCCACCTTTCAATGCATCAGGACAAATTTCAGAGAGTTCATTTCAAACGTAACTGCTCTTTGTGCTCAGATCCAAGAACTGCCACACGGTGTCAGACCAATGGTCCATCCTGCTTCTCCAGTCATGGTCTCTTGAAAGGAGTCATGAAAAGCAGATGTCAGGCCAACTCTCTCCAGACTTTGGGGGAACAGCAGACCTGCGTTTGGACTGAAATGTGACCCTACTATGCCAGCATCAAAGCAAAGCTTAACCTGCCATGGGTTTTCCCACTGCTTTGAGAAATCATGACCAAAATGCAGTTGTTTGCACCCTGTCTTGCAAACACCTTTTCTCATGACCTGCCAATTAGAACCATACATCTAAGTACACAAAATAATGAACACTTGATAAAAGCGTTGTCCATGTGCACCCTTTCCTCCTCCTCTCACCTTCTTTCTTCCCCTTCAGAACCACAGCAAGAGACTGTGTTGTGTCTCCTGTCAGATCTTTTAAAGACCAGGAAGCTCAAAACCCATTCACTTGACAGATCCTCTTCCTCGGGACGAGCCTTACATTAGAAATCCAACCTCTACTTTTTCTACATACATCCAAAAAAAAAAAAAGTCTATAGATATGAAAATCTTGAAACAGCATGAAATGAAAAATTGAATCAGTATTTTACTGAAAGTTTAGACTCACTTTTATGTCACGTAAACATATTTTAGAATACCGGGACCATGGTAGTGAGGGAATAAATGGGCCATAATTTAATCCTCCCTCCACCTATCTAGTCGCCTTCGGAAATTAAACTGTCCTGTTTTACACTGATGGTTTTATGAGTCGGCGCTTCCCCGAACGGGAGAGATTCCCGTGTCCTTGGGAGAGAGGCAAACACGGAGCCGGCGACGCGGCGCCCCACATGGCGCCCGGCTTCGCTTAACCCGCTTCCAGAGCCACGAGGGCCGCCAAGCCCGGAGGACGGCACAGACTCACCTTGTCACCTCCTGTTTTTCCATCCCTAGAAGCCTGTTAAACCACTCTGCACTTAATAATCCACATCCCGGCCTTGAGCCCCCCCCTTTCAGGGCTGAATCCTTTTGATTTCTTCCATCAAACTGACAAGAGGAAGGGTTCTCTTTCTTACACATACCTTTTATAGATCCTGTGTGGAATGTGCTCCGTCTTGCTTCCAGAGAACATGCACACCGCAGATTTCCCCTAAGCTTTCACAATTATTTCTGATCTCAATGGTTTTGTCAGCCCAGCTGATACCAACCAGATGAGAGAAGCAATTTGAGGGTGGATTTTGTCTAGGAGGGAGCAGAAGAGGAAACGATCAAGAGAATTATGGCCATTTCTTGTTTCAATGTAAAGACCTGCCGTGGGCATTTGCATATTCTGGCTGCAAAGTTAACAGAGCTACAATCAGATGCCACGGCAAGCAAGGCGTGAAATGCCGTTCAGATCTCGAACGCACACGTTCACGGAACAGGAACGCTTTTCTGAAAGGAAGGCACCAGCCGAGGCAGCCTGCGCAGGAAGTTGCGCCTGTTCTCCCAAGCTGTGCAAAGAGCCTGGGGACAGCGTAACGCGCCCGTTCACGTACGGGCAGGCACGCGTGCGCGGGGCAACGCTGCGTGCGGGACGCGCTCGTCCAGGGTGCCATCCCTGTACAGAGGGCCTGCTCCTGAAGGGCCCGCGGCGCGCGCTCCGAGGAGCTGAACCTGCCGCGTCCCCACGTGCGTGTTTTAGTCCCTCAGTAAAGCGGGGCCTTGCAAATGAGGGCCACCGTTGGGCTCTCAACATGAGAGGGCCGTTTCGAAGGCCTTATTTTATGTTAGGCTGCATCCTGCAAATCCCCTCTCTTGAAATTCCTTTGGATACAAGGTGAAACCTCAAATTTGGCCACACTAAAAAGGAAAAAAAAAAAAAAAACACACACACAAACAAACAAACAAAAATAGGTGCTCAAAAGTGTTTTCTGCTTTATAAATGGATTGAAATAAATTGAGGCAAACCTTCGATTCATTTAAAAATGGTCTAGAAAGAAAGTCTAGAAAGAAAGAAAAGCAAAATGGTGAAGCTGGAGAGGCAAGGCCATACTCCAAGTTTCCATCTGCTGCTGAGCTTGAGGGCTCACTTTTCATTACCGGTATCTTGCCTTGCCTCAGACCTACGGTCTAAAAGAGAGATCTCAAAGTTCCTTCACTGAGAGATTAAGAGCAGACGCTATTTTAGAAGTTAATGAAACACTCTGAGAGGGCAATTTGGCAAGAAAGGCTTTTCATCTCCCAAAGATCTCAAAGCACTTTACCATTCAAATGAAACGATATAGATGGCTCACTCCCTGCTCAACGGTAGCCACCTGAGGAGAGGACTGCAAGAAGCATTGAGTAGTTCCCTCTAGCCCTACATATATCTTTAGAAACGTAATTGAAGGATACCTCTCTCGGCTGAAATGGGAAGGGGAATGTAGGTGGAAAGAATATAATTATCTGGGTTGCAATTTGACATGGAGAGTGTATTGCTCTTTCTTTATATGCCAAATTTATCCACCTTGAGCGGTGTTGAACATACAACATACACAACAGCTGAAGTGCTCAGGTCTGAAATTACTACATGACCCAAACAGCTTCCTGCAGGAATTAAGTTGCATAATTAACACAGCTTAATGCATCCGAAAACCTTATTAGTAGAGGGGCAAGGGAGAAGCAGAAGTGTCCGCAGTCCCTTGCCTGAAGGACAGGTAAGACGGCCACAGCTCCGTGTCCTCGCGCTCCCGAGCCCGCAGCGGGACGGGTCTCCAGCCAAGGGGAGCTGCCCTTTATCTGCTGCCTGCAGGATCTTACAGGCATCGCTGCAGAACACACTGGCCAGAACAGTTCCTCTGGTATTTGTTTTTTCTCTAAATTGGTAGCAGGAGGCAGCAGCCAGCAGTGAGAAGAACCTGGCAAGACTATCACTATTCAGTGTTATAGTCCTAGAATCAGGAAAAAAAAAAAAAAAAAATCTATGCAGGGAGGACCTTAAAAAGTCCCCTGGTTTTGTTTCCTGCCCCAAAGCAGGCTCAGATACATCTACCGCATTTTCGATAGAAATTGGTCTGGTCTGTTCGTAGAGCCCTCCCGTCGCGGTGAGTCGACCTGTGTGTCCCGGTGCCTCACGTGCTCCCACGTGAGCCCGTCCTCCTGCCAGCCCTGCTCGCTGCAGACACAGGGGCAGTGAGTGTGTCCAGCTGGGACTCGCTGCCTCCGGGAGCCTGCAGGGAATGGGGTTTGGTGGCCTTACATTTATTGAAGGAAGCGGGAGAAGGTGGCGTTGAGAAAAGAAAGGAAGGCAGCTGAAGCATCAGGCAAAGGAAGTCATTTGCAAGTGATGTTTTATAGGGTTAAGTAAATGCAGATTTGATGAAAAGAAGTAACATCCCGCAGGGTCAGCAGGGAAACCCACGTTAGGCCGGATGCCTGCTCACTATTAATAGAGCTGTACTCTTGACTGAACAGATACAATTCTTGGTCATACGGAGGCGGCCAGCACGACGCCTGCGGACACAGCCGGGCCCCTTCTCCCACCATCTCGCACGCACACCAAGCTCTGCTTCGCACACACATCCTCGGGCACACACAGACACACGCAGCTCTAACCCGGGTGCTCCCTCCATCTACCTTCTGTCATTTTGTGACCAACACAACCTCCTGGCCGGCCAGGTTTTACAGAAAGCAGGGCTAACACGTCCTCCCTTAGATGTGTAAGATGGTGCCAGCGAGCCAGGGGGCTTGACAAAAGGAGAAACCAGAATAAGACAAAACAAATAAATAGCTTGTACATTTTGTAACACATCTCCCAACAGGTAGTTCCACAGCCAGAGGAGGCATTTCGGGGAGCACTCACAAAATTCAGCTTTTATCTCATTGCTTCCAGCCCGTCTGCTAATGCACAAGTAACAGCGCCCACACAAACTCCTGAGGTTTGGAAGCTCGCTGTGCACGCGTGCCAAGTGAAACAGATTTTGTTGCAAAGTTGTGTTAAAAATAAAAATAAAAAAAAAAGAGATGTTTATATCTAAAAAGAGAATAGACCCTCAAAACACACATATCAAGGTGCTACCCTTATGCAACAAAAACCACCTGCTAGCAAAGCACATGTTTTTGTACTTTGCTTGCAGGTCACCAGGGCTGCTTCTTTGGCCTCATGACAGGGTCTGTGTCCCTGGGCAAAACAGTGGCCAGGGAACTGGCACCACTGGGTCCTGGGGCAGCGGCTGCACTCAGGCACTGCTGGAAATCAAGCAGGATTAAAGAGAGGAATCTCTGAAAGTGGAGACCAGTTTGGTGAGAAGAGATCTTGCCAAAATAAGCTTTTGGAGCTGGTATAGAGCATACATTACTGAAAAGCTTTGTTTCTCTATATCGTGCCAAGTTGGCAGAAATGCAGATTCGAAATTCAGAAGTGCTTGCTAAGGAGCTGGGCAAGAAGAAGGAATGAGAAAAGAAGGAATTAATAGTATTTTTTTTCTTTCAAAGACTAAATCTTGAGCTAGCTTTTTCTTTTATGGCAATCCTAAATTATTTATCTGCCTTTCTAGGTCAGAAGATAGGAGTAATTTTATATGTGACGCCTTCCTGTAATCATGTGGTGCAAACTGGGCTCTCACAGGATGCTCCAGTATTTTGCTTTGCTGCATTGGCATGTAGGGGGATTCATTTGGGGGTTGTTTGTGGTTTGGGTGCTGACATTGTGCCTGGCAAGAGCCTCATGCCTTTCTGGGGGAGGAAAACAAGAGCAGAACACAAAAAATAATAAAGGGAGTAAAAGTAAATAACACAACATCCATATGAAGGATGTTAGAGATACTTCCCTAGGGAAAAACGAGCAGGTTTTTCATTCTCTTTCAAGTCTGTCGTCTTTTTTCGAAGTCTGTTTATTCTCAGTATTCAGAAGCAGAACTTATTAAAGGACAAGGCACTAAAGGCACCAGGATGCACTTCAGCAATTTCTGACCCACAACTAGGAAAGAAAAAGCAGGGCTGAGAGGTGTCATTAGAAAACCACCACTATTCTATATTTAAAAAAATATGCAACTCAGCAACATCTCCCATAACAGCAGAGGAATCATCTGGTTAACACAAAAGAAAGATTCCTAGAGAAATTTCCCTTGCTACCCTCGGTGCTTTATTCCCATCCCAGCCTCTCTCAACACAACAAGAAACAGCAAAAGCAGCCACGTGGAAATAGCACATAGCTCTAACCCAGGATCTGACGGTGCCTTTGTACTTAGGATGACTGCAGCCACACACCCTTCTCATGCACATTTATTATCTTGGCCAGGCACGCCTTATTACCACGTATTGCAGCAACATCTCATGTCTAAACCCAGGACAACAGCCCTGAAAAATTAATGAGAGCTTCCTAAGTGTTCGCACTGTACGTGGGCAGAGGGAGGGAGCCTGCGCTGAGGACACGCTTTTGTAAGTCAGTGAATATTAAGCGATTTCTGCAACATCACACAAAAAAGCCCCTGGGAGCAGCATGACCTCAGCGCAGGCGTGTGCGTGCGGTGCCACAAACCATCCTCGATGCCAACCGGCTCAGACACCTGTTGTCACCGCTGCCCCGGAAAGAGCCCAGAAAGTTTCATGCAGACACAAAGGTTCACCACGAACAAACCGCATTTTGGCCAGCCTCCGCGGGAAGCTCTCAGCCCGGCTCAGCCCTTCGAGCCTCCAACAGCAGGACAACAGCCCAGAGCCTCCATGTATCAATGCTCCCTCCTAGGAGCGCTGGGTTGGCCCAAACTTCTCTGCCCCTTGAAAACACTCTGAAGGACTAGGCTTACTGTAGGTTCCCAGGTGCCCAAACCCTGTCTCGGGGCTGGCCGTTTCCCGCGGGCCGGGCGGCTCGGCCTCGCTGCAGCCCGCGCTCTCCGCGCAGGGTTGCGGACAGGACACGGGTGCTTCCTCCACGGCGCTCCCAGACGCGCGGCCGCAGCGCCTCCCCTCCACGCTGCTCTTATCCCGGCATGCTGAGCTAGTGGGAAGATCTAAATGTGTTTAACATCCTTTGTATGGGCCTAAGAGATGCAAAGAAGCTGTCTGAGAATCCACTTGGCTTTCCTCTAGAAAGACGGGCCGGAAAGCCCGCGGAATGCGCTGATCTGCTGGGGGCTGACGTGCCCTGTGCAGGTGGTGCCATGTGCTCACCGTGTCACACCAGTGACAGCCTGAAGGAGGCTGACAGGGCCAAGACATCCCAGAAGCGGCACAACACAGGTGCCGGGAGGAGCTCAGTGCAGCGCATGGACACCCCGCACCCAGGGACTTGGTTTCACAGGGACGGCAGCGAGCCGCAGGGCTGCCGTGGGGCTGTTGGCTCGGCAAACCCGCTGGTATTTTCACTTCATGCTCCGCGTTGTTCCAGCGAGACGCTTACTTGTGTCACCCCTGCTGAACTACACTCTATGCCTGATGTGCTGCTCTGCCTTTACGACACGGTGCCGAGGGAGCACTCGGAAAGAGCAGACGGCCACCAGCTTCGAAGGAAGAGCCGCTCGGCTCTTCTCCTGGGAAGCGGCGACCGGTTATCTCCCGTCCCGCTGCTCTCCCCTCCCTCCCACCAAGCTTCCTGCTAAACACAGTTACATGCAGCATTTGACAACAGACCTGATAAATTATGTGCTGCTTGAATTGAAAATGTGAAGGGTAATAAGGATGAATATCAATGCATTCACAGATGACACAAACCCATCACTTTCAAGGCTTTGTGGTAGTGCTCAGGGATGACTTGCTTGAGCTAGTTCCTCAGAGTATTGTCTTAAAATATCCCCAGGGGAAAACGGACTATGCCTAAGAGCTCAGATGGTTTACAGAAGAAAAACGATGAAAAATCCTCAAACTCCAAAGTGATTCACTTTAGGGGCATGAAAGCCTCTCAGCTGGGAAGTTTATTTGGAAATTTTCCAGTTTCCTTGAAACTGGAAATCGTGTCTGCTTTCAGATAACAATTTATTCCCATCTGACTAAGATTTATGTGTTGCCAGAAATACTTCCTTATGACATATCTGTAATAATTACAGGTGAACGCATCTGCAACAAGAAGAGTCTTATTGTCAACTTCCATTAAACAAGGAAGCCAGTCGTCTGAAAGCTGTGACAGACTGCTGTTTCTGCTAGACACCGACAATTCTGAAGGAAATAGCAATTTGGGCAATCCATAACCCTTAGTTAAAAACCCTATTGTATCTCTATTGTCATTTTCCTGTATTAAACCAGTAATTTTCCCAGAAACTTCTCCAGTTTAAGAACCAGACAGACATCTCAATTTAACTGCATGAGCTGCTAGGGGAAAGCTTCAATGAGCACACCCTGGCACCGAGCCCTCTAGGATCAAACCTCTGCAGTCCAACTCGGGGAACGCAGGAGGGTCTCACCATCACTTTGAGCTCAGAGCCCCACACTTTTCCCTGCTGTTTCTGCATGATGAGCTCTGCCCGGTGCTCTCCCGGCTCCCACCAATGCCGATGTGATTCCAGCTGTTGTACCCTTCTCTGGGATGAGGGGGCATCAAGGAGCAGCCGCCTGGCACTAGCACTAGGCTTCACAGCCTGCCTAAGGTGCAGAATCCCATCAACAGGCTTTAGAGCTGTCCTCTGCCTGCAGTGCTCCCGCACGCAGGCAGGACAGCGTCTAGTTTCATCAGCTGGGACACTCCCCGTTTAACAAAAAAACCTGCAGCCTCAGGAGATGCCAAAGGCTGGAGCTGACACAGGCACAATCCTGAGAGCAATGGTGGAAAAACCCTGTCCCAGTGAAAACCGCCAGCAGACACTTTCCAGGCTTCCTATTAACCTGCCTTTTTGCCTGGGTTTCTAGGCAAATTAGAGCGAGACAGGAGAAAGTTCCAGATCTCCTGAAGATAAAATGGAAGCACTGAAAAAAAACAAAACAACAACAACAAAAAAATCACATACCTTGACTAGCTACATGCTGCCCCAAACTAAACCAAATTTACATCTTTAAGAGTGAAAAATGCATTATTTGTACCATTTATTTATCACAGAAAGTACCATAAGGTGTATTTATGGTATGAATTCTTTAGCTTTGAATAAATGAAAAATATCCCCCCTGTTAGAGATGGAGCTGAGCTGCATAAGAAGGCATTAAAGTGCACTTTTTGCCCGTTGATATCTCTTTTTAAGGATAAGAATTAAAATGTTGAAAATAGAAAGCATCAATATTCCTGAAGGTTTTATCCACAGGACTCAGTAAAAGTGTGTAAATAGAGAATTAATGTCATAATATATATAAAAAAGTGCGTATTTCTAGAGAAAAGGCTTGGAAGGCAAATATGGTGCATGTGTAGCTACGTACGTGTGTCCATTACAACCCCATTAATACTGCACAATATTAAGGACCAATAGCCGGGCTGGATATAAATTATGGTCTGTGTTTGTGGATACATCTGCACTTACATATATCATGCGCAACTGCCAGCATGGTAAGTGTTGAAATAAAGACTCTGTTGAAATGCCTCTGGGATTTAAGCGAAGCAGTAATATCACCATTTTAACCTTCACTTCAAAAACCCTTTTACTATTTATTCTGAGGGGAAAAAAAAAAAAAAAAAAAAAAAAAAAACCTCTCACACAAAATTTGATTTAAAGTCTAAAGTAAAGTTTGATTTAAATCTTTCTTCAATTTCCCAGATTTTCCTCATGGAGACAGGGGAGGAAAGGGGCATTTCTGTGTTCCGCACTCACACCCTGCGAAGCCCCCCGTGCTGCACATGGGGCTTGCAAGATTTGTGCCACCGGGGTCACAACGGGCACGACACAAGAGCCCCCGCTCGGGTGTTTTTTGCTGGCCCGAGGCGATGCAGAAGTGCAAGCCCGAAGGGTTAAAGAGGAATAGACCAGACATGCGTCAGCCATCCAAGCTGCCCCTCATTTGCCAGGCCCTACCTGCAGCTAATTAGCTCCTCCACCTTGCTGGTGCCCCTAGGATGCTTTGATGGCATTTTAACATTTTGCTGTAGCTGTCTGGAACAGCTATAGTAATGCAGGCAACCCCACAAGGAGCTATGGACAGAAATCAGAGCAGTAAGGAGTATTTTTGGCTTTTGCGAGTTAAGTAGAGAGATGGTGATAGCGCTTCGGCAAGGGAGCTCAGAATGCAATTATGCATGGGCAGAAACGTATTCAGTCATGATCCATCATGCTGTCTCTGGCTGCTTTACATGCAGGGAGATCATCTGCTTTAATCTCCGCGCTCTCCAGATCCACACAGAGCATCATATATTATGCAGAAAGGTGCTCGGGGTGGCAGTGCTGAGCTCACCGCTGCAGCAGGCTGCCTGCTGGGCCCTGGGAGTTTGGGGTTTGTTCCAGGCACCGGGGCAGGGGGTGGCTCTGCGGAGAGGAGAGGCTCCCGTGGGCGCTGCGGCTGCCCCGGCCCCGACGCCCGCGCCAGGGCCCTCCCGCTGCGGAGAAGCAGCCGGCATGACGCAGGGGCCTTGTCCTCCCGCCTGCTGCGATGATTCTATAAATTCAACCTGGGGGGAACCGGATTCCTCTGTAAACCAACCCCTGCAGACTCAGGGTGCACAGCGGGGCATAGGAAAGCAGGCACAGCCGACCAAAGCGCTCGCTCCTTGAGCAAGGGCAGCCCGACCCGGGAGCTCCCCTTTCTTTAAAGGCATTAGCAGGGAGCTAAGGGCTCCTGAGAGGCTGTTTATAGAAAGTGCTTTGAATGTATGCTTCAGCACAGATACCTGCCATTTAAGCTGGAGATGGACCTTTTATCAAAAGCTGTGACAGGCTGGCTTAAGAGCAACTGTCACAGGTTCAGCTATAAAAAGAACCACCACCACTTCTACCTATTGTTTCAGTTGTTTTTCTTGCAGTCTTACCAAGAATTTAGAGGGTGACAATGTCATACGCATATATATATATATACACATCCTTGGCATTTTTAGGCATGTATCACCTTGGAATCTAAGTGCTCAGGCAATACGTGATCACACCCTGAAATACTTCCATCTCTCAGAGTTTCTCCCTCATCAGTTTTATTTCAACTCAAACGAGTTCAAATAACGTCTGATTTTGCATTTAGCCAAATCTGAGGTACAGAGGAGAAAAGAGACTCCTATAATTTAGCAGCTGATAAGAACTCTACAAGTATAGTTGAAACGTGGAAATCAGGATGAGTCCTGGGAATAAAAGCCCACTGTATCCTAAGTATGAAATACTATTCCAGGGGATCATCTCAGCATTACAGCCTGGATCCTGTGTCCATCAGAGGAAGCACCCAAAAGCTGAGCTCTCCTTACCCTTACACAAAGCCCAGGAAGGCGCTCGCTGTCACCTTGCCCCGACCACCCAAGCCCCAGTAACGCTGCCCAGAGGCACCAGCGACACCGAGCACAGGACTGCGCCCGCAGACCTGCAAACCCTACCGCAAGGAGCGGTGCTGGCTCGTGTTTCAGGAGGCAGCGAGATGGCCGAGCCCGCAGCGACGAGCGGCGCGGGGAGGAGATCAGAGCGCGCCGCGTGTGGCCTCCTCCGGGGAGGCCTGGCAAACTCCCTCAACTAATGAGACGCCGCGTGGGGACGGGGCTGCGCAGATCACAGCACGTTTGCGCTTCTGCTAATGTAACAGCATGACGGCCACCGGGCTCAGAGCACAGCTCACGCCTGCTCCCATCAAATACAAACCAAATAGCTTAAACAGACAACAAACAAATGACCCAGAGAGGAACACGCCTTTGAAACCTGCAGCGTTTGACTGTAAGGTCTCCCCTTGGCCTCTCGAAACGCAAGCGGTGCTTGGCACCTCTGGTGTGGGTGCAAACCGCCTGGTTCTTTCAGAAGGGTTTTGAGACAGAAGTCTCCTTGAAGAGCTACAGTAATCTAGGTACCACACAGGAAGCCACCAGGGTAGGGACATAGGCCAGATGACGCTGAGGGTCCCTTGCAGACATAATTACTGTGAGCTTTTACTTTGTGGTACTAGAGATGCCCCATTTCTTTGATTAGTTCCCACTGTAACTGCACAACTTGTCTAGTTTTATGCTACTCCTATGTTTGTTAGAATACTGTCCCTGCAGATATCATGTAAGAAGAAAAAGTCACAAATTTGTGATGCCAACACAATCTTTCTTTGACAGCATGCCTCTTATTAGCCTTTGGAGCCCAGCCAGGGAAGTGCTGGTCTCCCCGTAAGCTGTAACCTCAGCTGCGTATTTCCATGTCTTGCCTAAAGCATTTGGCATTGGTTTATTTGCCTGCAGGACGAGGCTTCAAGAAGAGGGCTCTGGGTGAGGAAATCAGAAGCTCTTCTGAAAGCCTCAGGCTGAGGCGCACTTCCCACCTCCCTTCCCATAGGGCCCACGGGCGCGAGGGGCTGCGCCGGTGCCTGCCCAGGGCTTCCAGCAGCGCCTGCACGGAAACCCTGGGCTCGCGGTACCTCCTCGCAACCAGCGCCCCAGGTCATGTCTGCGCCCGGCGAGACCCGGCAGGGGCAGCGGGAGAGCTCTGCTCCTGCACAGCCGTGCGGGGGGCTCCTGCCTTCGCCGCCGGGCCCAGCAACAGCGTGCAACGGGAGAAACTCGAGTTTGTGTTGGTTCAGTTATGAACAGAGCGTGAAACAGAAGAACGTTTGTGTGCCCTGCACCAACGGGAAAGAGAGATGCTTAAGTGGGTATGGCTGCGTTCTCAGAATAGGGTGAGGTTTAAGTTTCAATATTCCAGGAGAGAGGTAATTTTTTAAAAAGGTGTTAAAAGAGACTAAAACAGACACCCACCCCACTGCAAAACTTCAAGTGTCTCCCTGAGGAGCCCATCGAGCACAACCTCAGCAAGAGCACAAGCAGCCGACCTCCCATGGAGCAGAAATCCAGGCGTTATTAACAGAGGGAAATGCCCTACTCATTACACTGTGCAAACTTAAAAACTATAAGGCAATTGGGGGTGAGTGCTGCTGCAGCGGGCTCCTTTCCCCGCTAGCCAGGGAGATCCCTGCTCCCAGGCAGCGGGAAGAGCAGGGATCTCCCGTGCTGCTCTCCCACAGCACGGGGCACGCTCAGCTGCTCCTACAGCGCAGGCCTAGGGAAGGACAAGTGCGGCGAGATGCTGCACCGAGGAGGCCAACAGGCCGCTTCCAGAGCGCGTGTGCGTTCAGGGTGCCTGGCTTAACGGGGCCTGTTCCCACCAGCCTGGGGAAAGCACGGAGGGCTGGAGTGCAAAACACACGTGCAGCACCGAGCCGCACTCTGTGCCGAGTCCCAAGGCCTGGACTAGCACATTGCCCTCCTCGGTCAGTTCTTGTCACAGCATGTAATAAATGTACAGCACTTTGGATGAGGAACCACAAGGTGAGTATTGCAAAAGAACAAAACCCACGGGTTAACACGAAGCATCATACTGGATGTACCACCCCCTCTCTCTCCAAGTTCCTTACCTGCCTGAAGCCTGATCTTTTTGCCCTTCTGTACCTTTATAACCTAAGGGAGGTGCTGCTCACACAGGGGCCGGGGCGAGTAGGATCATAATGAGCCTGGGCAATACCAGGACACCGGTGGCCTTTGCATCTGCCCAACCAGTGCAGGTCATAGGTACAGAGGGGAAAAAATAGGCAGCAGGACCTCTTACGTTCAGCTAAGCACAGGACTGGGACCGTTACTCTTTTAGCACTCACCTAGCTAAACAGCAAGCATATGATTTTCCATACTCCCTGGCATAGTGGTTGGAAGCTGCTCTCCTTAAGGAAAAGGAGTTAAGTATCTTTTCTGTATTACACTGTTTGCACTGACAGGGTCAGATGTTAAAGCACTCGCGCTGCAGCACTGGCTGCACGAAGTACATTCATTACGGGTACCATCTTGCCAGCGGCGTGTGCTCGATAAAGGTCACTTGACCTTCCTGAGGATGCTTCAAGCAGCAGAGGCAGCAAAGCGAAACAAACCCCCACAAACTGACAGTCCTTTTACTGGTGTCGTTTACAGTGCAGCTTGTCTGGAGGCAGCACCTCCCTGCAAAGCCCTGAGCCGGGGCTCTCCGGAGCCACTTCTCTAGCAAAGGCAGGTTGTTTATAAGGCATTGCTACCAGGCAAGGATTGCACACGGGCGCAAAGAGGAACATAGGAAATCTTATCTGGAGCAAGACAAGAAGCTGCAGCGAGCAACAGCATGAATTTAGCAGCACAGAAGAGGGCACAGCTTGTTAAGCACTCTGGCAAGGACGGCAGTCTCCTCTGCCTACGGCGTCCAGAGCCTGCCAAGATCAGTGCATCAGCTCCCATTGACTCTGGGAGGCTGCACCCAGTGCTTCCAAATGAGCACTGCGCTTCGAGACACACATCTTTTAAGGTTTAATGCAGTAGAAGCAGTAAAGCAGAAAGCACTAAGAGTAGGCTAATCCTACTTTTAGGAGCAGTTACTTCCATGCAATAACAGTTGCCCATACCTGCAAACTTCAAATGCTGATGAGGAGCATTCCTAATCTCTGGATGCTAATGTTCACTTAATTCTCTCAGTGTGATACCTAGATGTCTTACTATAAGTGCCCTGTTTTTAAGGGAGAGCTCGCTAGCTGCTGAAAGCAACGTTCATCCTGCCAGATCAGGAATCCTTTTAAAGGGATGCTGTCACCTCTTCTGCGAGCAGAGATGTGCGTGCCCTCCGGCACACAGATCCAGCCCCATGGTGGCTGGCGGAGGCAAAGGGATGCACAGCAGCAGGACCACTTTGGGGGCTGCAACAGGCACTTAGCAGGAAGGAGGAAAGCTCTGAAACTTTCTTGAAATCTGCCCTGACCTAGCAAGGGTATCCTCTCCATGTCAGGCAATGACCTGGAGAAAGATCTAGGAAGATGGATCTTCCCAGGATGGGAACAAGTGGCAAGGATGAGTCCCGAGTGTCAATCAGGCATTGAGCAAGCACAGCAGGATCCTTCCCACCCGAGATGTCTCTGGATCATCTCCACTGTCTTCCTGTTTTGAAGCTGAACTAGCTAAACTGCAGCTTGCTCACTGAAGGATGACAGAGACCCGAACTGTCCCCATGGGAAAACACGCCTTAGAAAAGCAGCAACAACAGCAACAACAACGAGCACAAATAATTCATATCACTACTTTTTCGCGGACAGAGTTCAGCACTCCAGCAGCACTGCAAAAAAGTATATGCTATCATAGGGCATTCTCTATGAAACCCAGGGTTTTCTTTTTCCCCACAAACGGACACAGAAACTCATCAACGGTCTCAGTTAGCAGCAAACGGCCCCTTGATTTGGAAAGGCAAGGCCTTAAAAACCCTCCTTTCCATTTTGCCTGGTCGGTCGGGACCAGGTTTCATTCTGTTCCAAACAATAGATCACTTGTAAATGCACTCTATCTCTTGTAAATAAATCTGACAGCATTAGAGATAAATCCACAGTCCCTTGGGGCGAGATCGGCGCACAGCTGCACGCTTGTATCAAGTGTACACCTACCATTAGTCTGAAAAATCGGAACCTACTGACATAATGGCTAGTTGTGATCAAGGCACAATAAAGCTTTCTACCCAGTTCCTAAATTTTTCTGCCACTGTTAATCATCTCTGTTTGGAACCATGTTTCTTGTTTACTAGCAAACAACTGCCTGCAGACAGGCTGAATATTTCTCCATTCGTGCTACAGCACAGTCATACCAGGACTCGAATTGCCAGCAAGAGGGCTGTCCTCTCTCCATACCCGCCTGCTCCTTCTCCCTTCTCTCCCCCACAAACTCAATATACTTTTCGTAAAGCTGCCTCTCCCTGACCCATGTGGGCAGGTTGCATGTATGGGTGCCTTCTCCTATGGGATATTCTCCCATTCCCTTTCTTCAGGCTTGGATTAATGAGCAGCACCCCCTGCACGGAGCGAGCACCGTTTATAACGTCGCTGGAGGCTGCAGCGCCTGCTGGAGCCCTGCCAAGGTCGCAGCCCCCTGCGTGTCCTCGCTGCGAGGCGGAAAGGCTCGCGGGTTATTCCGGTGAGAGCGCAGGTTGGAAATCCCGCTTCTCCCGGTGTGGCACGGAAAGGCTCGCAGGTTATTCCGGTGAGAGCGCAGGTTGGAAATCCCGCTTCTCCCGGTGTGGCACGGAAAGGCTCGCGGGTTATTCCGGTGAGAGCGCAGGTTGGAAATCCCGCTTCTCCCGGTGTGGCGCGGAAGGTGTCCGTCCTGCTGCGCGGCGCCGGCGGGGGCAGACGAAGACTAAAACCCAAACGAGCACGGCTGACGCTGTAACAGCTCTCTGGCAGCTGCCGCGGAGGTTAATTACCTTCCTAAAGAGTAACGATTCATCTTGTCCCCCGTATCGTAATATCCTGCAACGCTAATTCGCATTTTGAAGGCAGGAAAACTAATGACAGAGAAAAGGTTTAATATATATAACTCAAAAGAAGGAATAAATTGCCATAACAGCATACGGAGGCTCCATCAATAAAAACTCATACCAAAAGATCGCAACACAGAGTATTCCCAGGACATAAATATTTTCTAGGATGTGCCATCATTAGCAAAACCCATCAAGCTTTTGTTTCAATAAACAGCATCTGCCATGAGCATCTTCCCCAAAATAGACAGTATTAAACAAAGTTTGGTCTCTCACTTATTAAAGGGGCAGAGCTCTGGGCTGGCATCTCAGAAGTCTTCTGAAAGCTGTAAAAAAAAAACCCAGCAGGCTTTGGGAAGGAGCCTGTTGGACTTGGCGCAAGACCTTCCACCCCAAACGCTCCAGCAGGCGCTGTGCAAGCAGCCACGTTCCGACCTGCTGAACATCACGAAAGCGCCCTCGCTCAGCCCGTCAGCTCCACCAGCCAAGCAGGCAGCCAGCTTCCCTCTTACACCAGCGAGCATCTCCCACGTCAGCCCTGCTAAAGATACTAACGGAACGACGCGGGAGCAGCCCCACAGAGAGGGCCCCGAGGACAGCGGCTGCGGTGGCAGAGCAAGTCAAGAGCAGGAACAACAGGCCCTACCTTGTCCTTGCTCCAGAGGGGCCCTCCAGCAATGACCATGAGCCATCCTCTTCCTTCCTCTCCAAGGGGTGCCAGGATAACCACCTGCCCTGTGCCAGGCCTCTAAAGAGCAAGCAGACAACACGTGGTGGCTGCTGCACCAAGCCGGGGCTGAGCTGCTGACCCCAAAGTACAGGATTCTCTCTCTCTCATGACCAATTCCATAAGTTACTTAATTTTATATTTTTTTTTGTTTTGTTTAAACCCCAATTAACTTATCCTCTGCTGCCCTTCACCCTCACTGTGTTTGGCATTATTTTATGAAATTAGCCACCAAAATATAACGCTCTTCATGACATAAGGTTTGCTTACATAAAAACAAACCAAAAATCAAACAAAGAAAAACCAGCATCATGGCAGGTTTTTACCTAAGCTTTTTGGGTAGGTTTGTTTTCTGCCTGACATCACCCTCAGGCCTGCACTGCCTTCGAGTCGTACAGCTCTGAGATGAAAGGGGCTTGATGTGCGTATCTTTTTAAGGAGACAGCTGAAAAAGTCATCCGTGGAGCACCTTTGAAATAGTATTTTCAGCTACCTCAAGCCAGGCTGCAATAGGTATTGCAATACCACAAGCAGACTGCTTTACCTTCCCAGATGCTGGAGTGGCAGGAGTGAAATGTCCTATAACTCATGCTGAAAATGATAGAAAAATCAATGTAACCTTAGTGGATAGAAGACAGCCCCATTACAAGAAAGTCATTTTCAGACTCTCCTGTGGCACTAGCTTCCAGAAAGCAGGACAGAGCATGTAGTGGGTAATGCTCTGCTGATTGAAAAAACATGATATATGTTGAGGGGGCGGAAAGAACTGGTGTCTGTCATATTCAAGCACTTCAAACTGCATTTTCATAACATGCAGGTTAAGGCCATGCCTGTACCTCTGAGACAACTGTGAGAAACGAGGGGAAAAAGAAATCCCTACAGGCAAACCTTTCAGATGTTTCTGTTCATCTCCTGTGCCTGAGGACTTTGTGGTTCTTCATGGAGACCCCTCAGCAGTGTCAGGCAGTGGCAGCCCTGCGCAGTCAGGATTATTCCAGGTCCTCTCAGAACTGCTCTGCTTTCATCTCAGCCCAGACGCTTAGATCATGACGGAATCAACGGCAGGGGGAAGAACAAAACCCAGCTGCCCCAGCCCTATATTCTGCATTAACCAAGAGCAGCTATGCCGCCTTTGTCAGCTCTTTTCCCTCCTCAGTTACCTCCTTAAACTTCAGTTACCTACACAGCTCAGAAGGTCATTTTGGCCTTGGCATAGCTGGCAAACCTGTCTCAGATCCTGCTTTCAGGCAATTTCAAAGTGAACTTCCTTCCTTCCTGCATCTGTGAGTTAGCCAGGCTCTTTTCTGAGGCAGGGGGCCATCAGCAGAGACTCTGCCAGCGTTGGCTCCTCCTGCTTTTGTGCATGCTCCAGGGATAATAGACGGGGTCTTTCATCCGCCTTTGCAAATGGACCAGCAAGCAGTAACTCCTGAATGTTTTAAAGCAGAAAAATATTAAACTTGGGTTCAATTGCTTCAGAAAAAGTCAGTAATATTTTCTCATCTCTATTTTTCTTTCCTCTCATTCCCTTCCCCTTGTGAGGCTGCTCCCGACTGCAGTTGGCAGTATAACCTCACTTACAACGTGCTCGGGAACAGATGTTGTGCTTTGCAGCTACTCCTCCTCTCCTACCTCTGGAGCAGGATAATGAGATATTCTGCAGCTCCTGTTCGGAGCATGGTTATTAAACAGCCAGGGAAAATGATGCTGGCGTGGCAAACCGTCTATTGCTGAATTACCACCAAACATAGCGATGAGAAAACAGATCTGCTCTCAAAGGGAAAAATGGCCCGTTCCAGTCAAGAGCTCTTGCCTGTAAAGCAGCCCGGCCCATCAACGCAGTACTAGAGGGTGTACACAGCAATTTGTAGGCCACACAGAAGGCAGCGATTTGTGCCTAGAAACTGTCACGCACCTTCCTTGGGGGCCTGAAGCCAGGGTCTACCTACGGGCCATGCACATGATGAAAAATGTATGAGCTGGGATTATCTGGGATCTGTGGCTCGCATAAAGACATAATGCAACAAAATGCAGGATGCAGAGGCATCGCTATGAAGTCTCTTTCCCTCCCATAGCCATTTCAGTCTCTATCGCAGCACTTTCAGAGTGACTCAAATACATGCATCTTCCAGCAGCTCTGGTATCAGCAAGAGACTCGTTAAAGGACACCCAGAAACTCTGCACTACAGCAGGGCTCCATCCAGAGCGGAGTTGCCCGCTCGTACGCCAGACACGGCTGCCGCACGCGGCTGCCGGCAGCACGGATGGGAGCTTCGAAACCCAATTCCAACTTCCATCTTTAAAAGCCTTTTCTGACAAGTCTTTTTAACAGGGAATAGCAGCCTGGCCTGGTTCGTGCAGAGCCATTTGCTACTTTTGCCGGGATGGAGAGGAGGGCAGAGGTCGCGCTGCAGAAGGTGCTAGAAATGTCCTAAACTGCACTGCTCAACAGCCGCCAAACAGACCCTGTGATTTTTCCCCACCATTCAGCTGGATGCACTTTTCATATAAAACATGGCCAAAACGGCCCTTGATAGCACTCCTCTGGGGCAGAAATATGTCCTTGTACCAACGAAGAGAAGAAAGGGATCTTGTGACCTGCGGGGGAGTTAGCAGTGCCTGCACATCAGGGGAGCACATCCAGCTACTACTCTTACCTTTTTATTGCCAAAGTCAAACAGCAGAGAACATTATGGGCCATTTAAAACAAAGACCAAGACAGGCCTCCCTCCTGTACCACTGTGCCATTCCTTCGAGGGCTGCAAGCAGAGGAGAGGCTGTGGCACCCAGCTCATCTGCAAGGCAACCGCCTGCTCATGAGGGCGATGCTGAGCGTGCCAGAAGGACACTGGGTATTACTGCCTTGGAGTATAGTAGTGCCAACATTTGTTCTTCTTGCAGTCCATCTGAGCGTCGCCAGATTCATTTTACTGGTGGACACAGCAGTAGTTAAATGGATGAACAGAAGTTTCTACAAAGGAGAAGTAGCAGAAACAAAAGGCACCTTTCCATGCTGTCCTATAACCATCAACACAACTGTGCCCCTCACTGCCTCTCTCTTCCAACTATTTTAGAAAGTCATATGCTGTAAAACTAACCTTTCCAGATGCCCATTTCATTACTTTTATCATATTAAGTACTCAACTATCTCCTCTTTTTATTCATTTTTGCAGTAAATCAATGCCAGATGGGTTTCGCTGTTTAATAGCATACTGTTTAAAGAGCCAGTGGTGCTCTAGCTTTCTTTCTCATGTAGATTCATTTTGTGTGGGAGTTTAGATAAGTACGACTACTACTTTAATAATCAACAATTTAATACTGCATTAGAGGTGGCCCAAAAATTCAAGCTAAGAGCTACCACCAACGCGAATGTAAACAGAAGGTGTATTACTGGATTATAAGGTAGATGCAATGGATAGCTGTAAAGGAAAGGAAACAATATTAATCTTCTTTTCAAATCCAATTATTATTTTGAGGAGTGAGGAAAGCAGGAGGCCTTTAGGCTTTGGCATTTGAAGTTGCCAGACAGGAAAGCCACTAGGCGATTTACAGAAACACTTTTAGCCATCAGGAAGAACTTCAAAACCTGCTTGGACGCAGTCCTGTGCCACGTGCTCTAGGTGACCCTGCGTGTGCAGGGGGGTTGGACTAGATGATCTCTAGAGGTCCCTTCCAACCTTAAGCATTCTATGATTCTATGATGATCTTCTAGAGAGAAAATGCAGCATGTGGGATGACCTAAAGAGGGGGAAAAAAGCTCCAGTACCTGCAAGCTGGGCTCACAGATACACTGCAGAGGTGGTGTTGAGGCACGGATCTGGTCTAACGCACTCTACCAAGTGATTTGGGAAACTGCACAGGGCATCCAGTCAGAAAAGGAGGCTATAAGATTTTTCATTTGCGGGTACTAAATTGCACCTGACCCCATGTTGTCCCAAGCAGCCCCAGCTGCAGCCCCCAGTGTGGCCGAAACGCTTTGGATCTGGGCAGTCCTGCTCTGCCAGTGCCAAAGTGAGGATCAGAGTTACTGGCAGGTCCCTCTTTCCACCTGGAAAGGGGGTCTTCTCCTCACCCCTCCTGGGTGTTACTGCCCATTCTGCTGCATGCTGTCCTTTCACCAAGGGGCATTTACCAGCCTACAAACCCAAGGACCCTGCATCTCCCGGCTGAGGCTGCAATACAGCACTGCGTTGCTGCAGTTTCTGTCATGCCACTCTACTTGCTGTCACCAACATTTCAGGAACAAAACTTCTGTCCTCCTGAGGCAGTTTCCGTTACAGCATCCTTCTGTGACGGGGCAGTCGTTTCCTGGCTCCGCACCGAAGAGCCTCAATGCTGCAATGAAGCCGGAGACAGGGGAACACCCGCTGCTAACGCTCACTGACTAAACTAAATGTCACCTTGTTTCCGAGCATGGGGACCGCATTCAGTATTTGTCCATCTCTATTTGTAGGTGTCAAACTCTTATTAAACTGCATCCAGATTCTCTGTCATTTTAAATTGAACAATTATCTTAAATCATCTCCTGCCCGTATGAACCGTGCACAAGTTCAGACGTGCTGGTAAGTGGGGGTTGTGTGACAGCAGCTCTTCTCTTGCCTTTCTTTTTGACTGCTCACCTGACAAGCTCGGCTTAGCCAGGGGGTAGGGAAAGGCGGCACCAGTTTCATATGGATACATTCACTTGTCATTTAACAGTTACACCACGCAGACGGAGCCAGAGTTTAACATCGGCACCAAAGCCAAGCGACGCTACGTTTTGCTCCAGGAGAGCTTCAAGAGGCGCCTTGCTTTGAGAGGCGACGCAGCGCGGAGGCACCGCCGGGCACCCTGGCCCTTGGGGCATTTCCAGGTGGTTTGAAACCAGCTGCAGGCAGAGCCACCAAGCTCTCCTGCAGAGGACAAACTGACTTGGTCTGAAGAATGAAGAAGGTACAACCTAAAACGTCATTCCTCTCTCCTAATTTCTCAGATTAGATGAGAAACACAGATGGGAAGAGAAGCCCTTTGCTGCTGCCAGTGCATTAGCTGGTACGAAGCAGAGCAAAGTGTTGATTATCCAGGACTGCAAGCAGAAAGCTCTGGAGAGAGCAGATCCAACTGCCTGCTGCATCCCTGGGGGCGGCAGTGCTCATGGCCTCTGCAGGGCACTGGTCAGCACCCCATTCCCACCCCTGCCAGATCAGCTGCTCCCTCCACATGTCTGTCCTCACCAACAAGGAACGGGCAGAGGCCTGAGGACAAGTTACTCGGGACACAGCTGCCTGGTGCGTAACAGACCTGACAGGAAGCAGCTGCATGGGCTGGGACCGTATTTCAACGGCAAGCAGAACACAGGGCATATTGCCTGGGATCTCCCATGAAGCGTTTTACCAACCAGCATCTCACAGAGCATGAGAAAAAGTAATAAAAAAATCCAAAAGGAGAAATGAACCTAGAGTGGAGTCTACCAACTACAGATTTGTTAAGATGCCTCTCACGTACTGCACAGAAACATCCCTGCCCCTGCCGTTGAGCCCGACGCTGCTCTTGGGCTGGCTGCCAGGGTGCTGCCAGGCTGCTCCAGAAGGCCCGAGGCAGCTGCACCCACCGCCCGATGAGGACACCCCGCCTCGGCCTGCGCGCTCCTCCGGAGGAAAGGACCACGCTGGCACCGCTCACGGCCCCGCGAGGACACCCCTCCTCGGCCCATGCGCTCCTCTGGAGGAAGAGGCCACGCTGGCACTGCGAGGACACCCCTCCTCGGCCCATGCGCTCCTCCGGAGGAAGGGGCCACGCTGGCACCGCTCACGGCCCTGCGAGCGCCCTGGCCGATGGCTGTGTTGGGCCCTGGCACAGCAGCGCTTCAGCTCAGCACAGGGCAGGCTTTGCTGTACGGCCCTCTTACTCCCTACGTCCTTACACCCCAAATAACCACCATGGGCTATTGCTTCATAGTGAAAATGCAGGCTCTGCCTAGAAGCAGTGGGACCTCTCGGCAGGCTCTGAACTTCTGCAAGTTCCTCCAAGTTTTCTAGTTGATTCTGAGCACATTGGGTTTAGCAAAAAGAAGATTTCCAAACAGAAGATTTCTGTGGTTTCCAGTGCATCCCTGCTCCAGTAACCATGCACCACCGCAGGTACCAACAATGCTGAGAGCTGAGCAGCCCCCTCAGCCAAAGATCCAGCATTTGCCCTGCGCCACCTCCGCTCAGCTGCTACCCGGCACCAGGTGCCATTCTGGATCTGGGAAAGGCCATAAGGGAAAAACAAACAAAACTGTGTGGAAAGCAAGTGTGGCAACAATTTGGTTTCCCATTCCGCGTAGATTCATAAACCAGTTAAATTTTCTGAGAACAGCTTCAGTAAAAATGTTTCCGTGACCAAGGGTCTCACAGGGAAGCACTGGCAGCTAATCAGATGCTTTCCAAATATTGTCCCAGCACATCTGCTTCCCTTCCCCACTGCAAAATTCAGGGCTCTTCTCGCCACTGCTTTAACTTTTTTTTTTTTTTTTTTTTTTTAAATTATGCATTTTCTTTTGCCTTTGCAAAGAGAACAGGAACACACAGCAGGAGGGAAAGCAAGAAAGCAAGAGCTGTGGGGACTACAAAAAGAGAAAGGAAAAGCTCATTGAAGAAATTAATCCTACTTGTGCTTAGGCAGTCTGAACATGAGATCTTCCTGAGCCAGCAATGAGGGAGAGAAGGAAGATGAGAATAGACAAGTCAGGGAGAGAAGGAAAATCTTTTCAAAAGTAATGCTCTTCAAGTGAGCTCCCTTCAGGCATTGGCAGGTGCTTAAGAACAAAGGGGAGCTGAATACAAACCAGCAACTGTAACTGGAAATAAGAGTGGCTCTCTGCAGCGATTCCCCAGCCAGAGGCTGATGGAAGGTCCTGGCACAGGAAGGCCCAGGCGAGGTCTGAGGTCTGCCCACGGACCTCCTGCCGCCAGGGTGAGGTCTGGACGGGGAGGATGGCTCTCCTTCCCCTCCACTTGCACCGGTGGCTCCGGTCCCTCCCGAGCTTCCGCCTTACACTCTTGCGTGCAGTGGTTCAGAAGAAGCAGAAGTGAATGTACAGGGTTCACAGCAGCTATGGAGTCCTCCTTTTCTGAGGAGACATTCATCCAGCTATAGCCTAGAAGGAGGTGGACACTAACATTTCACAGCTAGAAATGTCTCTGGCATGTGTTAGTTGAACAGTATGAATGAAAGCCTAATCCAAAAATATTGAAATGAGCCTTTCCGTGGTTTCCACCAATTTGAGAAAAGGCTTCTGATGACAATAAACGTGGGCTGCAGCTGGGCGAGCTCCCCCATGATCACCGGCTCGACCCCTCCGCGCATCTCCCCGGCGGCCCCTCGCCCGTCCTGCACCTTCAGCCCTCCGCATCTCCAGCGAGCCTGCCAGCAGCGCTGCCAATTAGCGCAGATTACTGCAGCACCTCTCCCAGGTTTCCGCAAAAGAAAAAGCGGCTAAGGGTTAGCAGTCAGCCTACGCTTTGCTTTTTCATATCTCCCTGTGCACCATAAATAACCATTTATACTTATGTGCTGCTGCTCAGCAACAACTTTCAGCTTTCATCTCTGTCTTGCTGCAGAGACAGGAATGTCACTTTGCCCTGCTCTCCAAATGAGATGTCCGAATTCCCATTCCCAGGGCTCAGCTCCCCCTTCTCTTGTCTCGACAACCCTCTCTCTGCCTTGTCCCACAAATGCACCCACCTATCTGCCTCCCTTTCACAGCTCTCACCGCGTGGCCTCGACAAATTAATCAGCGCCCTGTCCTTTCTGCACAGGTAACTGTCAACAAAGCAGATGGTGCCTGTCCCTTACACTGCTGCCTCTCTTGCATCTCTCTCCCTGAGCCTGTCCTCCAATTTCCTGAAAGAGGCCTCAGCAGGGCTGATTTTTATTTCATTTTTTTAACTCAAGCTCACTGACTGCTGCCACAGGCCATTGCTCACCTAATCACAAAAATGACAACACAGAAGTTGAAAGAAGTATGTGAAAAAACAGAAGCACATCAAGGACACCTCCATCTTCCTGCAAAAGCCTGAGAACAATTAACAACCAGTTGACATGGAACATGCTCTGAGCGTAAGGAATTCTAGGAACTTTGGGAAACAGAATCCTCGCAAACCAGCAGACGTCCATCGCCCCATGCAGGCAGGTTGGATTGTGCAGATGAAGGGGCTGTTTCCCTCCCACCCCCCAAGAGCTCCTGCTTTTCTCACAGAGCCTCAGCAGGCCAGAGGTGATGAAGCCCAACTGCTTCAGCTGCTCAAGGCTGCTCTGAATTTCCCACTTCACCAGGTATTCCCACTTTCCTCCCTCTGCTTTCCCAAACCACATTAATGACACCAGTGCTGGAAAGTGCTGCACTGCTAACTCTCCCTTCCTCAGTTCTGCTTGTTCCCAAACACCTCGAACACTGGCTTGCAGTTTAACCTTAAAAACGGGAATTCCTGTGTAGCAGATTTTTTCTGGAAGAATCATTCAAGTTGAAAATAGCCAATACCAGTAATTCCCTCCATCCTTCCCTGCATCAACTGTTGATCTTCTATTTCATAATAATAATACACTGAGATTCCAATGGAAACTGTTGTTTGCTGGAAAAAAAAGAAGAAATTAAGAATCCCTTCTGATGCAGAATACCTGCTCTAAACCCACATAACCAGACCTTGCTGACCCGCAGAAGAAAAAGGCTCTGCTGAACCCACCCACCTTATATGAGACAACATCAACTTATTCCACCGGTATCAGGCATCAGAGCCATCGAGAGCTGTGTAGGAAAGGCTCATTGCTAATGCTCCCAGCTCAGGCTGATGAATCGGTATCTCTGACAAGATCCATGTCATCCAGGACCGAGACTGCAGCTGCAGTATCTCTCGACAGGCCGCTGTGACACAGGCTACGAGCCCTGCGCGTTGCTGCCATCTTCTACAGCGCAGAACGGAACAGGCTTCAGGTCTGATCTTAAATGTGAAACGGGTTGGCCTACATATACGGCCCATTTAATATACATACTTTGCTACAGTACTGCTGCTCGTACAGAAGGGGCCTCAGCCACGTTCCTCCAAAGGGGCTGCTGCTTTCACAGCGTTCCTAAGTTTGTGGCCCCGAAGGATAGTGAGACTGGAGTAGGCTCAGGCCCAGCTGCCGCTGCAGCCACCACGGTGCCCTGCCTCATCTCTGCAGCCACCACCAGCTCCGGGCTTTTCAGCAACATAAGCAAAGCTGAATTTTGGACGGGCACGGCTGGGATGCAGGACCAGAAACAGGCACGGAGAGTCAGAACGGCTGCTCCTGCTGCGGCCACGGGAAAGGGGCAGCCCGGTGCCCTGGCAAGCCCCGCTCTGGAGAGGGAGCCGCTCCTCCTCTGCGGCCAAGAGGTACGGAGCAGCTGCTGTCCAGCACCACCACCTCTCCCTCCCTAGCACCGGCCATGCTCTTCTTACAGCGACGACGTGCTGCCCTAGACAGCTGCTGTTTTTGGCTGTGCTGACTGCTCTGATGCTGCTCACGCTCTGGGATTGACCTTCTGTGCCCAGTTCCAAGTCCAACCCTGAAAAATCAAGCTCAGAACAAGCAGCAAAACTACTGTCAACCACAGCTGAAGCCTTAATACTTTTTTCCTCCCACCCATCCAAAGCTCTAGAGCAGATACAAACAGCAGGAGATCCCTGTGTTCTGGGGAAATTGCCTCTTGACTCCCGTGAGATCAATCTGCAGGAATATCTATTACTCATCAGGCCTAGGTTTGCAACACTATACAAACTGTGGCCAGATCTAGCCAGAAAACCAACCAACCAACCAACCCTCCCGCACTTCCCATGAACAGCAATATTGTCCATAGAAGTACTTTCCTGCCCACCAGCTCTTCCCGTACACACACCTTTATGCTGTATCTGAGTGTGCTCACCCTGTCTTATACAGGACAGCTTTTTTCTTTTTCTTTTTTTCTTTTCTTTTCTTTTTTTTAATCTCTCCAGCCATTTCCTGCAGTTCAGAAGGTCTAGAGTCAGCTGCAGTGTTAAGACAGGGACAAATGCAAATGCCTCAGGCCAGACCTGCTTGGATTTCAGCATAAATATAAATCACCTCTGATTCTGTTTTTATTTGCTGCCTTAAGCTAGTCATTAACGCATTGAAAACAATCTGGGTGCAATCATTTTCTTCTGATCCAGCTCCCTTCCCCTGTAATCAGCACTCCCCGAGAACATATGGGCTTCCTCTGTCACTTGGCTCCTGATTTACACCAGTGTAAATCTCCTCAAGTCAACCGAAATCCCCAGGAGCTGCGATTGACTGTTACGTGGGAGCAATCACCAAAATCAGCCGAGTCCCTGCTCTGCAGAGAGGCCTCCTGCACAAATACTGCCTGAAGCCCCAACCTGGCGAGGCCGCACGCAGCGGCCAAAGGCTGCAAATGCCCTCCCTCCCTCCCTCCCTCCGGCACGTTTCTTGGGTACCAACAGGTGGCACAGCTCAAAATCCACATCCACGCGTCACAGCCTCCGCCCCTGAGCGGCCACCAAGCGTTCCAGAAAGCCGGACGATGCAGGGAGCCGGGGAGCAGGAACCACGAGAGGTCCTTTCCTTTTGGACGTTCAAGTGTGGGAGTGCGCGGCCAGGGAGGCCAGGGCAGGGCAAACATGCCCCAGGGTTTGTGAGGTGAAGCTGGAATTATCAAGAGATCGAGGAAAAGAAAGAGCTGCGCAAGTGACACGCACTGTCGGTGTACACGCAGGTTAGTCAGTGCTGTCCCTGACAACAGCTTCCTCATCTAGTGGTGCTTATTGGCGTTAATTCAGGTTTCACCTGCGCTGCCAAGCAGCTCAAACAATCTCTGGCTGGGACTTCTGCCAAGCTCCTCCTTCAGAGATGATTCCTCTGCGCTTCCCTGCTTACACCAGGATTATCTGTACTCATCTCCTGCTGTCAGCAGATCTGAGCCAGCTAAAAAGGCAAGAGGGCATAACCCGACCTCCTTATCTGTATTCCCATGTCACAGTCGTGTTTGTTTTATAAATATTTAATTTAGAATTTTCTCCTGTCAGACCTTCTGGATAGATCTCGCACGCGGTATCCTGACACCTCCACCATCGCCGCCTCACAAAACGGATGCTGACGCGGTGCCAGTGCGACACTGCTAATCCTCAGCATTGCTAAATCAATCAGCTCCATTCCGGTTCCTCCAGAAATCATTGTCTTCTCTGAAGCTGATCTCCTTTCCGAGTCTCTTATTACTGATCCTTATTTTTTTTTTAGCCTTCAAGGATAAGGAGAAAATCTTTCTCTGTAGAATCACTTATGTCTAGTTAAGTGGGAGGCAGTTTATGAATTCTAAAAACCATTTAGACTGTGATGGCAATAAGACAGTTTTTAGGAAAACATGGTAGTATTACGAGCTTTGTGGTAAAGCTGTGAAAACGGATAGGCCAGGAAAGGGAGAGTTTAGGCTCCCTCATGAGCATGAGGGCTTGGGTCTTTTCACCCTATCCGTAAATTGCAGCCTCCCGTCGCTGCGGCAGGGCGAGCAGCAGCAGGCAGCGACACGGGGGTCCTCTCCAGCCAAGGACCCGCGCAGCCGCTGGAACGTTTCGGCCAAGGACAACAGGGCACAGTTTGCTACCTACAAGAGGCACCGCAGGGGCTCCGGCTGGCTGTGCCGTTTGCCCAGTGGGAAATGGTCTCAAAGGCAACGTGCAGAAGAAGCTACGATTGGAGGGGTCTCATAAAGGATCTCCTGGCACCAGACCCTTGGCAGGTGGGAACAAGTTGAGCTCCTGAAGGTCAGTCAGCACCGCCAATGTGCGCAGCCGCGCTGAGGCCACTCGGCACACCACGGCTCCCTGCGGGAAAGCCGGGCTAACAAATCCCTGCAAATCGGAGCTATTGGCATAGACATTTTGTAAGCTGTGGGCAAACATCGATTTACTAATCCACACCCTGCTTCTGACCTTATTGAAGTGTCCTTTTGGTGAAAATCAATCTCATTTTTAAACCAGAATGTTTAATTATCATCTCTATTGATTTAAAAGTATCTCAGATTGCATTGACGTTACTCAGAAAACAAACAAACAAAAAACCCCCCAAAAAACCACACACACACACGGCAGGAGTGATCCCTCATTCAGCAAGACCTCTCATTTTTGCAGACATTTCTGACTGGGTGTATTTTCATGTTCTAGGGCTTTTCCTCAAGAAGCCAAACCAGAAACTTGCTGGATGGCTTGTATATTGTGCCAACAGATACAAGCTTCAAAGTGAAGCCTTTGCCATCTTCGCTTGTAATTACAGTTGGTAAGACACTGATTCATCTCCCTCTACTTTTATTGCTTTTAAATTACCTTTAGGGCCTCAGCAACGGGCAGAGCTGCATCCGAGGTGCAGCCGCTACGCGAGTGCCCAGGGCGCTCCCCGCCGCAGGCCTTGCTCTGAGGCACTAACTTAGAGCAAAGGTGTCTTTCATCCCAAAGCAAGGTCTTTATTTCTGATGAGCTATTTATTTATCATGTTTTTAATGACACACTGAATGCTCAAGCGCCTATGCTTTCTATTACATTAAGCAGGAAGTCACTGTATTAAAATGCAATAAAGTAGTAAGGAAAAAAAAAAATACTGATTTCCACTTGGGGGAAAAAAAAAAACATTTCCGCCCTGGCATGCATTTCCCTTCTCTCCCTTTATTCAATGATTTACATGGTTGGTCATTACATTCCTGGCTGGATGTGTTGACATCAGATAGGAAAAAAACAAAAGGCAGAATCCTTTGTCCCTAGCTAGAGTGATGAATATGTAAAATCCGCTTGGAACGAGCCAGCCCAGCTCATTCCCACGCATCTGCATGTTTATTGGCTTGTCAGCTGAAAAGCAGGCAAAAGCTCTCAGCCAAGGAGCTTGCTGACGAGTGCCTTGGAGATATTTTAAGTGAAAATGAGATCTTCCTTATGCATTTTTAGCTAAATATGCAGTACCTTAACTATCATAGGTAACTGGGGAAGAACACCTGGTTCCCTGAGATAAAAGTGAATCTTCCAACCAGGAAATGTTTTCCTCAGTAAATTATACAGCTATCTATTGATACAGGAAGACTGGATGCTTGTCTAAATACAAGCATGTTAAAAGTAGTGATTGCGGTGTAAAATGTTGATGAGAATAAGCAGAACGCATCCAAGGTAGGAGTGCAAGTTCACAGGGAAATACCAGAAAATAAGCAACATTTATAAAGGGTATAAATCTGCTGCTTTGAAGCTACCACTTTGCAGCTACTACGTGTCAAAGGAAAGTGATAAGTGATCATCTCAAGGTTCCCTAAAGTTGCTCATTTTGGACTTTTTGTGAAGAAAAAGTTTCCCATTTGAGTCACAGCTGCAGGGAAAACCTAGAGATCTCTGGCCCATCTTCTTCTGAGAGAAGCTTAACTTAACTCTACACAACAAAATATTTCCCTTCCTGTTCTCCTGTAATTTTTGTTTGAGGATCCAGCCATGAAAAAGTATTAACAAAAGCTGCTCCTACATTGTAGCCACCTTGGGCCAAAAGCATCCAAGGTCTCCAAAGGAAACACCCAGCCACTTGTTGAGAGCCAAGTGCTCTGCGAGACTTGCATTAATTTCCCAGATACCGTTTCAGGCTAAACTATGGTTTTCCGCCACTCCTATGGGATCTCAATGAGCAGGGATTCAAGAATCCATTAGCAGAACAAATAAAGCAGAAATACAAGTATTCTGACAGTGAGAAAGAGCTGTGACAGAGGAGTTTGTTCTTCAGCGCCCAGCAGCCGCGCCGTGCTTGCTGCGCTGGGAAAGCTCCTGCCTCTTGTGCCCCTTCCCTGAGGCCCGGCCCTCGCGCGCGGCCGCAGGAGCCTCCCGCGTGCCCGACCCCGCGGCTGCTGTGGGAGCCGGCACGGCCACCTCGGCGCTCGCCTGCAACAGCCCAACCCTGCTCACGGGCAGGGACGGCGAGAACACAGCGGGAGCCCCAAGGACGCAGCTCTTCAAGTCGCTTCTGCATTATGAGATTAAAAAAAAAAAAAAAAAAAAAAATCAGCAGAATGCTACTTAAGACAGTATTTACTAGGGGGCAACAACAGCTCTTCCAGAGCCTTTCAAGTCTATCGCACTGCTGTGGCACTGATCTCTCCTCCTAATGAAAATAAATTACTTCCCCTGATGGATCAATCTTTGGGGCCTGATGCCGATCTTGTTTACGCTGCTCTACCCCAGCCGAGCGCCCCGGATTACCCCCGTGCTCGGGATAAGCCTCCTCGCGCTCGCTGCGAGGCCGGTGCGTGTGCTATCACTGGCATCCGAGAGATTTGCAATACAGCTGGAAGTGCTCGCGGAGTTTTTCACTTTGTAACTTTTGTATCACGCTGCTTCTGTGGCATGAGAGAAGCGAAGCGCCGTGTACTTGTGCAGCGTAGCCAGGCAACCGGGCGCAGCAGGGAGCCCCGGGTATCCGCCGCTAATCGCACCCCGGGGACGCGAAGCGCATGAATTAGGATAAATGTTAAAATGGCCCTTATCTCTTTCATTTAAAGGTAAAAATGAACTATTTCTATAAGCTGCTTTGATCCCTGGAAAATGCCTTCTGACGCTGAATCCAAGGCGCCCGGCGCTCAGATGAGCACGCCGCACACCTGCTGCCGCGCGGAGCGCTCCCCAGCCGCAGCGATGGCGTGCGGGGCGCTGCCAGAAGCTCAGTGCAGGCTCCCTCCTCAGCTAAACAGGTCACTGTACATCACTCCAGCAAGTCCACGCGAGGGCTAAGAGAGGCCAGCAGAGAGGCCTTCTCGCAGGCAGGCCTTGGCCATGGGCAGTGGGGAGGCCACCCTCCTGCCTACGGGGGTGCCCAGTTTAATGTCCCTAAGCAGCCAGTAAAATGGCAATAGGCAACTCGCAGCACTGCCCAGAGCTGCCTTTCTGCTCTGCTGGGGACTGGAGCTCCCCAGCGTTTCTGAGCAGGATACACATCTGCATTCCTCCTTCAGCCCCAAGAGATGCTAGCATAAACATCTCTGAGGACTGGAAGGCTCCAGCTGGTCCAATTATTCAGAACTTGTATTTAGCCCTTTTGTGGATTAATACAAACTACACACGAACTATTGACATTACTTCATCCTGCTGCACAGCAAGAGCTAGACAGACTAGCTGATCTCTCGGTTCTCCCATTGCTGTTGGCGTTTTAGTTTGCGCAGGCCATGGGGCCTGCAAGGTAGTACCAACAGGCACAAGGACAACGCTGGTAGTATCAGATCAGCGAGTCCCATGGAGCCCTGCAGACCCTGGCTGCAGCGGGCGGCAGCCCTGTGAGAGGGAAGCATTAATCTGAGCTCAGCAAGTAGGGCCAGGCACGACTCCTGCCCAGCACGTGTCTGTACGTGCAGCCAAAAGATTTCCTGCACGGGCAGCGCCAGAAGGCAATTAACAGCAATTGCATGATCTTTTTGACCTGTTTTAAATGGACTAATAGCAGGGATTATTATTGGTCTGTATTTGGTTCCAGTGACAGCCTGGACCCCAATGCACCAATGTTTGGCATGAGCTGTGCAAGGACAGAGATAGTTCCCATGCCCCTTGGGCCAGCACGGAGCTGTGGGTGAGGACTAGGGGGCCACGGGGCTGGCAGGGAACAGAGAGCAGATCCCAGGCCCGTGGACAGTGACGGTCCCAAGTGCAGGGCACAGCTATCTGCAAGCAGCTTGCTTTTATAGCCACGTAAACAACAAAGACATCAGCAGTTCTTGGTCGCTGCATACTCTCCCTGGCTGATTTCCTGTGGCGCGTGGAGTAAAGGAAAACATGTATAATTATTCCTCCCAATTCAAACAATGTCTTGATAGACAAGAGCTGAAGAGAAATAAGATTTTGATTTTGAGAGGGGCAGAGGAAGGCAGAGGTTGGGCTGAGGGGGTCACAGGAAGGAAGGGGCTCCTCTCCTCACGGCAAGGGCCGAGCGAGCCCGCGAGGCGCCTCGCAGAAGGCTCTCGTACTCCCCGCAGCAGCAAAGTCATTAACCATGCAGGGAAAAAAAAAACAGCTATATTTTTAGGTATTTTCTCCATTCTTTCTTAGTAGTTCTGCTGCAAGACTTTCCATGATACAGAAAATGCACATGATTCTAATGAGCGGTCTCACTAAGAGGGACATGTTTGTTGTTGGAGCACTGGCTTCCTAGCTGCACCAAGAAAATCTGTTTGCTCCTCAACAGAAAAAACAGGTTATTTCGGCTTTAACGGAGGCTAAACAATAAGTCTATCATTGAGATGTAAGAAACAATCTTGTCTTTACCATGTCAGTTAATTACTGTGCTGGACATGAAAATTTTTTCACCTGTAGAGAATTAACTGATGGTGATGGTACCTTCCTGGCAAGAGGCAGCTGCAGAAAGGGTAGCATCTCCCAAGGGAAGTACCAAAATTAACTAATGCAGTTAATTGCACATATAATTATCCACATATATAGCACAGGAAGGTTATTGCTGCCGGGCTGACGTACTGCGACCATCACAGCACCAGGCGTGCCAGAGCACAGACAGTCCTCGAGTGCCCGGCCTTGATCTTGGGTTTCTCAGATCACCTAGCCCCACTCCATGAGCGCTCAAATTGCAGAGAGCAGATCATTAACAGCCAAGTTGGAGAAGTCACTGGCATGTAGCCACTGTGAAATGAAAATATAAAGCTATCAACAACGTATTAATTTTATAGTGCTCCACATGGAATTAGGATCAGTAGCGTAGAAATGCAAAACTTCCTAGCCTGAAGGGGCAGCCTTGCTTTTATCTAGATTAATTCCCAAGAAAAGCCTAATACTATCTGGCACTTTTCAGATGAAAGCAATTTGCTTGTTTGGAAGGCTGAAGACAGCTTCCTAGTAGTAGCAGTGAAGAGAGCCTGAGGAAGGGTGGTACCAAACCCGACCGCTCCTCACATCACTCTGCATTTCTCTGGAGGACACTGTCACTTATACCCCATTGTTTCTTATCTCAAATACACTTGCACTGTGCAAGGTGCAGAAAAGACATGGCAAAATACACAGCAAAAACTTCTCTTCTTGCTTGGCGGGCCACTGTCCCTTAAAACTATTGGTCTTTTTGTGGTATGAGGTGACAAAGATTATTTGGGGATTGAAAGAGATCGATGAGAAATGAACAAGTATCCCATTATATCCAGATAACAACTAGAGATGTCAATAGAAACCTTGCTTTGATTATATTGCATGGATTTGTACAAGGGATGGGTCAGGCAAGGTCTTACTGAAGAGGAAAATAAAAAATTCTCCAAGGAAGTATGCAGTAAAATGTGCTTGGGCTTTCCGCATTTTGATTCCCAGTGTTTGCCATCCGTTATTTGATGTTCTGAATCCTTATTCAAGCTCTGTTTGTCAAACAGGTTTTAACAGCAGAAAAAAAAACCCAGAAGCCCAAAATGAACATATAAGCTTAGAGTATTTCTGCATGTCATTCACAGAAGACACAACTTCTACTGGAGCTTATCCAGGGAGGTGGGAACCTGAGGGTGTCAGCGAAAGTCTGACACTTCTAACCTGACAGAAGGATTTTGTTTACTACTATTTTCTCCTGGAATTTCAGGAGAAAGTATTACTCTGTTTTAGTTCTTGTTCGAGACAATCACAAGAGAAGCTGTTACCTTCTAAGTCTTCACTGTGCAGCACCTCAGGAATATTTCAGGAGCCCTTTGTGCCTATTTAACAGCAGCCTCTAAATACATGATTTGCTCAGGCTCCAGAGGAGCCAAATACATGCTGCTCCTACTGCTCTTAGCACCAACTTAACATCGCTTGGTTCCCCTGGAGAAGTGGTTTCACTCAATATCTCAAGCATGGAAACCTGACATATTGTGCTAAAAAACTCTTCGGACCACATTTATTCCTTTCAGTACCTTTTGTGTGATATTATCATCTTACGTGAAAGGTGCCTGCAAAGTCTGTCTCAATAGTAGTATGGTTTTTCCTTGGTGTCCTACTTCATTAGTGTGGAGGAGCCAGAGGGGGAGGTGGGAATAGAGCTCTTATCCCAGGCAGATAAATATGATCGTGGGTAATCACAGTGTCCACTATTTACCCGTGTTTTGAAAGTGTTCTCCATGAAAATTTCCATTCCAGTCCTGCCCATAAAGAGCCTTCATCTGTTTTTGTTTCTACTGGATCCGATTAGCCCTTGTCTTCTAGCACAGCACCCACTCTCCACTTACAACTGAATCAATACAGCTTTATTACCATTCAGTGTTTCTTTTTCAATTATGTTGCATCATATTCAAGCACTTACTTTCCTCCACTTAATTCTGGGCCCCTAATGTACATCAAGAGAATAAAACAAAATCCTGACTGTTTGTTTTAAATAAAAGCAGGTAAACAAAACACAACCAATACTGGTTGCTGCTGCTAGCATTGTCTAGACTCAGCAAATAGGACACGCTTAAAAATATTGGCTAATTACATAAAATGCCAGAAATGTTCACTGTGATTCTGCACATAAAACAGGCAGGGACATTTTGTTTGGGAATATGTTATTCTGGCCATCATATCCCCTTGGGTTGCCACAAATGATCGCTCCCTTTTCAAATGGAACCCATTTTCTGTTTTCTCAATATCAGTCAGGAAGAAACACCAATGCTTCACGTGCATGCTCGTTATGCTGACGAGATGTCTAGCGACACTGCTGAAGTTATCCATAGCTAGCCAGCGTTTCCTAAAAATAAATGGTCTCTGTGGTAACCGCGCCACGCGTTGCTGTGGCAGGGGGATCCTTCGGTTTATGTCCCTCATTAAGAGCTGAAAAGACAGGAACACGTCAAGTGGTTCCTTAGGTTCTTCTTTCAAGAAACCCTAACTCAGACTTATTTTAAATTAATCATGGGATGCTTCATATTTCTTTAAAAGGTACCAAGTTCTTCCAGAGAGTTGCTGCATGAAGATATTTCCCTTGAGATGGTCATGTTTAACTCAGAGCTGGGCAGTTATTCCAAATGCTGCTTTGCAGGAAGTGTTATCATTAACTGTCCTGCAGTAAAAGCATGAAGAATCCCCCTTCAGAAGGGCCCATGCACCATCTACTTAGAGACAGTCTTAATGCCAGCAGAACCTGTACCAGTGACTAACTGTGGAGCTGGAAGCTCAGCAGCAGCCACCAAACCCACCTCTGGATTAATGCTTCCTCTGAAGGTAACCACATCTCTATCTACTGTCTCCATCTGCTGTATTGGCTTCAAAACCCTCCCCATCCCCAAAAATCAAACCAAAACAACAACAAAAAATATTAATTCAACACAAAGTAAAGCTGTAACAAAGAAAGAAAACTGCAAACCAGCTATCATTTTCTGTGCAATTAAAATGAAATTTAACTAGCAAAATGATTCACAGGACGTGACCTTGTTTGTCTTACTTGTTTCTCCAACTTCGCCTCACTTAAGGAGTATGAAAATCAAATTCTTTTTGCCTGGTAACAAATAACTGACACCATAAACCCTAAAAGGGTTGTGAATGTCAGGGGAAATGAATAACGAGCTATATGAATTTCCCTGGTGGAACAGCACATCATCAACTCATTCAAATTGTCACCTGAGACCCCTAAAATTCAGAAAACTCACACTTTCCCTCTCCTTCCTCAGATAAGCTTGTTAGTGATGAGGTCCTCGCTGTCCCTTCACTAACGTGGAGCTGACAGCCCACCACATTTAATCTAGTTAGTAACACTGGAGGTCTACCAAGGCTTCACGCATCATCCTTGTTTGCTTTGCAGCACCCGGACGTGCCTTTCTCCCCTCATCATGTTGCCAGTTACAAATCCTGGATTTTACAGAAAAAAAAGTTAGGTCCTTTCATCACCATCACCAATGCTGACAGCATTTGTGCGATGTTATTTCTTCTACTCCATTTATTTTCTTTCTTTTCTCTTTTTGACATGCTAGTTTATATAGCAAAAGGATGCAAAAAGGAAAAGACTTACTCATTTTTTCACCTTGTTCACTCAAGATTGTGTCACGTGTGACAGAACCAGTCATCCTATCCCCAGTGCAGGTGAGACTGTTTGCACACGAAAGCCCTGTGGTATTCCCTAAAGTTAGATACCAAGCAGCAATATCCATGCAGGTGGGCTTCCCAGGAACAAGTGCTATCACAGCTGCACTTCCCAAAGCTGCAGGGCTTTGAGGGCAAAAATATGAGCTCTGAGACTTCTCTCATGGCAAACGAGCCATGAAACGAGTGGCAGGTCTGAGCTTGGAAGGCTGGGGCGCCTGCTCCAGGCCCAGCTCCGGCAAGAGCCCCCAGCCCTGTTTCACCACGACGAGGTGTTGGGGTTTGGGAGCTGCTGGAGTTGCACGCTCGCACTGGGGCTCGCTCCGGTGTCCCGAGCAGCAGCTCCCGGATTTGCTCCATCCCCCCCGCCACGTTCAAGAGAAGCCGAGTTCCCCACACACCTCGTTTCCTCCTTGCACCCCAAGAAACCAAAGGGCAGAGAGCAGGAATGAACACGGCCTGTTTGCACATGGAGCTTGGCCACGCGGGGCAGTGGAGCGGCTGTGCCTCCACAGGCACCACCAGGAGCACAGCTTTAATAAAAGCAACACATCTCAGCCCAGTCAGGGCAGAGATTTCTAAAAGAAACCTTACTTTCATGTTAGGAATAACCTCAACAGCCCGTAATTGCTCCAAAGCCTTGGAAAGCTCACCCTGCTGTTTCGTTTCCGCCTGCTCAACACACGTGCCTGCCAGAGCCAAGGAAGAGCACTCACTTCATCTACTGCTTGCAGTCGGGATCAAGAACTGCATTGTCCGCTAACTATTTGCATATTCAAGCAGCTTTTTAATATTTATCGGCTGTTCCTGTGCGTTAGGAACTCGGGGACACTATCAATAGAGCTCATGGCCCAAAACAAGCATCTGGATTATCGAAAGATATTAGTGAGCTTTGAAAAATCAGGCTATTAAAGTCATATATCAGCCACAATAAGGGTTTCCTTGCTTTTCAGCTTTCTGCTGCAAGGACTTTAACATTCCTTTGATACCACGACTGAATAGATATTTGCCAGAGTGTTGGCATCAGGGATGGATGCAGCCTCCAACATAAATGGGAGGAGGACGAGGAGGAAGCATCTGTACAGACACACAGGTTGCTAAGTACATCAAGCAAAGCTGGACCAATGTCCCTGCCAGGATACCAGGAGATTTAAAGACTCCTTTGCCACTGCCTCCCTGGGGTTTTAAAACATGCCCTTCTAAACTGCACTAATGGTACTGCTGGTTACCTTGGCATAGCCCTGCACACGCAGATGGTGGGTGACTGAGCAGCCACTGCAGGAAGAATTGCAAATGAAGGATTCACAGACATCCCTAGAGGAGCCACTGCAGAGCATTTGATGGCCACATAGGAGAATGGTAAAGGTCTGACCTCCCCATCCTTCCTCTAGTAAGGTAGACATGAGCAACGCCGTGCAAGGCTGCTAATACAGAGATATGCAGGATGTATCTTGATTACTGTGAGATCCCCATGCTGCACACCAAGCAGAGCATAATATAATATGTATGTACTGTACACATGCACAGCATCTAATTATAGTAGCACCGCTTCTCATTAATACTTTCAGACCCTGTAGGTTATTTTCCCTGGGATACTGCTTACAAATTCCTCCCCACCTCCTGCCACTGTCCTTTATAGCTGACAAGAGCCGAGGAAAGCTCCCGCTGCGTGCTGAATGCTAATAATTGCCCGAGTTATCAATCAAAACAGAGGCAGACAAAAGTAATCAGCATCATCAGAACATCTCTATGATGTGGCAAGGAGGTATTTTGAGCTCTGCCCAAACGAATGGGCCAAGCTAAGAGCTGGAATTACACTAATGTGATGTGACATTTGCTTAAAGCCAAGTCCTTCTGTTAATGAGTTTCAGAGTTCTCTCAGCAAAGTCACAGCTACTGCTCAGGATTCAGAAAAACTGGATGGCAGGTCACGGCAATGGTAAAAGTGAAAAGAAGTAACAATGAAATGCCATGGAGAAGCAAATCAGAGCAAGTGAAGTACAATCTTCTTGGGGTTCTGCAGTCAGGGGCGTTTACAGGAGCGTGTCTCTGCAGACACTTCTCAAGCAAGGCGGCTCGGTCCCCCAGCCGGGCCAGTGCTTCACTGCGAACACGCCCGGCATCCCCACGCGTAACGGCGAGGCCTGGCCAGGGAGGACGCGGCACCTGGCAGCCACCCCTGGGCAGAGAGGTGAGATGAATGTCCTCTACTGTGAGCCATCAGACTGAGCCATCCTCTAAGGGGCCGTCCAGAGGGCCTCACACCCACACTGGCAGTGCAGAGATCGTGTTAAGAACCAGACCTCTGAGGCACTGAGCAAATTAAAATATGTTTAGTGCACGCTTCATTGTCTTCCTTAAAAATGCAGCGCTCGCTTGTCTCAAGCGGAAAGCAGCGCTTTGTCAGGGGCCAGGGCATGGCACTGCTCTCCTGGCTTAGCGCTTCTCCGGCTTCAGACACGGCTGCGTTCCCAAGTGCAGATTTTCAGCTTCATTCAGGTCTGCACTGGGAGCAGCTTGGGCTGGTTCAGTAGAAGTAGCTGTCAAAAACACCAGCCTAGACAGGCTGTTAGAAACACCAGCGATCCCCAAGCGCAGCTGCTGGTGGCCGCCGTCCTGCCGTGACCTGCCTAGCGCCACGGGTTGCCAGCGCAGGGCAGAAATATCCTCGTTCATCTCAGACCTCCTACTACCATCGCCAAGCGCCTTCTCCAGCCTCACGATCAGCCGGCATTACTTTGACAGCTCTTTTCTAGTTAGAAGTATAAACTGTTTTTCAAAGTCTTTTTTTTTTTTTTTTAAAAAGGATAAAAAACAAAACAAAAGCCTAATCTACAGAAATTTATATGACTAACAAAACGATACTTATTTATTAGGGTACTGTATCTTCAGAGGGCCTAAGGATTTAGCTAGACACTGTTAAGGTATCTGAAATCCCTTTCCCTTCTCATCACCGCTCATGACAGCTCCTCCTAACCATGTAATTGAGATTTCCGTTGCCACTTCCGAGCGGATTCTCTCACCACGTCAGTGACACATCGGCACACCAGGGGTTGCTCCTCGGCTGTGCTGTGCTCTGCTCTCCTCCTGCCCCCCGCGACGTTGCTCGTGCACCTGTGTTGTTGTAACAGCGCCATGGAGAAGGCTCTAGAATGTGCGTGCGTAACAAGCCTAGAAACACTGCCAGGAGCACGCGTGCCACCCAAAGAGATTCAGAGGCAAAGGGAAAAGCAACAACTGGCCCTGCTAAGCCTTACTGCCCTGCTTCACTGCCGACCTGCACGTGGTGCAGAGGAGCTAAGAGCACTTTGCTTTCCCTGCAAGCTGTGCCGAGCTTTCTACACGTGGTACTCCAGTTGGCAGGAGAGCCAGAGCCTCACCACTTAATCTAAAGGGAGATATGAAAGATAGGCACAATGTGTCAAGCCCCAAGTGACAAATACACAAAATTTGAAGCAATGTGCAGCACACATTTTCACAACGTGTGGCTCTTCTTTGTGCCAGGCAAAACTGTGTGCTTGCATTTTCTGTTTGCAGATGTCCTCACTTCTGCAGTCATTTACGGGATACAAGCTGCACATGAGTCTCCCGGACTGCAACAAGCTGCTCTACAGATTTCCTCAAGTCTCGGCGGAAACCTGGAATGGGGAAGCACCAGTCAAGCCGGAGGCAGAAGGAAGCCGGCCGCCAAGGCGAGGCTGCAGCAGCTGCTGCGCCCCGCGCTGCCTCCTGGCAGGGCTGCAGCGGCAGCGCCCGCCGGCACGCGGGAGCGCGACAGCTGAGCCCGCCGCGCGAGGCGGCCCCGAGGAAACGTCCTTACAGCGCCTGGAGCATCAGGACCCGCCTGCGACAAGGCACGCAGAGATTATTCTAATTACACTTAATTTAGATGTCTTCTCCTCCCCTGTCGTAAAAGGGCAACTAGGAAATGCCCTATCGTTTCAAAGGAACATTTCGCTTTTTACGTCAGGTGGATTAATGATTAATTCATTTAAGTAGTTATTCATACACCATTTAGAAGACATAAAGATGTAAGAACTTAAAGAGGTTTGCAATTATAAAGTGCTGCATAAAGGGGACACCAGTTGCATTCGCTTTAGCACTTGCCAAATACTTCTGCCTTCACTAGGTGCTGCAGAGGCCCATGGCGAAAGTCACCCATGAAAAACAGAGGGAATGGGCCTTTTCCACACCATGTTAACTAGATACACCAAAATATGTCAAACTAACAACAAGAACCTACCTCCTTGAAACACTGCTACTCACCTTCCAGATTAACACAAGTTTTGCATTTGCAGTAATTCAGAGAAGGACACTGCTCAAGAAAAAACACTCTGTGCCTTAGTTTCTCAAGTTCTGCTACAAAGCAACTTACGCATTTCTAGGACTCTAAATCATGCATTTTAGTATGTCCAAGTGGGTGTATCATTTTTAGCTTAATTCTAGTAGTCTAAAATGACCTATTTAAGCTATAAATCCCACCTTTTGACTAGTAAGTACAATCTTCTTGACAATGGACTATTCACAGATCTCATTCCGTGGATAGCTTAAAAAAAGTTACAGCAGCTGCCAAAAGCTTCAAGAGTACTTGGGCAATTTCTGGACAAACGGGAAAAAAAGGCAAAATTTGTCAGATAAATGATTCTTTGTGAATACTTTCCCTTGTTCTGCCAGAAATACAGTAGCAAAAAGCTCATGCGAGGTGTAGAAAGCTCACACGTTGCCCGGATCACACTTTGATGTACAATGCTATTCATCTGACACTTTCCATGAGGACTAAATGGATTTAGAAATGGAAAAAAAAAATTGTCCCACAAAGCGACTTCTGACAACTTTTCTGAAGCAAACCCAAAAAGCAGTGTGTATGTAAGAATATCTGTGTCACTTCAAAATTAGCAGCCCCAAAAGAGATGGAAAATGAAAACGTCTTCCTGATACCTTTTAAATACGGGAAGGAGCAATTCATGGTATTTTTGATTCGTAGTGAAATCCTAGTTTATCCTCACAATCACAGTCAGAAAATAAATTATGCATGGTTAAAACGTACACAGCTAAAAATACCCAGTGATAGGCAGGTATTACTTATTGCGAGCGCCAGGCAGGCTGTGACCACGAGTTAATGAGAGTCTCAGTGACTGAAATCCCAAGGGCCACCTCTGCTGGCGTTGTTGGCACCGCTTGTGCACGCGCAGGCGGCCGCCAGCCCGCAGTGCCCGGCCAAGGACGGACACCGCAGATCAGAGCGCGGCGCCATGGCCCTGGCGGCTGCCTCCTCCTCACCGAGCACCCGGGGAAAGGGCTGGGAAGACACAGGCATCCCTCCCTTCCACCTTCCTCCACACGCGCAGTTGCCCACCTGGCCTAAGCCCAGACCACATGGGAGGAAACGCGTCCCCTCAAGAGTTTCCATGAGCGCAGGTGAAACCCAGCCCACGCGGATCCTCCTGGGTTTCACAGCCTGGCGCGGCACCGCTTCTGCTCACAGACACCATGCGCGAGTCCCGAGTCACCTGAAACACGGCCATGAAGCCCCTACTGGCATCCACAGCTCAGTCTAATACAACCTAATGTGGTAAGCATGACCCAGTTTGAACAGTCTAGGAACCACAAACAATCATTACACTGGAACAAACATTAAACACCCGATTTCTACGCTTTTTCCTATAAGAAGTGACTTTGTTTCAAAGCAGGAAAGAAGAGGAGCTCTTTGAATTTCCCCAGAGTTGTTATTCCTCAAGAATTCTTTGCACTCGCTGCCCAGTTTGCTCTTTGGTCTTATGTGAGTCACCAAGCTGTACAGGTACCAAGCGTCCTCTGCTCAAAGGACTCCATGCTCTGTGCCTCAGTACAGAAGGAGATACCAGGGTTCAAAAAGTTTTGAGATGCAGGGTTTAAGGAAGCATTTCCTCTGAAACTCTCATTGGTGAAGAATGGACTTGCAACACCATCACAAACCCAGCAAACCCTGAGGCTTCCAAGAGGCTTTCGGAACCTGTCAATTTGCTGATTCTGGCTTCTGCAAAGTTTCAAGTTTACATAGAACAAAGACTATTAATACCATATCATTTAAAAGAAAAAATGAACAAACAAAAAACCAAGACACACACACACGCACACAAAATAATACTATGTTTCAGACTTTTTGATTTTATGAAAAAAAAAGGATGAAACATTTTTTTCTTGAAGAAAAAAAAAAACTTAAAAACATCCTTTGACAGCTTTTAAGGAAACATTAAGGAACTAAAAATGCCTCTTATTCAAATGAACACACAACAGATTTTCTCAAGGGTTTAAGCAGCCTCACATGAGTTTGAGCAGTACCAGAGCAGAGGTCGGCAGATACAAACAACACGTCCCACTGCAGGAGGGAGAGCATGAGGAAGAGCTGGATGAACTTCTGCCCCACAACAAATAGCACAAGCTACTCTGAAAGGTCTCAAGAAGATGAGAAGAGAGCAAGGTCTAACTCTAAACCCTGAAATAACCAGCTGAATTGCTTTCCCAGAGGAGGAAGGGGCAGAAGAATTTTTCTTAGTATGTTAGAAACCATTCAGTTTTTAAGAAAAAATCAGGTTTGGCTGCTCTACTTCAACAGAAGAGGAGATAAAAAGAAAAAAAAAAGCTGGAAGAGGAAACAACTGCAAAGGAAATGCTGTAGGTAGACCAAACACAAAAGTTGTCTTCACCAAAACCTGGATATTTCTTCAGCTTCACTGTGACCTGGCCCATTCCCTTCCCACGACAGTGGCAAACAGCCAATTACTCACCCAGCTCTACCAACCAGACGCATAGCCAGGAGGGATGACCATGAAGGGACCAAGCTGTTCTCAGGGGCTGCCCAAAGGACCAAGCAATGCTCCTCAGCACCATCACTTAAGCTCTTTCCCTCGCTGCTGAGGCCAATTCTCCTGCACACCAGGAGCCCGTTGCTGCCGATGGGCTTCGCCGGGGTGGTGCCACCTCCTCATCTCAGCACAGCTGCATGTGGGTACCTCAAACGAGGCCCAGCTGGGACCCAATCCAACGCTCCCTGCTGTGGGGCCGGGCAGCTGCTGCCCCTCAGCAGCAACGCTGCAAACGAGCTGCTGGTGCGACGGAGCAGGCGGCCGCCCGCCACCTGGAGCCCCTGTCCCGAACGCGCCGCGGCCGGCTCTGCCTCGCGGCCCTGCCCTGCGCCCGGCAGCCGCGCCGAGAGCTCACTGCAGCGCGGGGAATGTGGGCGACTCCTCCACGACGTGTTTTAGGATATCCAAACCATATACGCAGCATCCTCACGTACAGACTGCTATTGCCCCAAAGCTCTGCTTGGCACGGAGGTGTGCGTTAGCCGTGCCTCTCCCGCAGGACCCCTCGCACGCGGCACTGCCGCTCTTGGGCTGCTCAGTCAGCACGGAGCGGCGCGCAGCGAGAGCGCAAAGATACGGCTTTCCATTCAGCAGGGGCTTCTACACTGCAGCCGCAAGCTATATTTGCAAGGCTGGTCTCGGAGTTGTACATTTTATTACCTTTTTTGTTGTTGTTGCCTTACTCCCCTAGACGATCTGGAAAATAATGAGGGAATTTCCTCCAGTCAGTGAAATGGCTAGGGCTCATGAGCGCCAGTGACATCAGCTGTGAGCTGAGGCTGCCTAATTTTGTGCTGCATAATGACCTTAGAGCAGAGAAATGGGATCCATGCACAATTCCTTGTAGTGCTCTTACAGATTTCATTTGCTTGTAAATTTAGGCAAGCACTGGACGCGCTGGCTGCCAAAGCGCACGGTGCCGCTGCGGTATCTGCTCCACAATGGGCAGCAGAGGTGTCCCGTTCTGCCTGCCCAGGCGCAATTTAAAAAAATCAAATTAAATGTGTTTTTGCCACTAACTCCCCCAGCTCTCCCCTGTCATTAAACAACTGTGACTCTTAGCCACAAACCACAGGTGTAGCAATTTTGCAGTTTCTGAAAAACAGTTTTGCAGCCATGCCTTGGAAAAGCCTTTCTTGCTTATTTCTGCACAACAGAGTAAATAAGCCAGCTGTTTTGATGATGATTTTTAGCTCCCTACAAAACCTTCTGGGCTGGCACAATCTGAGTGTTCTGCATTCTGGAGATGCCTCTCCTTTTCTCTTGTGACTTCCCAAGGGGCAATCCCTCCGCCTACGTTTGCAGGACATGGAGTTGCACAGAAGGGGCGAGAGGTTAGGACCTCCCTAGGGGGAGCGTGGCCAGCTTCTCCAGCAGCCAAGTGTGTATATCCAGCTTGGCTCCAGCTGGCCTCAGCACCCGTGCGCGTGGCAGCGGGCGGGAGGGGAGGCTGATGGATCCCTTCCTGTCGGGGGATGCTCCATCCTGCCATCCCCAGGCACGCGGCAGAGGCAGCGCTTCGCCCCACGCAGAGGCTCCCACTGAGCCCGGCGACAACCGCAGCGCCAGGGCTGACTTTGACACGGGCCAGGCTCTGCCTGTTGCCCTTGCTGTCACAGGGCGAACTGGGAGCCAGAAGTTTTCCTCCGCCCGCATTTGATTCCAGTTTGGCTCCAGTCTTGCTCTCCTGCTATGGGTCAACAGCCCCCTCACTTATTCATACCCAAGGAGAAAAGCTATTTTTTTCAGAAACCAGCCCTATTAGCACCTTAGGAACATGAAATCCTACACAGTTAGACTACACTGCAACTACAGTTGCAGAGCAGCAACTGTACTCATTAGCTTCACCATCACCAGGTAAGAGAGAATTAACACAGTTCACTACCACTTTCCAAAAGGTTTCCAGAGGTTTCAAGATTTTTGATCAGAACAGTTTGTTCTATTAGGTATCAGAGCTCTAACCTTCCCACTGCAACCTAAAGGACAGGCTTTATGATGCTGCAGGAGGATATACGATACCTGCGCTTGCTACGACAGGCAAGGCGAGGAGGAAAGCAAGAGCTGTTTGGTACAAAACGGCATCCACAGCACTGCAGTAAAGCAGGTGTCCTGCTGGAGAAAGATATAGATAGAGATAAGGGTGTATTTACACCCAAGAATCAGAAAGACCTCTAATGAAGTCAGTAAAGATGGTATCAGTGAGAGAAGGACTTGCATTTCTGTGCTGAAGTAGAAAATTCATGGAGCAGGGAGGTAAGGAGCAAATTATAATGAGTCCAGTCAGGAGCAGCAGCAAAGAGCAGCCGTTATGTAAATGGGCTCCCCAGGGATCTCTCGCTGAAGGTCAGTCCTCTACCACAGTAACTTCTGCTTTACATCTTTGGAGCTCAAGAAACACATCAGTGACCTCTCCCTTGCAGGCAGGAACAGCCACAAAACCTAGACCAAAATGGAGTGAGAAGAGGAAAGAAAAAGCAGGAGAGAGACAGGCTCAGACAAAGGCTCTGGGGAGGCTCTGGGGTAGGCACCCTGGGCAGTACAGGAGGAAAGGTGCTTGGGGTGCTTTCCTGTCCTGAGGAAAGGCCGGGCAGCCGGCTGGGAAAGGTGCTTGGGATGAGCATCCAACAGCCCCTGAGCGGTGCCAGCCCGCCTGCCTGCAGCAGGAAAGCTGCTCCTTCCCATGGAGATGGGGCTCACATCCCAAAGCTCTGCTCGCAAAGTTCACAAGTTCTGAGTTTTTCTAAACCTTGACTATCCCATGCTCCATCTTACTGGAGGGCTGTGCGATGTCAATGTTGGTGCCACAGGAACCAGATAACTTACATGACCTGAGCCAGTGAGCGCTACCAAGCGGTGCTTGCTGTCAGGCCGTCTGTTTGAACCGGTGACCTACAGGTGAAAAGCTCTGCATTCCCCCGCTCATTCTCTGAGCTATCCATTTGCTCACCTTCAATATTTTATGTTCCCTGTGGTTTTGGTGTTCATGCAATATTTAGTGGATGTGCACACTGCTTTGTCAATCAGAGCATATCGTGTATTTCTGCAAAAATAATGCAGACCATGACCACATAGAAGATTTAAGGTCAGGCTTGTAAAATGTATGCTTTTATTGCATATAAATGCTAACGCTGCATAAGCATGTTATAAACACACCTTATTGCAGGCAGTGATGTGACTCCCTTGAAGCATTTAATGCAGCCCATCTGAATGCTATGGAGTCATCACCCCAAACTGGTGGGCCACCACTTGATGTTTTGTTTAAATCTCACATACTAAGAAAGAACTTGTAGTGAGTCACAACCACATTCATTGCTAGCTCCTAAGAAAGACAGTAACAACTACAATTTTATCATGGTTACCTTTTTGCCACAAATATGGTTGGCTGTGGCTGCCATTAATATTAGAAGAACTTCAGGCACTGACCACAGGTAGAAGCAGAATCAGGAAATGTAGGTTTTTAGGAGGAAAGAACCACTTTCATGATACTGCAATTACTCTTTCATATTTTTATTCCCTTTGTGATTAAGATTGGCACTGGCTGGAAGGCAGCTGAAACAAGATTGTCCAACATCATCTACTGGAACCATTTTTTTGGTGGTAAGATGGACATGGGTTAAATTATTCTCATTGCACGGAAAATCATGTGCTTCCATGGAAAGTTTATTTCCACTGAAAGCTATCTGCCTCAAACAACAACAAATCAGCCAGACATCTTCCATGTTTGTTGTTGTTTTGGTTGGGAATGCTTCTACTTGTGATCAAAGTAACAAATCGATCCACTGAAATTAAGGTACAAAGTACTATTAATGAGTATGTTCAAAAAGATATGCTGGAAATCACAATTTCTGATAGTATTTTTGTTGTTGTTTTTACAATATTGATGGAAAAAAAACCTCTCATCCATCCTGGATGCATTTCATTCCTTTGTACTGGGCACTGTGTCAGAAGATGACTCTGATATCTTTTCCTGTCATTTATTTCTGTGCTTGTTTTTGTGTGTGTCTATTTTTAGTTAGGTATAAAAATTACATGTCTTTCTGCAGCAAGGGCAATTTTGTTGTGGCTTCCAAGCAAGATGCCCTATGACTACCATCACAGAGCCAAGAAAAAGAGAAAATGGGTTTTTATTTTCTCTTAAATGGTGTTAGAGGAGCTGGGTAATGGGAACGTACAGCTCCATGGCAGAGGTTCCCATTACACAGGGCTGGGCGGCAGCGGGAAGGCGGCTGCGGACGTGGCTGAGCAGCGGCGGGGCCGGGCGCGAGCACTGACAGGGAACCAGAGGGAAGAGCGGCCGCCCTGCTGCCAGCACCTCTTAAGTCCGCACTTCACATCGTTCCCCAAAGCCATCAGAATAGCTGTAATTAAAATAATTTTTAATTAGTCATGTTAATTACAGTGTTCTCAGTCCTAAGTACTTATAGGTGCCTTCTACAGTGAATTAATATTGCAGGAAAGAGGGCAAACAAACAAGAGGGTAGAGCGAATTGCTCTGCTTTTCTTGATTGTAGGGATGAGAGCCATGCCATCTTTCAGCAGAATTCGGCCCTCCATTGGTAACATTTTAATTTCCTTATCTTGTGCAGAGGAAGTATGAAGCAACATTTGTTCCTCTGCTGCTGTATCTACAGGAACATTCCCCATTCAAAACGCAAAGCAGCAGACACAAGAGAAAACAAGTGATCACCAAAACCTGGAGTTCTAGGGAACACAGTGTCACTGAGAGGAAGGAACCAACATTTCATTGCATCCCCATTTGACCAAAAAGCCCTAACAGTGGTTGCTGGAAAGAAACCCACCAAATGAAAAACATAGACTTGATACAGTCACAGAAAGTCCATAGCACAAATGCTAGGTCAGACCCAGTACAGGGAAATTAATAAATAGTGTATTTAGTGAAAAGCTAGGCAATGTATCTCACCTCAGTATTCTCTGCTGTCCATGGCACACTACTAAGCTACCTCTCGTAAAAGCAAGTGCTAAACACAGAAGACGCTTTGTTACCCAAAGCAACTGCAGCAGCTAATAACACAGCACCATTATGAATACTGATGCAGATCTTGTCTGTAAACAGCTATTTGCAGACTGCAACAGAGGGTGAAGCACAGAAGAGCTAACTAGGGTCATTACTGAGATGTCATGCTAAACTCCTTCCCATCTTCTCACAAGCCCTTCTCACACAAGCTTTTATATTAGGGACAGCTGGCTCATCTGGCAGGCTAAATCGGAATTCAGCTCTTGCTTTCAGTCTGGCTAGTCCTGCTCCTGGCTTCCTGTATGGAAAGAACTCCCTAAGCATCTTTCCTATGCGTTAAGCATGTGGTCCCCCCAGGTCCCACAGCTGCCTCCACCTGCCCAGTGCTTCCAGCAGCCTGGGTGGGTAGTTCAGGGTGTGTGGACAGAACCAGAGGGCAGCCAAGTGTATTACAGCGTACACGTCCGTGGGATTTGCCACTAGAGACCCCAGTAGTACATGTGTTAGGGCCTGGCAATAGGGAGAACAAAACTGTCTTGATAGAGCTTTGGAGCATCTCTGCTTCCATCCACTGTAGGCCAGCCAAGTGATATAACTTTCTAGAGAAGCTTTGTCCTCACACAACATGTATCCACAGAGACTTATCCATAGGACAATGGCTATTTGATGATCATTTGCAATGGTGCTATTTAAAGCTAAAATAAAACGTAGATCTCTGAGGACAAACCATGGTCCTAGTGGAAACTGAAATCTCTTTCCCCTGGCAGTAAAGGTTCATGTAATTAATGCAAGCACTAATTAAAATTTAAATAATTGATAATATTATAATGGAGGAACTATATTTAGCAATGTCAAGAGGCCCAGAAAATCTGGCAGTAATTGAATTAACTGTGTCTAAGGAGTAGACTAAGCAACCTCCCCACACGCGTACACAAAACAAACAGCGCGGCCCAGCAACATCCGTAACAGAACCCCCTGCAGAGAGACGGGAATATCGCTGTGTCAGGAGCAGGGCACACGGCTCGAAGCTCTCCACAAGGAGAGACAACGGCAGCTCAGCCATGGGTAGGCATGAAATGAACACTGTGACTTAGAACACGCAAAGCAGCAGAACAGATGAGAACTATAATGAGAGAGCAAAGAGCATCTTACAGCATTTATAATGGAATGGAAACTTCAGCTGTGGATTTGAGTTTAGCAGCGCCTTGTCCTTTACGTTAGCTCTTGAATGTCAGACCGAGATGCAGCGATGCGGTGCTGGTAACCAGCCTACGCAGACCCACGGCAGAGGGAACGATTAAGACCCTGGCAGGACGGAGGATGGAAGCTGCCTCCGTGTGGCCACAGGACCAGGGCGGCTAGGTCTGGAGATGAGAGGCCCTGACCGCCACAGCAGTGAAACTCAGCAGGGCTCACGACATCTCAAAATCAGTGCAACGCTGACTAAAAGCTACAGACACCAACTGGCCCCAGAGCTCTGGTCTCTCCAAACACCTCCTTCCTGTTCAGGGTCAGATCAGCGGTGATCTGACCCACAAAAACATAAAACAGTAGCTACACCTACTTACCTCACCTGCTCTGTGTCCAACAGCTTTTTTCATGCCATCTAACACTAGAAATCTGATGTTGAAATCTCATCTGCAAGGCTTTTCCCTGCATGGCACTCATAAGTGATTATACATGCAGGGAAAGCTCCTACAACTGGGGAGATGTACAAAAAATTCTGTTATTGGTGATCATCATGAACAATTTACAAGAGAACTTACAGCAGTGCTGTTCAAACCCAGGCTCCCGTCACTATTAAAAAGAATTACTATTTAATAAGCTTCTATTTTCATTAATGGTGTGAGATTAAGGCTGCTAGCCACCAGGTGAATACTAATAGACAATCTTTAAGCAAATGAGGCCCTCATTCCCTTAATTTTAATATATGATAGAATAAAACATGCTTTCTTGTTCTCCATTTTGTTAAGCTGAAGCTGCTTTGTGAATTCCTTGCATCAGCAATTGAAAGCATTTGGTTTTACTTTGTACGCTTTTCCTTTAAGGTTTTATTTGGAGAAAAAACTTTCATGATAAAAAATGAATAGGAACATTATAGCAAAATAATTAACTACACAGAAAGTTCCTTTCCGCTTAAGCATTCCGGTGCAGTCTGCGAACGGAGGGAGAAGCGGAGAAATGAGCCTAGCTCAAAGCAAAGCAAGAGTGACAGGTGAAGTTTGATGGTGTTGCTGTATGAACAAGTTACGGCTCATGTAAGTAGAAAAGGAGAAGAAGAGAAGAGCTAGAGGGTAGATTTACAGCACATTAGCTGCTGCGCCGTGGGAACTGCCTGTTCACATGCTTCCTTCGGAGGTAAATGCTCAACTCGCCCCCGGCTGAGATGGGATCTTCCATCGCCAGCGCAGGGAGGGTCACCACACTGAAAGAGGCACCCGAAGGCAAGCAGTGAAGTAAATCAGCAGAAGCCTGTGAGGGATTCCGCCCAAGCCCTGCTGGTGGCAGGAGCCATGAATTCACTTTTTGGAAAGTCCAGTAAGTGAACTGTGCTCCTCTAGATGAATTTGAAGCATGAATCGGACACTAAGCGCTCGCTGGATGCCCAGGATCTCTGAGAGCCAGGAGATAGGGAGGAGGGAGCCAAGATGCAAACACAGAGTGAAGGAAAACAGTCAAGTGATGGATTAGAAAAAAAAATTGCAAAAGTGGTGAAGTGGTTTGGGAAACAATTATATTTGTGGAGAACAAAGAAAAAAAGTTGCAGCAATCAAAGATACAGCGAGTGAGCAAGAGCTTTGAAAAGCCTTTTAGTTGTTAGGACGAACACAGTGGGCTGTATCTCAGAGAGCCTACAAAAGAAAGATCAGCAAGTCTTAGAAATAGCTAATAAGAAATGATGTCTAAGTAAGGTTTAAACGAGAGGCTGGACATCAATACTTTTCACAGCAATAGAAGGTAGGAAGGAAGACTTAAAAGTAGAAAATAAAGAGCTCTGTGCCATCCTGAGCTGATGGATAAGTCACCCACAAGTGATGGCAGATTTTGGTTTGAAGGAATGAATAATATCACAGTGGTGTTCTGCACAGCCACAAGGACTGAACTTATGTTTGTGGAGGGGCCGAAAAAGTGAATCAAAGTCAGAAATTTCCGGCCAAACCTCTGGGAAAATCTGGATAGGTTTAGCAGCACTTATGTATTGGACAAAACTCTAAGCAAAGCTGCAAACTCTCCTTAACCATCCTGAGCTAAAATTCAATTTTAGAAGGCTGAATTTGTACAATCACAGCTAAATTAATTGGGGTGACAGAAAAAAAAATATGACGGGATTTCTTCAATTGTTAATGTAATTACAATTTCCGTTTAACCTGGCTCTTCCCCATAGCTGCATTATTTATGTAATTGCATTATTCCAAAGTCAAAATGCAATAATAATTTATAATCAGTTAAAGCACCCAGAGGTTTCTTTCAAATGCACGTATTCCAGAAACAATTATATTTTGCTTTAAAAGCAAGAACATTCAGCTCTGCTTATTTCTGGTGCTCAGAGCACAGCAATCATATTTTATTGAGGATACTTATTGTCCCAGATAGGTGCCTGGCAAATTGCTGTGAACATTTTCTATTGCAATTATGGACAGATTGCTTAAAGGTTGAGTCCAATAAATGGAATGGCATTATGGCATGGTTTGTGCTTATATATAAGAAAACATAAACAGGTGCAAAACCCTCCACATCCAGTGGTGTGTAAAATCCTTAGACTGTACTGTGGTTATCAACAGCCTGTTATGGTTTTGTTTTTGTAATAAGGCTAAAAGGAGCAGGCCGAGAAAGAACAACCAGAGAACAGCGACACTTGCTAAAATCTTTAACTGTACAACACTAGCTGGCTACTTGCAGCTGTTGTTTTTCTGGTTTAATTCTAGCCCATAACAATTCCTTGGTGTAGCTGACTGCATTTGCAGGCAGATGGGAAAGGCTGTGCTAAGTGGGGAACAGCAGGGGGAATGAAGACATTGCTTATTTTTGGTAGGACTACTAGAGTCTGCTACTCCTATGAAAGTTTCAAACACTTTGTGAGTGCTCTAGCACTTTGCTTCTAAAACACTTTTTTTTTTCCCCCCCCCTGGTTTGTACTTCATCTTCAGAGCCTTCCCCCCCAACTTTTTTGGTGTTTTAAAAGTCCCTCAGAATTTCCGCAGTTGAAACTTTATAGCACCACTCCAAATTTCCTCTAATTTCCTGAGCTGATCAGGTGGGAGGCTGGCCCTGCAGGTATTAACTGGCAATCTGGATTAAAATGCCTTATTTGAAGAAATTACTCCATGGATGAATGGTTACCTTGTAGGAAGAGAAGAATAAACTGAAGGACCATTGAGCTGGCATATGTTGGGGACCAGCAATAGAAAATCCCTGGCAGTAACAGCAAAGAATGGTAAAAAGCAGCCTACTTCGCAAAAGCAGCAGGATGAGCAAGTTTTCCCTCCTTCGCTACAGCAGTGAACTAGAAGATGAAGGAGTTGTGATAGGTATATGTGACAAAAAAACATGAACCTTTATCAAACAGTTTACAACTTAAGCACAGGATATACATACTGGAAAAAGAAATGCTCCATTCCCTGGTTAATTCAGGGACCAAGGATTCAGAGAGAGCCTGTGCCATAGACCTGTAACAAACACCAGAGATCCCTTGCCTGTCCTCTCTTACTCCATCATCAGTAGGTATTATCATATTAGAAATTTAAAATTTGCTTTTCAGGTGTACCTGCAAAATACACCATCTTCCATCCATTATTCAACAAATCCATAAAAGAAGCAGATACTGCACCAAAATGCTGAGGAAACCCTGTACATAGAATGCGGGTGGAAAACAGTCACAAGAGCTGCCTTTGGATAGGGTTGTCCAAGCTGCACTTTCATGGCTCACAGGTCAAGTAAAGGCCCTAATATCCTTCCAGATCTGCATCTTACCTGAGCTCTGCTCCTCCAAAGTAGCTTCGTAGCAAGGTAGTTGCTCGGAGACTTCACTCCCGGAGAAGGTAGCAGGTGTGCCATAGGTGTACTATTAAAAAACACTTGCTCTAACCCTGCTGCAGCAATTGGCGCAGGAAGGAAGTTCTTAAAATTTTATACCAAATGCTTTTCAAAACAGTAGCTTGGAACCATTCACATTCCTCTACTCCCCTCAAATTAAAGAAAGAAAAAAGACGAAAAAGAAAAAATAAATTGTTTTCCAAAGCCAATCTATTTTAAACTACACTTTCACATACCTGCTGAAAAGACTTCTGCTAGCTCATTTAGAAGGGCCAATCAAGGTCTGAATTAAAAAAATAAATAAATCCAGGTTTCCCAACATAATTAATTCTTACCAAATCTTCCTGATGAGGTTATTTTTGTCAGGTAATTAAGCTCTTTAACTAACCACTCAAATGCTCTGGTTATAAATGCTGCTTATTTCATAACCCTTTTTCAAAACTGTCAAATAAATCTTATGGGAACCCACAGAAGCGGGTAAGGAGCTGGTGGCACTGAAAAGACCTGCGAGCTACTGCAGCGGGGAGAGGGATCCATGGAGGATGCTGGGGAGGAAAGAGAAGACATGACCTGGAAAGGGAACAAGGAGCAGGAGCAGCAGGATACTGGGTAGCAGGGCCCAAGCGAGCGAGCCAGAGATTCAGCCTCTGCCACCTGCTTTGAGTCAAGTCTGCAGCTGGAGTCTCTGTCATCCTCCTTCCCCACTGTCCTTTAAACTTCTCCCCTCAAGGTAAAGCTGCTCCAGGCTCTTTGCAGACTCACAGGGGCCTCACTCAGGGCCTCTAAGTGCTACTGGAAGACAAATTATAAGTAGAGAAAAACGGAGACAGAGATCCTGATCACAGGGCTTTTTACCCATCCAGGTATATCATATATCTTTTAAAATAATATATTAATCCATTAAATAGGGATTTAAGAAGAAGAAACGTTCTTGTTCTTTTTAAAGCAATTTACAGAACTGCTGCTTTCCTCTGGCCATTACACCTCTCTGTTTATAGTTCTTTCGCCACCTCTAAAATTCAAACTTTTTAAATAAAACACTTGAGTTCCAGAGAGAGGACTTTTATCTCCTTAATGAATACAAATGTCTCTAATCCACTTTACAAAACTTAAAATAAAGACTATAAATGTACTGTGGGCACTCAATGATGTTTGGCTCTCTTATTAGTCATGTCATCCACAGCTGCAGAGTTTTTCTCACCTCGGCTTTCAACCCCGTCTCTTTGGGCCGGCTCTGGATGACAGCCCGTCCTCGCGCCGCCGGGCAGAGGCTTGGGGCAGCTTTCCAAGGGGGGCACCCACGGCCGGGGTGGGCAGTGCCCACGGGCACCCTGGCAGACCCTGACGCAGCATCTCCCTGGCTGCAGCCGAACGCTCCCGGGCAGCATTTGCACTTCCCACAGCCTTGGGCTTATCTGTGCATGGCCATACAGTGCAAAACATCTGGCATAAAACCTAAGCTAGCGCTGCTGGCCCGGGTGCCTGCGGGCTGGCTCCTGTCCTGGGCTTGGCTCCTTGTGGGGACAGCCGGGGACTCGCTGCAGCTGCTCCCAGGGACTCCCGCATGTTGTGTCCTAACACAACACGTTCATTCTAATGAGCAAGAGTTCAGGTGATGGGATGACGCGTCTTGCAGATCTAATCTTACAATTCCCACTATAAACAAGAGGTATAATTTCAAAGTGTTTTTTCTTTGAGGGAAAAAAAGACAATCATCAAAAATTATGTCTTACCTGGGCTGGAAAGATAGATTGGTCTCCCACCAACCTTCTCATTTCATCACCTTTCTTCTTTTCCCCTTAGAAAACAGCCCAGAGATGTACTGCAAAAAACAGGAGTCCAAGATAGCAGGTGAGTGATGTTCTCTGCCAAGCTGAGCTGAACCTGGAGTTGGGGAGAGGCTGTGGGGCTGCTCTGAGGGCTGCGCGTGTCCCCCTTGCCCAAGAGCAGCCGGATGGGGACACTGCTGCTCTCCTGTCCCCTCAAAGAGCAAAGGACCCACGGACAGCTCTGGAGGCAGGACCCAGGGACCCGGCCCCTAGGACACCACCAAGGGTATCTTGAAAGCCAGCCTGAAGCAGCACGCTGTTCGTACAGAGGGGAATGCTGACATCTACCTCGAGGGCACGGGGAGCAGACAGTAAATCTCGACAAATTCGTAATGAATTGAGGCCAATTCCATCCTCATCTCCACTACGATCCCTCAGGACGCTCTATCAGATTCTGATAAAACAGATGTCAAATTGTGGACCACTAATACAACATTTACAGAGTTAACCAAAGTTAAATTCAAACATAAAAATGTAGCTGTAAGGACAAACATCATTGCAAGAGGCAAACATTGCTAGCTATTCTACTGCCTGCATAAAAGCAGTGCCTCTGTGATATAAAGAAAAGCAAGATTTTGGTTAAACAAAAATGAGGGAACTGTGAGCAAAACATCAACTGAGAGAAAACGAGAAATAGGTTAGACTTATGGCATATCACTAAGCCTGTGCTTGCGAAACAGGTAGGAGCAGTGAGATATTTGTAAGTTCAGTTTTAGTCTTAACCTGCATTTCATCAAGCTGACAGAGAATTCTAAGCTTTTCTTCTCCATTTGTGATTTACCGCCCTCTCCAGAATCACTCTGTAAATTTCCAGTTTTAGCTGTCCGGGAGACAAAGTCATACAACCAAGAAATGGTATATTGCCTAAGAAAGGTCATGCATCATCAAAGCTAACACATCTAATACCCTTCAGAGTGTTTGATTACGGATTACAAGTGTGCAGTGATGCTAGGCCTAGGTTTAGTGATGGATCCTGCCCACAATAAGTGAGTTCTCTCCTATTCCATCTTTAACACTGTAGCCCCTTCCAGACAGGTGAAAACAGGTGTGTGGGGGTAGGGAACATTAAGAACGATCAAAAGATGTTACATATAAATGATCAGGAGAAAACATACTGCACAGCACAAGTGATTTTGCTTCTACATCCAAAAGAACTATCAAAAAGGGTAAAACCCAACAGAAGGCAGAGATCCCAAGACATTAAAAAGGAACTGAGGAGGGAGAGCACAATTGTAAATGATGTCACAAGACCCACTTGTAGAGAGAGGGGAAATTTAGCTCAGACACACACGGAGAAAACTCACCCTACAGACTCTCCTGCTCCAACCCAGAGTACGACCAGATGGATCAGGCACAAACAGGTCCAAGAAGAAGGAAAAAAAGAGAAAGGGAGTTGTAAATGGCACAGATCTGCTCTGTGTCCAAGAGGCTCTACAGTCATCAGGAGCACAATCAGAATCACATCTCATCACAGCACAAGTTAGAAAAAAGACTTTGCCGGAGAGAAAAAAATGAGGAGGACTCTATAACACCATTTGCCTAGCAGCAGAAGCCAAATCTTTCATTAGCAGTGAAGCTTAATTGAACTGAAGTCCCTAAGGACTGGTACTATCTGTGGTAGGGAAATTATCATCAAAAATTACCATTTTTTTTCTGGTACATCTCAAGTACTCTGCTTGTTCTGGAAAGCTATTTGCATGGCCTTCAGTGCCTCTCTAGCATTTTCGGAGTGTATGATCTACTACGTTGCTTCAGAGCTCCAGTTAAAGAGCTCACAACAGCTTTTCCTACTGCTTCATGCACAGTTGTCATTCCCTTCCCCATGTGCTGCCACAGTGTAGAGCAGCTTTCCAAGATAATACCCTGGATGCTTCCTGGCCTGACTGCCATCTCTTATGCAAATGTTTTAAGGCAGACAGGAGAAGAGAAAAAGAATTTCTCATCTAATAAAACCTTTGGGCTTTTTTTCTCTCCTCCGCAGCACTTGGCTTGGATAAAGTGCAGGTACCTCTCTGTGACCAATCCTTCTCATCTGCACAAAATGTGGGTTTCCAGGCCACAGTGGCTTCTCCTATAGGTCTCCTCAGAGTTAGGGGAAAGAACTGCTGTTTTACCTATAGCACACATTCAAAATGATATAAATCTTTCTGCTTAAAAAAAAAATCTGTAAGAATATGGTGTTTTCCTTGAAAGAAGAAGTATTGTCCAAAATCTGCTTTTAAAATTACTAGAGTTAAATTTAGTTAATTACTAAATTTGAAGTTATAATACAGCCTGTAACAAAATCTAATACTGGTGATAAAACTCACTGCTAGACAAGGATTCTGTCAAACGTCAGATGAGTCTGGCTGGTCTTTATGGAGAGATCCCATTAGTCTCCCCTCCATTAGTCTTCTGGCTTTTTTGATCAGATGGCTTTAAAGCCTACATTGAAAGCATCTATAAAAATAACCCTAAATAATGGTTACATATACATTTAAAAGTACAGCATAGAAAAATGTTATTGCAGTTACAGTAAAATAGCTGTTGTAAAGTAGTGTCAGAATGCATGGTGTCACAACAGGCAGGACAAACTGTTGTTGTTTGATGCTTCTTGTCAGTAAAACAGCAGCAGGTTTCCTTACACTGAGCACTTCATCTAATAAAACAAGTAACCAAAAATGGATTCATTTGCTCTTACATTTTCTAAACACTACATAAACAAATCGTAATTCTCTCTTAATACTGCAAGTTTATAATGACCTAAATCAAGACAATAATGATAATTCCTGATAACAAGACAACTTCCATCAATATTAAAATCTGTCCTGTACTTTATATTGTCAGGTTTCTGGTCTTCATCTTTTTATGAACTTAGTCCTCTAATCAATCAGTGGTGATTATAGATAAGTGGAACTTTGATTTAACTAACTAAGGTAATAAAAATGGCAGAATAATTTGGAGAGTGTGTTTTGAAATAATTAAAATCATGTGAGTAATAGTAATAGTACCTTGTCATAGTAAATGCTGGTTTCCCATCAATGCGGGTTCAGTACTGCACCACCTCGTAGCATCCAGGCAAGCATTCTGCTGCCCTCCTTTTTAGTGCTCCCATAAACTCAGATTTAAGTTAAACCCAAGCTTGCCTCTCTCAGAGGTTTACATTCACCCCAGGTATGTGATGTGAGGCAGCATTGTTGTCGAGAAAAAAAAAAAAAACAAAATCCACGTAAGAACACATGAAGCATGCAGAATGAGAAAATTTCTGTAGTTTTGTTAAGTATCTAGAGTAATTAAAATTAAGGACAATTGGTTGGTAGCCATGGAGACTCTCAGTCACAAACCCATCTGAAAATACTAGGTAACCAGCCAAAAATGAAGTTAGTTTAACTACACCGGCCCCGCCGGAGGTGGGAGCTACTGCCCGGGGCCAGTCGCCCCACGCCGCTTCCCAGAGGAGCTGCCTGCCGCTGGGGGAGATGTTAAGCTGCCAACTGCATTTGGGCATAATTTGTCAGGAAAGAAATGAGAGTTCTGCTTTTAGAGTGGATATTTTAATCAATACAATGAGACCCAGATCTCCTGGGAAGGAGCGGGAAAGGCGTTTTGCCCTTTCCTTACTCTGGATGAGTCACTTGTGCTGGTGCCAACCACGCGCGCCTGCTGCTGAGCAGAGCCCCCTCTCCTTCCCCTTGGCAGAGGGGATGCTCAGGGCACGCAGCGATGTGGATAAGGTGAGTGAGCAGATATTTCATGGATCATTTGTGACAGTTATGCCAAAGGAAGGAAATACCCAACTGCGGTCAGAGAGAGGTAAAAACACCAGGAGGGAATTTTAACACTTCCTCTGCTTATTTACTGCAGAGATTCCATCTTTCCAGACAGGACTTTGAAGGTGGAAAAAAAAAATGCACCTTTTTGAAAACTCTTTGCCTTCAATTAATACAAGGAATGTATTTACTGCCATTAAAGATAGAACCTTTAAATGTCTTGGAGCAAGAACTGTGTATCAGAAGATGGAAACCACAGTTGTGGCATCACAAATTATTTTAAATGCCAGTTGTAATTTTCATTTCATTTTTTCCTGACAGACATTAGCCACACTTTGATTACCGTTTGTGCGTACTAAAGTGAAGTTAAGAGAGGCTAAATACACAGCTCCTTGAAGGAGGCAGAAGGCAGCTTGAATATGGAACGCGTTATTGAGGGTGCAAGCATCCAGCAGTTAAAAGCATACTGAGAAAGTAATAAGAGGTTCAGGATTCCCGGTTCTGTTCCAGATCCTGCCATTGATTCCCTATGCAACTATAAAAGTCATGTGCAACATGTTTTTTCCTAAGAATTTTACTGTGTACGTCTGAAGATACCTGAAGTTTGGACATCAATGCAAATCAGTTTAGTATTAGTGGAAATGACAACTTGAATAGGAAGTGCAGACGTGAAATACAGAAAAAGACGTCAAATTTAGCATGTCATGGTCACTAGAGTGCAATCCTTTTTGGACCAGACCTTCTCAAAGATCTAGCCTGCTCACTGCTTCTTCAGTGGCCCAGAAAGCCAAAACCCAGCCGTATTTCAAAGCTACATATTGCTGCCCTGAGCACAGAGAATATCGCCTGCGCTGTTCTGATCCACGAACCCAGGACAAGGGGTGCTCAACACGTCTGCTGCAACACTTGTCTTGCCTGGAAAGCAGATCCTTTTGGTCATAGCCTGGCTTTGGGGATCCCATCCAAGGAGGGATGTTCCTGACATTTAGGTGTGGTTACTTACCACTAAAAAAGAATCTCTGAAATTTCTGCATGAAATTGGGTAAGAAACCATTTATGAAGAAGATATAACAAGAAGTGAAAAGGGCAGGAAAGCATGGGAGCAGGAGCTGTATTGCCATTCCCATGGCGCTGTCTCTCATCAGAGCTTTAGCTCACTACTCTGCTTGTCAGATTTGGTTCAGCTGGGCTCTCGCCTTTGGTGCCTGCTGCTTCCCCTTGGCATGGGGCTGCACCATGCAGTGCTGGGAGGGCAGCGGGGAAATATCTCTATACGTGTAAAGAACAAGCAGTGGTTCAAGTTCTGTGTTTAATGATGGCCACATTCAGTCACAGGCTGAAGAAGGCAAGCAGAATCTGGGTCCAGCTACTCTGACTCAAACCCTGCATTCACTTTCAGCCTGTGCATATCTCTGCCTGCATAAAATTGCCCACTGTTTTATCTGGCAGCAATATTTTTGTTCACACTACTGTGCTGTATGCTGTTAAACACCTGCTACATCTCTCCTGGGGCTGACTGCATTTCTGTGGCGGGTGAAGTGCTTCCCATATCTCATGCAATCTGTAATCAGTTTGTGCTCTTTCTGAACGAAAGGTGATATATAAATGTAAACGATATTATAGTCTCTTTCACTTACTCTTCCAACATGTGAAAAGATTTTCTTATAGTGCATTTTATCTACATAAACAAACAGTCTGCATGACAGTTTTTACCTTGCTGCTGACACATACTACTGTTTAAAGCAGAAAGCCCCTCCATTATTAACTTTTAAATAATGAAAACACTATTCCTATTCAAATCCTTCACCTGCCATAGGTCTTCATCACTTTCAGTCCCATTATGGCAACACCTACTGCAGCGAAACAAGGTTTGGAAAGAATTTGTCACCCTGGGAAAAACGATTATCTTCTCAGTGGGCTCCACAGCATTACAAAGATTATAGGAGCATATGCCCTCCGATATATTTTATTGGCTGCTAAATGTTAGAAATGAACACAACCCAAATTTTGGATAGTTTTCAGCTTCCCATTAAAGTTCTGCCTTGGAAGCATTACTAAGGCAGACTGCCAGATACAAAGGGAGCAGATACACTGTCAGAAAGGACACAGTCTTTAATGTCTTTTCCCTGTACAAAGTGGCTGCAATCAAATGATGTGTGGCTGCTGCACTTAAACAAACTGCAAAGCTAACGCTGGGGAGTTTTCTTTTTGTTCTAATCCATTTTGCACTCCTGCTTTCTCTAGTTAGCCATGAACATTTTTGTGGCAGATTCGCCGCGGAGTCTCCCTTGACCTTTGGTCTCATTTGTGGACGAATTTCTCCCCTTTTAAATGTCCTCGATCATTTCAAAAATACCCTGCAGTAGAGCAGGCACTTGCACAGATGCTGCTTGCTCTGCTAGATGTTTCCTGTGATGCTCTTGGGTCCTCTCCACTCATTTCCTCACCCAGCTCACTGTCTTGCAATTGGTCATATCCAAACATTGGGGCAAACGTGAACCCCAACCACCCATTCTGGACACTGGAACAGGACGGGGGGCAGTGAATATTCGATATGCTCTTGCCCATCATCAGAGCACACCATCAAGGGCAACACAGAAAACAAAACTACTGTTCTCCATCGTGCCAATGGCTAGCAGAGACAGACAGGACAAACCCTCTAAATTCTTCACTGTAGTTACCTTTCTCAAGCCATGAAACAGGGGTGACGATTCCCATACCAGCAGCAGTCCTGTTACGTCACCACGTTCCACACCTGCATCACAACACTGCGTCCTTGCACACTAAAACAAAAGGGAAGATGGTCGTGAGCGTTTAATCAAATCGGTAGTACATTATTTCAAATCCTTCTTGAGAATCACACCACTCCTTTTTGGTCTAAGAATTGCTGAAAACATCAATAAGTAAGCAAATCTCTAAACTCGTGGAAATAACTGCAAGAGACTGATCTTCCTTGCACAAGTGATGTGCTTCCTTGCAAGGTGTGAATATACATAAATGAGGAAAGACCCAAATCCCTCTCCCTTTTCTCCCTTCCTTTACATTATGACTCAAATAGCTTGCTCCATGCTTTCTCCTCCCTCCATCTTTGAAGCCTCTCCCCACCCTCCGTTGTTAACTTCCCTTTTCATTATTATTTGAAGAGCTTCCCAAGCACAAGGGCAGCTCAGGGGCTCAGAGCTGCAGCAGTGTGACTCTCTGGGAGGCTCCTCATGAGCAACATCTGCCTCTCTGGTGCCAGAAATAGCAGGCGAAAGCCTGCTGCCTAGGAGGGCTTTGTCCCCTGCACCAGGGAACTATCTGCTTCCTGCTCCTGGGCGCTCCACTGGCCCGAGGGGCAGTGCGGGGCACGGGCTGGCTCCTTCCAGGAGACGGAGCTTGGCTTCTCACGAGGAGCCGCGTGCCGGGACAGCGGGAAGGACACCCGGCTGCTGCCTTCCCCCGGCGCCGGCATCGCGCTCCCCCCTCAGTACCAGGGTTACAGCCATGCAGACGGCACACGTGCGCTGCAACGTGCTCTGCGGATGGTAAAACAGAACCCAAACTATTTGGTTTATACGTGGAGCACATGGGTCCCAAAGGATACATTTTTTAGGAGCTCTTTACCAATACCCTGCATTTCCTCACTGGCTCATTTAGATTCTATTAATTAATAAATACGTAGCTATCACAAAATGCAGCTTTTTATTTAACCAGTATTAGATTTTAATCACTTCCTTCGCTGTTGCCCTTAATTTTAACTATCCCATTGTTTATCTTGATAAGTTAACTGTTCCTTTCTCCACTTACGTATTATTGCCCTGGCTAATCATTATCATGCACTATCCTCTGCTTGCACTTAAGCTGCCTTTTTGACTTCCCCTGTTACTAATTACTCTTAAGGTCTCTCCTGCTGAACATTTCTTCTCCAACAGGATCAATCTTCACACTCTGCTTAAGCAACCGGGTGCCATAATTGGGATGAAGCTGCATCTTGCCCTTCAGAGAGGCAGAATGCCTTCCCAAATGTCTGGCCTGACCTTTAAAAGAAAGTTTGCTGGAACATAAGGGCATAGGATATGGACTATGCATCAATCCATGCAAGAGAGGAATTGCCTTATCAGTACAAAATGGCTTCCCAGTTGATTTGGCAGCAGCCTGAAGACACAAAACAGGAAGGGCATCTGGACATCTCTTCAGCGACATCAGTAAAACTGCTTGTCTGCGGCTGGAGGGCTCAGGGGCCCCATCTCGGCAGGCCTGACCTTGCCCAGCTGCAGAGCTAGCTCATCCCATCGATCCCACAGAAATGAATTTTACCTTTGGTAGTTTAGAGAGGAGGGATACCATGTGTTACTCCTGCCTCAGCCCTGCTTTTCTCTGCCCAAAGCCACCACGAACCAAACTGTCTGAAGCTCAGAGAAGCACTGCCACTGTCCTACTTTTTAACAGCTTCAGGTCACCTGGATAGACATTCACCCCCTATGTGCTTAAAGTAGAATTCCCCATGATTTATTACAGACAGGTAAAGCCTGCCATTTTCCTCACTCAGCTCCTCGGAGAAGAAGAAGAAACAGTAGCCGCTGCCCTTGCTATGAGCTAATCTCTGCCTGTGCAGGGGCTCCGTGTTCCTGCTGACTGTGAGCAAGGCCAGACCCCTCCTGCTCTTTGGTACTCCCTCACCTTCCCAACCTCCGCACCTCCCACGCAGACCTCGCTCCTGTTCCCAGCAAACCCGCTGCAATCTGCAGAATTCCAGCGAGACTGATGCCCTTTCTGCCGCTCGAGGAAGAACCCCTGAATCTGGCTGTTTGCAATTGATGCCAGGGACATTCGTTCCTGAGGAACATGCCAAGGCCTAAGGGGAGACAAAGGCAAGCGAACACCGTGTAAACTTTCCCAGCCAGATGCTAAATATGACATTGCGCTCTTGGAATAGCGACAACTGCGCGTACTTAAAGCAACTGCCGTAGATGAACAGCAGACATTTTGCTGGCTTAGGAAAGGACTAAGGGAAGCAGGCAGAACGCTACACCGCAGCCCCGGGAGAGCCGGTTACCACACACGGGTTGGGAAATAAGGCAGACAAAATGACTTGAGATCAGCTTAGCGAAAAACAATTACGCCTCACGTGACGGGGGTTACTGCTCGCACCGGACCTGACTGCAGAGGCTGTAACTGCTGCTGCTCAGCCTGAGTCAGCAACGGCAGACGCGAAAGCGGCAAGTCAGGGTAGAGCGAGCGCCGCTCCCGCCGCGCAGCCGCTGCAGCCTGTGGAAAATCACACTGCTGCAGACACGCTCAGCAGGCTCCAAATGCACAGGGAAAACTCAGCTACCACTGCGTGTCTATACGGGCTGCTGGAAACGATGCTGAATGTCCTGCAAGAGAAATTCAGTGCAAACACTGCATAAAATTGGGTATTTTGTAAGAGTATGTCCTGCTGCTCCAACTGAGCAATAGGTACGTGAAATTACTCGTGCCAGAGGTTCCTGTTATGAGTACCAATAGGAATCGTGCTGCATTTGCTGAGCAGTTACATACACTGTTAATGCTTCCGCTATATCAGGAGAGCCATGAGCCATTGAACTTGTGTCAGTCATGAGCTGTGCAATCTCTATAGTATCTGAATCTGTTTATTTAGTGATATGAATCTATTTTTGCAAATACACTAGAATTTTGTCATTTGAAGGGGTTAGGTTATATCTACTAAGCTATCTGAGGCACTGTGTTGTTCTGCTTGCTTACCTGTATGTAAATATGACTTTGGATTTTGCTAAACCCCCTACTGTGCCTGATGGTAATGCTGTGAGCAGCTACGGTTTTCTACATTGAATATATAAATAATAAACATGTGCATTACTTCACCACCAAATATTAGTACATTACAGGCTCCACACTTAGGTATTGCAAGAGACAATATTGACAAAACAATGTGCAAAAAGTTTTCAGAATTTAAGTTCAGTCTACTATCATGACTATACAAAAAAAAAAAAAAAAAAAAGGTATCACCTGTCATTTTCCATGAGAGCTGCTGCATTACAAAGGCTTAAAACACACGTCCACAATGACATTATCAAAGCGAGTGAGTCCACTGACTGGTGCTCATCAATAGCAGTGACAAGGAAGACGACTGGAGAGATCTGTCTTTGCATGGACTTGAGAGCTAATCTAAGCTGTAATGATTGATGGTCATCATCTGAACACTGAGAGTCGTATTTGGACAACTCTGGCATAAAGGGATTCTCTACCCGTGATCTACGGGGTGCCTGAGGAGCACTACAAGAGAGCAGGGACCTCGCAACAGTTAACACGCAGCAGATCTTACCGCCACTTTAAACACGTGCGTTCAGGGACACGCATGTGGACCCATTTCTCCGCCCAGAATGATGCCCACGATTCTCAGTTACCAGCCCAGAGTCCTGCCCAAGCGCACAACAACTTCTGTCACGCGTTGCCGTCACGCTTTAATGGAAGGACAGACACGGGATTTTACTAAGCACCCTTCCAGCAAACAGCAAATAGCTTTGCCTTTCCCTGGACACATGCAGTTTCTGCACCGTCAGTCTAGGCAATGCTGTTCTCATCACCTTAAGCCCCATATTCATAACTCTTGCATTGCGACACGAGACATCAAGTCTCCATTGAGCTTTCTTACAAGCATTGCTTTGCAGAAACTTATGCTTATTTTTGACAAACGCTGTTAGTAGTTTCAGACCACTTGAAAGCTAGTTTTGAAACTACAGTCAAAGCATTTAAGTTACTTACAGTAGTGACAATGTAAACTGTAGCGTTATGGAATTAAAATATTATTTACCCATGTCTCTCAAAAGCTACATTGCAGAGACAACTGTATTTGCATGAACACTGACATTATGTTACAGAATTGATGTATTATTGAAAAATGCAGAATTCATGTTTGTGGCCATAAATTCAACTATCTTACAGATCATTGTCCTTTGATTAATCAGAAACCACGCAGGTAGAGGGCAGCATGAACTGTCTGACCATGAGCAGAAATTGCTTCTTCAGTGGCACCAGCTGCACAGTTACCAATATACCACCACAGTTACAGCAGGGATTGAAAGGTGCTTGCTTAGTGGATATGATTCCCCCTTCTATCCCCAAATTGCTTCATTTCCTCAGCAATCTCAATCCACACTGCTCGTAAAGCTGCTACTGCAATACCACAAGAATTTGGAATGAAATTTCCTTACAAGATGTGTGATTCAAAGTGATTGACCTGCAGTTCCAAAGCGCTGAAGCAGTGAATCTCTTGGAGCTGATGCTGACAGCTGTTCACCGACAGCCGCACAGCGTAAGGACAGAGGTGCCCATGAGGCTCAGCAGTGTCTCTGCTCAGTGACAGGCACAGGACTTGGCGGAGCTCATCCCAAGGAATGAGATCCGTTCCCTCCATTTGCTCCTAGGGGTGCTCGCTGCCCCTGGAGGAGAGGCAAGCAGAGGGGATGCTGCTCCCGCAGGTTCACATGCCCAGCACAAGGAGTGAAACACCGCTCTGCTCCTGGGATAGAGCAAAGAGCATTGCCTATCCCACAGCTTTGCAGAAGTTGTCAATGCCAGCTGATGTTCCTTGCTCAGAGGAGATGAGTACAGCCCTGAAGCCCTCCCTAAGGCTTAAGCCAGGGCTCTCAGCACAAAGGGCAGAAGCTCCAGAGTCTCTTATGGAAGCAGCACTTGGAAGAGTGCTGCAGTATGGCACAAGGTCAGTCATCTGTGTTATCATGTAAATCAGAGAGAATCTTTAATCATCTGCTCATATGTGCTGATCCTGGGGAAATCTAACAAAGATGCACAGCAGTACAAATTAACTGAGGAAGGAAAATAATGAGATCTTAGTTGCATCTCAAAACAAGGCCGTGGTGCAGAGCCACGGGCTGCCTGGCTAAGCCAGCTGTTACTGAGGGCTGGTGCCGGCAGGGGTCCCTGCGATGCCGGGTACCCGGCAAAGGCGCCGCGGAGGCTGCTGCCAGGCAGGCACCTCGCTGCCGCTTCCACCTGCAGCGTGCGTGGCGGTACCACCAAGGCATCTGCGGGCAGGCAGGGTCTTTTTTCCCTTACAAAGCCTTCTTTCAGTAGCTAGCTGTAGGCCTGGGGCAAGCAGAGCTCTTCATGCTGCTCTTTGTATAGCCTAATTAAAAAGTAAAAAAGCTTAAGCGCCTGCCTAGCAAACGCATACCTGTGAGGACACGTTCAGGGGGAAAGATGCCGCGGGCTGGATGTCCACGGCCAGTGACGACGCACTCCCGGCCCCGTGCAGTGAGGGCTGGGGAGCTCCCAGCTGCTCCTGGGCGCTCCCTCGGCAGCACAAGCTCCCAAACCCACCAGCTTCTCCCCAGATCCCCAACAGCGCTCCACCCACGTAACACAGCCGTAGCCGCTCAATCCACAGTCTGCACACGAACACTTTCCATGCCCATTCCTGCTCCTTGCTTGCAGGAGAAGCTTTTTCCTTTGGCTGTGCCGGTCCCCAACTCCATTTCACGAGCAAGACAGCAGAGACCACAGCTCACCAAGGCTGGTACATACCCATGGCAGGGTCAGGAGAGCCAGGCGACGCGTCTCAGCCTCTCCTTCCTCATAGGTCTATCAAGACCAGCAAGAGCTGCTTTTCTGCGGGGCCGGGGCATTTGACAGGGCGCAGGTAGGAGCTGCGGTGGCTCCTACGCGTGCAGCCGTGCTCTGCACCCCGCCAAACCTACACGATGCCCCCCGCACTGATGCACGGCAGAACCCTGGCTGCGAGAGCCTCGAGGCCCAACACCGAGGGACGCGCCGCTGCCGTGTGCCTGGTCCTCAGCTGCTGCTGCTGCACGGGCCTCGCGAGCTTGACTGAGGCTCGCTAGAGCATTGGCCCATGGCCCTATAAAGAACTAGACAGATAACAGAATGAAAGTGTGGGTATTTATTTTTCAAATAAGGAAAATCATTCAACCTAACCATAGGTGAGCTCTGCCCAATTTTAACATGCAGATTTTACACAAATAGGCCACTGTAGAGAAGCATCTATACTCTGGGGAACATCCTCTTCTTCCTTCTTTAGGTTGATAACACTAAATTTTAATTTATTTTTAAGGGAAGAACCACACTGAGGCTCCAGGATATTTTTTTCTGTAATTAGATTTTTTTTTTTTTTAATATTTGCCCAGACCGGAACTCATTTATTTGCCAGAGCTGTCGCGCGCTGCTCTCCGCACACCGCGATGAACCGCGCGTGGGCTCCAGCCCGGCCCCCTCTGAGGCCGGGTGTGATCAGCACCCCCACCAGCCCCTGACCGCCAACACGGCTACTGCTGCTAACGCTGCCTGCGCAGGAGACGGGAATACCGAGGCTTTTGCAGGAAGAGCTTTGTACTCACAGCCTTTCCTGCTCCCATTTGCAATACCCACAATGCTGGCTGCATGAAGACGCATTTTAGCTGAACCAGTCCTTATGCAAAATGCACATCAAATTCCGGATGCTTTCTTCCAGTAAGTCATTTCGTTCAAAATACCTGTAATCTTGGAAACTGGAATATCTGCATTTCCTTTTCCTTGGGTCCTTGCAGCCCAAACGTGGTGCTCTGTTTGGGGCCAGTACCTTACTGCATGCATGCAGAGCGTGCCAAACTCAACTCTGCACAGCCCGGTTAAGTGATATCCCCCTCGACTGCAGGCACCCAGCAGCTGTGCCCTGCATTCAGCAAACCAACCAAAGGCTGGGAGAACTCAGCTGAGGAGCACCGGGGCATCAAGCTGGTCACTGCGCTGCACGAAGCTGCTGCTGCTGCAGTCAGCCCAGGACTACATGAAACTACCCTAGGCTGGCTGAAATATTTATAAAACCTTAGGAGGTTTCTACCAACCTGACTCCTTACTTTTGCTTAATTATAATTTCATTCTCTTTGGATATTTCATATATCCCTGAATTCCAGGACGTTTTTACTGCAGAGGTCATTATTTATATTGTTTTGCTCCTAAAGTTGCATGGAAAGCATGCATGAAATTAAATGCTGTAGTGACCTTAAATTGATTAATTTCAATTTTCTTGCACCGCAACAGGAGTTATTACTTTTGCTGCAGACATTGAATAGATCTTACTTTATGCAAACTACTTGATATCAAGGTTGGTTGAGGCAGGTTTTAAACTGAGCCCTGTTTCACACACGCTTTCTAGCAAAATCTACATCCTACAGTCAGTGCTCTCCTGTAGCCTGCACGTAGTTCAACCCGGGTCTAAACACCCTAGGCAGTTTGGTCAGCAGTACAAGTAAAGGAGCAGTTATGCAACGCTAGCTCAGGCTTCTGCAAAATCTGGACGCGGGACCTCGATTCAGGTCCAGCTCAAAATGTTCACACCTCATAATGGCTCCTCATGCCTATTAAAATAAATAAATTCAGTGAAAGATGAATGAATCTCACTGGAAGTCATTGGCATTCATGAGGGCCTTGATGAAAAGCCCTGTCTGCAGCACAGAGGGGACAGGCAGAGCGATGCCCCGGGCGCCCTCACCACGGGGACCGGCTGCCTTCCCAGGCATCGTCCCTCCCGCTGCCCGGCCGCTGGGCTGCAGCTCCCCGGGAAGGCCAGGCTGGCTCTGCACTGTGCTTGTTAATTCTTTATTTAGCAAGCAGGAAAGCTTCCATTCCCCTTGACGGCTAAGGTACCTTATGGTTCAGGAAACAGCACTGGGGTGGGGAGTTTCTGTTTAGAAGTTCAGACCTAAGTGAAAGAGGAGACGAGGCCATGTAGGACTCTGAGATCAAGGGAGGACAACAGAAAGTTCTAGCTGCTTCTCTGACTATGTGAGCAGGGAAGAAACTTTCCTCCAAGAAGACACCACAGAATGAAGATTCTTGTTTTGATTTTTCCAGAACAAGGAGCTTATTTTTTTCCCCAGATATCAAGACATTTTTTGCCTAGGAAATTACAGATGTTTTAGTTCAAATTTGACAGAGTTAAAGAAAAGATTTAATCCATTCTGAAATGCTTCTGTTACATCATGTTTAATATTAATTTAAAGCCATCAAAATGAGAGCACCACTTTGGGTCTTACACAAATCCCTATCAATTCACTGTTCTATGAAACACCCTTCTACTTTTCCTCTGAGCAGCTGATTCTCTGCTTTCTTTTCATAACAATATACTTGCTCTGTATGATATAGGCCAATTTTAATAAAGAAGTAGCGCTGTTTTTCTGAGGTGGAAGGCAGATGATATATTAATGTATTTTACAATTTTACAACAGAGCAGTTTAGAGTTAAATGGCTTCATTACAGCTCAGCATTACGAGTAAATTCTTTTAATCATAGCTTGTTTGCATTTGATATTGTTAGCATTTTTGAAGCTAATTTCATCAACTAAACTAGGTGTAATTAGCTAGGTTAATGATGGGTGCAAACCATACTGCCCATAAAGAGACTCTTCAGTGCGTTTCTAACCACAGGAAGCCACAGAAAGAAGTGGGAGAAAATGATGCCAAATACATTCAAACTCCAGGTCTCAGCTGATCCCATCCCTTGCCCTAAAGTAGCGAAAAAACTGCAGAGAGAGCAGTGACAAGCAGTGGTGCAGGACAGCACGAAGACTGCTGACATCGGCTTTCAAAGAGCCCCCGTGTCCTGGTGCTGTGAAGTGATGCAGCTCCAGAGGGCTGCGCGATCCTGGAGACGTTTCCCAGCGCCTCATGCCCAGACGCCTCGCAGCGAGGCTCTCGGTTCCGCCCGAGAGCTGCTCCCGCCGCTGCCGGAGGAGGCCCCGGCACAGCCGCCGGTAACCCGGACATCAGAGCACCCGAAGCGGCAAAGCCGACCCGCAACGGCGGGCGCTGGGGATCCGCACTACCAGCTGCCCAGGTCTGAAACCCATGCAGAGAGGTGAATCCGTAAACAAGGATAAATGCAGGGCTGCTTCAACACCTGCTGTAAATCAGAGTATTTCTGCTGATGGGCAAGTACATAAATGTCCTCTGCCTTGCACAATAGCCAAAGTGGAAACACAGCCTCGAACAAGGAGATGCCAGCCTGGAGATACAGCACCAGCGAGATCTACAGCAGGAAAAGACATTCTGCTTTAATCTACTACAAAGATCCAGTTAAATCATTTTTCAGTGACAATTCAGTTTGATAATTATTCTGTTGTGCTTTGCACATGCCTACACAAAAAATAAAATAAAAGTTAATTTTAGAGTCCTCAATCAAGCTGACAGTTAGTCCTAAATCTTGATGAGGCTCCTCATGTTATTATCTTCTATTTTTAAAATATTTTGATTAATTTTACTATTCTTCTAAAGAACTAAACTGTAAATCATTTCTGCTGACTTCAAAGCTTTTCATTTAATCAGTATGAAACAAATAAGCACTGATACAAAGACAGAGACAGCAAAAAGACCATGTACAAGACCAAGCTGTCACTGTTACTGGCATTTTCTGGCTGGAGAAAGCATTCTTTATGGCCAACTTTCTCTTTTTTTTTTCTTGTTTGTCCCCCCTGTTGAAATAACACTACTTCCCCACTGCAGTTTGGGCATATTCTCCACGAGTATCGCACCTGCCACCGTCACAGCTAACAGAGTAGCTCCCAAACGTATTTACACACGCACGAGGCCTCTCGGCCATTGAGCAGCTCCCAGCCCGGAAAGGGCAGACGACTCCTCCAGGGCCCCAGCATCCTCGCGGAGGCTGGGCTGACCCGCCGCAGCGTCACGCTCCTGCGAATGCCCAAGTGAACACCCGTCCCAAACACCTCAAACCAGCACCACCAACACTTACAGGCCAAAAAAGAGTTGAAATGGTTTTCTACTCATTACTGAAATCCTCGTCGAGTTTCATAGTTTTTCCATGAAAAGCATGCAGCGAACATGTTGTTTGGTGGCATGGAGGCCTCACGCCCAGGCCTCTGCCTCCTGCGTGGGGGCAGATGCAGACACTTCTCCAGGAACAACGGTGCTCCCCGCTGGGACAGAGCACCACATGGGCTCTCCCCGCCCCAGGGGACATCGCGGCCAGCGGCGCTGGCAGGACTGTGCCCTGTCCATATTCCTGAGCTCCCCTCACACTGAATTTCTTAGCAAGACCTAACGGTATAGAAAGGCTGAGTTGTTGCTTACTTTTAAGCTCCCTGTTATCCTTAGAAAGCCAAATTGTCCCTGGAGTGGCAGTAGGGGACTGGGATAGAATCAACGAAAAGTGACAAACTCAAACCACCAAAGCCATTTTTCACTGTGTTTTGATTTTCTGCCATTGGCTGTTTCAATCTGCAAGCCTCCATTTTCTAAAAGAGTAACAGTAACTCCATATTCCCTTTCACTTATGTCAGCTGAACAACTGGCAGATGTTAAACTTTACTTGCTTTTTGGCTTTCTACTTTGCCTAGTTAATTCCAAGCTATGCAACCTCAAAGATATGAAGCATTATATGAAAATAAACAGCACCACAAGCAGAACTGTCTTTCTCACAAAGAACTTTTGCCTCATTAAACTGCAGAATTTCCCAAAACAGTGAAATGTGGCTTTAGAAAGAGTAGGAATTTGGCTGTTAACAAAATAGGACATAGAAACCTTTCTTCCTAGACCATTAATGACAGTCAACCTGCCAAGGGTTTACATCCAAGCCAATAAGGAATGACATGATCTCTTCTGAGGAGAACCTCTGCCGCTCAAGGGCACCGTCCTGGGTCCGCCCTGCCTCCCGTGGCAAATCTGCTAAGTACATGGGAGCCTCAAGTTGCCACTAGCCTGGGAAGGGCAACAGCACTTTGCAGGACACATCCCAGGATGAGAAGTACCTGACAGTTTTGTTACTTTGGACCACTGCTTGCTCCTGGTCCACAGCAAGTGGAGACTGGTGAGTAGCGTGAAGGGCAGTGGCTGGACAAAAGCAGTAGGGAAGACATGCCAGACTCACCACTCCTTGCTTTGGTTGAGCTGCCCAACTGAGAATCGATAGTGAAGTCTCAAAGTGCAAGAGCAGCTGAGTCTGCTTCAGGAACAAGCCTCGCACCCAGTAGCACAACATCACCTCGCCTGCAAGCAGGAGGCAGGTGAAAAACCCAGACAGATTGCAGGATGAGATGTAAGGGGGAAGAGCAGGCTGGCTCACATCACCGAATGGACATTAATCTGAAGGAACGGCTTCTCCTCCTTGGATTTCTATGTGGCTTTGCAATCTGCTAGCATGCATGTGCCAAAATGCTCTGTTAACATTATGCCAACTCGGATAAGCAGTGCCTGAAATATTAAGCCTCGTGCAAGACCACTGTCTTCTTACATGCTTCCCCTAGAGCCAGAGAGGAAGAGAACAGCGCTCTTCAGGCGGCACATCCACGATGAACTCCGCGTGCTCGCTAGAGCAAACAGACGTGTCTAGTGAGGATTGGCTCCTGCCATTAAAATTGCAGGCATGCTCCCGCTCCAGCCCTAATTGCTTGTTGTTTCCTGATGATTCTTTGCATGAGACAAGTTCCAATCTGTGGTCTAGCGTGAATCATAATTCTCCACACAGTTCATCCTCTGAGGCTTTTTGTTTTTTTTTAATTCCACACATCCTTCCCTCTAACATTTCCTAGTGGTTTAAGGGCTTTTTGTTAGGATTAAAAATGAAGGTTTGGACTCCCAAACTCACTGCAATCATTATTAGCACAGCAGAAAGGAATGACAGCTTATTTTTACCTACTCAGAGATATATTCATACTGCTTCCCTCATAAAATTAGCTGATCAACAGGCCAGACATCGTTCACTGACAAATACCTTCATTTGCAATAACGTGAAAAATATAATGAGCTGTAAAAGCCATATCCTGAAGTTCCTGAATAACAGAAATATATGGCATTTTATCCCTCCCAAATACTGAACATTGATGCCTGCCCAAAGCAGACTGAGGAATTGCATATTTTTGCCAACACATAAGAGTGTTCTTCTTAGTCCTTTGGGAATGAGAAAGGGACCTAGGAAACCACAGTCGATTAACAAACTGCACCTGAGAGTGTCAGTCCTAGACCTGGAGCAATAAATAATATCTAGATGACACCAAATAACCCCAAGATGACATCGCTGTGAAAGAGCCCCTAATGATAAAGGCCACACTGCACATATTAGACTCCTTTTTTCTCTAGGACAACCATCCCTGCCAAAGTCACTGACGTTCTCACACACTGTGAACTCACCAAACATCAGGCTTCGACCCCTATACCTGGACAATCTCTCTTTGCTACTGCTGGCTGTAATTCCTGGTTCTGGCTGTGCCTCCTGTCCGGCTCTCACCCTGCAGCCTTCTGCACGGTGGTACTGCACACTCAACTTTCCTGCTACCACCGTGTTTTTCCCTATTCCCTTTCTGGGATGGGTGATGTCAGACCATGCTGCCCTTGGGCTCTGAAGTGGCAGCGACCCTGCAGAGCAGCTGACAGCCATTCCTGACTCCTCTGTGGACTATCATCATTAGCCTCCTGCATCCTGCCTGTCCCTGCAATGATCTGCATGGGACACCTGTAAGCAGCACTTACTTCCACCTGCAGCCCAGCGAGTAGCACTTTGGGCCAGACCAAGGCCACCACAAGTCTCACAGAAAAGCTCTGAGCTCACTGCTGAGCCCTGCATTTTTGGGATGACTTCTTGAGCCTCTCACATGGCTGTGTCGCCGCGACGTCTCAGCAGACTCTGCGCCTCTGAGCTCAAGCTAAGCTCCAGAACAGGTGTAACTCAGCTCTGCAGAACCGTGCCGAACATCTCCCAACAGGAACGAGACGAGCTGCGGAACAGAAACAGGGCCACGAGTCCCCCGGGACTGTGCCTGAGAACAAGCACAAGCAGGAGAAGCAGGGCCAGAAGAGTGCAGCAAGAGAGGTGGGTAGAAGGGCGACCACAGCCCATGCGCCCAAGCAGAGGGCTGAGAGATGACACCTGCTGTCTGCGCCGGGATCCTGGCTGCCTGCACACGGATGGTGTCACAGTGTCCTTCCCTGCCCAGCGCCACTGGACCTCGCCTCCCCCAGGCCACAGTCTGCCAGTCTGGTGCAGGGTCGGGGCTCTTGGCTCCCCTGTAATTTATGAGCCCCATTCAGCTCCCCCACTGACCTAAGCATTGGCCTTACAGGTGTAAATACTCAGGTAAACCAACTCCCTGCTGTAGGCCGAGCATTAGGGTTCATGTAGTCAGCACCTAGGAGTATATGGAGCAGAAAGGAAATCATTACCAGGCGGAAGAAATAGTGAGGAACAGTGCTAAAACATGATCAAGAGCTTGAAGAAAGGCAGAATAGGGCTGCTATAAATGCCTGCTAACAGAGCAAAGGTTACAGAACACAATAGACACCTGCTTTGGCCACTGCACATTTTGCATAGTTGGTAAAAACCCTGCTGTTGAAAGGACAATAAATTATCCAAGTTTTCTTAAGCTTGGTCATTATAATACACTATTCTATATAATGCAGATAATGATAGACCAGACCATGGTCTAAAATTTCACACAAAGTTCATAAATGAAATCCATAAGGGAAGCAGTAAGCATCATATACCCATAATGACAAGGACAAGCCAGGAAAAGCAGCAGGAGCAAAGACTTTGGTTTGCAGGCTTCCTTGCTCCCTGTGAGATGCCGGCATTTATTGGGATACCGCTCCCTGTTTTGCCGAGCTGCGCTGCAATAGACCTCACGCGTTTCGGTCCATATGTTACTCCTAACCCCTAGACAGCATTCACAGAGCCACAGAGTTCACTAACAAAGTTGCTGCTGCCAGGGTATTTGCAAACCTATCCACAGCTGTGCAACAAATAGCTGTTCTGCTTCCAGAGAGGCCACACAGACCTGTGATTGCAATTGTCATGCAGTTACTCTGATTGCAGCTTTGCTGGACATTTTCTGAAACGTCTCTGATAACCAGTGAGGAGCAGAACTGACTTTTCACAATTGCCAGTACCATCCATTTAGGATTTATAGTCTCTCTTTATCAACAAGCCAGGTAAGGCTCTACGCTCACATTTTGCCACCTGCGGTTATTTATTCATTCCCAGCCTGCACCAAAAAGTCAAACCTGTTCCAACAACACTGTAAAGCAATGGGGTCTTTAAGGAGGGAATAGGCTGGCTGCAGGCCAGGCTCTCCTAATTAGCCTCTACAATGTGCATGCTAAAAAGCCACCTAATTAAACAAATGGCCAAGCTACAGCTCAGCATCACACCACACAGCTCTTGCTTAGCTTACACTCAGCAGCAGTCATATAAATCACAAAATAAACTCAATTTCAAAATAGAAACGAAAAATCTCTGAGCAGAAAAGCACCTCTTTGAAAGATGTGTGTAAAACAAGGAGAGAGAGTAATGGTTTGTCAGCTCCCTGGGCTGCTCTTTCGCTTGCACTTTGCAGACGGCCTTACGCTGTTCGCCGGTATCGAGCACAAGAGGCGGCAGACAAGGCAGCGGCTTCCGCAGCGGTGCCTCTTTGGACAGCGCTGCCCGCGGCTCCGCGCCGGGTCGCTCCTGCCCGCGGCACAGCCGGCTCCGCGGCTCCCTCCGCCACGGCCGCTCCCTGGTACCTGCGAAGACACCGGCAGGCGCAGCCACGGCGGGTGCCAGCCCGGAACGGCGCCAGCGGCACCAGCAGCTCCTCTCACGGACACAAGGCCTCGTTTTTGCCCATCAGCTCCTGCCCGAGCTTTCCCTCGCTGCTCTGAAAACGCAGCCTGCTCCCAGCGCGCACAGAGCTCTGCCTTTGGGGCATGCACCGGCATTGAACAGCACGTTGCCTCTTCGTCCATCCTGCTATCCGGCCTCGGTGGTCCCCAGAAGAGCAGGAAATGCAACGTTACACGGGAGGAACGTTGTCATGGTGGGAATCAAGGAAAATTTAGGATCAAAGATAAGGTGCTTAACAGTAAAGTACAGAAATTCAAGCCAAAGTTTGAACCAAGATTTCAAATGCATAAAAGCAGTGGTCAAATCTGCCCCCTCTTTGGTGCTTATTATCACAGGACAATTCTTAAACTGGAAAGTTGCACTGCACGTAAGATGTCCACATAGTCTTAAACATGAGTTGTAGATGACAAATATAGTAACACTCTTCTATGGTTCTCAAACACCTATGGAAATACATCAAGTATTAAAACCCACAGAAACTTATGTAATGAGCCTTCTCACTTCCACAAAAGCTCACGACCTGGACACTTCAATCATTTTCTCCTATTTTATTCTAGTTGGAGCCTTTATTAATAATCCTTTAGTATTTTCATTTGCTATTCTAATTTTAACCTTAAAAAGATCAGAACAAAAATGAAATTTCCAACTAATAATATGACTCCAGGAGATAGGAATTTAAGAAAAGCTTTAACTATTTTGAGTTGCAACAGAATCTACAAGGAACATGAAAACGGCTTACAGTGGCCCAAGCTTTTAAAGTTGTATCTTCCAGAGAACGTATACCCTGTCCCTTCGCTTCCAGATGTCTCCTCATGGGAGCTTGCCCTCCACTTTGACACCTCCACATGTCTCAGACCCAGCTGCTAGTTCTCCAGAGGTGCTCCTCTTCATCTAAACCTATCCCCTCACCAAGGGATATGTCCTGCTATGTAAAACACATCATGCCCCGAGGACCAGAATATTCTGCTACCCTTTTAGTCTTTTCTTCCCAGTGCCATCCTGGCACTGAAGATCCAGCCTCTCTGTGAAGGGATGCAAATGCCTCCTGCACAGGCATGGCTTTCAGCCAAGCCAAGGAGAACCTTTTAGGACTTCTCAGAGGCCATAAAAGGCATCAGGAATAATGCAAACCCGGAGCCTTGAGGTTTTGCGCTTCTCCAGTGCTCTATAATGCACCACGAGCCCACCAGTGTGTTACAGCAAAGCCCAAGGGGTAAAGAAATACCAATTACTAAAAGCTTCTGCTTTTTGTATTTATTAAGCTCCCCAAATTTACAATTCATCCACTCTGAGTCCTTTGCTATAACACTTAAATATTTGTCTCTGCTCTTACTCCAAAGCCCAGGCACGCTCAGGAGGATAAGCTAGGAAATGCACCAGGAACAGCCTCACACTGGCACTTGGCAGAATCTGAGACAAGTGTTTTGGCACCCAAGAGATTCCTGCCCGTGCTGCAAGGGAGCCCCCTCCTGCGCTGGCTCCTCACCGGAGGCGATCCCACAGGACAGCTTTAGAAGGCAAGAGCTCTTCCTTGGGAGACACTAGCTCTGAAAATCCCTGTGGCAACAAGTGTCTGTGCTTGGACCAAACTGAATATCACCACAAGCTTAACATTAGGCACTGTAGGCGCACACACACACACAGAGTTTTCTAAACGGCACCAAGTGGACTCTCAAAAACCCTTTGCCCATCGGCCTCAGAGTGAGTTTGGAGCACAGAGGTACAAGGAAACCCCACTGTCTCGCAGATTTGCTGCCTACCTGGACAAATCATGCAGCTATCACTGGGCTTGGGAGGGCAGTTATTTTCTCAGGGAAGGCCACAGCACTCTTATGATAGAGGATGTCATAAGGTTACAATCATGATCACTCTCCTTGTAAACATGAGCACTCGTATTCTGTATAAAGCAACAGGGTACCTTTGGGATCTGTCACAGGCTTTTATAGGTGCATTTTCACTATGAGTTCTCATTCGTTTGAAGAGGCTCCCCTATGAATGCAGCATGAAACCTAAAACAAAGGCACTCAGCTTCTTTTTGCCTTTTCCTGCACCTAGCACAGAAACTTTAATCACATTTCTTAAGCATCTGTGGGTGAGCTTAGTGCAACTTAAAAAAAACAGTGGTAATGAAAACAGCCATTGCTAAAAATGTGTGGGATTTGTCTGCATAAGATTGTTGCATTTGGCCTTATCCAATTTACTCACCGCAAATCTTGATTTTTGCTGCCTATCTGGAATTCAGCTTTTTGTCTGTCCAAAGCTTTCAGCAGGATCATACTGAAGTACATTGACTTACTATTTATTTATTATCCTCTGGCTGCTTGCCTCCCCACTGCCCTATGTTAACTTGAAGAATTTGCTCTCTGAAGTCAGATCAGGGGTACTTATTTGGGGGACCTGGTTTTTGGCAGCAGTTTCTGCATTTGCTTCTGTCACAAGTGCATTCCAGCCCTTGGTGGATGCTCTAAGGTAAAACCAGTAGAACAGAAATGTGAGGCTCTAGCTAGGTGCTCTGAGGTTAGATGGCTCAACTACAGGTTAGATGGCATTTGTTGCTCGCTCAATAGATAATTCTTATTTCTTTCCATCTTCTACTTTTGCCTCCAACTTTTTCAATTTTTTATTTCTCTATCTAGCAATTGTAGTGTCATTTTTTTTTAAGCAGCAGCCTAGCTGATCTCTTTTGCAATGTGCCACGTTTTCTGCACTATGTCCAGCAGCTGATACTACAGGGCATTCAACTGCCGGTACCCTGAAAAATGACAGAATGAAATTGTGAGAAGCTGCAGCCTCTCTTTACCAGGTGTCTGGAGATTAGAGGTACATTGCTCATGCACCATCAACACATGGTTGCCTCTAGGGAAACAGAGTTGGCCTGGGACTGTGAGCAAGAGGCCTTATCTCTCGAGGAGAAAGGCTTTTAGCTTCCCCAGCTGTAGGCTGGCGAGTCTCTTGCCTTCCTCTTATTTCTGAGGCGCACAAGCTATTGTTCGACAGGCTGTATCAGATTTATCTTCCTCCCTCCCCTCTTCTATTATTAAGAATGCAATGTGTAGCCAAAATTAAACTTCAGGACTCCAGAAATTAGATGTCTCTCTCAATATGCCATTTTTTTTCACTTCCCAGCTTTTCACACCATGGCATTACAATTGCATGCTTGACAGCTTTTTCATTTTCATTTCATTTTACTAGATGCATTCGTAAAAGTAAAATAATTATTTCATTTCAAATATAATTGCCACGGGAAACGTCTCCAACAACACCCTCCACCCCGCAAAGTACGGAGATAAGTTATTTATAAATATACCTTTATTGAATTTTCCCAGAGAAAATAGTTTTCTTTAATTCTCCACTGATCTGTCACCAAGTATCCCGAGAGCTCTTCCCCGCGGGCCGCCTCACTGAAACGTTGCGCAGGGCTCCTTGCAGCGCCTCCGTGGGGGACACGCGGGGCTTTGAACGCAGCACTCGGCAGAGCAGCTTTAATGAGCGAGAAAGGGCCGCTCGGCTCCCTGGGGCACAGAGGCTCCTGGGGCACCGACACTCCCGAGGACTCCTCGGGAAGAGGGACGAGCGGGAAATATGTGCTGCTTTAAATAATTAAAGAAAGGTTTCATTTCTATATTAAGGCCAATCCCAACTCACTCGTAGCAGATTTTATATTTCAGCACATTTCCAGTTTGAACTGACAAACAGTTGAGCATAACTAAAATAAAAATACAGAAAGACACAGAGAGCTTAGACAGGCTGGTTCCCTCGGCATCGCCAGTCTGCTCTATGGCAGCTCCAATCTGCTTTCTACTTGTTTTGTACTTTTTTCTTGTGCCTCTTGTACTCATGAAACCAGTTAACTGGAAAATTACTTTTTTTTTTTTTTTTTTTTTTTTTCTTCCTGGGCAAGCTGATAGATATTGAAAAATTTAGATTGAAACCTGAAATATTTTGGCCAAGAATCACAATATTTTTGCCTGGAAAAATTGTTTCTGCAACTGCAAACCCACCCTAGACAAGCTGCCCCTGAGGACAGCTTTCCTTCCTGCATTGCACACTTAATGCACATAGCGGCCTTCCTTCTTCACGCGATTAACAATTCCTACACATGCAACGCCACAAAAGCTCGATTTCAGTTGAAGACTCTCAGCCTAAAGGGATGCTTTTTTCCCCCCAGGCTAGTGTTTCCTCTTTTTTTTAAAAAAAAAAAAAAAAGTGTTAGATGACTTTCTTCTATGGGAGACAAGAAATGGCGTTACAGAAAACTGCACCTTCACTAGGGCTTCTCCCGTGACCCCCAACTCGCAGCTCTGGTTACATGGGCAGGTTCCAAGGACCACTCCTTATACCAGCAGGTGTTTCCTACATGACGCTTTATTCCCTTTATTTTCCTCCTAATTTCCCTATGAGCAGAGACTGTTGAACTACTATGAAATATCATTTCTAGTTGGCAAATACGATGATGGGTTTATTTTCATTCCAATTGGTCAAAATCTGTTGCTCAGCAGAACCTTCCAAACCACTCTAATCAATTAGAGAACACATTTATATTTTATTTTGATCATGAACTAATTTTGATTCTTCCAGTTTGCTGATTAAATATTTACTTGTGATAAGATTTAGCCTTTCAACAACATCATATTGCAAGGAATCCACAAAATACATGGATTTTTAACTTTGCATCGTATTGAGTTTTGCAAACGAGCATGCAAAGAACAATTACACAATGAAACAAGACGTCGAGCAAATAAATCCTGTTCACCCACAAAGACCCACTTTACATGCATGTACTGTGAATATTCCGATAAAGAGCAATAAAGCTGCAAGTACTTCTGTAAGATAAATCTGGGGATCCAGTTAAACAATTAGTGAATGGGAAAGCAGGTTTAATCAGACTATTTGCCAAGTGTAATAATTGAGCGGGTATAAAAACATTAGGCATCTTTGCACACACATGCACATATGCCCTAGTTTTACTGTTTAAATTAAACGAAACAGAGCCATAAATGTCACCTTAATCTTTCAAGTATACTCAATATACTTTCATATCTCTTAAATGCTATATAAAGATTGCTTTTTCAGTTCCACTGAGCTTGGAAGTGCAAGCCCTGACCTGGCAGGAACTAAACGGCAGGCGCTGGAGCTTCCTCTCGCCCTTCCCCTCCCGTGGGCCCTGCTGCCCCAGGCTGCAGCCCTGCTCAGCGCCGTGGAGGGCAGCTCTGTACTTTACAATATTTATTGGGTGGTTGACATACCACTCTGAATATTTTTACTGAAACCATTCATCAGAATAAGTATCAGCATGGAGAGAAAGCAGCAGTATTCTATGGCTGTGTAAACAAAATCAAGTGAATTAACTGAAGAGCTGTCATAGCCAAGAGATCCTATTGCTACTATAGCTGTAAATCTCAACCCAACCTTCCTAGGGAAAGCTGCTCACTACTCCCAAGGCTTTCACTATAATGTGATTCTATTTTGTTTAAGCAAATGCTAATTTCCCATGATACTTAAGATAGCCAAGTTAATGGGACAAACTGTTGGTGCCAATAGGCAATCTTGCTGGAGCTGTGACACAAACTGGAAATCATATGAAGAAAAAATTTTGACCAGTCATAGTGCTGAGCCGTGTGGGCACTGGGACAGAAGGGCTCACACACCTGTAACCAGTGCAGGCTTCTAGACGGCCATCCCTTTATCTGTCTGGAGAATTACAGGTTATGCCTCACGTTAAAAGCAAAGAAGGATCATACACCAAATGGTTTTGAAATATTAACCAATGTCCTAAAGCGATGCCTTTCCCTGAGACTACTGAGCACATCCAGCTTGCAGATCAACAGTTTCACTCATTTCCACACTTCCATGCTTGAAGGTAACGTAACCCACCCTGCTACGGCGGCCTCCTCCCAGGCGGCAGACGCGGAGCGTTACAGCGCGCTGAACTGCTGGCCAAAGGCACTGCCCGCTCCAGAACGCACAGGACCTCTTCTACTGGAGAAAGCCACAGAACAGCAGATGTCAAGAAAAAAAAACATGTTTTTGGGTAGGCTACAAGGTGAGAAATTTATTCTTTGCTGGGGTAAAATAGGTTTTTGAAATCTTCTGCTCAGCAGCACCTTCACACTGCCCAATAGTAATATTAAAAAACAATAACAAGGCAAACAAATCACCTGTACGTGTCTATGCTTCCCACCGGTGTTAACACTGCAGATGCAATAAATGCTCCGTCTCTGATGAAGCTCATAGCTCTTCATAGCCCTCATAACTAAGGTCTCAAATCCTTGCCATGAATTTGAAAGCACCTCTCCTACACGTGAATCAATTCAAAAAGGAAGAGCATTTTTCTGCAGGCCATCCTGGAACGACTGCTGAAAAGAGGACGAGGCGAAAGGGAGGAGAAACGAGGGCTGTAAACCACGGGAGGCGAGCACATTGCTTCCCCGTTGGGAAATGCTGTTTAATTGCTCCTGCTATTTAGTAACGCAGGAGAGCCTAGATTGCATTTTCCACCTCTGCTTGGACTGCCCGGTCTTTTACAGCAAAATACCTGGCTTATTGGAATTGAACTTTCGACAACAAAACCATTTTACTCTAACGGGTGTCTGGAGAGTATTATGCAAATGCAGGTAGCAATGACAGATTTCAGTCTGCTGCAGGTAAAAGGCTCCACTTCAAACCCGTTTTCAGACAGAACGCCAATATCCATCATAATGAACCTCCAGCTCGTGGTGCAGCGGCCTTGTCTTGGCCAGCCCTCCTGAGGAACACTTAGACAAATCTCACAAAAAGATTTTCCATTTAAAATGCATCAATCCTTCTAATTTTACATAGTACTTACTATATGATAGAATAAATACAGACATATAAAGTGGACAAGTTCAACGGATTTGTTCACACTATGGAAGGTATTTGGCATTTGTTTGCCTATTGATTTGAATCTGTGTATTTTCAAAACACAAAGCCTAAACTATCAGTCCAATTTTATGTTGAGAACAAACATTCAGTTCATTCAACAACATTCGATATTGCAAGTTGAATAATCAATTTTAACTTAAGAGTCCTGACGCTGGCATGCCTCAAATTATTCCTTTATTTTGTTTTATCCCATATTTTAAACTATGGGTATTTTACAGGCCATGTTACATTAAGAATTTTAGTAGAATTACCTAAAATTTATCTCTGCAAAAAAGCAGGATCTGTTGCTATCTTCTCAAATATTAGTATTTTGCCCATAAAAAGACTTTGTAAATTGAATAGGCTGCAGTTCGGAATTTTTCATGTCTTTGTAAGTCAAATAATAGAACAAAAGTTCCTGGGGTCACATGGAAGTCTGTTATCTTCTATCCTGATGCTCTTTAGCACAGAGCTCATTGCACAGAGCCACCGGTGAGGTCTTTCCTTCTGCCAGCCGGAGCTTTGAGGAGCCCCCGGCTCCCTTTACGTCTGGCGCTTCGGCCGCGCTCCGAACGGGAAGCTGTCTAGCGGATCTGAAGCTTTACTGGGGACTCTCTGCTCTTTTTGCAGCTATCCAGGGGAAGGTACCGTAAAGTGCCTCCACAGGCCTAGTTCTATGATGTGGATTTTGACAGACACACTGTTCTTAATCATGAAAGTAAAAGCTCCATAAAATCTGAAGGAAGCAGAGTGTAAATTGAATCTAAATTGGCCCCAATACAGTAAAAACAAAAGCTTTTTCCTCTTAAAAAAGGAGAAAAAGAAAAAGAAAAAAAAGAATTGTCTCTTCCCAGTCCCCTCCAACACTTTGCACTTGTATTTTATGACAGAATAGTGTAGAGCAAGTACTCTTCAAATAAGTCAGTTGGCCAGAGCAGGTATCAGTATTCTAAAGATGAGACACTATTAACTGGAGTACTAACTAACAGCTACTTGCCTTGGATGTGGTCATGGTATGGACAGTAGCTTTTACTGAGGTAGGTTAGAAATTATGCTCATCTGAAATAACTACTCCTTTTATGTGAACTTCCTGAGGTTGAATTGGCCTTCTCAAAGGCATTTATAAAGTTTAAAATGGACACTGAAAACTGGGAAATTCATGGCACTGTTTATAAGAAACATCTGCTTTTGCCTCACCATACTGATTCTAATTTGGATGGCTTGGAAAGAAGCTTGCTTGCAATTTTATCCCTGAAATTATTAAGAAGTTGTAAAGGTGGAAGAAATCAAATAAGCAAAAGAAGAAAAGTTCTGATGCTGTTACTATGACACAAACATTAGTAAATGATGTTAATTTTAAATATTATATAAGGATAGCAAAACCTGCCTCAGCACGAGTGGACGAAACAAAATTAATACGTTAAACCAAGAGGATTGCAGGATGCCTCGCGCGGTTTCCCCAGAAGTGTTTACTGCGTTAGCAAAAGTTGCAGCATCAGTTGCAGCAACTGCAGTTCCAAGCCTCCTAATCAGAAAATCATGGCTTTCATGGATGGAAATAAATAATTTGAAAAACTGACAAAGTACTTCCACAGAACAACTTGAGAAGATGTATGACAGGACCCTAAGATAGTCATAACTGCTTATCACTAAATCATTCCTAACACCTGAGAAGTGCTCAAAAGGCTTTTAAAAGCAAAACCTCCTTCTTTTCTAAATAGAAACAGAAAGGAAAAACCTTTAGAACAGGAACTGAACAATAAATATAATAGCGCTTGTAAATAGCCATCTTACCGTGCTGTCGTTGGATAAATCCTTTTCATCTTGTTTGAAAACCAAACGCAGTGATTTTCTGGGTCTTGGTAGACTGCCCAGTCCCCTCTTGACGCTCGCTCTTGCGGCAGGGTGTCTGTCACCGTGGCCTCTTGGCAGAGGCCACAGGCTCTGTGCCTGGGCTCCCCTGCCCTCTCTGCTGGGGCGCTGAAGCTGCTCTGTGTAGTATGTGCAATAGTTCTCATGGCAAAGAAGTCTCTCTTCCTCTTCAGGAAGTCATTTCCTTTTTGCAGGATGCAATAAATGAATAAAATATATATTGAGCATCTTGATATGGAATAAACTATTTGGTAAAAACACATTGCTTCCTTATCTTTTCCCACACTTCATTTTTAGCTCAGTTCTTTTCAATTTCTGTATGATTTAATTACTTTGTGACAATCCTACCATTAATTAATAAATTCATTAAAAGATAAGAAAAACTTAATCACACAAATACCGAGCAGATCCTGAAGACCGCATAGTTCCTTATAGACTGTTACTTTGTTCCTTGCTGAGGGCAGACTCACATAGAGATAGAGAAGTGTGAAGGAAAGAAAACTTAACCAAATAGCTAGTTACCAGCATTCAAATTCTTCTATATTCATACATGCACGTGTGTGTGCAGGCGTGTGTGCAGATATATAATATGTGTATATATATATATGCATAAATATAACCGTAGGAAATACAGATTTTGTATAGCAACCCTGATTCATTGCTGACGCAAGCTTTAGGAGGAAACGTTTTCCTTAGAAGCTTTTTTGCCAGGTCCCCTCTCTCCACAAGGCCCGTGCAGCAACCCGCGCAGCTCCTGCGCCCGCAGCTCCTCCGCGAGGGACAGCGGCAGCGCGGCCGGGGGCTCCGAGCAGGGCCCCGCGGGCTGCCCAGCTGCTTCGCGCGCTGGGGTGCGGGACGGGGCCCAGCGAGCAGACAGAATCCAACGGGAAAACGGCCTCAGGAGTCGTCTGCTCCTAATCGTTATTGATAGATAAGGCTGCTCATTTTCCCTTAACATTACTTGTTATTTAAATTCATTATTTAAGATTTGAATGAGGGTCTCCAGAGGTCCCATGCAACTTGAACTATTCTGTGATTGTAACATGGAATTTCTATAACTTATTTGCAGAATATCCGCTAGTGCAATGAACTAAATTAACTTTTTAAATTAACACTGTGTGAATCAGGAAGAGGCTACCGACTAACCCCTTCACCTCTAGTCAAAAATTGTTTGCTCCTTGATGGAACAGCAAACTAGACTAACTCTCTGCCCTGTCTAGTAATTTTGTTACTCAAATAACATTGAACATATATAGAAAAAGCCTGTGATCTTTGATGAGAATTTCCATTTTATTCTTTGACTGAATACAAATGTGCATAGTTCCAATCCTTCTCAAACTGACACTGTTACAAGTCAAAACCATACATCTCTCTCCACCACATACATTTAAAAAGCCTTATTTCCAGGCCACTCCTACAACAGCCAGCACATATCAGGCACTACAAGTGCCTGGCAGGAAGGCAGGGAATACTTGACCCACTTGGCTAGAATTATGTAGCACATGAGAAAGATTTTGATTACAGCCGTTTTCAAAATTTGACTGTCTTCTTCATATATCCCTTGAGGAAACAACTCCCCAGTGGAAAAACATTGCTTTAAAACATACCAATTCCATCCATTTTGCATTAGCTGTCATGCAGAAAGTACAGGGTCTGGTCATATGCAAGTGTCTCTTCCTTAGTATCCCACACTAGGTGTTTTCCCAATACCGTGCGCCCTGCTTCCCCTTGGCTTGCACAGGGCTGACGGGATGCACATGCATCACACTAAGAGCTTTTGGAGCCCTCCCTTCTTACCAGATCACAGGAGGTAGCCTTGGGTAAATCATCATCTCCTCTTTCTCAAACCCAGTATGAACTTGGATCTAGGATAGTTGGGTTTGTGGATATTAGGTGTATGCTTCTCCTTTAACTTAGGATATTACTGCTACATCATACAAAGGGATAGGAAAGATGCAGATGCATCAGCTGGTGCATTCTCCTGCCCCACATGAGGTAAAGCATTTCTGACAGATGGTTCTGTATCCACTCTTTCAAAACCTCCAGTGACTAAACTTCTCTAGCCTCCCTATCCCATCTACTCCAGCCCTTAATTATCTTTGTCATTGGAGAATGTTTTTTCTTTATAAAGTTCCTCCTATATCTGCCTTTGTTCCTCCTTGCCTCACAACTTGAACACAAGAACCACTTGCTCCCCTTCTTCTTTGCAGCAACTTTTAAAATATTTAAGGACTGCTGCCTGCCTCCCCTCAGCTGTCCTTTGTTTAGGACAAAATCCAGTTCCTTCCCTTTTTCTTCACAGGCCAGTAGTTTCACAGAAAGTGGATATGAGGACAGAGCAGAGCATCTGAGGTCACATCCCCTATCAGTGCCAAGAATTTTCGTGCAAGGAAGCTAAAGGGGAAGCAAGACATTTTCCATTCCAAATGTGAGTTACACTCACAGCTGAGCACGGCCTCTACAGTGGCAACTTTAGGGCTCTTAACCAACCAACCAACCAGCCTCTCCCTCAGTGAAGCAGTAAAGACAGAGTTCAGAAAGGCTACAAGAAGTTAAGACAACATCTGAAATAACATGAAAGAATAGCAGGAAAAACATTTCTCATTTTTCTGCTAATGCACTCGAAAACTTCACACTTGCACAGCGCACACCTGTCTAGGTGGAGAGTTTGTTCTTACAAGACAGAAGACATTGCACATACCAGGGCTGCCAGTCTTGGCCATCAGCGGGTGCAGCTGGGCTCCTTCCCCTCACAGCAGCAGGGCAGCGTTGACACCTTCTTGGCCGTTTGAGGAGTAGATGCTCCAAGTCACTTGCACCAATATACTCGGTTCTTACTCATCCTTACAGCACAGCAGCACAAATCTGAAGCTTTAAAAGTCATCAGTGGTATTCCCAATTAATATTCCTGTTTACACATAAACAAAAGAATACAGAAGAGCACTTCTTTAGAATGAGAAAACACCCTTTTCAGTGTGAAAGTTTCAGCGTTCATTGCTTCACTCATTTACTTTGCACATATTAGATTTTTATCGATGAGTTCAGCCGTTCCTGGACTACCTGTCTCTAGGGTAGAGAGGAGCAAATGGTGAAAATGAGAGCAGAGCCATAGCCCTGACATCAAAGTTAAGCAGTGGTGGTTTGCCTAGCGATATGGTGCATCGGCATGAATTTGGATGACGTTCTTGACCAGGAAGAGCTGCATAACATGCAAAGTCCACTGCAAATAGAGAACCTAATAACTCTAAGTAATGAAAGCAATATCAAAATTGAGCCTGCATTTGGATACACACAGACAAGTACATTTGCTTGCTAAAGATTCTTGTGAAAGGAAACCATTCCCACCATGTGTTTAAAAAAACCTAGAGGAAAACACATAGCCTCAAAACATCTCGTAAAGGCTAGAAATGTTTGGCTCCATCTACAGATGACACATGTTCCTTAACAGGTTAAAAAATATTTTTAACGAACGTAAAAAGGTGAAAATGTAGGAGAGCAGCTAAATCTTATATGAACTTTTCTCATTAATCAGCTTGTTTTAATTATATAGGTCAGAAAACAAAAACTGATGTTACAAGTCTAGCTAGTGAGACAAAAAAAAAAAAAAAAAAAAAACACGGTACATAGGCCTAAGTATAAAAATTAGAAGTTTAAAAGCAGCATATTTATTCGTCCAGTCCAAGCCTGCTTGCTATAATTTTTGAATGTATGAACATATGACTGAAAAAATTATTGGGGTTTAAAACCTAGAAAACAATAAGAAAACTCCCTAAATCAGGTACAAAATCTCTACTGCAGCTCTATGAAAATGACACTGAAGTTCAGAGCAATAAAGTGGTTTCTCTGTGGTCACACAGAGGCAGGTGCAGAGTCCTGATACCATATTTCAACCTGTGCTCCCCAGGCTATTACCCTCAAAACCATTTTTAGCAACACAGTCTGCTGTTGTGCCAGGTAACAACCCCTCTAATATCAACACAGGCAATTCCCAGGGTCATGGAAGGAAAAGCTGCTTAGTTTATGCCATTGGTATATATAATGAGCAGAGTAAATAAGGATCTGTAAAACAAGTAGGAAGCAAAACAGCAGTTATCTTGCATTCCACATTGGCCTTAAGTGTCTTGCATTATAGCAAGAGTTCATTTCACTGTTATGAAATGCAAGGTACATCACTTTAAAGCCATAGGAATCTGTCTGAGTGAATTCTTGATCTGTGCTTGATGGATGACATTGACAGGCAGTTGGCATTTCAGGATAGTCTGTGCAGCAGTTTCAAGCTGTACAAGGCGAAGAAAAAAAAAGTTATGATCACTAAAGACACAAAGCACCTTCTGCCTTCATCTATATTCTATGAGCATCCCCCCCGCCCTTCGCTGGCCACACTTCTCACCGTGTATTTACAACAGAATAAAAACTGGCACAGAGGCTGCTCACCAAAACCAGACTGGAAACATCAGGCTCAAATCAAAAGTTGCAGCATGGAAATATGAAAGAGCTCGAGGCCTTGGCAATTTTTGCAGTGTGATTTGTGAATGAATTCTGGATACCTATGGGAGACATTCATTTTCCAAATGGTTTTAGGGAACATGTCTCTAAATAAATACATAAGCAAGCCCCTTTTCTCTTAAACTTTGAGAGTTGCGTTCACATTATAATTGCTAAGTGATATTTGTTTTCAGAACAACACATTAATCATAGGAGACATGACCTTTAGAAGGATAACATACTCTGTTTTTTTTTCTACCTTTTGCCAAGATACTGCATAAGTTAAGGCAGACCACACTTAATACAAACAAGCACTTAAACCGTGCCAGTTACACTGTTAAGAAAAACATATGGTTTTACGAAACTATTTCTGCAAAGTTCAGTAGAGCATTGTTTGCTGATCCCTCGATTTAATTACTAAATAACATTTTCATAAACTGACTTTACATCTCGTCAATGGCATGCTTCTCATAAAGAAGTCCTGGATGTTAGAAAGAAGGCAGAAGTTCCAGAGTAGGTCAGGATACCCGAGTTGGAAAAGATTTTTGTATTAAAAACAGAAAACAAGAATAACTTCCACTCCATGACTTCTCCGTTAACCTACAGAAGGTTATTATAATTCATTAGAACTGATGAGAGAAGGAATCAGAAAGGGAAAAGTTTATCCTTACAAATCATCCAAGCTTTTTGGCATGAAGGGCCTGGAGTTGGCACCCAGGATTTGCAATATCTGTTCCCAACACTAAAATTATGTGATATGTTGGAAACAAAATTTCATGTCATGAAATATTGCACAATCCCATAAATAATTAGCGTTTCCATTTTCCAAAACAAATTGCTAAAACTGATATTTAGCTTTATTCTTCCAACTCAAGAAGCACTGTCAGACTTATGTTAATTCAATCTTCCGCAGATGGAACAGCCAAAACAAGCATTTTCTAACTGAATCCCCTTCCCAGCATGAAGGGCAGGTTAGCCTGAGATGAGTTAAAAGAGGCTGTGATGTCTTCTGCAAATGCCTTTTAAAAACTGTGAGCATTTTTTTTTGCCCAAGACCTGCTCAAACTGGCCAGTCCTGTGGTGAATTCAGTGAAAGGAAAGCTGTCCTCTCACTGCACGGAAGATGGGATGAGGCTGGTGCTTTGCACCAGAGGCATTCTGTGTTTTGGTGATACCAGTAGACCTTTCCACAGAAAGTACAGCAGAGGAACTGAAGCAGTCACACGAGCCTGAAAGCAGATCACAAGGTGTGAGGATCTGGGTGCCAAGAGTCCTGCTGCCTGGTCACAAGCTCATGTCAGGCTAGAGCAAGCGATGACACAAAGCAGCCAAGGAAGAGCCCTCAATAGCATCATGGTTGTGACTAGGAGGCAACAAGCTACAGCCCAGAGCATCTTATTGTTATCAATGCATCATCACTTAGGCTGACCAGAGAGGAATTTCCATCTGCTAGCAGGTCAGACAGATTCGTCCAGTGCCCCAGAAATGCCCTGCAAGCACACATAGGAAGGAACAAGAAAAAAGAAAGTATAATACAGAGTGGAGAGGACTTCTAATCTCCACCTGCTGTTTTCAATAGCGTCAGTATTAGTAAGAGCTGAGAAGGTGCAGCAGGGTGTAATTCCCATCCTGTGCAAAGCAGGACCTGCCTTCTGATGCTCCTGACACTCTTTGCTGCAGCTGCTAGCACAGCTGACCTGGTGCTAACATCTCCATTTGATTTTCTCTTTCAGGAGCTTGCTACATTAGCAGCCCAAAGTCCTCGTTCCCCAGGGTTGACTGTGGTGCATTGCGTTAGCATCGCTGCTGTCTTGTGCCAAGCAGAGCTGCCCAGTTTCTGGGGCAGTGGTGGCCTGCAGGGGCTTCCTCCAGCCCGAGGCCCAACAAGTATATTGAGTATACACGTGAGTCTATTGAGTATGAACTCATACCTGTGGCTTTCCGGGCAGCAGAACATTTGCATGGTGGAAAAATTCACACAGCCAAAGTTGGGTATTTTCATCTGGCAACAGGATGGCATGAGCCCAGCTGATGGCTCAGACAGGGCACTCTGAGGACACTGTTTCAGGCTGTGGAATTCAATTCGAAATTTGCTGCCTTTGGGAGGATATCGCTTCCAATGCCCTCAGCCTGAATTGGAAAAAGTTTTGAGTTTTAGGAATCCCAAGCTTTTATAGGGAAGAAAACATACGCAATTCTACCACAGGCCAAATTCCAGAAGGAATACGCAGCAAGCTCTTAGAAAGACTGATCAGACATCAACAGTGTTTTCAGGATTGCAGTTTTCAATGTACTGGACCAAGTTTTCAGCTTGCATAAACTGGTATAGTCCCAATCTTTCACTGCAAATGATATCTGTAAATATACTTTAGTGACAGCAAAGCCCTCTTATGCCAGCTGAGATTTGTTTCTAGGATTAGGGTCAAATGTGTCTCAAAACTCAAGAGTGAAATTTATTTAATGTGGCTTTAATTTGCCTTGATTTTAAGTTGCAGGCAGATTCTCCACATCATTTTAATGCAAATGCATAAATCATCCCAGGTTCGTTTGAAATGTATGCACACAGACTAAGTGTTTCTTTGAAATACTCAAACCAGATACTTTTGTCAGCTTCGAGTTTTCATTGCAAACACTTCACAAAGCTCAAACTTGCATCAATTTTCAAATTTAGTAGCATTAACCTGTAATTTTGGCAAAGCAAACTCTGGAAATTGTGTCTAGTCCTATCACATCGTTCTCTGGGTCTCATTTCTTAAAATGTACAAAAACAGCAACCCTCAATTAGCATTTAACACACATTACTCGAGTATGCTAATTGTGATTAAAACCCTCATTACTCATCTGGATAGAAATCAAAGCACTCTCAGAGAAATCACAGTAAGAAAAAAATTTACAGCCTTATCTTTGCTCTTAGATTCTAAATGATTGGATTCGTGTAACATGTCTGAAAGTAAAGAGAATTGGACTATTAATATGAGGTTAAAGATTATATTTTGTTATGTTGGGCTGAAAACAGGATACGGGTTTCTTTTTTCTACTTCACAGTTAATTTTTCAATGTAGGTATTTACGACACAGTGTGCGACAAAAATATTTTAAACTAGTGCTAGACTTTACAGAGGTTCAAAGAAAAAGTCTGTCAGTTTCTATTCTATATATGGCAGATTATTATGACAAATCAGTAAGAATGAGAAACATGAAACAGTGAGATTCTGCATTATTGAGTGATTTTTCGTAAATTGTAGAGTTTTATGAAGTAGGCAATACTATGCTAGGTAATTCGAAAGGTCAACTGGTTACTGCTTTCTAGGAAGAGAACATCAGGATTGAAAAGAACACCAACTTAGCCATTAGATGAAAGGGAAAGAACAAAGAGGAAAATACATTAAAAATCAGAATTTTTACCTCTTTTTCAGTACTGGAGCATGGCTTTCTGGTCAAGAAACAAAGACACAGCTTTTGTGCCAAGGCATCTTCTAATTAACCTTATCAATACAGTATTATTAATACACAGCATAGTATTATTAATATGCAGATTTAAATGTTCCACACACATTCAAGTGAGAACACACGGCACAGTATTATTAATATGCAGATTAGTATTATTAATCTGCAGATATGCAGATTTAAATGTTCCACACACACATTCAAGTGAGAATTAACAGGGGAACCCACCGACGTTCTTGGCTTCAGCTCAACAATCCAAAGCAACTTTCTGCAGCATCGAGATGGAGACTGCAGCTACTGAGTGAGCATGTGCAGGCAGTATCTTCCACCAGAGATTAAACTGTGCCAGAGACAGAAATTTCCTGGGGCCAATTCAAGATAGTGGATGAAACTCCTAAGAAACCCCCATACGAGATTAGAACCTTTATCACCTTTTTATTCTCGGAAAGCATGCAAGACCAGATTTCCCCTCAATCCTGCACCTCAGCTGGCTATCTTCTAAGCCATCACAAAAGCCATGCAGGTATCTGTAGGTTGTTCATGAGGAACCTCCTTCCTCTTGGCACAGGAAGCAGAAAAAGCTGTGCCAAGACCACACCAAAAGCATCTACATATCAAAGCTACTCCACGTTTTTAGAGACTTGCTGGAAGTTACAAGAGCCCTAGAAGAGGAATATGGTGTGAGGTTCAACAGCAGTTCGGATGTAGCAGCAATGATCTACATGCACCATGACACCTAACTCATCCTTTCAGAGCTGTTAGTAGCTTTCAACAGGAGCAATGAAGTACGCCTGGTTCTAAACACTGAGAAATGGTATAAAACCCAGTGCACTGCAAGAACCAAAGCACTCTCAAGGGGACCAGCAGTTCTAAATGAGATTTTAATGTTAATAAGTGCTGCCTGACCTTTTTCATCAAGCAGCTCATACATCTCCAGCAGCCTATGGAGTGCTCATGGTGCAGCAATAGGTAAAGTGGACAAATTCATCCTTTAAAAGAAATTAACAGTCCCCATTTAAAAATGCATTCTGTTTCCTAAAAGACACTTTAGTGACCTCAAAAATGTTTTCCTAACAGCCCTAAACAATATCACTGTAAAAACATTAAACATCTATGGAATTAAAAATCATGGGACCGAGCTGACACTGCCCTAGCCTGTGGCTGTGAGTTTCCTTCCATCAGAAGTACTTAGAGCTCTGTGGAGGGGTCCTGACAGTAATCCGTGACTCTGGAGATTGTGGTTCAGTCTCCTGGTTTCTAGCGCATAACCAGTGATGCTTACTGTCATCTGTGCCTGTTTCCAACCTATAAAAGGAAACATCATTCCTTACTTCATCTGAAGTCAAGATAGCACATCATGAGGTTAAGATGAATATACTAGGCAAGTTACACCAGAACAGCTAATAAAGTTTGTGTATCTTTTTCTCTCCCCATTTCCATTGTGTGCTGCAGAAAATCCGGCTTATCCTTCCATCTTCCTGGCCATGGGCACCAGACAAAAGGCTGCACAAGCAGGGACACAGGTTGGGTAACAGCTAGTGCCTACGTGCTGACTAGGACACCGACTGCTCACAGACAGCCCAACTCTGCCTTCCCAGTAATTGGCACAGCTCTGCTCAGCTCCTCGAAGGCTAAACCAGCTACAATATTTGTGATTCCATTCATTGTGTCCCTTCACTGACCAAGAGAATCAGTGACCTTACATTCTAGGCACTCTTGCTTATTAAAGCCACAAGCAGAAAAAAGATAGTCCTTGAAAAGCAATAAAATTGTCCATAGGGTAATAGAGTGGGCATGACTTGCACTCCTTCAGGAGTCCACTCAGTCTTATGTGAAGCTGAAGAAAAGTCTGAAACGTTCTGAAAGCATGCAGCAGTCTCCAAAACAAGCATTGAGACTCGGACTGAGCACTCAGCTCTGAAGGGAACGGGCTTCTCTGCCAAGTAGAGCATTTGCCTTACGAACTCCACCTGCTGCGCCCTGTTCACTTGCATATTCTGTGATTTGGGTTCTCTTGTGCCAAAACTAAGGCTGCATTTACAACTTGAAAGGAACCCAAAAGGCTCACCAACCTCACACAGACTCTTGAAATGCTCAAGACCTCTCTCTCTTTCTCTAAGCAATTGTAACTCCAGTGAGCTTACTTGTGACAACATGGACCATGGCAGCTCCAGCTGAATCATCTCTCAGAGCTTCTTGTAAACATCAAAAGAAGAGAGAAAGCATGTTGGTCACAGCAAGAAGATTTCCTTTGAACCAGCTGAGGGCATAGGAAATCACCCCAGTGCACTGGAAATGGGATCCAGCAAAAAGACTCACAGGGGGAATTCAATCCAATTCAAGCACATGCTCTTATGCAAGCTGCAGGTTTCTTAGTGTTGCCAGCCTGCACCTTTCCTGGTATACTGTAAGAGAAAAACATCTGAAACTGATTTTACTGACATTACACAAAATGCATGCCTGATTAGTTAATTTAAATACAACTCTCGCAGCCCTCCTGTAACATCTTTAGGAGCTAAAGACAAGCACAAAAAAAAGACGGTAATACAAATACATACAACTTGGCATATCTTTATTATAGCACTCTACCTTTGCACTGCTCTTTCATCCAAAATATCCCTTCAGGGTTTTCTTTACTGATGTTCCTCTGCCATCCAGTCAATACTAAAAAGGCTGCCTATCTATAATGTGATTATGCCCTGATCATTACTTAGTTTTTAAAGTGAATACAACTAGATTGCCTAACAGGAAAAGCGGAAAGCAGAAATTAAAATGGCCAGGAGACTGGCATAAACGTCACAGATCAAACCCATTGCTTTCAACAGAAAGCTTCTACCAGACAAGACACACAGGATTTGCATCTTTGGTAGCTATCCCAACGATCTGAAAGACAGACATGTAAGAAAGAAATAAAAGACTTGTAAGAAGCAGTTCTCAAGGAGTTCCATCAGTAATTATGACTTGGCCCTTCTGTGAAGATGCCAGTAGAGAAGATAAAATTCAGAGTAAGTGTAGCAACTCACCACTTCCACCATCAACTCAGCTCTTCAGATAGTACAGTGGGCAGCTGGGTACAGGACCCTATCACAAAGTCCAAATAGGAAACAAATATTGAACTAGCAAAACAGAATTTTCGACTGTTGGACGTACTTGCTTGTTTCCACAGAATGGTTGAGGTTGGAAGGCCTCTCTAGAAATCATCTTATCCAAGTGCCCTACTCAAAGCAGGATCACCTAAGGAAGGTTGCTCAGGGCTCTGTCCAGTCAGGTTTTGAGTATCTCCAATGATGTAGACATCACAACCTGTTCCAGGGTTTGAACACCCTTACATTAAGAAAATAAAAACAAATAAAAAACACAAAAACTTGTGTTTATATAGAATTTCTTGTATTCAAATATCTGTATTTCTTTGTAAAAAAGGGAATGCTGTAGCAAAACAGCCAATTCTGTTTTTTTCCTGATATCGGAATTGCAGCACTCATGACTCATTTTGTCTTTTTATGTCAGAGGAGCAGGTTGCACTTGCAACACAGTTATACAAGAGAGCTGACATCTTGAGATCACAACTTTTTGATCACCACGTATTTGAAATGTGGTTTGATGCACATTTTTAGCACAAGAAATGCAGAAAAAAGCCAATTTGCACCAAGTATGTAACAGCCCTTACTGTTAGGGAGGTGCCTTTTATTTTGAGGGATAAAAATAAATCACTGCAGAAGCAATTAGGTTCCTTTATTGTCTAAATCTATTATCTAGTATATAATAAAAGCCATATGGGTCTTCAAGCTCACAGGGCTGTTCTGGTAAAGCTCTGTGAAGAGTAATGCAACAGTCAGAAACTACATGATGCAAATGCACCAGAAAACAACTGCTTCATTTTATAAATACACTTCAGTTAAGATTCTTCATTATATACAACAATTTGATTGCATTCCATGATGGAAAGTATGTTGAGGATTGACTAGTTCTTTGAAAAACAACAATGCATGCTTTAAGAGTAAAGAAAGGCAAATCATTTGACTTGAATATGGGACCTTGGATCTGAATGTCAAGGTAGTTGGAAAACAGAATGTCCTAGAGAAAAATAATAGTGCCAGTCCTGGCAAACTATTACTCAGGTGCTTCACTTTATTCATGTCAA